>NC_141693.1:1322691833-1323291833 GCF_964263255.1 Lissotriton vulgaris | reverse complement strand
TATGCTCAGACGTGAGTCCCAGGCACTCCACATCACTGGAGTCAAGCTATCCAGGCTGAAGAAGGCTGATAGCCAGAAACCGGTCCTTGGATGCTTGACTCCGGTCTAGGAAAGACATGGCTTGGTAGTTCGGGCTGGACTGTTCCCATGAGTCACAGGGTCAAGGCTGATTTGCATATAGCCACTGTCTGACATAGGGTGGTGTGGAGTGCAAAAAAACGATGGATTTAGGCCCAGATCTCTGTACTGGGGTGAATGTAAGACATTGTTCTGCATTCTGTCCATCAACTGTGTTCTTTGCTGCCTGAATGGCAGCAGCAGAAACCAGAAAGTCCCCGTCCCCCAGCCTCCCCGACTATCGGCTCAGGACCGGGCTTGGTAAAATAAAATGGTAATAAATTAAGTTTATTACCATTTTATTTTTCCATAACTTGGAGCAATTTTGTTAGTGGGGCGACACTTCTCCGCCTTAAATGAGAATCCGCCAATGATTAAAACGTACCGAGTAACAATATATGCAACAGGGGGTGTGCTCATGGGAAGTTACATGGCATGCACCAAGCACTTTAATGCATTTAATGTTGGAGGGCTTGTTGGCTTCAGTTAAACTAATTAGACTTAAACACATGATGTCAATGATAAGTGACATACCTAAAGCTGTAAATGTAGTGCTTAATTGATGGCATGCCGAGGGAGATGACCTCCATATTTCACTGGATCCCCACATTCCAACACTCCCAAAGTAAGCGAAAGATGCCTGATTGATTTTGTTAGACGTGTTAATAGTTTTGTTTTTTTCTAATTGCATTTTACACCAATACAAGTTAAAGAAAGTACAGTTGTCCTGTCTATTAAACACACTAAGTATTATTAAGTATTGACATTTGTATTTGAATCATGGGTACTTCCAGTACACATTTCGTTCAGTACACACACTTGCCAGACAAGCCTGATATCTCCTTGAGCACTGGGAAGTAAAACACCATGCACGGCGTAATGCCAACATTTGGAAGCAAGAAAGAGGGACGTTTAAAAAAAAATCTGAGGAATTTATTTTACTTGCACTGATTTGGATGCAATTTTAGGGAGGAGACAGCAAAAATAAAGCTGTATGTGGTTTAAGAAATCGTGAGTCACCCTGCTGAGACATGTTTGTTGGCACGTATGACATGGAAGTGCTTGCAAATATTCTTTAAGCACAGAAACATTTTGGCAATGGAGCCTACATGCACAGGGGTGCTATCTAGCACTGTAAGAGGGATAAAAAAAAGTTTGAGAGAGTTCTCTAAAAAAGACATGGCAAAGAAGTGTAACTAGGAATATTTTATTATAGGCACTGCCTTAGTAATACGAAACACCCTGCGTAAATGATTAAAATACCTTCATCAGCTTCATCCCAATTATTTTCAGGGAACAAAATGCAAGTGGTCTTGAGGCCGGGCTTACATCCTCCTTACCCTCCAAAAAAAACTAACAGTGGAGAGAAATTGGCAATGGTTTAAGGGAGCCGTTGGTCAAAAAGGTTTGGGAACTACTGCGCTATCCCCTTCTCATCCACCCGGAGTGGTAGCTCCAGTTTGCCAACTCATTATATGGGAACCCGAAGACTCTCTGTTTCTTGGACTCCAGATCATCTCCTGCCATGACCATCTAACTGCAGAAACGACTCTGGGACTCACGTGGGCCAGTTGGACCGGTTTAGTCATGTTTTGCTCTCAATGCTTCACAGCATCGCGGGGTTGAAGGGGGGGCGGGGTATCCACAGGCAGCGGGGCCGTCCGCGGAGGCATGCAGCCCTGTTCCAGGCTTAGTTAGCACCGGGCTTGGCTACCACTTGCACCGTGCACGAAACCCAATAACCTATCTTCAGGGCTTTAAGTGGGCCGGGTCTCAAGAGGTCTGAGCACCGGCAGTTTTTTAAAGGGGGCCTCGAAACGGGTCCCTATCAGGCTCTGTTTTGAGCCCCGACACAGGTGGTCCGTTTGTTTTGCGGACTGCAGTGAGAGCAGTTTGCCGTCACTGCAGTCCGGAAAAAAGTGCCAGGGCGCAACTGCAGTCCGGAAAAAAGTGCCAGGACGCAAAACAGCCAGATAGAGACCCGTTTCGAGACAGCAGGCACGTCAATGTGCGCTGCCCACACTGCTCACTTCTTACTAGTGGATAAGTTACGGCATGATGTCATGCCAGGTGAGCGTTGTGGGGGGAAAAGGGAAATCCTTTAAAGAGTTAGTTTCTTTCTAGATTTCTGTAGTGTCAGCGCTCAAGCTAACGCACGTCGCGTGATGACGCGACGCGCCTCCGGCCATTTTGTGGATGCATGTGCATCCACATTCGAGAGGCGCGAGCGTCGGAGCCCGGACGTTTCACCGGCTCGGCGCTCTCTGAAGCACCTAGTTAAATAAATAACGTAATACCCTCACGCTGTGTCCTGTCCTATTTGGGGAAGAATAGCAACATTACAATGGCGACGAGCTCGGGATGAGGAAGACAACAAAACGGAAAAAAAAAAAAATCGGACACAACGTCGGAAAAAAAAAACAGAGAGCCTCGAACCCAGGCAGGAGCAACAAGCAAACAGCTCAACGAACCTGTGAGTAACACAGCGACAGAGGGACTTCAGAGAGCGCGGCAGAGCCCACATCCCCACAAAGGAGCCACACTGAGCACCGGGGAGGGAAAAAATGGCGCGCAGAGGGGTAGACGGCAAAGGGCACCCCACAACACAGCACAACCCACGGGCAGGAGCACTGGCGACCTCAGGGAAGAGCGAAGGGGCAGACACAAAAAGCCCCCAGCTGCAGTCTGAGAAGCAGGAAGAAAACGGCGCACCACGCAGCCCCAGGAGCCACAGTGGGACTCCACCCCCGGGAAGGCGCGAAACCATGTGCGCACAGGCATCTTTCCGCGACGGCGCCCGTACAATTCCTACCCAAGCCAGGGGAACCCCTTATGAGGTGGGAAGACTGGAGAGACTACATTGAGGTACTGGAGGATGAAAATGAAGAGAAATGTACCAGTAAGAAGAAGAAACGGATACTGTTGCATAATCTAGGCCCGGAGGGGCTCATGATTTTCAAAAACCTAGTGCCCAAACAACGGGGAAGTACAGATGACTTATATGCTCACGCGATTGAAGAATTGAACGATCACTACAGACCTGCGGTTTGTGTCTCAATCGATAGATACAATTTTCAGCAGAGGAAGCAGCAAGAGGGGGAAATCGGTGGAAGAGGAAACTGGCGTCCACATGCAGATACGACACGTTCCAAGATGAATTAATCATGGATCAAATCGTAATGCACACCACAAGTACAGCCGTGCAAGACAAGCTGTGGGCTAGTGGGGACGCCACGCTGAAGGAAGTAATGGTAATAGTCAAGAAAGCGGAATTGGGGCGACGCTGCGAGGAAGCGGCAAAGAGAGAGACGTTGGCCAGTCCGATGGTGAACAGGATAGAAGAAGAGGAGCCCCGAAGAGACAGTAAAAGCAAAGGGACCACACTGAAGGGACCGAACAGGTGGCAAGGGAATCCAGGACCACCGGGAAAACAAATGGGAAACAACAAGAAGGCCTGCTATCGATGCGGAAGTTGGGCGCACGAGGCCCATGACAGGAAAATGTCCGGCGTTTCGCGCCAAAGGCATGTTTTGTGGGATCGTAGGGCACTACGAGAAAGTGTGCCGCAGATAGTCCGCCAAGAGTATGGTTAAATACATCGATCAAGGACAAGAGGACCCGGAGGAGAACAACCAAGAAGAGGATGACACCATACTCTGCATCTATGACCAAGTGTTAAGTGTGGACACCAAGAGATCAACCAAGCCGGTGCTGGACATGACGATTGGCGAAGTGCCAATAAGCATAATGGCAGATACGGGTTCGCCCTATACTATAGTCCAGAGGGCGGTGTGGAATGAAACATTTAAACCACATTTGGGCCCAGAACTTGAGCGACTGGACATAAGGCCCGTCACGTACAATGGAGATCGCATACCCATGGTAGGGTTCAGGCCGCTAAAGTTTGAATTCAGAGGATGCAGTGCCAACTGCAAACTGTACTTATCTGAAAAAGGACCATTGGTGCTGGGAAGGTTGGACCAGGGTGACCTGGGCATCAAACTGGACCCGGTAGGTAAAGTTCAGATCTTACTCAAACTGTACTTATCTGAAAAAGGACCATCGGTGCTGGGATGGTTGGGCCAGGGTGACCTGGGCATCAAACTGGACCCGGGAGGTAAAGTTCAGATCTTACTCACCGAACCAGAGGGTTGGCCGGAGCTGGTCAAGTGGAAGAGAGAGTACCCCAAGGTATTTGGAGGCACAGTGGGAAGACTCGAGAAGTTCGCGCACAAAATTGTACTCAAGGCAGGAGCAGTACCAGTGTCTCACAAGGTGAGAAATGTGCCCCTCGCAGTGAGAGAGGCGGTGCAGGAAGAACTGCAAGAGTTGGAGAAAAAGTGCATAATTGAACCAATCATCGTGCGCTGAATGGTTGGCCCCATTAGTAGTGGTAATGAAACCCAACGGAAAGGTCAGGCTATGCGTAGACCTGCGCAAACTGAATAGAAACATTGTAGTGGAGAAGTTCCCCTTACCAAGGATCGAAGAGAAGTTGGCCAAAACAAGAGGAATTAAGTGGTACTCCACCATTGACTTAACCTCAGCATACCACCAGATTGCGTTGCATCCGGAGAGCAGGAGGTGGACGTCATTCATCACCCCCTTCGGGTGTTACCAGTTCCGTCGCATGCCGTTCGGTCTGGCATAGGCGGCGGCGGTGTTTCAGAAATTGATGCACCAGCTGTTTAAGAATATGGACGGCATCCAGTACTTCCAGGATAATATCCTAGTGATGGGGCGAGACAGGTTGGACCACGATGCGAAACTAACCAAAGTGCTGAGGGTGTTGGAAGAAAGAGGCCTAACTACAGAGTGGGAAAAGTGCCGCCTGGGCATGGAATCAGTGACCTACTTAGGACATGAAATTGGAGTGCAAGAAATCACACACAAGACTGAGAACGTAAAGGTGATTTGTGATGCACCACCACCCACCAGCAAGGAGGACGTCAGGTCTTTTTAAGGAATGGCAGAATACTATAGCAAATTTGTGCAACATTTTGCAACAAAGACACACTACATGAGACAATTAACGAGAGAAAAGACAGTGTTCTGCTGGACGGAGGAGGCACAAAGGGAGTTCGAAAACGTAAAGAAGGACGTTGTGGGAGCCATACCACTGCAAGGATACGATCCCCAAGGAAATACTGTGCCCACATCAGACGCCAGCTATAAAGGATTGGGCGCGGTGTTAATGCAGGACCGAGGACAAGGAGTGGTGGAGACACTGAGTTTCGCGTCTCGCACACTGAGCGACACAGAAAGAAAGTTCAGTGTCATTGAAAAAGAAATGTTGGCCGTAGTGTGGGCGATGACATGATAATTTCTGTGGGGTACACGGTTTCAGTTGAGGACTGATCATAAACCCTTGGTGAAGGTACTTACCTCCAGTGGGCATGCCAGTGCCACCCCCAGGATTTCGAAAATGACTTTGAAGCTGCTAGAATTTAGATATGATGTTGAATACATTCCGGGCAGTCGAAACAAAGTGGCAGACTATTTGAGTAGGGCGGCAGCCATGGAACCAGGAGAAGAAGACAAAGTAGGCGGAGAGGAAATGGTAGCTCTGATGGATGACCAGGAGAGGGTCATTAGCAATCAGGAGTGGAGTGAAGCCTATAAAGAAGATCAGGCCATGCAGGAGGTGAAGGAATGCATAGTAAATGGCTGGCCAGAAAAGAAACATCTGAGTGAAAATCTACAGAAGTACTACGAGGTCAGGGAAGAATTGTCAATGGACGATCAAGGAGTGTTCGCATACAGGGGGGACAAGGTCATCCCCCCAGCAGGCATAGTCCCTAAATTATTGGCGATACTCCACGAAGGTCATTTGGGGATCGGAAAGACAAAACTGCTGACTAAGCAAGGATACTGGTGGCCAGGCATGGACCTGCAAGCTGAACGTTATGTCAGGGATTGCATACAGTGCCAAGGAGCGGACAAAACGCTCAAGTCACTAAGACCGGCAATGGGAAGGTTTGAATCCCCAAAGAACCCATGGGAAGAATTATCAATCGACATCTTAGGCCCGATATTGGACGCACAAGGAACCCAAAAGTATGTGTGCGTCCTCATAGACAGGTACTCGAAATGGTCCGAAGTGAAAGTGGAAGAAGTAATGGACACAGAGACAATTCTAAGGTTTTTGAGTGACACGTTCATGATAGAGGGCATTCCTAAATCCATCCTGAGCGACAACGGCCCTCAGTTTACCTCAGAGAAATGGACCAAATTCATGGAGAGGAATGGCATCCTCTCCAAACACACCTCTATTTATCACCCGGCAGGAAATGGACTAGTAGAACGATTTAATCGGGTGGTTATGGGGTCAGTGGAAGCGGCGATAACGAATGACAAGGACTGGGAGAAAGAAATATGGCAAATGATATGGGCGTACAGAATCACCCCCACTGGAACAGGGTACAGCCCCTTCCAAATTCTGAGGGGCCGTGACCCCTTCACGAAGGACAACCGAGCGTGGAAGGAGAAAACAATAACCAGCAAATGGTCCCCCGCAGTGGTTCAGGCGAACTTGGAGAAAGCACAAGCTGTCTAAGCAAAATACTACAACATGTGAAGGAATGTGAGGGACACTGGACTAGAAGAAGGTGAATGGGTGCGAATTAAGTTGGCGGTAATGCAAAGGAAAGGGGACAGCAAATACAGTAGACCCCTTCAGGTCAAGGAGGTGTATGATAGAGCTGCCTTGTTAAGCGATGGCAACGTATGGTCTCAGGACCGCATGGCTAGATGCAATAAAGTACTACAGTGGAGCCAAGGTGAGCTGGAGCAGGAAGGGGCGATGGAGCCCAATGCAGGAAATGAACCATTTGACTTGGAGATGGACATGGGAAGAGGAGAAGTCAGCGAGGAGCAAAACAACAGAGGTAGACCCGGGACAGAGAAGGAGATGAATACAAGGAGGTCAATGGAGAGCCCAGCTGCACCGAACAATAGAGGAGGAGGCGCAGAGACTCATGAGAGGGAAGCCACGGCTACCCCGGTAAGACAGACCCGAAGGGGGAGAGCGGTGGTGAGACCATCCAGGTTCCAGGACTATGATATGAGCAGCGGACTGTAAGTTTTATGTTGTTCCATTGTTTGGAAAAAAGGGAGATATGTAGTGTCAGCGCTCTAGCTGACGCACGTCGCGTGATGACGCGACGCGCCTCCGGCCATTTTGTGGATGCGCGCGCATCCACATTCGAGATGCGCGAGTGTCGGAGCCCGGACGTTTCACCGGCTCGGCGCTCTCTGAAGCACCTAGTTAATTAAATAACGTAATACCCTCACGCTGTGTCCTGTCCTATTTGGGGAAGAATAGCAACATTACAATTTCCCCTTCTCTTTCTGAAACGCAAGAGCAGCAACATTGTGGTAGGGTCACCAGGGCTTTAATTGAAAGCTTTTTCAATATTATATGTGACAAGCCATAGTTGCAGCTTATTTATCTTATGCAACTAATAACCATTGACAAAGCCAATTGTCCTTACTTGTTGTAGGTATGATGTTACTTATTGTATCACATATCTGGATGCAATGACAGAAACAGCAAAATAAAAGTTGGGCGGCACACTATACTAAACTAAGGATTTTTAGCACAAGTGTTTTGAAGCCACGCCCCTAATTCCACTGGCCACGCCCCTTTGAGACACCCCCCAGTTTTTTCATCCCACTTAAAGCCATGCCTATTTGTGTTCATTTGTAAAACCGTCAGCGAGTATCTTCCAACCACAGCGTGTCAGCACGGAGGATGTGGTTGAAGACACCCATGACGCACATGGCTCGGTTCTCAAACTCCGCTCCGCTGTCTTTAGTTCAACGCATGCTGTATTCCATCTTTCCCGCGTATTCTCCCCTTTCTCACATGCTCTCTGCTAACCATAAAATACGGGCTCGTACTTTTAAACCCTGCTCCTCTCTTGTAACAATTGTGTCTTTCATATGCACTTTATCTGCTCAACTCCGACTTCGTTGCATTGGAGTTTACGAATAAACCATGCTAACAATAACAAAAGAAAATAAGGATCACATATAGGAAATTATATTTAGCAAAACTCAGCATAAAAAGCCATTTGAAAATACGGTAGGTATCTGAATGATAATCTCTTTAGAATTAATCAGAACTAAAATCTTCTTTACATATTTATCACGTTGCCTTAAAGAGGAGAAACGTATATTTTATATTATGCAATCGATTACAACGGTGCTTAACTTTACGACCTCTATGAAATACACAAAAAACCGAGTACACAACCGCAAATTAGGAATATTTTAATACTTAATTAACATATTTCTTCTTCAATACTTCATGAACATATTAAAAACTGTTAATTTTAATTCGGTGGTTCAAGCGTTTCAAAATGTAGTTTTAATTCTAATATATGACGCAATATGTCAGATACTAGTATATCATTTTGTATGTTCTACTCCTAATGCGTGATTTCCTAACAGCAGAAACCCCACAACGGGCCATTGTGGCCTGGAGTTTACACTCTGAAACCACAAAGGATGACACAGATGGCAACAAAGTGAACTAACGCGAATGGTCTCGTGTCAATCCCAATTTCGCTTGGTACATTCCATTTTTTTCACCGAACCTGCTTAACACCCAAGGCTCTCCGCCACATGGCTGACTCCTGACCAGATTCATGTCCCCGATGTAACACTAGAGGAGCAAACCTTTTACACTTAGCCTGGTCCTGTGATGAAGTGTACTGATGTTGGCGATCAGTATTGGCGGAAATGGTACGTGCCACCAGACTACCTATAGAGCCGACGCCACAATGTGGTTTACTGGGCTGTTTCAAACGCCCAAAAGGGCGTAAAATGACTTATAAATTCGGTCGACTGGCCGTGGTGCTGGCCTGGCATAGGATAGCAGTCATAGGGATGTGGCAGCGTGCCCCAACAACAGTACTCCGGCATAGAGTGGGCCCAAGCCCAGGAGACATTGTTCCAACTTGGGGGATGGCAAACTCGAGGATGCACCAAACACCAGGACGGCCCTAACAGACAAACCTATACATCTGTTACTGGGGCGACAACAGACTCCAGTTCTAATACAGTCGATTCCGAACACCTGGATGGTGCAGGACAGGAGGGGGGAGGGTACATCTACATAGTCTTTATGACTGGCTGGAACCCTCTGTCAGTCTCCTAGAGAACACGGAAACATTTGTGTACTACAGATTATCCAATGCAATTTGATCAACCATCACATGTATAAACTGTGCCATAATATTATATTTGAGCTATGTAAGGGCGACAATACTTTGTGCTGATGAAGTGAAAAATTAAATTAAAAGAAAAAATAGGCTGTGTGCCGGGGCCACAGGCCTCCTCTCTGTGCCATTCTGAAGGGCTGTAAATAATAGATACTCGTGGTGCTCACCATGACTCATGTGCTTAATACAGTTAATGTAGTCATAATCGCGTGTATAATCTTCAATAGAAGGATTGAAACGCCATAAAATAGTGTGAAGGGCTAAAGTGCCTTCTGCAGAGCACTGTGTGCAAGATACTAGTCACACATTTGTACAAAGCATGAAAGCTTAGTGGGTTACTGTCGTCGTTGCAGAGATATTGTGTCACCAATAGGTGATAACTTATGGAGTAAGGCAGCTCTGTGAGTTTTGAGCCCTCAGTAAGCAACTGCCGATAACCTGCAAGGCAAGGTAGAGGTTTCATAATTCTACTGCGTGATGTTTACACTAATGGTCAATGCTAGACCACAATCCCGAAGCAGCCTCACCCTTCACAGGGAGAGCAGGTGTTACTATTACCTGCTGTAATAGTCTTACTATTAGCCCCCCAAAAATAGGATAACACGACACCACTTATTTACACTGAGAAACACGACAAGTGGGATATATAAATTAAGCATTGGCAAAGCCAATACATCTCTACAATGAGAGCTATTGGCTTTGGATATCGACGATGCAACACGCAGGGAGCGCAATACAGAAAGATGCAGGAGGAGAGAGGACAGGCGAGAGGGGATGGGGAAGCATACGGACAACTGAGAGCAGGCAGAAGGGGTTGAGGCAAGCACACAGACAACAAAGGGAGACCGAAAGGGCTGGGGCAAGCACCCGGAAAACAGAGTAGGCGCAAGGGACTGGGGTAACGGAGGATAGGCACGAGGGGCTGGGGCAAGCACACGAACAACAGAGGGTAGGCTTGAGGGGCTGGAGTAAGAGCACGGACAACAGAGGGTAGGCACGAGGGGCTGGGGAAAGCGAACAGACGAGAGGGTAGGCACGAGGAGCTGGGGCAAGCGTGCGGACAACAGAGGGTATGCGCCAGGGGCTTGGGCAAGCACATGGACAACAGAGGGTAGGCTTGAGGGGCTGGGGCAAGCGCATGGACAATGGAGGGTGGGCAAAGCAAATGGAGAAGTACAAGGACAACAGAGGGTGGGCAGGAGTGACCGGGCAAGCACACGGCTAACGTAGGGTGAGCGGGAAGGGCTGGGGCAATCAAATGGACAATTGAGGGTGAGTTACGCAAACAGAGAAGCACACGGACAACAGAGAGTGGAAAGAGAGCTGGGAGAAGCACACGCACAAAAGAGAATAAGCAGGAGGGGCTTGGCAAGCGTGCAGTCAATGTAGAGTGGACGGAAAGAGAAGTAGACAAATGAGACAGCTGGAAAACACATGCGCTTTCATAGATTTGTTAAACAAAAAGGAAAATGTAGCTCCTAAAAAAGAGAGCCGTGGAAGGATACAGTAATGTGTCCATGCTCCAGGAAAGGGACAAACAAGAGGAAGAAAAGCTAACGGAAGCGGACAAAGTAGAAGCAAGCAAATGAGAGCTACAAAGAAGCCAAGCAATGGTAAGCCAAGTCCATTAAATGGTAACAAAATGTCTCACAACAGACTATGAATATGCTCTCTGAGGCAAGACCTAAAAACACAACTTTTGAAATCGGGTTGTCCTCTGGCTATGTGGGACTTGATACAGTATGTCTTGGTTTCCCTAATTGGTTGCTGACCAGGACAAGGCATGCGATTCCATCGGTCTTCAAAGTTCTACCTCTTACACTTGCTGCCTGACCAGTAAAACACTAGATAAAACGAAATGCGATTGTCTGTGAACGTGGGCATTTGTAGAGGCCCAAACGAGTGGACAAAAATTGAACCATCTACCCACTGCAGGCTGTTCCTACACACAACGAACACATTGAGTTCATGGGCACCGCTTTATGTGCCCTTCTGCTGGTCCTCTACACTGGAACGTAGGGGGGCTGATTTACCTGGGGCACCCTTGATGCAGCACAAGAACAGTTGTCGCAAGCAGAATAATCAAGGTGATGCAAGGAATACTTGAATTCATCCCAGTCACTGCCAATCACCAGGGCAGCATCCCTGCACATCGTCTTTTGCCTACTATGCCACTATAAGCAGAAACGAGCCATATACCGTACCGTCATTTTTAAACGTCAGGATCAGACCTGGCCTGGCACTTTGGGCTGGATGGTTGCTATTCGAGCAGGACCAAGACTAATTTGTCTATGATAGGCCTCTGTTAAGTGTAGTATAGTTCAAAAGAACAGAAGGCTGAAAGGAGGTCTGAGCGATAGTCAGCGGCTGAGATGAATTCAAGCATTCCGTCACCTTGTTGTTTGTTGTGGTAGATGCCCTAAGTGTGATAGGATATGCCCTGAAGTGTGTCCTATGCTCACTATGGCACAGGACTCTTAATTGGTGATAAAGTGGTCTACGTTGCTTGTCTTCCTGTCTGAAGGGGACCTTGGCCTGGCAGTTTGGAGTGACTGTCCCCGATGGAGCAAAACCATAACTGTTTTGCATATGGCAGCTCCCTGCCTACAGCAGCATCGTGAGCAAAATTGATGGAATGGAATTTAGCCCGGAGAGATCACTAGTAGCTGAGATTAATTCAAGAGCTCCTTCCATATTGCTGTTTCTTGCCAGAATTCCCTCTTGTCTAGCACTGCCACCTGTTGCACGACAGCCTTCCTTCCTTCGGGGTTGGGCACGCCACGACGCTTGTGGGTAAATTTCAGAACCCCTCCCAACCCCCCAATTCCATTCACTAAGATACGCCCCGCAGACTATGTTACTTATCTGGAGCCTATCTAACTATTCCCGGAAAATACTCCATTGGATACATCAGGCCCTAAAGATGGTACCAGAATTTAGGTAATTAATGAGAGTTGAAAATGTAGGTTTGAGGGGATCTTTGCAGGCTAACATACCAGTCAAGCGGATTACCAAGCGCCCTTCGCCAACATGCGATATACACCCCTCCTCTATCTGCATTCTTCTTACTACACACACACACACTCCCTCTCTGCTCCCTTCTTACTATACACATGCACTACCAAATGCCTATAGTGCGCTCTTACTATAAACCGCTCATGTACTTGCTAACCTCATACTACACACGCAAGTCCACCCTCTAAATGTAAACATACCCTCCCACAAGCCTCTGCTCCGCTCATACCACACACGCACACCATCAGATGCAGATTCTGCCCTCTTAATACAAACACACCTTCCTGCATGGCTCTGCCCACATCTACACACATTCCAATATCCCATACTATACATTCATCTGATATCCATACCCTTGGACGGTATTTTGGGTAGGAGCTTCTACATATGAGTTGCCCATGGCTATCACTGGCACTGTCCTTGCTACTCTTGATTTTTAGTGGCCATAGATGAAGTGGCTTCAAAAGCCCTCTTTACCTTCAGTACTATCTACACCTTGCCCTTCCCATATCTTCTAAGCAGAAAATCGGAAAATGTGAAGGGGCGGAGAGTACGACAAGGGGTCATCCTGGTAATGGCATCAGGGTCAATGTGTGTGTGATGTCATGCCTACAACCGCCTGGCAATTTGGTGACTATATGTAAATGACCGCACCTTGTCCCTCTAATTCATCTAAATGGCCCTCTAAAGAAAAGCACAGCTTACTCCGCAACCACTTACCAATCAGACATCTCTGCTCCCTATTTACTACCCAAACACTTCATGTTCATGCACCTCGGTTCCTCTTACTATACACACTCGCACATCTTGTACACACACACAAAAAGGTCACATGAAATGCGAGCTATTTTAAGGATGGGGGGGGGGGGCTAGAGAAAGGGCTTAGAAGGGAGAACTCTGTGTATATATTTTTAGACTTGTTGATTCACAACATCACAGCCATGTTTTCCCTTGCACATAAACGCGCACTCTGAGGCGGTCTCTTCTCTCACACTGCTGCTCTTGGAGATACTGCCACATGCACAGTCTCAGAGGGCCATCAATGAACAGAATCCGGCCAGTTCTCCATACACGCCTACAACATGGACCCAGAATGTCCATGTAATTGTTACTTTAAGTAGCTCGTGCTATTCGCGCGGTGTATCACGCAAATAGCTCGTTCTTTTCTTGTCATGTTTTAAATGGACAACCACGTGTGTTGTGGTCGCGTGTTATGTTATGTTATGGTTTGATATGGCACCCTCGTGCGATGCGGCCGTTTGGTGGTTACTCTTAACGTGTGTCCAGTCACCGTTGGGGTCTGCTGCTGAACGGAGGCATCGGGTGGAGTTTACCTTGTACTTATGAAATAAACCAACTACAGTTACATCCAGTTTCGAGTGGATTATTCAACTTTTAACATTTGGCGACGAGGATTATCGTCACCAGGAACTAAATATAACCCCATGTCCGCAAGGTCCTTCTAGCCAAATATATTTTTACCTTTTTCAGCAACAAGGATTTTTGTAACAGTCTCTCTACCTAAACATTGTACCAAGCCCTCAAAGTATCCAATCATGTTAATGTCTTTTTCCCCAAATGCTTTAGGGTTTACATCTGAACTCAATAACTCAACTTATGGAAAAAGAAAGTTGAGTTATTCAGTTCAGATGTAAACCCTAAAGCATTTGGGGAAAAAGACATTAACATGATTGGATACTTTGAGGGCCTGGTACAATGTTTAGGTAGAGAGACTGTTACCAAAATCTATGTTGCTGAAAAAGGTAAAAATATAGTTGGCTGGAAGGACCTTGCGCGCATGGGGTTATATTTTGTTCCTGGTGACGATAATCCTGTTAAGGTTGGGGACTTACCTGTTTCAAGGGTTGATTGCATGTCTGTTGAACAGTCTTTTGATGTTAAACTACTAATGGTAGAGTTTAAACCTGTGTTCAGCGACAAAGTAGGCAGTGTGGAAGGTTTTGAACATAGGATAAGACTGATCCCAGGGGCTCAACCTGTAGCTCATAAAGGATTATTCAACTTTTAACAGTCCACTTACTCGACTCATGTTGTCCTAGTGCTGAGAGGCATCTTGTGACATCACTGACTAGAGGGCATCGACTCTTTAAAGAACATGTTAGCCAGTCTCTCTTCACGGGCTGCATATCATTCCCATCTACTCGTTTTTCTTACCTGCCTATCCTACACTCTCACACACGCACACGCACACACACACACACACACACACACACATGTTGTCGTCAGCTCCCCCTCCACATTATTATGAACACTGCTTCCCTGTGCTTGACCCCACACGCTCCTAGGCTCATGTACTCTTTGCCTCCAACGAACACGTCAATAGCTGCGCCCCTACAGGTTACCTAAAGTTTGGTATCTCTAAGGATGTCATAGTGGGTGCTGACCCACTACTACCTTTGTCACTTACAGAAAACGTAGACAACACTTGCGTAATGATCTGGTCTATTGAGATGCACAATGTTCCAACTGGACACAGATTAACAAATCTCCGGCTGGAATTGAACACAGAGACTGTCGGCAGCATAAAATCACCCTCCATTGGCCTAACTAGGTCTCTTCGTAGGACCTTTTTCAGAATTCTCAGGGCAATCAGGGACCACTGGACTCAAATTGTGACAGTGAGAGCCTTCTGCTTCCATAGACCTGGGGCTTACTTTACTGTTGGACCCAAACACCAAGTACACCCCTTTACCACTCGAATCTCAGGGGAGCTAGGCAGAGCACCCCAAGGCTTACTCAAGTCCCCTGCAATCTTCATGGGGACCACGTTGTTCGATGCCCATGTATAGCTCTCTGCAGTGGCCTTGCTGACCGGTGCACTGTCGATAATTCCAACACTTGTGTAAGGTAAAAGCTAAGGCAGCCCCAACACCAGTGGAGGAGGATGTGGTGAAGTCGTGGTGCTTGCAGCTCGATGGATCTTGGATTCAGTAAGCCCCAAACCAATACTAGTTAGATTCCTACTCTTTTTGGTCTTGGTGAGTATGTTAGTGTTTGATGCAAACCTCTTGGTGATTTGCTTCTCTTCTGATAATTGTGGTTATTTTTGAAGGAACTGTAGAATGACGTCCGATCTACTTTAATGCTGCTTTGATTTATGATGCTTTAGTGCTGCTACATAATTTGTAGGTTCTGCATCCCTCCATACCCTTCGTCCACAGTGTTCTACATTTTCACACCAACTGCAGGGTCGCATCCGGATGTCTAGGCCTCACCTTGCAGAGTGGTTCGGGTCCTTCTTTGATGCACCATTGAACCTCTGTGGCTCGTTCCACCTCATCTCCTTACCAGCTCCTTTTTTTCCTGTGTGCTAGAACACCTCCATAGCCCCCAAAAGCAGCTGGTCAGCTTTCCCCTTCAAAGAAGGGTCTAAGCAGCTCCCCTTGGCAGTCTTAGGGCGGAGCCTGCAATTTGCAAAGTCTGCCTTGGTTTCCCCTCCAACCTTTCATTTTAGGTACCACCTAAATGCAGCAAATACAAAGTGGATCCTAGTGTGGCTGTTACCACCGGAGTCGTACACACCTCCTCTACAGATGCCATATGGTGCATAAATGGGATATTCATGTCCCACATGGATGTGTGAAGGTTCCACTTGCAGGAGACTTGGCAGAATAATTTTTTAAAAAGTGGGAGGGGCCAGTATGTGACTCACCCTGGCAAGGAGAGGTGAAAAAGACCTACTGTGCTACTATGAACAATATTTTTGCCACCACTTCCAGTCCTCTACAGCCTTGTGACCTGACGGTAGACACACTCTGGATCTCAATCCTTGTCACCAAAGTGGTTGTTGTGTGTGTTGAGGTGAGGGTCAAAAAGCTTCAGTTTGCAGTAGTGAATTTGAGGCAGGGGCACATGCTGTCCATTTCAAACGTTACCTCGTGAAGGATCCTCGGTGTGTGGGGCTCTTTGATGCATAGTGGGGCACCCCGAGACATAGTGGGATGTGGGTTTATAGCGGAATCGGGTGGGAAGTTATTTAATTGAATCAAATTGTAAAGCGCTCTGATATCCTTCGGGATCAAGTTCGCGCTATATAAAACTTTATAAATAAATAAATAAAATGGAGGTGGTGTGGGCTAGAAACTCAAACTCAATTAAAGCAGGTACCAAATAATAAGTCATTGCACAGCCGGTACTTTTGCCTGAGAACGCAGAAGTACTTTATTCAGGAAGCATGGAAAAAGACAACACACAAAATGAACACAAATATTACTGACACATATCACTGGGGTATCAGAACAATATTGAAGTTATTCCCAAGTTCTTACAAGTGACACAACAAGATCAGAGTAAAAGCACATTCAGGTGCCCCAGCGCGTGTGGGCTACAATGCGTTTCCTTTCACTCTCCAAAGATATAAGCTGTAGGTACAATGATCGCAAGGCTGGTAGAGTATAGTCCACTATAGGATACTCGTATAGCTGCCCTGGTGCGCGTCAGAGTTGACTACAAGCTGATCATTTAATTTCCAGAAAGCGAATGCAAACCACAGTGTGAGCCTGGGGCACCGTTCTGGCTTGTGTGCGCATTATACACAACTTGTGGGAGTACACCCCGGGTCACTGCAGGGATCTCGTGGAGGTAAAACCACTGAATGAGAATAGGGCTTTATCTAGCACCACGCCACCACGTATGTTTCTTGTTCTGGGGCGAAACCACTGAGTACAGATACAATTTTCTTCCTAATTGGATCACTTCTTTGTAGTCACTGTTCTGCTATTTCCTGTAAACCTCTGTTGTCCTCTGTGGACCAATAAGAAGGAGCATGAAACGCCCTGTGGCAAGCCCAGATTCAGAGAGGCAAGTTGCATCTGGAGCAGTGTAATTTGATCCCATTTTAGATATTATAGGGGTGCATCATATTAATGAGTAGTCAACACTCTAATATATGTTATTTTATTAATGCTACTAAGGAGAGTGGAGTAATGCCTATTTAAATTACTCCACCTGGAAAATTGCATCTAGAAGGTGATTAATAAAGGTCTATGTAGCATTTATATTAATGTGACTGGGGAGGTTAATATAAAATATGTCCCATTAGGAGGTTAATAAAATATAATGTATGTGTAAACTAATGTTTACAAAACCAGAAGGACCAGGAGCTTCTTTTAGCAGGTCCAGCACACGGACTCCCTAACTAGAATTTAAAATATGCGAAATTGGTGTGCAGTTCTTTAGAAAGAGTGAGTGTTCAGGTCTGTGAAATAGCCTCTTTTTGGAGGAAGTGTCCTCACACATCCTGAAGGATGTCATGCTTCATCATATGGGCCGGCTCCTCGTCGGGCTGGCACTGCAATGCCCGACAAAAACCCGCGAAGGGGCTCTTTGGCAGAAATCTTTTTAATAAAGCTGTTTGGTGCGTGTCGGTGTGTGGAATGAAGTGAGCAGTGTAGTGCACAGTAGTGCGCTTAGGTTTAAACATTTATACTTTTAACAGGAACATTTCTATACAGTTGCAATTAGAGTGACATCTTTGTAATTCTTTACACTTATACATGTCTTAAGAAGCTGCGTGTGCTGTGTTGTTCATTAATTTTGAAACCCTGTGCACTAAAAGTGGACTAGAGTGGGCCTCGAGAAACAGTTCAGTTCATGCGCACGTTTAAACCTAACATGTAATTCGTATTTAACTTTCAAAGTAGTATGCATTTGTTTGTATTTGTTTCCACAAGACCCTATTAGTTAGCATAGATTTTTTTCTCCATTAGATAGCAAGGTATGAGAAGACAAAGATGGCACAGAGAAGCGCAGCAACAAGCAAGGGGATGAGTTCTCATGGATGAAGAGAGGAATGACCAAGGGCAAAAGTAGTTGCAACTATCGATGTGGGAAAGATGGTGCAAGTATCCAGCTGTGCTGGAGCCATGGAAATTTACTGGCAAGAGTCACACAAGATTATTTACCCTGAATGCAATTCATATTTTTTGCTGAAACATAGTGAGGGACGGGGGAGACATTTTAGGACTTCCCAGGGAGCAGATCTAGGTGTCTGCTTGTGAGGCTTTATGCTACTTGACCCATGGTTGGAGTGGCTTCTACTGCGACTCCTACAGCTGACATTTTTGAGTCCACCTTTACTAAATGCTTCTTAGTTTAGGGTTTCTGTTATATTCGCCTTGTGCTCTATGTCACTGTCCATGTCGCGCGTTTCCCTTTTATGGTGGTGTAGAGAGAGATAGCTTGCTCATGCTTACTTTGGAGAACCATTTGATGCACTTCAATATTCAATTATTTTTGCTGATTATTTGCATTGTAATCACAGAGTTAGCTGTCAGCTTTGAATATAGGGTAAATTCTTCATGCAATTTTGACTCATTTTGTTTGTTCTATATGAATATGTTGAGATTGGTCATGGCTACTGGTTTCTAAATGTATAATTCAACCCTACTAAACTCAGATTAAGTTGTCCAGTGGATCATTCTGTGACCACATTGGCTACACTGCATTGAGATGTTAAAAGTGATTGTTTTTCTCCCTTTACCCCTCATGCTGCTATCAAGACCATCGATCTAGAGATAAATGTAGAATGGACCCAAGCTCCATCACATCCTCTGAGGACATTGATGGAGGCCAACATCAAATCCCTTCTGCACATTTCTTCAAGGTGCTCCTCTTGTAGGATACCCTTAGTACCCCTCTCCAGCCGTCAGTGCAGAACCTTCCTGTTCCGGTCTCTGAACCAGTGGGCAGTTAGAGACCCAAAACCTAGAGTTCAGAACTTGTTATTGGGAACTCTTGTGAGTGACAATGTTTCGGGTTCTGTCCCATACTCAGTTTGCTGCTGGAGATTGTGAATTCTACAGGCCCAGCTCTGGGACCAACCTGAAATGGTATCAATTTGTGTGTTTTCTTCTTCTTAATAACTTTATTGCGACTGTTATAGTCATAAAAGCTCAAAAATTAATAAAAACAATACAATTTCATACACAGTTACACAAATTGTGGTGGTGGCATTCACAATTGAAAGATGCAAGACTACCTTAGTTTTTTGGGGCAGAATTTTCTTTTAAAAAGTTTTTTTAAGTATAAATACCTTTTAAAACAATATATTAGACTAAAAGACATTAAAATAATTATTAAACAATTCATGGGATACTTTAAAATGCTCCAAAGGAATTACAACTAAATAGCAAATTCATGGTTAACTAGACATTAGTTTCCAGGAGATTTCTTGATCTCGTTCCAGATTCGGTCCTTCTTCCTCAAATCTGGAATGAGCTACCAGAAATCTTACAAGGGGAATCGGTGCTATTATCCTTCAGGAAGTCTCTGAAGACGCACTTGTTTAAACAGACAACAGCCTCAATCTAAACTGCCAGCTTGGTTGCTGGCGGATCACAGGTGGCTATCCGTTTTGGTTTCTTCTTTAAAAGCGCTTAGAGACCAGTGGTAATATGCGCTATACAAAAATAAAGTAACATAACATAACAAAAGGTACGGTAGCACCCCCATATCTAGTAGGATACCCCATAACTGGTCCCGATCGACCATGTCAAAGGCAGATTTTAAGTCCACGAAAGTAAGATAAAGGCTCCCTTGTTCCAAGACCACATGCTTCCAGTAGATCAGTTGTAATCTAAACAACTGGTCCACCGTAGACATCTTAGCTCTAAAACCAGCTTGTAATGGAGTAGGAATATCCTGTTCCTCCATGCAATCCTGCAATCGACCTAAAAAAAGTCTACCATACAATTTCTGGGAGACATCAATGAGAATGATGGGCCTATAATTTGACGGCTCCAATGGGGATCCTTCTTTATAAATTGGAACCATCTCTCCACCTGCCCACGTTGGGGGTGCAGGGAGGCCATATTGAATAGTGTTAAATAAAGCTAAAAGATATGGGGCCCAGATTGTCTGCTCACTTTTAAATAAGTCACCCAGTATTCTATCCAATCCCGGGGCTTTGTCAGGCTGCAATTTAGCTAGAGCAGATATCAACTCGCCCATAACAAATGTGGGCGCCTCACCTAGATTTTGCAAGTTAAAATTACATGATGGAGCATTATCAAGGCTTACAATAGAGTGGGAGCTGGTATATAATTCCTTAAAATATGAGAGCCAAGCTTCCTCATCAATGTTGGGATCAAGGGTGGTTCTACCTTGTTTTCCTCACAGGCTGGTCAAGCCACAGGTTTTGGCCTCTAATTCCAGCAGGACGGTGGGGTCAAGTAGGGAACTTCTTGGCCGGGAGACCCAAAACACAAGAGGGAGCAGTTTCTTCGCTCAGCTTACATTAAAACCTGTTTGGGGGTAACACTTGGGGCGTGGAAGGACACTCCCTATACTCCAAAGGGCTCTGTGTCTCTCTTCCGGCCTGCAGTCTAGTTCACGTAAGTGGACCTCAGGAATGATTCGGATCAGTCCTACAAAGTCACACTGCTGTCAGGCAAGCTGCCGCCAACATTCAACTTGTGTACCACCCACACAGGAACCAAAATGCAACAGTGTAAGCGCACACGTGCCAGGGTTATACAGCTACACATACATAGTGTGAACATACATGTCCAGCACGGATGGAATGAAAGAGCGGTTACCAAAGAGTGGCAGGAAACGTTAAGCAGGATAGACAAGCAGGCAACGCCGGGTCCAAAAATACCAAAATACCCAGTGATCCACTACATGAGGAACACATGGGGAGTGGGGGGCAAGCTCTGCAGAGCAGATCTTTGGGTGAAGGGACTATAATAATGTTTTACTTTAAAGCCAGCAGCTGGGGCGTCAGCCTAGTTAAGTCCCACGAGTCTGCGACCATTGAAAGCAAGTAGCAGCATAGCAACCTTGCCGCAGTGCATTCATAGGAATGGTACCCAGTGCCACTGACTGTGGTCAAGGCCCACAGTTACTGTTCAATGCCGGATCCGCGCTCTAGCTCCAGCCTCCACCATGGGGCAAACCTGGACTGCTCGACTTTGCTACCATAAATGTGTCAAGGCGAGTAGGTCGGCTATCCAACCGGAATCCAAAAAACAGTATTAGTGGCCCTGAGGCACCAGCAGGTAACAATAATTCACACAGAGGTTACTGCCCAGTTACAATCAAGTGCCCAAAGACCACAAGATATGGCCCGCCACCCTGAAACGCACTATTTGTCTGCTTGGTCTAAAGGAAACGCTGGCATGATAACCTCTTTTATGAAAATACTTCAGGCGTGTTTACAATACATTACACGTGATGTGTTTATTTGTATAGTACAGGTTCACCGTACCTACACCCGAAGAACACCTTCCTGGGAAGGAGCAAAAGAACAAATATTTAATATGAAGTTGGAGGATTTGAGTGGGTGATGGCATCATGGTGCAACCATGGATTATAAGGAATAAAATACCCCATATGGTAAATTATAAGGATGCCGCAATTCACCTCGGAGTACCACCAAAATATTTTGCACGGTTGGCCACCCACTCACCGTTAACTACAACCTCTTTATATTACACTGCAGGGCGGGGTACTCTGTTATGTATAATACATAATGCTGTCGTGTGTGCACTCATTCCGTACGGTTTGGTCAACAGCCCTTTGCAAGTCAGAACCTGTAGTTTTGTTTTTCTCATTTTAGGTTTGCAGCTGTAACTTACTGTGCGCAGATGTACAAGTCACTGTTTACAAAGTGCAGAACTTATCACACCTGCCACTGGTAGGAGTTGCAGCTGACCAGTTTATAAGAATGCGAGGCCATGTACATAGCACATGCTGCGGTGGCATAACAAGGGTACCGGGAGCCCTAATGCCAGGAAAGAAACTACCCTCGTCCCCCCAATGAGCTGGCTCAAATCGTTAAAAATATATACATGAATGACAACCGATACCACGGGGGACCCTTGCATGCTGTAACTGGGCAGATCATATTTACATCGACGCGGGCAGTCACACAATATAAACTCACATTTGATGTATGCATCCTGTTGGCTCGCTGTCACATGCCCTCAGTGGGTCCGGCCATGTTTTGGTTTGGCCCGCATATGAGAGGTCCCTGCCCTCCAAACTGGGGTGAATTGTACATAAGTCTCCCGTGGTATCCCCACGGACACAAAGCGGTCTGTATATCAGCGCGCGGCCAGAGATAAAGACAAAGCCCTTCTTACCGCTCGGTGAGGGGGGCGGGTCCCAGTCAGTCGTCTTCAGCCCGCTCTGCGATGGTCCCGGTGCTCCGGCGCCCCTGATCCCAGGAGTGCCCCGGGTCAGCTCAGCTCAGCTCTGGAGATCGTGCAGCTGAGCGGAGCACGGCAGCTGCTCCACCCGGTGCCTCGAGAGAATAGGCGGGCCCGACGCATGCACCAATGACAGCTCCCCGAGGAAGCAGGAAATGAAATGACAGACAACTTGTGGTGCTGCGGGGTGTACGCTGCACGCATCCTGCGCTTCAGAAGTTCAACAATAACGTGCCTAACTATAAATACGCTCACGTCACGGATGTACAGTAATATTATAATAATGTACGTTATATAGTGCTTGGTGGCACCGTCGGTGTCCCTGGGATTACATAATCAGGATTTGTCCATTCATGTAACATCATCCAGCGGAGACGCCCCTTTTACAGAGCAGGTTCTGCGTCTCTAGCTTGTAATCAGATACTATAATCAGATCAATAAATGAAAGGGATCCTTGACCGCATATCCCAAAGGGCATCAGTTAAGTGAAAGCTGCAGCGTGAGAACGCGTATATCTTCAGTGAACGGATCCATCTGGTGGTAAAACCCCTAGAAGTGCTATTAGAGGGTGTAAGTGAAGAACAAAACACAAGTCAGCATTAAAAATGCACCCAGACAGACAAAAAAAGATAAACATTACCCAATGTCACAGCCTACACGTGGCTGCCCACTTTCCAAGGTCCATACGTGACTACTGACTAGTTAGCCACGGCTGTTTATTTTCTTAGAAATCTGGGACTTGTAGTCCTGATTTTTTGCTGGATTAAATACGATTGTACGACTACAAGTCCCAGAATTCTAAAAAAACAAAAAAAACGACTCACCTCAGCAGTCACTCGTGTAACTGGGAAACCTGGCAGCTGTGCCTACGGTTTTGTATGCGGTGTCCTTGCAATGTCTGTTGATGCAATTCTTTTTGTAGTGTTATTGTCATTTGAGTGTGCCAGATATCAGCTGGGTACCATTTTATCTGTTCCTAGATTTTGCTTTTACATACCAGTGCATTCTGGGAGCCGTAGTCCTATTGTAATTTAATTGAGCCAGTTGGACCAACACAACCAACAATTAAATGTAAAAGCAAAGTGCAGACACGGAAAAGTTGTGCCCCTCTAAGATGGATCCACCTGGTTACCCTAACTGCCACTAGTGTGGCTTCCCAGCTGTGTCAACCGTTTGAGGCTTTGCGGAATGTATTCTAATATTTATAAAGCGCTTACTTACGTGGGCAGCAAGCTACACTATGTGGCTGGACGGGGTTGCATTGATATTCAGCTCATGTGATAAGTGTTTCCGTGTACTGTGTGAGGACCACGAGGTGTGGTTATCGCTTCATGGGGTGCAGCACTTAGCAGTGTGATGGCAGAAGGGGTGTGAGAGGGAGGCGCCCCAGCATGGCTTTCAGTAAGCTGGCAGCTGTGATTGGCATTGCAGGATCCTTTGTGGTAGGGCCGATGATCACAGGCCACTGAGCTGGTTTCCGCACCGGGTTGTCCAGTCTGAGATTTCTTCTTCCGTTTATGGTCCTGAGTAGGCATAGGGTGGAGGGAGAGACGGCCAGAAGATCTGCTGGATGGACTTCATTACAATCACCCCTCACGCTGTTCCAGAGTTTCTAGTGCAGACCTGAGGCTAGACAGTGATATTGTCCCTCTGAGGTGCTCCTGTCCATGTGTAGGAGCGACTGCAAGGCTCTTTTGTAGATGCCGCTTTATATTCGTCAAGACTTCCAATGTTCGTCCTATTTCGCAACTTCCCTATTTCAAGCCTTTGGAAGGAGCTGTTGGCACCAGGGTGCAGGGTTCTGTGGAGAATGGCCAGCTTCATGATTCCATCACTCTATGCTCTGCCCTGGCCATGCTGGTAGTGGGTGGGTCTAGATGAGCTAAGATCTCTAGTGTGTAGTCTCCGAGTCCCCTATTGGAGGAATGTTGCAAAAATGTATCACTTTTCTTTCAGACAGTCACAGGACACAATCATTTCACCGCGAGCCCTTTCCCTCTTGTCCTAAGCCAGTGCCGCGGGGTGTCCTAAGGCTGGTCATACTCAAACATGTTGCTCAGTTTGTTTCTGCATGCCTTGCTTATCGTATGGGATGGGCACAAATTCTTCATGTATGCTGTTTGTTAGACCTGACATCATTGACGTGAGTCTCCCTTCCATTTTGACGGATTTCCTCCTCTGTTTTGATATGTTTTTGCTGGATTTATGCTTTTGGCACTGTGCCACTGCTAATCAGTGCCACAGTGCAAGTGCTCCCTGTGTTAAATTGATATACTAATTGGTTTCCATGATTGGGTTATTTGATTTATCTGTTAGCCCCTAGTACAGTGCACCATGTGTGCCCAGGGCTTGTAAATCAAATGCTGCTGGTGGGCTTGCAGCACTGATTGTGCCACCCACAGAAGCAGCTTGTAAAGTGTGTCTCAGGCCTGCCTTTGCAAGGCCTATGTGCAGTCTAGCACTGCCATGTCGACTTGGCCAAGTGCACCCACTTGCCAGTCCCTAAACCTTCCCTTCGCTTCATATTAGACACCCCGATGGTAGGCCCAAGGGCAGGGTGCATTGTAAGTATAAGGTAGGACATGCTCTGATGTGTGTAGCATGTTTTAATATTGAATTACAGCCATTTTCGTTTTTCACTATTGAAGGCTACCTGTTCTCATAGGCCAGAATGGGCAGTTAGATAATTACATTCTTATAATCCTAACTGACCCAGGGAACACTGGTAGAAATTCGAATTTAGTATGCCTGAACTCAGAACAATAAAATACATCCTTTAGTAAAGTTTATTTTAATATTCTGTGTTTGCAAATACCACTTTTAGAAAGCAGGTATTTGCTTGCCTAACCATTTGAGCCTGCCTCTGCTGAGTTGTGTATTCCTTGTCTGGGTTTGTGAGTGGCAGGGCTGGGGAATTCCAAGAGACAGGCTGCGGCAGCCCAGTGGTGAATAGAGAGATCTGCATCTAGATGGGAGGGAGGAGTTGCACCTCAGACCTTAATAGGGCTGGGCCTTCCCTCTACAATGCTGGCTACATCCCCTGTGGGTTGTCTGATGTCTCTGCCCTGCACTGTGAAAGGAGAGGAGGAATCATTTCAACAGAGTGCCCCAGAGCTGTACGTTCCCTCCTCTGTGCTGGCTCCACCTCCTGTGGGGCGGCTGATGTCTCTGCCCTGCACAGTGAAAGGAAGAAGAGAGTCATGTAAACAAAGTGCTCAGGAACTGGTTTGGACTAGGCAGAGGCCTCTCTGTCTTCATAGAGAACAAAGGATTTTGGGGTATAAATATTGGGACTCTGATCCCAAGAGATTAGATAACTTCTGGAACAAGAAACTTTTCTGCCAAGGAGAAGAACCAAGGAAGCTGCAGGAGTTTGGACTGCCCCTCTGCCAGTGTGCTGTTTGCTGGGTTGGCCTGTAGTGGTTGCTTCATTGCCAAGGGAAAGGAGAAGGAACTTTGTAAGGACTTTCTTCTACAGAATTTTCTCCAAGCGCTTGAACTGTGCTTGCCTCCTGCTGAAGTCTCAGGGACAAAAGACTTCCCCTCCAGCTCCCTCCTGAATTTCCTTGCTGGCAATTCTGACTCCAGACACTTGTGTGCCACTGGGAGCTGGAAGCGCGGCGCATGGAGAAGAAGTGTGTCGCGGCCTCAGCTTAAATAATCGCAACGCCGGAGAAGCGAGCTTTCGTTGCATCTCCCTGGAAGCGTGTGTTCATCGAAGCTGCCTGCTGTCTCATCACCAGAGAAGCGTGACCCCATCGAGAGAGTGGCCATCGCATCACCGGAGAAGCGTGTTGCAGGGCCTGTCGCGGCTCCAAAGTACAGTGTCGTCGTAAGGCTGCCAGGGCGGCATCGCATCATCGCATCAAGGGCACCATCTTCTCGCATCGCAACCGGATCGTCGCATCGCATCAAGGCGCCATCTTGAGCACCGCAACGGGCCCCCAGGCAGAGAATCTACGCATCACCTCCGCACCGGTAAGGCTCATGACAAGTCCCCTACTCTGCGCAAGCATTGAGGAAGGGCGCAACCGTTCCCCCGTGTCACGGAACCGACGCATCTCCACTTTTGCGAGTCTTTTGTTCACTTTGCGTTATGCATCCAGGTACTTTGTTGAGAACTTTGTCACATTTACCAACAGCTTGAACTAAGAGACTTTAAACATCTTTTAAGTAATCTTAAGTGTAGTATTGTGGATTTTTGTCGTTTATGGTCTTGTGTTTAAGTCTATATAAAGAATACTTATTTTTATAAAACCTGTGTTGTGTCCATCTGTAGTGTTTTCACTATATTAGTGTGTATATTCACAAATGCTTAACACACTGCCTCTGGGATAAGCCTGTCTGCTTGTGCCAAGCTACCAAGGGGGTGAGCAGGGGTTATCAAGGAGTGCAATCCCCTTATCCTGACTTAGAAGTAAGGGTCCCTATTTGAACAAAGGTGAATACCACTGCCAACTAGAGACCCCCAGATCTAACATTGCTGGTCAGCGTTGAGGATTTGGACTTTGCATTTGTGTTTCATATACAGTGATTGGTGTACACTATTAGTGAGTGCAGACCAAACGCGACCACAATTTTTTTTTAGAATCCTTTTTCCTTGGACTGTTAGTTTTTTCCTGAAAACTCCCAATTTTAACTACCATGAGTAAACCAGCATCTGTTGCATCATTGGATTATTTGTCTACTAGAGGTATTATGTACATGCAACACTGGTCCCATGCATACAGAAATTTTATGAAAGGAATAAAATATAGACAGAGTCAATCTATATTGCGAGTGACATGTCCCGCCGGACAGTGGTCTTCAAAGTTTACTCAATATATAGTTCAATATAACACAAGGAGTACCTTCCACAGTTCAACCAGTGTGGAACACAAGCCTGTGCCCAGCACTAACAGAACGGGTACAAAGGTGGATATAGAGAGAGAAGAAGGGCTTTTTAAGGCAAAGCACGTTTTCTGTCATAAATGCAGTTGTACAGAATTTTTAACAAAGCACCATTACAACACATAGTAATCACGTTTTAGCATTAGGTGCTCAGTAGGTCGACGGCGTTTCAGACCCCCTAGTAAATCACGGGGACCATCATCAGGACATTTCAGTGAAAGCCTTAACAGTAATTTAGCCTCTAAATGCCGTTATGCCTCAATCAGGAACGGCAGTGGGAAGGTGTAAGTAACGCACACCCAGAGTCGGGCGCGTTGGTCCGCGGTATAATAATGAAGTCCGTCCGAGCCAGGGGAACCGGGTCAGTCGGTCGGCAGTGGTGCTTCCGGAAGCACCACTGCCGACCGACTGACCCGGTTCCCCTGGCTCCGACGGACTTCGTTATTATACCGCGGACCAACGCGCCCGACTCTGGGCGTGCGTTACTTACACCTTCCCACTGCCGTTCCTGATTGAGGCATAACGGCATTTGAGGCATAACGGCATTTAGAGGCTAAATTACTGTTAAGGCTTTCACTGAAATGTCCTGATGATGGTCCCCGGGGGGTCCGAAACGCCATCGACCTACTGAGCACCTAATGCTAAAACGTGATTACTATGTGTTGTAATGGTGCTTTGTTAAAAATTCTGTACAACTGCATTTATGACAGAAAACGTGGTTTGCCTTAAAAAGCCCTTCTTCGCTCTCTATATCCACCTTTGTACCCGTTCTGTTAGTGCTGGGCACAGGCTTGCGTTCCACACTGGTTGAACTGTGGAAGGTACTCCTTGTGTTATATTGAACTATATATTGAGTAAACTTTGAAGACCACTGTCCGGCTGGACATGTCACTCGCAATATAGATTGACTCTGTCTATATTTTATTCCTTTCATATAATTTCTGTATGCATGGGACCAGTGTTGCATGTACAAAGTATGTTCCCCGAGGTCTCTGCTGACTGATTTGGGGCCCCTTGTTGTTGTTAACAGTACTAGAGGTATTAAACACAAGACGTCTGCTCTTTATCACCCACAAAGTAATGTTGTGGTTGAGCGGTTTATCAAGGTGCTTAACCTCTTCGCTGCTGATGTCGAGCTCAGCTCGTCATCAGCTACGGCGCTCCTATGCTGATGACGAGCTCAGCTCGTCATGTAACGCGGTATTTTAAAAAATGCCGCACACAGCAGGAAAAGCCGCCGCAGTGATGCGTTTAAAGAAGCAATGCAACAAGCAAGATCTTGTGGTGGTTGCTTTTAAGAACAAAGTGAGAGAATATCGCTTTACTCCCCATTTCTCAACCGGTGTGGCTCCCTTTCGTCTCTTTAAAGGTAGTGTGGCGAATGTTGAAGTGGCCCCGTCTTGGGTTTCTTCCAAAAGAGCATTGGTTGATGTGAATGTTGGTTGTACAGATGGTTGGAAGGAAAGAGAACAAGGCAGGATGGTTAAAGGGAAAATTAAGTATGATTTAAGAAAAGCTGTGAAGAGTACGATTGTTGAAATTGGTGACTGGGTCAAGATCAGGTTGCCTAGGAAAACCTCTGATGTGTCAAAATACAGTCAGCCAATTCAGGTAATCAAAGTGTTTACAAATGCCATAAAACGAGTGATCACAGAGTCTGGAATTTGGGCAGAGTGGATTAGTGCTGCTCAACACCTGCATGTCCTACTGCATGTTCCTCTTCATGGTCAGATGGACAAGAATCTGTGGTTCCGGAGAGGACTTTAAGGCAGCTGCCTATGAAGCGGGTTCCTCTTTGTTTTCAAGATTGAGATTTATAATGCATTGATGTCATTGTTAAGTTATTATTTCTGTGTTATTCATTTTATCTTATGTTATTTGTGTGGTTGTTCTGCTGTTTGTTTATGAAGGGGGAGGTGATGTGGTGTTCTACACCTTCTTTGCAAGCCACGGATTCCAGAACATGGAATGTTATGGAGGGTGCCTAGCACTGCTTGAACTGAGCAGGCAGTTACTCCTAACTAGCTGCTAGATGGGGTCTCTATACTTGTATCTTCTTAAATAAAACCCTCTCTCTCCAACTACAAGAGTCTGGATCATCATTTATGAAGGACTGACTTCCACATTCTGGAAGTAATAACTTTACTGGTGGCCCCCTCTAACATATGAGGCCACCACAGCATGGCATTGTGGGTTTGTCCAGCTCCGCCGGGTGCCTAATTTATGACTTAGTCACTGGTTGCCCTCTCCTGGCATACAGGGGTCTCTGAGCTAACACTGAACATGGTCAATGACCCGATCGGTGCACAACCTCACACCTCACTCAGGCAATCCTCTCACAACGTTCCCCACTGGATCTCTCTCCCTCCAACGCCATCCTCTTCCTCACAGGGCACACTGGTCTTGGCAAGCAGGCAGGTGCTCCAGACTCCAGGGTGGGTGATCCTGGTGGTCTGGATGATGCCCTCTCACCCAGCAGGGAGAAGAGCAGGCCCTTGGCCCCAGTCCTGGTCACAGGCAGAAGTCTTGCAGAGCTTCCCCATCTCACACAGCCCATCTGGCTTCTTGATATATGACAAAGGTTTGGGACTCAACCTCCCCTTCTTATAGTCCATTTCCAGACCCAAAATGTAATTTACGGTCTGAATCTTTGAAGGTTTATATTGGAGCTCTGCTTCTTTTGAAGTGGACACTTCTCTTTTTCTTCTTTCCTTGTGAAAGACTGTCTGTCACAGAAGGCAAGATTCCGAAGCTGATTGTTCCACAACGCAATTCATGGGAGTGACCAGAGTTCCCCCCTGGATGTCAGGCACAGTGATATTTGCATCAAAAGGTTGATCCCAGCCCCCCAGCCCTACTCTTTATGATTCCATTATCAGCCCCATCTCCTTTTCTGAGATGTGTCAAGGCCCCTTCATGTGATCGATCACTGAATCAAAGATCAGTCTTTCGAAGTGTAAAGGGAGTCTCTTCCTTTTTCACTCCAGTGTGTGTCCCGCCCCACTCGCAAGAATGCAGCAATACACAAATCTGTCTGGGCAGATTCCTCTCCTCAGCATGTCTTCACCTGATAGACCTGGGCTTCCCAAAATTGAACCCAGGGTCCTCCATGTAAATGTTCCATTGAAGGCACATTTAGTGAACCTTCACAGCACACTTACTGCCCAGCACTGTTACCTCCAATCATTGTACCCTTAAATGTACACATGCATTCAGCACACAGAGTCTACGTGCACTTTTATGAACTGAAGCCTTATTATATCTAACTAGGGTGTGCTATTTACAAACACACACACTGCCAGCACACACACTTACCATGTTAGCGCTGCATAACACTTCATACTTCATGTATTTTACTTCACGCAAGCAACCATACACCCAGCACATGCTTTCATTGCACATGCACTGCACAGTACTACGTCTTTTGTGGTTGATGTATTCTGTACATGCATACATACACCCAGTACATGCACTAACCATACACACACTGCACAGTACTGCTCTATCCTTGCACTGTACCCTTCCTAGGAACACATACATCCAGCGCAGAGTCACCACTCCTGCGCAGCACTCCACATCTACCTGATGTAGGTCAAGGGTGAATTAAGCACACAGCAGTGGAACTTTTAATGCGAGTGTTCCTATGAGGCACAGGGTCAAGACTGATTTGCATATAGCTGTAACTGAACTGAGGTGGCGAAGTGAGCTAAAGAACGATGATGGATTCAACCCAGATCTGTGACTGGGGGTGAGTGTCTGAAAAGTTTCAGCGCCAGGGCTACGTCTATCATCTCCTTGTGTTTGCTTAGTGAACCTGTCAGCCTCATTCCAGTGACACAGGGTAAAAAGGTCCTTTTTACTCCTACTGATCACTACACAGTATGCTGCCACAACCACGCTCGTGCTGCTTAACTCCTGGTGCAGGCGACAGCCTTACACCACAAGGAGGGTAGCGCTTTGAAACCCCTTCCGAGACCACAATCCATGAGATAGGCTTATGGTATATTGCACACGCATGATTCGTGTTGGCCTATGACACAAAAATCAACATTCTGGATCCAGACAACAGTACAGTTGGGATCTCAGAGCAAGGTTACACGTCTTCAACCATGCAGAGGACTTTTCCGTCCTAACAGTCAGTGTGCTACATTAGAATTGTGATTTACAACTGCAAGTAACAAAAGGATCTCTGTGACAAAAGCAGCAACCCACTGACCTATCGACATAAAATACAGTCCTGTGACCTGCATGGTATACGTTCTTTGCAGCAGGCATAGTGACCCTCGGCGCTACTTTACCATGAGTCAAAACTGCCACTAGACAAAACTGGATGTCTCTCCAGCAGGAACATTAATCATCAGAGTTATTTTGATATTTTCATTCTTGCCTGAACAATGCTGGACACACAAGGAACTGCAGCAGGTACTTTTAAACCCATAAGTTATTTCTAAACGCCGTGTCCCCCGAGGTCAGTGCATAAGTGGCACCGCCCTAAACTGACCCTGGCACCCTCCCTCAATAGGTGATTATTCATGCCCTCTCTGAAAGGTATCAACTGGGGTATCTCATTCGATGTGGACCAGCCTCACCCTGGATGCCCGTATCTACACGGTTCTCGGTACATGTTTCTTTGATCTCCACGCTCTCTGTAATTTTTTTCATTTGTTGTCCCTAACTCATAAAATCGTTTCGAGCAATGCTTTCATCCAGGCTCGAGTGGATTACTGTAACCCTGGGAACAATCTACACAGATTTCAATGCAGACAAAACATCACCCGACAGAAGCCTCGTGCAGATGTGACACTCCCTGAGAATGCCAACAGCCCTCAGAACAGACACAGGACATTGCCCTACAGTGTCCCAATGAATACAGTAGCATAGCGAGCAAAGACCCCCTGCCAGAGAGAAAGTCGAAGTCGCTCGTAGGTTGTGACACCTCAGGACAGCAGACAGAAGCAGCCCCAGAGACATGTCACCCCAGCAAGAGACCTCTGTGGACTGACATACACCACAAGTGCAGGCAGGCCCGGCCGCTCTGCCAGAGCCAGGGGGTACCTGTAGGAATTCATTTCTGTGGATTATTGTGGCCTTCTTTTCTCCACAAACATCTTGCAATGAAATGACAAAAATGTCATAAAGCCTATATGCTGACAGGAGGCCTTGTGTCATCTGTTTGTCTGTTATATGGACATTCTCTCAGCTCGAAATGTATTTGCGAAATTTCCCTGCAGTCACAATAAAATTAGATTTTTTTCTAAACACCGCAAGCAGTTCCTGACAATTATGTGCAATTTCCTCTCCAGATTAAGAAACCAAAGGACGAAGGCTGCAGTGAGCCTGACTCAGCTATGATGTCTTTCTGCTCCTGTTTTGTATAAAAAGAGATGGACGCCGTCCAACAACAGACTCAAATGTAAGGCCAGGATGGGACACCAGGCGCCCCATCTAACCCTCTCTCCGCCCTCCCTCTCTCCTTTATCCTCATCTACCTGTGATCCTCAGTCTCCTACATCCCATGGAGCTCTCTCTACATGCCTCTGTCCATCTGCCCTCTCCTTTTCTTTCTCGCTACACCCCCTCACTGTCTTGCTCTTTCACTCTCTTTGTCTCGGTCATTTCAATGTATTTCAAATCACTCACTTCCCTTCAGTGCTGTTCATGGCCCAAGGCTGGGGTTACAGGCATTGCCAAAGCTTTATTTCCCTTTACATTGTGTGAAGTCAGTTCCCATGCAGGTGATTGCCTCTGGTAGTAAACTCGTGTTTCCTCATCCTTGGACCCGTGAATCAGGAAGTGAGACTCTGTTTCGACCCTGCCTGGTCCCATTGAGAGATCTGGGGTTGCTGTGCTTTGCATGCGGTCTGTGCTGCGCTCTCTCAGTCTCCAATCTGTGCTGACCCTTCCTGTTGGTATTGGTGGACTGCCTTTGGGATTCTTCACTATCAACTAATGCTCTTTAGGGAGTCATTCCTGTCTAGACGATTGTCGCATGTTATTTAACGTTAGGTCTGTATTTGGGTTTCAGGCACTATCCCTTCAGCACCTATCCACCCACTATAGTTCCTGTTTACCACGCACCCGCCATTCCCTCCACTGTTGTCAGTCTTGTCACTCACACTCCCCTCTTTCTCTCTCACTCTCTCTAACACACTATCCTGGAGAGGAGACTTCCGTCCCAGGAGCCTTTGAAGTCAGAGATTATGGAGCATGGGTTGGTGTATACATTGGGGGTTGTGGGGGACACAGTGGCATAACGAAAGTTGAGGCCCCCCCTGCAAGGTAAATGGAGGGGCCCCCGATCTGGATTTAATCCAGAGCTCTCAGGCCTGAGTACTGTGCTGAGGGGGCCCCCTGCAGCTCAGGCCCCCGCGCACCGTGGGGGACACCTCATTGAGCATGGAACTGGGTGCCTGATGGTTGGTTCCTAGCAGACATACTCATTAGTATCTTCTGTAGAGGAAAGTCGTGCACTCCTTTTTTTAGGGTACTCGTGCGCCTTCCCGTGCCTGGCAATGCCTTTTTAGTTTGCGACATAAGCATATTTCAGAGCAGAGGCTGGCCACTGGCATAGCTAGGTTACAATACGCCCTCGTGCAAGAAAAGTAACTGCCCCTGCCTCACCAGAGTGACAACCTGTGAATAACTTGTCGAAGAGTGAGTGCTGGTGCCTGAAGCTTTGGCCAGAAGCTGGCAGCATTAAACATCGGCGTGCCGAATACCAAGGACAGTAGTCGTTCATCCACCACCAAAAACTCCCTTCCCCTTTTTCTCGCTCTTGCAGGTTCCTGCTTTCTCCCTTTGTGATGGTGTTGCCATCTTACTCTTCCTCCTGTCTTACCCATCTGTGTGTTTTCCCCCTCCTGCACTCAGTAAATATTAGATGCTGGAAATAATTGCCGGTCTTCAAAAATACGTGCCGGTGACACCCACCGGGAACCACAGGCTCACATTAAGAACTGGTGACATCACAGTCTGTCAGCTGCCCCAGGCACTCCTCATTTTCCTTTAACAGAGTCAGCATCAGCCATGTCAAAGCTCAGTACCATTATCATACACACACTATTATATTTCTAATTCCTGCAGTGCATAGCTCCAAGTCAACGCCTAACAACCATTACGAAAGTGAACAAGTTTGGCCCTTGTAAAGTGCACACTCACACTACTGCCCTCATGTAGGCACAACATTGCATTTAGAACAAGCATTTACCATGCAACGGTTTCGCTTTTGCCAAAGTAAGAGCTATTGGCATTGTAAATGACAAAATTTTTATTTATGTGTTGGTTTTGAAAACAAATAAATAAATGGCATTGTCATTTACAAGGCCAATAGCTTAATCTCTCGCAAATGCGAGACCTATTGCATTTGCACCCACACACACACAGAGACTCCGACACACATAGACTCACACACAGAGACTCACACACACACAGAGCCCCCCCACACAGAGCCACACACACACACACAGCGCCCCCCCACACACACATACACACAACGCCCCCCCCACACACACAGAGCCCCCCGCACACGCGGAGCCCCACAAATGGCAACAACAACCTCGCCATGGGGCACACAATTAACCTTGTACAGTTAAAAAATTAAAATAATAAATAAAAAGACACGCTTCTGGGCTTTGCGCCCGCCGGGAAATCCTTTTCAAATGAGAATCTTGAGGATGGCATGAAAGATATGTTCACCTCGCTGTAAACTTCCATTGTAAGACCGCACCAGCCCCAGGCATGGCGGCGAGGATAGGAGGGAGGAAACTCGCCGACCTGACAACAACAAAGGAGCCTGGTGTGACTCAGGCAGGTGATCTCAGGCCCAGAGAACCAGGTGGCGAGGCACGTGCGTGGGCATCTCTGAGATGGGGCAACGCCCCACCGACCCCCAACTCTCAAAACCAAAAGGGTGATGATGGCCCCAGGAGGGGGTGGGCACGCGCTGCCATACCCACCCAGAGACTTATGGGCACGCTCCTTGGTCATTAACACACGCACTTTCATGTGCGTGGTAACATAACCGAGTGGTGGCTCAGTGTCTAATGGAAGTGTGTAGGGGTGCGGGGTTCCCATCAGCTAGTTTCGGATACCTCACCTGGATTATAAAGTAGGTGTCAGAGGTCCCCAATTCCCAATCATCAGACCGCCCCCCACCCAGTGCTCGAAGGACACTGCAAGTGAGATGACCTATCCCATGCTTATCACGACTATCGCGGTATAGTGAAGTTTGAGGGTGAGGGTCGGTGGCTCAGTTCTGAGGTGACAGCCACACCTTGATGAATGACAAAAGTCTGCCTCGTTACTCCCCATATTTTGGCGGACTCTCCACTAAAAACGCCAAAGGTTGAACAGACCCTGACGTGATGCTGACTGGGCATCCCCAGTCTGGCCAGGACGGACACTTACCTTGGGTTTGTAAAGCCACTTTCTGAACCTGTTCATCATGCCCTGCTGTGTCCTGCTCCTGCTGACAGGGCTCTGATCCTGCTGAGCCCGGGCTCTCCCCTTCGGCTGTGCCGTCCCTGAGTTAAATCAGCTGTGAAATATTTCCCTCCTGCCCGTGTCTCAGGTTTCTCCGGGGCTGCCGAGCTGGGACAGCGGGAGAGGGGGCGCCGCTGCGGTATCTCCGGCACTCCAGTGACAAGCACACTCCTGCCGCTGCAGCAGAGCAGTTACAGGCGGCTTACAATACTCCGCAGTGAAAGAGGCGACGGACTTCACAGTCAAGTGCACTCAGCGTAGGCACAAAGAAAGGACTAACGCATAAAATGTATTCATAAAATCCGATATCCACGGGCAAGCGTAAATGTTACGTCACAAACATTATTGACATCTTTTTGTTTAAATGCTTATTTGCATTTTTTACGTGTTTCAATTTGTTCTGAATTACTGTGCTTAAAGAGTTTATCGTTACGAGAGAGTACCGTTTGTGCATCCTCGGAGAGTCGAACGGCTTCCTGTTGCCATGGAGACCAGTAAACATACCAAGCCATTGCTTGTCTGGGGCTGGTAGTTCTTCGATTTCAATTAAGCACTATAATGCTAGAGGCAGTCTTTTGAAGGAAAACTTCAACTCCCAGACGTGAGGCTTCAATGCGTCCACAGATGACCAGCGGAGCGCCACTGCCTTCAAAATAATTGACTAAAACATCTACGGAGACAGAGACAGCGGGAGGGGGGCGGGAACATGCGGCATGACGAAAAAAGGGGCGGGACTTAAAAAAAGACCCAGAAACGCCCATGAATCGCGTCAAGGCGGGGAAAAGAGTAACAAACACCCATCTCTTCCAATGGCTAGCCTCCATTTATGGAGCTAGCCAATGGAAGAGAGAGGCGGGATAAAGCCCCATACTGTACATTAAAAGATTTCGCCTGCGCGAGCACTGCTGCGCAGTGCTACGGCCAGGCGAAACCTCAAAAGGTGAGGATGGGCACTGCTCGGCCAATCAGTGCATGTGCAAAGATGGCTTCGTAGCGCCCCGGCAGGTGCTTCTGTAGATTCTGTTCTTTAGTCTGATTCCTGCAGCTGAGGGAATTGCAATGAGACAACAGCAAGGTCCCAGTGCTGCTGTGAGGGCCCCTGTAGCACTAGTAGGCAGTGGTGCTGGAACAATTTTCAGACTGTCGGTGCTCCCATTAGTGTTATATCAGTGAACTCATAGGGATTCTGAAACATCCAAGCATCACACAAAGAACAAGTGTCAGAAATGAGCCACCCCCTGCAGTAAGTGAGCGGTAAAGGTGTAGTATGTAACTGGTGTTGGATTTAGAAGCACACTGTCACAAATGTATTACTAAAGCATGATGTGGTAGCCGCTGTCATTTACAGACAGCACATTTACCATTGAAAGGACCACTACATTTGCACAGACATACAATGTTGCTGACAAATCTATATAGCACACAAACAGTAATGTGGGGAAATTGGATTTTAGCGAATATTTGTCATTTTGGCACCACCAAGTAACCTGTCTTGATTTGTGATCCTATTAAAATCTATGTTTCTATCACTACTTAGGAATACAAAAAAGTGCTTCAGCTGTGCTTCTTTATTTATTTTGAAATGTGTGTGCAGTTAATTTATAGATGTTTAAATTTTGTTCTGTTAGAAGAAAACTACATCCTACAGCCTTTCCTTTCACACCAGCAAGATTTTCACATAGTTCACTTTACAAAATCCTGACACTTTGCAGGAAGCAAATGGAAAGTGAACACCGGTTGTCATGTTAAGAGAATAAGTGTCAATTTGTCAGAAGACTATACTGACATTTAACCTCTGTTTTTCAACCCACAGGAGATGTGACGAAATAAAAATAAAATTTAAAATCCTCTTTAGAGCCCGTTTACCTTCAGAACTCCAGCATGGTTATTTAGGTGCCCTCTCTGGGCTCAAGAGGCTCCTGTAGTGGGCCCCTCTCACCTCTTGGCCCCGGTGCATTGGCCCTAAGGCTGGCTTACAATCAGACCAGTTACTGCTGGGTTCCTTTGGGTCACGTGCAGCTCCTCCATGTTAAGATCTCAAGGCCGAAACAGGGTCGTGTTTTAAGGGAGACAACAGCCATATCTGCCAAGGCCCATGTCATGAGGGGCACTGGTCCTCGGAAGCTTGTTTCCGGTCCAGGGAAGTCATGGCTTGGTAGTTCGGGCTGGACTGTTCCCATGTCTGAACTGGGGTGGTGTGGAGTGCAAAAAAACGATGGATTTGGGCCCAGATCTCTGTACTGGGATGAATGTATGCCATTGTTCTGCATTCTGTCCATCAACTGTTGTTTTTGCATTTGTCACCCCGAGTGGGATGGGTATGCTCAGATGTGAGTCCCATGCTCTCCACACCACTGGAGTCAAGCTATCCTGGCTGAAGACGGCTGATAGCCAGAAACCGGTCCTAGGATGCTTGATTCCAGTCCAGGATAGACATGGCTTGGCAGTTCGGGCTGGACTGTTCCCATGAGGCACAGGGTCGAGGCTGATTTGCATATGGCCATGTCTGAAATGGGGTGGTGTGGAGTGCAAAAAAACAATGGATTTAGGCCCAGATCTCTGTACTTAGGTGAATGTATGACATTGTTCTGCATTCTGTCCATCAACTGTTGTTTTTGCATTTGTCACCCCGAGTGGGATGGTCATGCTCAGACGTGAGTCCCATGCTCTCCACACCACTGGATTCAAGCTATCCTGGCTGAAGACGGCTGATAGCCAGAAACCGGTCCTAGGATGCTTGATTCAGGTCCAGGAAAGACAAGGCTTGGCAGTTCGGGCTGGACTTTCCCATGAGGCACAGGGTCAAGGCTGATTTGCATATGGCCATGTCTGAACTGGGGTGGTGTGGAGTGCAAAAAGACTATGGATTTAGGCCCAGAAATCTGTACTGGGGTGAATGTATGACATTGTTCTGCATTCTGTCCATCAACTGTTGTTTTTGCATTTGTCATCCCGAGTGGGATGGGTAAGGGGAACATCCTTTACTACGCGGATGTTACACCGCAGTTCCCTTACGACGCAACTTTTACAACGCAAGTTGTAACAACGAATTGCGCTGAGGGGCGCTCCGGGATAGTAAATAGTTTAATTTACTATCCAACTCATTCCCTACTATCCACGGGGACTGGAGTTGGAATAGTAAATTAAACTATTCACTATCCAGCCCCCAACAACGCAAATCGTGGTAACGACTTGCGTTGTAAAACATGCGTCGTAAAGTACTGCGATGTAAAACATTGCGTTGTAACGACATACATCTGATGAGTATGCTCAGACATGAGTCCCATGCTCTCCACACCACTGGAGTCAAGCTATCCTGGCTGAAGACGGCTGACAGCCAGAAACCGGTCCTAGGATGCTTGATTCCGGTCCAGAAAAAGACATGGCTTGGCAGTTCGGGCTGGACTGTTCCCATGAGGCACAGGGTCAAGGCTGATTTGCATATGGCCATGTCTGAACTGGGGTGGTGTGGAGTGCAAAAAAACGATGGATTTAGGCCCAGATCTCTGTACTGGGGTGAATGTATGACATTGTTCTGCATTCTGTCCATCAACTGTGGTTTTTGCATGAGGGGCACCTTCAGCCAGTTATTTATTTGTAGGCCGCATATCTCTGCATGCTATGAGGATTTAGGCATGTGCTTCAGTGCCCCACATAGGGTTAAAGCCCCACAAATATTAGGGGGAAATTAAAAAGCCAGATTCCAAACATTCACAAGCACTGAAGTAGAGGTGAGGTGGGGGCTGCAGCACACCAAAATAACCATGCTGGAGTTCAGAAGGTGACTTAGCAATGGAGAAGCCTTTAAATTTTATTTTATGTCGTCACATCTGCTGTGCCTTCGAAGACAGAAGTCAAACGTCGGGTTATGCCTTTTGTCAAATTGGAGCTTATTCTTTTAACATGGAGATGGGTGTTTTCGTTCTCTGACTAAAAAGTGGGCGCATTTTGTAAAATGAACTATGTGACAATCTTGCTTGGGGCACAGCAAGTGTGAAAGGAAAGGCTGTAGGACACGGGTCTTCAAACTGTGGGGCGCGACCCCCAGGGGGGCTGTGGAGTGATGCCAAGGGGGTCGCGCCTTCACAGTCACACTTTTGAAGAGGCCCAAGGGCTTCAGCCCCCCTCCTCCCACGTGTGTCTCTCAGCCCGGCTGCTGCGGCAGTGAAACTCGAGCTGCTGGGGGCTCGGCTGGGCAGTGTCTGGAGTCATCTCCTGCAGGCTGAGTTTTTCACAGGTCTTTAAAGACCATTTGCATATTTACATGTCTTTGTAAACTTGTTACAGAGGCTTAGTTTTTTTCCTGGTTTCAGTACCCCCTGGGCCCCCACTCTGCCTGTTCCTTACATTTGTATTTTACAATTACTGTTGTACTGTGAGAATGCATTTAATGAAAAGGAATATAAAGTAGGATTGCCAAAATAAAAATGCCTGCCTGTTTTGTTTAAAGAGCCTGGAAAGACCTCCCCTTGACACTAAATAGACTTTTAAACACAAAAGTATGTATGCATTCCTTATGTGACTTTTCTGTCTTTTTTCTCCCCTTATCAGTCATGGATCATTGAGGCAGCCCTAGAACACAATTAAAAGTGCTTTCTATTTATATTTGCTGTTCGAAGTATGCACAGATAAATGCTGAAAATACAGCTTTAGGTGACTGCTTATTTTTGTACCAACTGTGCCATCAAAATAATCTGCTGGCAACCCTAACCATAGGACTGTAAGTTTGTTGCAGGATAAGCACATTATTTATTTCCTCCACCCTCGATCTCCGATTAATGCCGCAATAGTTTAACTTGGATCTTAAACCCTACGTCGCCGTCAATAACATGATGAGTTACTTCAAGTGTCTGGAATGCGCCCTGAATTCAGTCATCTCGCTCCTCATTCTCGCCCTTCACTTTCATGCTCACCCTGCACTCACACTGATCACCATGCACTCACACCATTCATCCACTCACCCTGCACTCACAGTGATCACTCTGCACTCACAATGCACTTGCACTGTTCACCCTATACCTTTCCCTGCAGTCACACGAGTACACTACTCATCCTGCACTCATGTGACACTTCACTCACCTGTCCCCCTCACTGCTCAATATGCAACTTACTCAAACAAGCCCATCAGTAATCATACATTCATTCGTCCCATTCTGAACTTGCATTCGCACCCAAATTCATAAATTCATACGCCACCTCACTCACCCTGCACACTCCTCTTACCCTACTCTCGCACTGTTGCATCGCTCACCGTGCACTCACATGGGCACTCTTGGCACCCACACAGTGTGCAGAGAGTTAATCTGCCTGCTACAAAGAATGTGTACTATGCAGATCACAGAACTGAGTGCGAGTAAACTATGAGCAGCGCTATAACAAAGTTAAATGTTTGTCAGAAAGGTGCTATAGAGAGATGAGGTGCATTGTTGGCGAGTGGCAGTATAGGAATTCATGGAGAGGAGGAAACGGGGTTGGGGCACCAAAAACGACTGTTGCACCATGTGCAACCAGTGTTGGGACCAGCCCTGGCTGGGAGTGTTAGTCCTCTCCGAATTTCTGGTCTAGTGACTCCCCTGCTTCTGGCTATATTATTATTTACATTTGTAGTGCGCTACTGTTACCAAAAGATATCCTGGGGCTAATAGCTATCTGCTGCCTGTAGGCAAATGAGAAACACACAGGAGAACCAGACAAATGGGGTAACCTACAGAGCATAGAGAAAGGTTTTTATATCTTCCTAAAGGATAATAGATTCTTGGTGCAGCAAAGCAAAGGAGGGTGTAAGTTCCATAACTGCGCGACCTGCACCAAAACAGCGAGACAGACAACTCATGCCTTCTTGAACTAGGGAACAATAAGCAGAGTGGCACAGGCCAACAGGAGCATACGGGTTTGACCCGTATGCTTGGTGAGGAAAAATGAGGGATGAGAGAGGACAGCAAGGGAGTGTGAGAATTCGATTGAGGAGGACGGGGATGAGGAGAAATGTGAATTGCTGCAGAGAAGTGTGGACACACAAGAAGTGAATGTGAGCCAAAGGTGAGGGCTTCTGCAGGACCGGACTGGGAATCAAAACTGGCCCTGGCAGAGAGCTCGGCCGGCCCCCCCTGGGAGCGGCCGAGCTGTTTACCAGGGCAGGTTTCGGCCGATTTTGCAACAGGAGCCGATTTTGCAGCTATGTTGCTAAAACGGCCCTGAAACAAAAACGGCCCCTACCATAGCGGCCCACCGGGGAAACGCCCGGTGCACGCTACGGCCAGTCTGGCCCTGGGCTTCTGCTAGAACAAAGGGGAGATTGGAAAGTTGAATGGGGGGACTGGAGAGGTGTAAGATACAAATAGACAAAAATTTGAATGGAGAGACGAGGTGAATGAGAAGTGCTGAGGGGCACGGGAGGTGACGGGACCAGAGAAGCCATGAGATAAATGCGAGAGACTGTTAGAAATGAGGGCAGTGAAAAGAGAGAATTGCAAAAGGTGAAGTGAGAGGTTGAATGGGGAGAGTCAGAAGTTGTAACAAGCATTTACAATGCAATGGTCTCGGCATTATTAAAGGTAGAGCTATTGGCTAATGACTTTTTTCAGATTTTTTTTAAAAAACATAAATAAATGATATTGTCATTTACAATGGCAATAGGTGAGCATTAGAGAGTAGTAGAGAGTAGAGGAGAGTATTTGCAGACACAGACAGACACACACATGCACACACACAGACAGGAGCCACGCACACACACAGGAGCCACGCACACACACAGGAGCCACGCACACACACAGGAGCCACGCACACACACAGGAGCCACGCACACACACAGGAGCCACGCACACACACAGAGCCACGCACACACACAGAGCCACGCACACACACAGAGCCACGCACACAGACTGTTAAAAGGATGGTGATGCACTCAGAGACATAGTCCATATTTGGGTTAGGCAGAGAACCGTATTTAAGTGCCCCCCCCCACCCCGTGTCGCATCCCAAGGATTTCCTGGTACTTACGGAAGCATGTGATTTAATCTTGACATGGACTGTGTATATGCATGATTCTACTGCGCTTCGAGATGCCCTGAGGTACTTTGCAATCTAATAGCGGGCCACGCCTGTATTTGTTGTATGGCTGCCCATCCGAGCTAGCGGCCACGCGCATGAGTTTAAATCCCTACAAACGACCTGAAAGCAGTCATAATACCGCAGTGTGAAACAAATAAGCAGCAGACATCGCGCTAATTCATTACATTACCTAACGTTAAAACGTACCATTCTACAATCAATACGGCATGGTGTCCCTGTTTATCAGCAAGCGTGTGCATTTTATGAGGGCGAAATGCAGCATGAAAAAAAGGCTGTATGGGCTCCTTGCAATAAAGGTGAACTGCTCGGCTTTCATAGTAAGAACACACACAACCCATCCATGCCAAATCACCACAGTAACCAGTTAAACTCTACAGTCACAGCTGTTCCCACACTCTCAAACATTCTGTGATTCTGAAAGTCGGCGCTCAGCGTGCACCACTATGATATACGATCTTGAACAGTTATAAGTGTATCACCTTAACATGATTAAACTCGAAGGTTTACACACTCAAAAATTCACACCATATCCATGTTTACCAGCGTTGGCATTCTCTGTTTTTAAAGAGGACCTGGTCAATACTGCTGGGGATTGAACCCTTGTCTGCTAGGAACATGCCATATCAAAGGCTGACGACAGTGCCTCTGAGCTATGGCTTCTGCTAAGGAGATCAGTTGGCATGTTAACACATTCTTTCAACTGCAATTCCGAAATTCCAATATTCACTTAGGGAAATCACGGGTCCTGCAGCGCTCTAGCCCCGGTTTTTCATGTGCAAATCACTTTTTTCTGATGTGGTGGCTACAATCGAACTAACAGACTGAAATAACAGTTCATTAACAGTGTGTAAACGCTGAAAAACAAAGGTCCAGGAATGGTGTTCTGCTTTTTTGGATACATTTGGAAACGTTACATAAAAAAAACTGATATTTAATAATAAAAATCTGCGAAATAAATGCAAGTTACCTGCTTGCAGGTCAGTCTCTGCTTCTTGCTTGGAGAACAAAGGCCCGCAACCAATCACAAAGCCTGTGGGCAGGAAGCGGAGAGCAGACACACCTGCAATCAGAGTGGTGTGAATGGCGCCCCCAGGTGAAGGGAAGGAACCATTTTGTAAAGCGCCTAGAGAATTATCTGTTTGGCGGTAGATTGGAAGTACTGTCATAAACTTAGTGCTAGCCAGGAGTACATTTTCATCTCTTGACACATCAAGGGAATCTTCCTTTCTTTTGCTGAAAGGTATACAAGTAATTGGGGGAAAGGAAACATCTCCCGCTCCGCAGACAGAAACCACGTCATTCCTCGTTTTGAAGGAACATGGCATCGCGTTCTCTCACTGCATACAGGTACTTAAAAAAATAAAACTCCACGAGTCAGGCTGGCGCACAGATTAGGATGTCGAATAGAACCGTACAACGTACCTCACCTGGGCTCAGACGGCACACGTCCTCATAGAGTCAGCTGTACATCTTCCCACCTCCGCAATGCCCTTCAGACGCTATGCCCACCCCTCAAACAAGGAAGCCCTGCCAGATTGCATGCACTCCCTAGCCTCAGCTGCGTTGCACCCCATCACTTCAGAAGCTGCCCTGGCCTCATGTCAAACGACCCCTGCACCATGACATCAGCCTGGTGCAAAGGATATTTACACGATCCCCCTTCTGTATTATACACATTATATAGGCTGCACACTCAGCTAAACTGGACTGCACTGTATTCTCAGACACATTAATTGCCCCAAACTCATGTGACGTTCTACTGTCGTTTGCACTGCACTATGTACATACAGGTTAACTGTATCCCATCTTGTGCATGTTGTTGTATCCTTCGGCTCTACTTGTCGTCCCCTTCCCTGCAGAAGGGGAAGGGGGTGCAGTTACCTCTTTTTTTTATTTATTGCGATTTTCTATACCGCGAACATTAACCGAAGGTGTCAGGGCGCTTCACAAAAGAACCAGTTGCGATACATACGGACTTCGGATTAAATGCAAATGTACAAGTTGTAAAGTTATCTGGGATAGCTGCACCACTTGGCTTGCAACACCAGCCCCCTCGCTCACCTGGACGGGCGGTCGTCACGGGCCCCACTCTCGTAGTATTCCTGCTCGGCTGTCGTCTCGTCGTCCTCCACTGTCACATCAGCACCTGAGCCGGGGAGGGAGCGGAGGCTCCGGCTCTCGCTGGCACCTTCCCCTGGGAACGCATTGACAAGAGCCGCCGCCCAGCGCAGCAGCCAAAAGGTGAGCAGAGTCACCCTCAGCGCGGACCGGCAGCCCATGGGCACAAAGCATGGGAGCACCTACGAGCCCCCGAATCCAGCTGTCACCCACAGAGGCGCGCGCCCGCCGCCATCAGCGGCACCCGCACAGATGCCACACCATAGGCATGGACGACGGACTAGCCTGAGTCGAGCCTGGTGACGTGACGTCACTTCATACACCGGCGGGGAGGGGGCTACCTTCAAATGCGAGAACTGTTTAGACATGGGGTTCAACGGAAGCATAGCAAACGCCGCTATAGGAATGCTACACAATAGTGGTATGGTAATGTTACAGCTGATATTAAGATTGTAGGAGAGCGCAAATGAAAAAAAAAATCATAATTCAAACGGAGGTATAACATAATTTGTTTTCCGCACTAGAAAAGTAAAAATAAAATAATTTTGAATCATGTTCTTTTCATGACCGACCTCCGGAGGGCTCGAAGCGAGCTTCAAAATGGGAAAATACACGGAGAGCGGGAGGGGGTGGGAAACAGACCGGGGGAGACGCAGAGACGCCCACCGAAACAGACAGGGGAAAGAAGGCACACACGGACATCGGGCCACGCAGGAAAACAGAAGCACACGACCCAAACCGACCTCCGGAGGGCTCGAAGCGAGCTTCAAAATGGGAAAATACACGGAGAGCGGGAGGGGGTGGGAAACAGACCGGGGGAGACGAAAACAGAAGCACACGACCCAAACCGACCTCCGGAGGGCTCGAAGCGAGCTTCAAAATGGGAAAATACACGGAGAGCGGGAGGGGGTGGGAAACAGACCGGGGGAGACGAAAACAGAAGCACACGACCCAAACCGACCTCCGGAGGGCTCGAAGCGAGCTTCAAAATGGGAAAATACACGGAGAGCGGGAGGGGGTGGGAAACAGACCGGGGGAGACGAAAACAGAAGCACACGACCCAAACCGACCTCCGGAGGGCTCGAAGCGAGCTTCAAAATGGCTGAAAAAAGCCCCGAGTTTTTTTCGGATTTGGGGGCGTGGTTTTGTGGTTCTGAGTGACGGACAACGTCACTGTCTAAAGAACGCAAAAAATCACGCCCCCAAATTCGAAAAGGACGGGGCTACATTGGAGTGACTGATCTCTCCTCCAATGGCTGGCCTCCGTTTAGGAAGCCAGCCAATGAAGGAGAGATGGGGCACGGAGGCGGGACCTTCGGCGCTACTCATACTCATTAAATCTCCGGCCTAAGACTGCGCAAGCGCAGCCTTTTAGGCCTTCGACCTAAAAAGGGGTGAAAGAAAATGGCCTGCAAAGTGAGAGAGGGATCCGGGGTTAGGAGAGGAGAGAGGGATGGAAGGGAGGGGGTGAGAGGAAAGCTGCATGGGTAAACTGCTCAACTCTGCACAAAACCGCCGGGTTTTTAAGGGACCCCGGCTTCTCCTGGCCAGGGCCAGGTGAGCTAATGTGGCAGCACATATTCCTGCGGAGTCGAAGGCCCTTCTCAAAGGTTTACTAAAAATCTTTCAGATGTTAATTGCTGTATTTTGGCTATGAACGGGTACTGATGGGGTGCAACCTTTCCTCCGTGTTACTGTGTGTAAAAAATGTCAAAATAATGAAGCAATGCTATCCCAAAATACACAGCATCACATAACATCACTTACATTTTCTTCCCACACTATTTAGTCAAGCCTGTCGTGTAATTTGGTCCTCACCTGCCTCATAATTCTAGTAGCCCTGCCTACAGGTTTAGAAATTTTTGTCAGGAGGGGGTCCCAACGCCTCAAAATGTTGACAGGGGGGTCTCGGCATCCAAAAGTTTGAAGACCTCTGCTGTAGGATGTCCTTTTTTTCTATCAGACAGCAAAATGTTAAATGAGCTATATACATTATGCAAAATGTATCAGCAGTTAGGAAAGCATAATTGCTATCTGTAAATAACTGTGCAGTACGACACCAAATGTGAATAATTTTCGTGTGCCCATCTGTTCCAAAGTGCACCACTTGCTATATACCACAACACTACCACTCTTCTGGTGAATGGGCACGGCTTATTTGCTAAACTTATTCTTAGTGTGAGCTTGAATTTTTCCCAATCCCTATGACGTCCGTGACCCGTGACGTAACATTGATGTCAGCAGCCCACTCTGAAAATTGTTTCATCACCACTGCCGAACATCAACTTTTCCTATGTGTGAAAGCACGTCTCTCTTGTGCACGCACGTGTACACACACGACACGCCCATTTCTTTTTCCCTCCATGCAGACCGTGCAGGGGCGTCGCCGTGGGAGCCTTGTCCCAGCGCGTGCAATGCACTGTCTTTCCAAAGATTCCGTAGCTCAAAGCCACAGATTTCGCTTGACGTTGCCAAAGGCGGGAGCTAAAACCAGACAAGCCGGCCGCGCCCTGCAGACTGCTCGAGGCGACCTCCCGTGTGACTGACGGAATGCTGAGGCAAGAGAGTGCAGTACAACGAGAGACTGCAAATAATGTAGACGCCCTATGTAGACTGCAGATTCGAGACTGCGAGGTCTCGAGAGACATCTGGGCCCCGGATATCTTTATGGCCCAGAGAGAAGCCAGAATCCGTCCGTCCAGGAAGACTGAATTCAGAGCCTGTGTAGACTGCACTGTGAGCTGGCGCGGGAGCGCCGCGAAGCACAGATGTCTTGACACCGTGCAGTGTCGAGAGACTTACAGGAGTCAGAGCTATGCAGAGCCCAGGAAGACTGTATTTGTATTTATTTAATGCGATTTTATATAGCGCGAACTTTACCCGAAGGTGTCAGAGCGCTTTACAGAAGAACCAGTTGCGAAACATAAGGGTTTAGGATTACATGCGTTATATAAAAGATACAAGCAGAAAAAAATTGCAAATGTACAAGATATAAAGTCACACAAGGAAGAGATACAGACAGAAAGACAAATTGCAAATGTACAAGATGTAAAGTCACACAAGGAAGAGATACAGACAGAAAGAAAAATTGCAAATGTGCAAGTAGTAATCTCTAAATACCTAAGGAAGGGATACGAATGGATATACTTTAAGAGTCACATAGGAATGGTAGAGAGTACAAAGGTCTACTGCATATACTAGTGATTAGAGTTATCTCTATATACATAGGGAAGGGATACGAATGGATATACTCTAAGAGTCACATAGGAATGGTAGAGCGTACAAAGGTCTACTGCATATACTAGTGATTAGAGTTATCTCTATATACATAAGGAAGGGATACGAATGGATATACTCTAAGAGTCACATAGGAATGGTAGAGCGTACAAAGGTCTACTGCATATACTAGTGATTAGCGTTATCTCTATATACATAGGGAAGGGATACGAATGGATATACTCTAAGAGTCACATAGGAATGGTAGAGCGTACAGAGGTCTACTGCATATACTAGTGATTAGAGTCATCTCTATATACATAAGGAAGGGATACAAATGGATATACTCTAAGAGTCACATAGGAATGGTAGAGAGTACAAAGGTCTACTGCATATACTAGTGATTAGAGTTATCTCTATATACATAGGGAAGGGATACGAATGGATATACTCTAATAGTCACATAGGAATGGTAGAGGGTACAGAGGTCTACTGCATATACTAGTGATTAGAGTTATCTCTATTTACATAAGGAAGGGATACAAATGGATATACTCTAAGAGTCACATAGGAATGGTACAGAGTACAAAGGTCTACTGCATATACTAGTGATTAGAGTTATCTCTATATACATAGGGAAGGGATACGAATGGATATACTCTAAGAGTCACATTGGAATGGTAGAGCGTAGAGAGGTCTACTGCATATATTAGTGATTAGAGTTATCTCTATATACATAAGGAAGGGATACGAATGGATATACTCTAAGAGTCACATCGGAATGGTAGAGAGTACAAAGGTCTACTGCATATACTAGTGTTTAGAGTTATCTCTATATACATAGGGAAGGGATACAAATGGATATACTCTAAGAGTCACATAGGAATGGTAGAGAGTACAAAGGTCTACTGCATATACTAGTGATTAGAGTTATCTCTATTTACATATATGTACACACAAAGTAGATTTTCTCAGGCAGAGTTCCATTAAGTGGGGTCGGAGGGGGGACGCAATCTCAGCACCAAGGGAGGGTGGGAGGCCTTTTCCATAAGCTTGTGGGGTCCAGGCCTTCCCATAGAGAAACTGCAAACAGGGAGACAGAACTCATACCCACTGAACAGTGCAGGAGACGGGGCACCCAGCGGATGGCTGGACCAAGAGACACTGCAGCCTGCAGGGCCAAGAGAGACTGCAAGGCCAACTGGGAGACTGCCAGGCCTACTGTGTACAGGGGAACTGTGGGTCTAGAGAGAGCGAGTGAAGAGCCCCCGAAAAGAAGCAATCTAGACCCAGACAGACTGAAAATCCTCGGAGGTTGCTGGGTACAGACAGAATAAGTGACACCGAGAAGCTGCAGGGTCCAGAGAGACTGCAGCACCTTGAAAGACTGCATGGCAGAGAGTGACTGCAGATCATAGAGACTGTATGTGGCAGAGACATTACTGCACTGTCAGAGAAAATATTCGGCCCAGAGACAATCAGTGCTAAGAGTGACGAGAGAGAATGCATCACTCAAAGACATGAGGACAGAATGCAAGGCAGAGTGACTGAAAGGCCTTTAGGAATGCAGAGCCCAAATCGACTGTAACAGTTAGAAAGGTAAGACCCCAGGGGACTACGTGGCCAGAGATAGTACAGGGCAGGTCCCAGGGAAACTGCAGGGTGCAGGAGACTACTATAGCCAGAAAGACTGTTAGACCTAGAGAGATTCTAGAGCCCAGGGAGATATCAAGGGTCAGAGGCACTGCACCTCCCAGGGAGATCGCAGATCGAGAATGGCTGGCAAGCAAAGCGATAGTATGTATCTGATGTGTAAGACCCCGAGAGACCGCAAGCTCCTGAGAAACTGCACACGGAAGTGAGACTCAAGCAATCAATCAATCAGGGGTTTGTATAGGGTGGCTACTCACCCGTGAGGGTCTCAAGGCGCTGACAGAGACTGCACTGTCCAGATAGAGAATGCACGCTGCGGGTCCTATCAAAACTACAGGCACATAGAAACTATTAGACCAAAAGAGGCAGCTAGCTTGTCTGCCTGCCAAGCCGAAGAGCTGTGTTGTTTGCCAGAGCCTGGACTGACATTACTTCCCCAATTCCAAACCCTAAAGCTGGAGCCCTCCCAGATGATTACTTTGCTGCGAGATCAAGTGCTTAGAAGTCCAGAGGAAGGAGTTCTGGTTACTGTGGCATCAATAGTCGAGGTCATTACATAAAGTGTTGCTCCGTGGATATGGAAGAGTGACGGTATAGGTATTGGCACCAGGAATATTGCTGTACTGTCTGTCGCTTGAGTCAGATTCAGAGAAAGAGACCCACTTGGCCCAGACATTTGTTGCCAGAAGTGTGCAGACAGGAACTCAAGAAACAACTTTGTTTTTCGTCCACCAGAACCCCAGGTGCTCCCAAGCTCCTTAACCAGTCAGAGCCTTTGCTTCTGGCTCACATGTACCAACCCTGACAACTTGTCCGAGGGCCTGGAGAAGGCTTGCAGAACTCCCGGAAGCAGATAGGAGGCTGTCACCCAAATGCCATGTTCACCTCCCAAGGCATTCCCATAGTAGTACCAGTCTGTACTGCTGGCTGACGTTGCCCGAGCCCTCCTGAAGTGTTGAGGTTCTTGCCTCACAGGGGCCCTCTGATGAACAATTAAGACTTTCCACAAACTACTATTTCTTATGGCTGCTCTTCATTTCACTAGGATGTAGTTAATGCAGTAGTTTTACTGTTTTTATTAGGTCCAGCTAGACAGCGCATGTTGTCCCTTCGAGACCTGCTGTAAACGGTCTGTGGACTTCAAGTCCACCCCATTTCTTGGCATTGCTTTTCAATTGTTTATGTCAGTCTCCTTTCAAAATCCTTGCTAGTGGTCAGTCCTGCCTCTTTGTCCCTCCTTTCTCTCTTCTGTTCCTCCCACAGAGCAGGGACTTAGTACTGTCTCATTCCGCTATGCTTCTTTATCTATTCTTTGGAGTGACAATTTTTTCTTGTTTTATTTGTCTTCTAGTAGTGCTCCTGCTTAAGCATGGGCGAATTTTGCGAATTCGCAATTCGTGAATTTGCAAATTTGTGAATTCGCGATCCGCAAAATCCACGAATTTGCGTATTTGTGGATATTGCGGATTGTGTGGGTAAAGGCCGTGCGGGAAAACGGTGCACATCGCTAGTGTGAGGGGCTGGGACAAACGGGCGAGGCTTATATGCGAGTTCACATGCCTCTTGTGTGCATAAAAGGACAGGCACGGATCAGAGAAGCTCGTGGTCACAGGAACTGCACAGGGATTGAGCTCATGAAAGTCAATAATGCAAAGGCCTCCATCAAGCATCATAGCTATTTTTCGACGATAGATATGGGGAGAACGCACACCTGCCCAGCCTCGACAAAACTCACATTTTTGGGGGGGGCTGATTAACTTTGCCATCACACCAAAGAGTGCCGGGGTCCCCCGAGTGAGCTGTCCATCAAGTGGGTAAAGGGCGCGAAGACGGTGCACACCACTAGTGTGTGGGGAGGGTCCAAACGGGCGAGCCTTATATGCGAGTTCACATGCCTCTTGTGTGCATAAAAGGACAGGCACGGATCAGAGAAGCTCGTGGTCACAGGAACTGCACAGGGATTGAGCTCGTGAAAGTCAATAATGCAAAGGCCTCCATCAAGCATCATAGCTAATTTCCGACGATAGATATGGGGAGAACGCACACCTGCCCAGCCTCGACAACACTCACATTTTTGGGGGGGAACTATTTTAGGATGGCGCCGGCAAGCTGCCAGCGCCATCCTAAAATAGTTAATAAATTTGCTTCATCAGGAAGCACTAATAGATAAAATAAAGCAGGTGCTCGAGCACCTGCTTTATTTTATCTATTAGTGCTTCCTGTTGAAGCTAACTTAGTAACTATTTTAGGATGGCGCTGGCAGCTTGCCGGCGCCATCCTAAAATAGTTAAAAGTTCAACAGGCTTGAACTTTTCCCCCCCAAATCCGCCGCTCGCGGATCTTGTGGATTTTCAGTAAATTTGCGGCAGTTCGCGGATTTACCGAAAATCCGCAAAATCCGCGAGCGGAACGGATTTTGCGCTCACCCTTACTCCTGCTCAGCAGATTGCTGCCTTTTCTTTCTTTAGTGCGACCTTAAAAGTCTGCCCCTTTCATCCTCTATGGCTTTCCCTCGCCTGGTGAAGGCCGCCCCCTCACCCTCCCAGCAGAAACGCAGCAACGCTGCGTTTCCCTCCTCTCACCCTTTCTGTGTTCATTTTGTCCATGTGCTCCCTAAGGCTAGCGCTCAGCTAATGGTTGCCTTTAATTTTATTCACCTGCCGCTGCTTCATTTTTATTGCCACTATAAGAGCCCACCTGCAAGCTCCAAAGTTGTCCGCTCTCATGAAAATTCCTTTTAGCCAGCAGCGGTGCGTCCATAGGGGCGTAGGGGCGTAGCCCCACTAAGCCTGGACGCACCGCATACACAAATAAATATTTGAAGAATTGAATATTGAAATGCAGCGCTTCAATCCAGGTTGCGGGTCGGGACCCACCCGATTGAATAGGGAGTGTGCGCAGGGGGTGGGGCTGGCTAGCTGGTCTGCTGAGTGACAGTCTGCAGAGCGCAGACGTCAGCAGGCCAGCAGCTGTACGTTCCTCCTGCGCACACCGGGCTGCAACTTGCCCGAGCATGCGCGCTGGCCAGAGATGCTTCTACTGAATGAAGGGGCCGGGGGAGGGGTGCTGCTGTAGCCGGGCCCCGTGGTATGGAAGGCGCCAGGGCGAGGAGTCAGTGTGACCCCCTAGCCAATCCTGGCGCTGCATGCAGATCCAGGATTGGCTGGGTGGCACACTGGCTCAGGCTCAGCACTGCATGGCCAATCACTGTGTGACTTCATTGTGAAGCCATGCAGTGATTGGTCATTCTGGACGCGTGCGCCGTGATTTGTCCTCAGAAGGCCGCCTGTCCTCAGCTCGAGAGAACCCCGTAGTCGTCGGACCCATCCAGTAGCTTAGTAAGTTTAAGATCACATTTTAATTCATATTAACCCCCTTCCGCCTCCCCCGCCATACCCCCCGCAACGACCCTTTTTCCACACACACCCCCATAATGCCGGCCGCGACCTAGTAGACTGTTAGCCGCCATCAGCTCTCAGATCTTCATTCTTGCACTGTGTCGAAATTTCTCTTTGCCTTTTGATATTCTGACTTGAACGTATAGGTGTTGAAAAAGGAAAAAATCCTGCACGCCTGCTTTGCCTTTTCTTTCAGTGTTAATCATTTAAAAAGGCATTTAGATAACAGAACCGCTAAGAACCCTCTTCGCACTTGTTTCTCTCCTCCCGCGGAGGAGTTCGTGTCAGAGCCAGGCGGCTGCATGTGGGCACCTCGCGGCAGTGGCGGAGAGCCTTTTCATTCACCTCGAACTAGATAAGCATTTGATCATCTCATCCCCTGCTCGGGGTAATATGTCTCCCGGGATCCTGACCTTGTTCGTGGTAGGGTGACATCATCTTTTTTTATGCTGCTCATACATTATAACATTGACTCACCACTTCACCAGTAGCGAATGCAATAACTCGAGCACGGAAAAATAACAACCTGGTGTGTGGTTAGGTTGGCACAGCAGCCCAAGCTAACTGACAAGGAGCGCATTATTTCAAATAAGAGTTTGTGTTCCTCACTTAAACTCGTTCTGGCTCTAAGAGTCCTCCTCGTGGCTTAAATGTGAAGATACTTTAGACCCAAGTAACTTGCCCCCAAGGTTTGAAATTTAAAAAACCAAGAGAAGAAATGTCGTTCACCCTGCCTGACCTCATAAACGTCTTCAGTGACAGCGTGAACAAACTGTAAATTTCGCAAAAATAACCTTCTGATTATGGATGGGTGGATGGATGATTATGGTATACAAAGTGTTTTAAGTAATTACTGGAAAGGCTGGGCAAGCAGAAGTGGCTATGTTAAAATAACAGGGTTTGCATTTGTTCATTTTTTAGGCATCCTGGGTGCAGTGGCTGCTTTGTGGCCCGCTCCTGGCATGAAGGGGTGCGCAGTAGGGGTTAGGGGTGCTGTATACCAGTTCCTTGAGTTTTCGTGTGCTTGGTTGCTGCTGGGGACGAGAAGAGAGAAGATAAGACAATGTAAGAGAGAGGGAGAGTGAGGGGGTGAGGAGAGAAGCTAGGTCACTGCTGAGAGGGGAGGGCAGGCACGAAGGAAGAGGAAGAGCATGTGAAACATAGGGGGGGTGGGTTGAGGGAAAGAGTGACCCAAGCAAGGGAGAAGAGATAGCTGGGTGGAAGAGAAACGTGTGAGGTGAAGGACAGTAGGAGGAAGTGAGGGAAGAGGGCACAGAACGTGGGAGGGAGTGACACAGAGGGAGGGGGTGACACAGAGGGAGGGGGTGACACAGAAGGAGGGGATGACACAGAGGGAGGGAGTGACACAGAGGGAGGGAGTGACACAGGGGGAGGAGTGACACAGAGGGAGGGAGTGACACAGAAGGAGGTGGTGACACCGAGAAGGAGGGGGTGACACAGAGGGAGGGGGTGACACAGAGGGAGGGAGTGACACAGAGGGAGGGAGTGACACAGAGGGAAGGAGTGACACAGAAGGGGGTGGCGACACAGAGAAGGAGGGGGTGACACAGAGGGAGGGAGTGACACAGAGGGAGGGGGTGACACAGAGGGAGGGGGTGACACAGAGGGAGGGAGTGACACAGAGGGAGGGGGTGACACAGAAGGAGTGAGTGACACAGAAGGAGGGGGTGACACAGAGGGAGGGGTGACACAGAGGGAGGTAGTGACACAGAAGGAGGGGGTGACACAGAAGGAGGGGGTGACACAGAGGGGGGAGTGAGACAGAAGGAGTGAGTGACACAGAGGGAGGGGTGACACAGGGAGGTAGTGACACAGAACGAGGGGGTGACACAGAGGGAGGGGGTAACACAGAGGGAGGGAGTGACACCGAGGGAGGGAGTGACACAGAGGGAGGGAGTGACACAGAAGGAGGGGTGACAGAGAAGGAGGGAGTGACACAGAAGGAGGGGGTGACACAGAAGGAGGGGGTGACACAGAGAAGGAGGGGGTGACACAGAGAAGGAGGGGGTGACACAGAGGGAGGGGGTGACACAGAGGGAGGGGGTGACACAGAGGGAGGGAGTGACACAGAGGGAGGGGGTGACACAGAGGGAGGGGGTGACACAGAGGGAGGGAGTGACACAGAGGGAGGGGGTGACACAGAGGGAGGGGGTGACACAGAGGGAGGGGGTGACACATAGGGATGGAGTGACACAGAGGGAGTGAGGGATGGAGTGACACAGAGGGAGGGAGAGGCAGTTGTTGCAACTCCAATATGTTGATTGCTATTGGGCAGTACTTAACTTCGCAGACCACGAAATCGCACGCCCGACAACGCGTCTTGTTTTTTGTTCCCCTCTGTTTCATGTGTGAACGGCTCTTTTATCCTACTGAAATGAAATTGTTGTAAAAAAGACAAGAATACATATCCCATATCGGTCCGTATTTAGCCAGCCACGCATTTCCCAGAGTGTGCTTGCTGCCCGTCTATAAGGCACCTGGACGCCACCCAAAGCGTTATGAAGCGCTATGTAAATATCATTACTGTTGGGGATAGTCTGGTCGGCTGTGCATAAATTGTGATTGGCTTTAAAATCTGTTCCCTAAATTGCAATTTATATCAGTGCATATTTCGTCAGCCACGCATTTTGCAGATTGTGCTTGCTACCCGTTCGATAAGGCACCTGGACGCCACCCAAAGCGTTATGAAGCGCTATGTAAATATCATTACTGTTGGGGATAGTCTGGTTCGCTGTGCATAAAATGTGATCAGCTTTATAATCTGATTTCTAACGTGCATTTTTCTTTTCTGCTGTGTACGTTTCTTTTGCTTGCAATTACATTTTTGAGACACAGTGTTTTCTATGGGAACGCAAACTGGCACTGATTGTACATGATTTACGACCTGATTCTTTAAACATGGCTAGTTTTTATTTTTAAACCTAGTTCATGTATGTAATGGAACGACAGAGGTATTTGTGAATACATTTATTGCAGCTAGCTCCTCCCGTCTACAAAAGGCCCTGAAATGATTATGTCTGCAGTACTGATAAATGTGTCACGTAAGGTGTTAACCGTCTGCGTGACTCGTTTTTTATCTTTATCACATTTATCATTTTCGAAGAGTTGCAGAACTAATTGCTTTCTGTTCATGACCAAATGTACCCATTTTGATAATAATTTGACCTTTTGAGGCAATCCAAATCTATGAAATCCGAGAACTAAACACTATTGTTCAGCTCGCTCCTCCCGTCTTCAAAAGGCCCTGAAATGATTATGCCTGCAATTCCATCCATCCACCCTGTACAGACTTACATGTAGCAATTATTAAGTATTTGTTTGCAAACTATCCAGCCATTCATCAATCCACCCACCCTTTGATCCATCCACATACCCATCCAGCCATCCTTCACCCATCCACCCTTTGAAACATCCATTCATCCATGCACCATTTCATCTAGCCATCCACCAATCCTTCACGCACCCGCCCTTTCATCCGTCCATGCATCCAGCCACCCTTTCATTCAGCCAGCAAGCCATCCGTCATCCACCCACCCTTTCATCCATCCAGCCAGCCTTTCACCAGTCCTACCATACACCCTTCATCCATCCACCCACCCTCTCCCCATCAATCCACCCATCGCATTAACAAAGGAATGATGATATTGACATTGCGCACGATTTACATTATTTGTAGCTTTGTTGAGCTTTTGCAGTATTAATGAATGCATTACAAACAATTCAGTCAACTGGCATTAAGTATATGACCGTTATTAAGTATATGAGCGTTATTAATACGCGCATCATTAAGCTAAGGTGACATAGCCGCTGTTTAAAATAACCATGTCTTCAGCTTTTTCTGAAATTAAAGAAATGAGGTACACTTTCTCTGTGGTAGCCAAGACATTTTGATTTTCCTAAAATTGTATACAATAGACTTACCTATTGGGGCTTTCAGCCAACCGAATTGGTCTGTTGTTGACCCATGTGCATCCTTGACTTGTGCCTGATTTCAAAGCCATGTACTTCAACATGGCTAATGTCCATCTCGGTGGCCATGTTTAAGTCACCAAATACTTCATAAGTACCTGAGTATGAGCGACAGTGGAGGATGTGGGGCTATTTAATACATGTCCTGGGGCCCAGTTCCACTTTTCAGGTATTGGGTGACCTGGGAACTGAGAGGTTAAATCACAGGAGGGGATGGAAAAGATTGGAAATCATGGGAAGGAAGGCGCATTTATCATGTGGAGGACAAAAGAAAAGTAACTGAGACCTCGAAACAATAAGGGAGTGGAAGGATGAAAAATAATGAAACAGGAAAAAAAAGAAAAACAAGCAGTGGCTCTGTGTTGAGTAATGTAGTCTTTTTAAACCATACTGCTCACGGTTCACAGGATATAAGCAATACACCATGATACTGGTCCCCCAGGGATCTGTAGCGGTGCTTAAAGTTTCAGTAAAAAACACTCTTGATTTCTGAATAATAAGTATAAAAGTGTTAAGGTAGCCATGTTGTTCTACTTACATTTCATATGCTTTACTTAATCTTGCATCCATATGAGGGTTTGCTTTTTCCAGGAAGGTACTTTTTTTCCAGGCAGCATATCACTCTTGTGCATAATTTGAATTGAGCCGCATCCAGGTATATGTAGCATGGCACAACTGGGTTGTAGCTGAAGGCAGTGTTGGTGTCTCAGTGGGATAGTATGGTGTTCATTGGGGGATGTGGCACTACGCCAGAGCTGCCGAATTTCGTTCTGGGGAACCAGGTTCAGCCTTCATGAACAGTCCACCAGACCACTCTCCTGGATTCCTGAAGTGCCTCTGACTTCGTTCTGTTTCTTTACTTTTTGTGACTGTTGGTCCTGCGGGGAAACATTTTCAATTTATGTTGTCTTGTTTACTGGGAGCATTGCTTTTATTTTCCTTTAGTGTAATAGGCTGGCTGGTGAAGTGCACTTCCATAGTGTGCAGTCACTTCAATTTGCCTTTAGGTGACTACCTGGCTTGATGGTGGTTTTCTATTTGATTTCATGTAAATCCTTGTCTTGATGAGTGCATTGGTTTTAGTTTGTTTGAGGTAACTGCTTCACATGCTGGTTTCATCCCACAGCTGACACCCACCCCGAGAAAGCCAGAGCTGCCCTGTTATTGGTATCAACACCAGTGCGCTTAGGTTCCTTACAGCTCCTTCACTTGAAGTGGGTTACCACCTACTCGTTTACTTTTTGCATCCTGCTCGTACCAAGTCAGATCATGACCCAGACCAGTCATTTTTCTTTCATTAAACTGTTTGACTTGCTTGGTGCTTTTATGTTGGTGCCTGCATGCTGAGGTGTACTCTTCTTCAGTTTAAATGTATGTGACTGGCCTGTTGACTAGCACCCTGCTTTCAAAGTGAAGGTTCACAGATTCATACTTGCTTTAGTTTACTTTTGTATGGTTGACTGCATGCACTGTTTTGCTGGATGCATTGCTTTAAGTTACTACTTGATGCATTGCTTTCAGTTTGCTTTCAAGTAATTGCCTCTCATTTTCCTAATGCTTTGTGAAGGCTGTTTCCCAACTGCTGTGCAACTTCTTCTACTCTTAGAGCTGAGATTTTCATGAAAGTCTTATAGTCTGAATTCAGCACCTGAGCGTAATAGGACGGAATGAATGAAGCTCTGTGGTTATACTGAATTAGCAGCTACCTATGTTATGCCATCTATTAATGTAATAACTGCACTTTCACAATTGCTTTATTAACCTTCCTGCTTTCTCAAATTTGCTTGAAAATGCATGATTTTTCTTCTTATTTTTCAAAATTTTCTTGGGGGGGGTAATCCCCCCAAACCCCCCTTTTGGGGTTCGGGCTCGCTCGCTGCGCTCGCTCGCTACGGTGCTGTATGCAAATCACTTGGCGCCCCACCACTTTGAAATGTCACCCACCGCCCCTGCTTTTAGCCTCCCGATTTGGTTGAGCCCCCCTCCACCACAAACACAGCGTTTTACTCCCTACACCCTTTCACCCTTTTCATTTGCCTCGAGTGAGGTGCTATCTGTGTTGTTATGGGAAAGGGGGGAATATTTGGGCTCTGTTTTTTTACAGGCGATGGCCAGGTCATAAGGCCATCACATCCTGCCAGGAAACAAACTTACAGTATGATGGGGCATTCCACTTTCGGATGTTCAGGGTGGAGTTGTTAAGCTACATGAACTCCCCAAGTTCGTTTCCCTGCAAACTCACAGCTTTCTACCATTTTTTTGGGTAATCTGACAGTGATGTGGACAAATTGTTGTTGAAGACAGCAGCAGGATTTGTAGTTTTCGAAGGGTGCACGTTGGCTCGTTTTCATGACCTCAGAATGTTCTGCATTCATACATTTTTTGTTGCACGCTGTTGCTAAAATAAAAACATGGTGTGTGCTCGGTGTAATATGTACGTTTTAGAAATAGAAGATGGGAGCACACTGCTAGCCACTCCGCCGTATCTCCCCTCTGCATTATGGTCAATGCAGTGCAAGTATTTAAAAAAACTAGTTCAAAGTTCAAAAGTGTTTCTCCACAATCGGTGCAAGTAAGTACTTGAAGTGTAGTTATCTCTAGACACGAGACATGGCTCGTGTTTCGGGATTGTTTCCCTCATCAGTAGAGACAGTTCTGGGGTAGCAGAGCAGGCCGCCAAACATCCGTCAAAGGCCTCGTTGCCCCTCCGGCGCGCAGGTGCGTCGCCAAAAGCTCGTCAGCTTGAATGGCTCACAGGAGCCACTGTAGTAGAAATAGACGATGGGAGCACACTGCTAGCCACTCCGCCGTATCGCCCCTCTGCATTATGGTCAATGCAGTGCAAGTATTTCAAAAAACGAGTCCAAAGTTCAAAAGTGTTTCTCCACAATCGGTTCAAGTAAGTACTTGAAGTGTAGTTATCTCTAGACACGAGACATGGCTCGTGTTTCGGGATTGTTTCCCTCATCAGTAGAGACAGTTCTGGGGTAGCAGAGCAGGCCGCCAAACATCCGTCAAAGGCCTCGTTGCCCCTCCGGCGTACAGGTACGTCTCCAAAAGCTCGTCAGCTTGGATGGCTCACTGGAGCCACTGTAGTAGAAATAGAAGATGGGAGCACACTGCTAGCCACTCCGCCGTATCGCCCCTCTGCATTATGGTCAATGCAGTGCATATATTTCAAAAAACGAGTCCAAAGTTCAAAAGTGTTTCTCCACAATCGGTGCATGTAAGTACTTGAAGTGTAGTTATCTCTAGACACGAGACATGGCTCGTGTTTCGGGATTGTTTCCCTCTTCAGTAGAGACAGTTCTGGGGTAGCAGAGCAGGCCTCCAAACATCCGTCAAAGGCCTTGTTGCCCCTCCAGCCCACAGGTGCGTCTCCAAAAGCTCGTCAGCTTGGATGGCTCACGGGAGCCCCTGTAGTAGAAATAGAAGATGGGAGCACACTGCTAGCCACTCTGCCGTATCGCCCCTCTGCGGTGTGCGATCCATCGTTATTTTCTACTTAAGGGCGACCCCAAATACTTTCTTTACTGATGAGGGAAACTATCCCGAAACCCGGGCCATGCCTCGGGTCTAGAGATCTTGGGAACAATAAGTACTTACTTACACCAACCTTGGTGTACCACTTACGAACTTTGTGTCAACTCTTCATACTTCACGCACTATGAATACCAGAGTGCACAGGGGCGATCCGGAGGAGGGGCTACCGGTGTGCGATCCATTGTGTTTTCTACTTAAGGGTTCCCGTGAGCCTCCAAGCTGACGAGCTTCTGGAGACGCACCTGCGCGCCGGAAATGGCAAGGAGGCCTGTGACAGTTACTTGGCGGCCTTCTTATCCACCCCAAATACTTTCTCTACTGATGAGGGAAACTGTCCCGAAACCCGGGACATGCCTCGGGTCTAGAGATCTTGGGAACAATAAGTACTTACTTACACCAACCTTGGTGTACCACTTATGAACGTTGTGTCAACTCTTCATACTTCACGCACTACAAATACCAGAGTGCATAGGGGGGATCCGGAGGAGGGGCTACCGGTGTGCGATCCATCGTTGTTTTCTACTTAAGGGCTCCCGTGAGCCTCCAAGCTGACGAGCTTCTGGAGACGCACCTGCGCGCCGGAAAAGGCAACGAGGCCTGTGACGGTTACTTGGCGGCCTTCTCATCCACCCCAAATACTTTCTCTACTGATGAGGGAAACTGTCCCGAAACCCGGGCCACGGCTCAGGTCTAGATATCTAAGAAGAATAAGTACTTACTTACACCAACCTTGGTGTACCACTTATGAACGTTGTGTCAACTCTTCATACTTCACGCACTACATATACCAGAGTGCATAGGGGGGATCCGGAGGAGGGGCTACCGGTGTGCGATCCATCGTTGTTTTCTACTTAAGGGCTCCCGTGAGCCTCCAAGCTGACGAGCTTCTGGAGACGCACCTGCACGCCGGAAAAGGCAACGAGGCCTGTGACGGTTACTTGTGGCCTTCTCATCCACCCCAAATACTTTCTCTACTGATGAGGGAAACTATCCCAAAACCCGGACCATGCCTCGGGTCTAAAGATCTTGGGAACAATAAGTACTTACTTACACCAACCTTGGTGTACCACTTATGAACTTTGTGTCAACTCTTCATACTTCACGCACTACGAATACCAGAGTGCATAGGGGCGATCCGGAGGAGGGGCTAGCGGTGTGCGATCCAAAGGAAACGAGGCCTGTGACGGTTATTTGGCGGCCTTCTCATCCACCCCAAATACTTTCTCTACTGATCAGGTGTGCGATCCATCGTTGTTTTCTAATATGTACGCTTTGCTCTACTTTTTTTGTCACCTATTAATTTGCCAGACAGCTTTATGTTTCCAGAATGAAGGATATAAAGATGTCATTGGGTGTTGGGGTCATACGAGGTCCTCATTTGAGCACACTTGACGAGGGGACTAGGTTCTGAACATCAAGTGGCCTATGACCGCTTTTTGTGGGACACACAGATCTGATTAAAATGGTAATTCTTTAGAACAAAAATTAATCTTTCTGATAGTACAGAGCGGAGATAAGTTAACTGGTAAATATTGACTTTTGTCACAAGGCACTTATTTTTAGTGAATCACACTTTGTTTTCACAGGCCCAAGTGACTTAAACTGGCAAGTAAATGTAAGTTTTAAGACCACTGCATCAGAATCACATTGAAGTGTGAACAGCTGTGTTACTTTCAAACTCTGTCATGTGAGGGTGCCTCCACTCATTACTAAAGCAGCTTTTCAAGGTAGGTGAGGCCCTCTTGACCCTTCCTCCGTTTTTGCGAAGTGCAATAAGCACCTGTTTCTATGTGTTAAAATGAATGTAGTTCAGGAAAAGACCTACATCATGGCATTTGACAGCATGTCGTACATTTTCAAATATATAAACACATTTTCCTGAAGGACAGCCGGGCCCTGGAAAGGTTAGGGTCTGGGCTAACTGTCCCCTTTGCCCCCTGATGAAATACCCGTCCAAAAGAAAACCAAAAACAACAAATTGGACGGTCATGCTGACTTATTTCTAAATATGGTGATTTGATAGGTGTCTTTTGATGGCTAGGATTATCTTTGTGTGAGTGATGTAGGCCGTGTGAGTATTCCTGGTGCCATACAGTGTTCCTTTGCAGTTTTAGTCGCACACTGTCTCATATTTATATTGTTTATTCAAATTCAATTGATATTATTGCTTGAAAAGAACGTTACCTGATTTATCTGATTAAATTAAATTTATACAATTACTAGAAAAAGAACATGATATCAAAGATTAGTCATAAACGTATAGGCCGAGGCCGTCAGTGCTTTGCAATAACTATTCATAGGATTTGAATGCTTTTTAGGTCTCGCGACCTATCGATGCGCGCAAGCGCATCGAGCGTAGCGAGAATTCATGTGGCGAAAACATCTTCAAACCAAAGGGCTTTCAGCCCCGCGGTTTTCATGCAGTGCCCGTGTACATGCACGCGCATCGCATGCAAGCCCAGCCCAGTCCTCCCCTCATTCACGCCCACCCACCAGGCTCTCCCGCCCCCATCAGGCTTCTCTCCCAATCCGCCTGCCTCCCGCCTGCCTCCCCTCGCGCATTCACGCCTCCCACCAGGCTTTCCCGCCCCCATCCGGCATTCACGCCTCCCACCAGGCTTTCCCGCCCCCATCCGGCTTCCCTCGTAATCTGCCTGCCTCCCCTCGCTCGCATTCCCGCACCAGGCTCTCCCGAAACATTATTCATTTACTGCTCTCTCCATACTTGCATGTGCACAGACTTTGGTATGTTTAATCATCGACATGGACCTTCACATATGCGTTCAGGGCCGTGACTCACATTTCGCCTTCCTTCGTGCCCAGCCCCCCTCCCAGCGCTGCCTTGTTGGTTGATTGATCTCTATCGACCTCGCAGTTTGGTGCCTAATGAATCTGCAGTCCTGTGCTGCCTACCTTTATAAACATTGAGAAACATTTCCCTGCAAATTACTTCATTTACCGCTCTTTCCATACTTGTATCTTACTCCGTCCTCTTTGATTTATATTAAACTTTCTCTATTCCTTCACAACCACCCCTCCCCCCTCCCCCACCCCAGATCGCGTCTCACGGCCGCCCGGCCGTGTCATCGCTTTCACTTTTACTCCCGCGTCTCTTTAAACACAGCTTGCACTTTGCTTTCTAGTTTAAAAGCTTGATAGTGTGTGTGCCTTTTTCTTCAACTAATAAAACTATTTGTGCTAACTGTACTTCTAGCCTTTCTCCAAAATGTCTCTTTTTCTCTCTGCCATCAAAACAGCAGCGTGCAAGTTTCCCGGCACCAGCACCGAAAGGGTGCAGTGCATTCTCTTGCTAGAAAATGGGGGCAGATCCTTCTTATCCGTGCTTCTCTCTTTGTCAGCCTCCATTCGCTGGTGATGACGCCTTACAAGTTACAAAATGTCTTCTTTGTGACTCAGCTTTCCAGAATCCCCTCCAACTTTGAGCTCGCTATGCACATTCTGGGCTTCAATTAGATGTTTTACATTGTTGCAGAATTTATTTTTTTAAATCGAAACATCAATTATCTTTCACTACCCGAAAAGATAACGCTCTTTTGCTACCTCTGTGTGCTATTGCTTGTAACATACGTGTGGGATTATTTCACACTTTAGTTCCTCTTCACCTTTAATTGTTTTAAGTATGGTGCCGCTTTTACTTTAATTTCTTTCCCGAATGCACACAGATTTCCCCTGTATCTTTAAAGACGTGAGTGATGCAGTTTAACATATAGCATGTTCTAGCACCTTTATTTGTATATGAATGGCATCACATTCACTTTAAGCGCGCCTTTAATTGTTTTTGTATTGCCCCGCTTTTATTTTCATTTCTTTCCCGAACGCACTCAGAAGCCTGTTCTTCCCCCATCCCTCAATCACCCCGTCCCGCTGTTCACGGTTGAGAGATCTCTGTCCTGTCTGACCCTCATTTACCCCACCCCATCTCCACTCTTAACCATTTTCCTTGCTACTGTCTCCTGAGCGCCCCTCGCTTGTTTTTATTGGAGCTGTTGTAATTGTGAGGTTTATGGCGGGGTATTCTGGACGCCTGAAAGTGTGCAGAACAAAGGAAGGAATTCCATGGCTTGCAAGAGTGTGAAACATCACATGTTTTCACCAGTTGGAAACGAAACAAGAACAGGATACTTTAGTGCTTTAAGCTGCGTCATAAAGATTGTAATCTGTTGCCTGGCAGCATCTGTGAGATGCAAATCAACTAACAGCAGGAAGCTAAGCTCCGGAAAAAAAATAGAAGTCACTGCTGAAGTAAGGGGTAAAAACACAACTCCCTCTTCGCATACGTTTAAATGCACGGAAAATGCTATTACTTTGTAGTCGTCAAGATAAATAAAAATGTCATCTTTGCCTATATTTTACAAAGAGAACGGACCCAGGAAACTCTGTCAAAAGCCGTAAAATACATCACCAAGAAAAGATGTAAATTAAAACATTAGCTTTACATGAAATACTGTTGGCCAGGCCCCTTGCCCCTATGCGTCTTAGTGTCACTGCGCCTGCTGCACCACTAATGCATACATGTAAATCGTCAGTGTGAACTATGCCCATGCTGTTAATAGGATCTCTGCTAATATTACAAGGAACAATGTAATAACAGTCCCAGCAACACTAACAATACATATTAAGTCCAGTAAGCTCAGCTGTCAAACAGCAAGTATTAAATCGTAATTAAAGCACTAGTCCGGGCCATTACTGCAGTTTCTGTGTTAAATATTAAGGGACACCACCACATCACTCAGGGATACCATCACACCACTCAGCAACACCACCACACCACTCAGGGACACCACCACAGCCCTCAGGGACACCAACACGGCACTCAGGGACACCACCACAGCCCTTAGGGACACCAACACAGCACTCAGGGACACCACCACATCACTGATGTACACCACAAAATCAATCAGGGACACCACCACATCACTCAGGGACACCACCACATCACTCAGGGACACCACCACACCACTAAGGGACACCACCACACCACTCATGGACACCACCACATCACTCACGGACACCACCACATCACTCACGGACACCACCACATCACTCTGGGACACCACCACATCACTCTGGGACTCCACCACATCACTCTAATACACCACCACATCACTCAGCACCATAACAGCATCACTCAGCACCACAACAGCACTGTCCTTGCTGGCTAACAACAAGCATTCCCATAGCCAATAGGACTCGCATTAGGAAAGTGTAAGCTATTGGCTTTGTAAATAACAATGCTATTAATTTATATATTTTCAATGCCAACACATGTTAAAAAATTATTGTCATTTACAATACCAATAGCTCACACTTTCCTAATGCGAGACCTATTGGCAACGCCAGTGCTTGTTATTCTATGATGTTATGTTCTTTTCAATGTGTTTGTTATAATTATATTATTGGCAAAGTAGATTTGTGTCGATTTTAACACAGAATTAATCAGACAATAATATTGTAATATTTGTTTTAGTAATAATATGAATTGAATTTGATAAATCAGGTTCTGTCCTTTCAAGCAATATCAATTGAGTTTGAAAAAATAATACAATTGATTCTAACAAAGTGGCTATCTGTCACATGCATTTTGTGAGGAGTGTTTTTGCTCCCCACTGGACAATCTTGTAGAGTACTATTGCAAGCAGTTGGCCTAACAGAACAGCAAACAGTTCATGATGCCCTAAAACAATTTGGTGACTCAACAGTGCTCTTTAACTAAAGATCGCCTTATGAAGAACGCAGTTTGGAAATTATAAATAGGGGTCAATCGCCCAATAGAGGGCTTGACTCCAAAGAAGCGGTGATCTTGAAAGATGCGCAACGGGATCCCGAGATTTATTGGGGGAAATGGTGTGGGTAGGGCCAGGGAAAGGGCACAACAGGGTAATAGGAGACATACTTTGTGTAGGATAATGAGCGCAGGGATCCGGCACATTGTCCCATGCCGCTGTGTATATAAAGATGCACACGTATGCATCTTGCCTAAGGTATTTAATGTCTTCATGTTTGGTCTTTGTCAGTCCAATTTTATGGTGTATTTCCATCCACACCCTCGGTAATGATCCTTTGGCTGATGACAATAAGGGTGTAGAGCGTGAGCCGTTAACATGATTACTAAGGCAAAATATGACTAAGGGGTGAGCCACACCACATTAATTTAAGCAGGCACCCGGAATTAGGTAGCACAGTGCTTTCTAGTTTTGTAGCTTGTCTATAATGTGCTTGTGTGTGTTGCAAGATGGAGGACCTCAGTTAACCACTCTGCTTGTGAGCACATGTTGGCTGATCTCCAGTGAATAAGAATACAGACCATAGCAGTTGAAAGTAATGTAGCTATCCATCTGTGCCCTTCGGAGAAAGTGTCCTCTAAGTCGGAGGTGTTGTGTCAGATGGCAAATGTAGCCTAGGGTTGGAAGGGACAATTCGCTAGTGGAATGCAGGACATGCCAAATTTCTTCCGAGAATATTGACAGTTGGGGCAGAAACTAAGTGTGTGCAAAAGGTTACATCCTGGGAGCCTGGCATCTCCAGCGTTTGTTCATTCATACACCGTGTTTCACGCCTTTCTCTTTGTATTTTTTTAAATGCGTAGGTTATTTCCATTGTTTATTTATTGCCCATGGCTTCTTTGCTTTATTGTTGCTCTTTACAGGAAAGACTTCATTCAAAGTATTCATTCACTCCAATCTTCTTTACCTGGGAATAACAGCAAAAAGCCTAAATCGACTCCAGGTACTGCAAAATGCCACAGCTCGGCTGGTGCTAAGACTTCCTAGAAGATCTGCCTCTAGAGCCGCGTTAAAAACGCTCCATTGGCTCCCGGTAAGGGAGAGGATAACTTTTAAAGCTCTATGCGTATGTCACCGCATCCTAAATGGCAAGGCACCTAATCCCTTACGGTCCCTTATCACTCCCTACAGCCCAGGACGCAGGCTTAGATCTTCTGGTACCGGGCTACTTGTAGTCCCCAAAATACAACGGACCCGAATGGGAGGCAGATCCTTTAGATTACTGGCGGCGAGGAGCTGGAACATGCTTCCGACGGAGCTGCGTCTTGAACCCTCCGAAGTAAAATTCCGTAGAGCTCTAAAAACACATCTTTTCCGTTCAGGTTGGTGTAGCCTCCCCGTTGTGTATGCTCACTCTCGCTTTTTTAGCGCGGGGACACGCCGGTGTGCGTAATGCCATGCGCTTTATAAAATTCCAAAATAAATAAATAATACTTTAACCCCTTGTATGCTCATGACGGAGCCGCTCCGTCATGAGCATCGGCTGAGCTGTGCTCATGACGGAGCGGTTCCGTCATGGCCCTGCCGCCGCGCCTGCGCGGCGCTGATTTCGCACCTGCGCGGCGCGTTCTATTAAGCAGGCGGGGCCATGACGGAACCGCTCCGTCATGAGCACAGCGCAACCGCGGCTCGTGACGGAGCGGCTCCGTCACGAGCATGCGAGCGCCGCTCGGGCCCCCCCCTAGCGCAGCGGCGGAATTGCCGCAGCAGTGAAGGGGTTAATATGTTCCAAATGGACCACTGCCACAGAGTTTGAGTTTAAAATGTATTACTTTGCATGGTATCCATCTCGCGATCTCTGTGCTTTATCTATTATTGTGGCATGTTGGTCAGGTATATTTAGGTTGGCCAAAGGATTCATAAGTTTCCAAAAAGCCTACTCCATGATATGTTGTTTGCAGAGCTGCTTCTTTTGAACAATGTTAATATTTTTATTTTAAAGGAATACCTACTTTTTTATCTTTACAATTTATCCTAGAAACTTCGAGGAAAATATGCTGTGAGTGTTGTGTAGTATTCCTTGCATTTCCTTGTGCTTGTCCATTTATCTATGATAGAATGTTATGCATGTCACAGTGACAAGCATTGCTTTTGTCGCTGTGGTTTTGAAATTTTTGTCAGTTGCTGCCAGTTTTTATCTAAGGCGACACTGCTGCTGCGCAGCACCTGCTAAAGATAATATACTTATCTTTTCAATCATTTATTGTAGTCGCTCAATTACTACATGTTGCCCTAGGGCTAAAGAGGCTGCTCAATCGTTGTACATTTTATGCAGCTAGCTGACTCAATAAGGTGCACACTTCATGAAGATTATTGCTAATAAAGGGTTAAACTCAAAGGAACATTATTCTTTATCAAGCTTGGCAAAATGAATGCCTGCATGGCCCCACTGGAAGCTCAACCTAACACCTTCAGTGTACACAAAGAGCTCTATAGTCAATGCAGTGGTTTAACTGTTCTCTCTCGGGCATTCATTACGTTACCTACGATCTCATCTTCTTGCTTGTCTTCTGCATACACAGGCTTTATGCTCATTTGTCATGCTCTCCCCTTCTTTCTCTCTTTTTCACACACTCGTTCTGCTCTTCTTTCTGAAGTTCATTCATCACTTCGTGCACAAACTACCTATCCTCTCTATCTTCCTTTCTATCTATTCTGTGCATCTCTCACCCCTTTCTATTCAACATGCCACATAATTCCAGTACACAAATACACTACACACCAAACAAATCTACCCCACACAATTCCACAACCAACAATTCCAAGTCAGCCCACATAATTCCACTCCAAACCACATACATCCGATCCACTCAAAACCAAACTCATGGATAAAAGACATTGTCATTTACAATGCCAATATCTCTAACTCTAGCAAATGCGAGACCTATTGCATTGCAAATGCTTGTTTCAGCCTTGCTTTGGGCCTTCGGTTCTACGTGGAGCCACTCACCAAAGTTTGCTTTGGCGAGTCCAATGTCTGATTGAAGAAAAACAGGCACTTCCCCATGGCGACCCATCCCCACAGAGGCGTCACAAACGGGAACCAAACAATAGGCCATAGTGGGGCTTGGAGATTAGAGCTGAGGAACACCTGATGGAAAACATTTCTCCCATCGCTCCCCTTGGCGCGCTAACTCTCCCCAGCCTTGTAAAATATTAATCAATACCTTTTATCGACCTTTGAAACTCCTAGAAAAGAAGCTATAACCATGACCCTGGTTCGCTGTTTATCAAGAATATGTCTTGCTCAGCACAAATGGTGAAGGCACCTGACAGTTACCCAACGCCACTTCTAATTACCAGTACAGGGGTGTGTCCAAATCTAAGAGCTTCTGGAAATGGGGGTGACCTTGACAAGGGGTCGACTCAGCCAACCCTAAAATGTTAATGTACAGTACAAAATAAGTGGATATAGATATATGGCATTTTTAAATGGTGCCGCTATCAAAGGATTCTCCTTTTGTTTTTGAAAAACCTTTTTATGGAGTTTTAAGATAAACGAGAATATTGCGCTCGGCATGACATCTATATATAACACCACAGTACTGAATCAGACAAAAATAACTGCCGATGAAATCGTCCCACACAGAAATCATCAAAACCATAGACATTGAAATAACTGTGCTCGAACCCATTACTCATGATCATATAATGGAAATCAACAGTCTGTGCGCCTGGGCTCCCCCCGGACCCCACAGACTCTCCTCATGCGGTACCAGATGGATCCCTCTGTGCTATGCCCAGGGCCCCCATATCTTGAAATGTTTCTCGGGACATCCCCATGAGATATAAATGGGGCGCTCCAGCCCCATACAGTGGTCCATGGCCTCTGCCCACGGGTCCACCTCAGGCACCTGCGCGTCCCTCCATGTCCTAGCGATGTCTCTCTTGTCAAAAATCAAGCCCAGCCACAGGAGCGCCCTCTGGTATATCGTGTGCCCTCCACATTATCAGTAATGTGGAGAAGTGTAAGTCTGGGATCCCTGGGGACAGCCCATCCCAGCACTCCCTCGAGCCTCCTCAGCACATTTTCCCAGTAGTGGGCCAGTCCTGGGCAGTGCCAGAACTTATTGGCCAAGTCACCCAGCAGGTCACTGCATCGTAGGCAATCGCCCGTCGGAATGGGACCCATCCTGTGATGTCTGGCTCTGGTGAGTACACCCTATGAAGCACCCTCAGTTGAATCATCTGGAACTGGGATGCTGCCTCTCGGGGGCCTCCACCATCGGGTCCAGCACGTTGCACACTAGCATTTTATACCCCTCTGACAGCTTGTGCTCCTGGAGGTGTGTGAGCAGGATTTTGCCCTCCAGTGGGGAAAACTTGAGGATTTTGTCTAGTACTTGCATCAAAGGGAGAAGAACATGCCAGAGCTGGAGGTAGCGATGCAAGTCAAATTTGTCTTGCTGGTCCTGGAAAGATTGAGCATCTCACCCCTGATCACGTCTCCCACCGTGGAGATGCCGATAGTATCTCACGCCGAAAAACCTGGCAGGGCGGGCACCTGCAGTGGCCTTGCACCTCACTACAATGGAGCTCCAATGTGACCCGATCTATCCATCTCACCCTCTTGAGGGCCACATTCCAAATCTCAAACACCCTCCTCGTAGCTGGTGGGAGATTCGCGGGGATATCCCCCTTATAGCACATGAGCGAGGTGGCGCTCTCCCAGTATCCTTGGCTCCGCCGCTTAAGCTGGGTCGCTAAAGCCTGACAATCAAATGCTTCTCACAGGTTTACTTGGGTGCAAAGAACAATCCCAGGCAGAAACACCATAATATGTATCGTGGAGTGCCCTGACGTTTGACCGAAACTTCTGAAACTCAGAAGTAAACTCATGGTTACCAGGTAGTAGGCTCTGTACTGCTTGACCCATATGAATTAGCTAACAGTGTTAGTCCTCATTGGTTCAGCCCAGATGCTCGTGTCTTGGGGGCCAGTGGAAAGCCTCTGATTTAAAAACAAACCCAGAGTAATACATGTATTATATGTACATATTTATAAAGTGCCCCTAAAATAGAAGTAATATACCAATAACAAAGGACTGGAACAGATGGGCCCCACACAGTGACGTAACAAGACAGCCATATATATGCACTTATGCAAGCAAGAAAATTGTTCCCCATACCCCGGTTCGCTAGTGAAACATAGTTTTAATTGGGGTGAAGAGGGCCCCTCATACCCCAGGGCCCCAGTACCCCTGAACCTGCTGCCGCATTGACAGCAACGCCTGAGCCGACAAGTACTGCAATGTTTCCTCTTTATTGCTGCTCCTGAACAGATAAGTCTTTTTCTAATGTATTGCTTATTATTCTGTTTTTTAGGTCTTTACAGTACATGTGGGAGGGCTTGAGATGTAAATGAGATAATTAGTGCATTACTTTTGTTTATTAATGGGATTGAGTGCTTTTATTTCATTGAAGGGTGTTTTATTTCTAATTTCTAGTCAGAATAACAGTTTTAAGCCTTGATTGTTTCTCATTGGTTGGCTTTCTTGTCAATCTCATTTGCTCCTTATGCCATGACTTCCCTTCCTCTTGTTTGTCCCTCCCCTGTAGCATAGCGTTTTTATTTTACCATCCTTTTACTAAACTGACTATTATCCTATCGCTGCTTACATTCAGGAAACTGTTAGCACTCTGTGGGATTACATGCTTTTTCTTTCTCTCTCGCGCACCCATGCCTCTTACCACCCACTCTCTCCATGTTGCTCTCACCCCACCTCACTAGTCTGTTGCTTCCTCTACCCATTCTCACCCTGCTTGGCTTTTTTAAATTTAAATAAACTAACCCATTCTTGTTTCCCCTCCCATCCCTATTTGCCACCCCTTGCTGCACTGCCCATCCCATTTTTTTAATTCACACTTTTTAAAAACTTCTTTGGAGTGCTCGTCGGTTTCTTGCTACCAGGATACTTTTTTAGGTCGAGCCTATGCCATCCCATAGGGATGGTGGGCGAGATTTATAGTAAGGCTTCCGAAAAGTCTACCCAAACTGCAGATTCCATACAGTTCATTTGAGCCAGGCGTGTGCACATCGCCAGCCACATCCCACACCATGCCTCTGCATCAGACTTCAAAGGAAGCCGCTCCCCGCCCCCCCCATCAGACTTTAAAGGAGGCCGCTCCCCCGCCCCCCTCTGCGCAATGCCAAGAGAGCTTGTTAAAGCAGCCTTTTGGCAACTGAGAAACTTGCGCACCTCTCCGATACTTTGCTGAATTCTTTGTTCCCTGCCAGCTCTTATTGTCGGAGTGTCTGTTGTTCAACAAGCACCAACCAACGTCTGCTCATTACTTTGGAAAAGAAAAAGACGATTTTAAACCAGTGTTGGCTGGCCCAATTAGTACTGAGACGACTCAGTATTAAGTATTCGTCTGAAAACTAATACGCTTTCTGTTTCGCTTACTGTGGTGTTTTTCTCTCTCAACTTTCAACCACTAATACCCCGCGCGATGTTAATAAACATTGACAGCGTCACTGCGAGCCCCTTTCCATCTCCGTGACACGTAGTCAAACATTACGCAGTGACTCGCTGAGCCGCTATAAGGCCGCAAGGTGTCTCCGTTCTGAAGGGCGTCCACTGGCAGGAAAGTCGATGGTTCGAGGCTCACTGCTTTCCTCCAGAGTAGACCAGAATGAAAGTATTGTTCTTGAAACGGTCATGTGAGTCACATATTCATACATACTCTTTCGTTAGCCGCTGTTCAGAGGCAGTTTAGTCTCTCTTCCTTTTGTTGCTCAACCCCTGGGTCTGCTTTGTGTGTTTAATTAGCCCTCCATCGTTTATTACTTGCCCCAGGGCACTCTCCCTTTCATCCCTCCAGATACTGCTGAAACATGCGATCCACTTCAGGGACGTATGTCCTTTAATAATCTGCCTTCCTTGCGGTGAGCACAGCACTACTGGTAGCCCGCCCCAGTCACCCTTGGTCAGCGCTCCACATTGATTAAATGGGGCAGTTAACTACTTTAAGCAGAATGTTCTCAAACTATGACTACATTAAAACTTGTATGTTTTAGATGTTTTAAAACGCAATAATGTACTGTTCTATTACAGTCTGCCCACAAAATTGTTAGTATATGTGTCCACAAAGCATTCTGATTGCTGACAGAGGAGCAAATCCAATATATTCTAAATCAGGATGTGTGCCCTTTACTTCAAATAGGGATTCACCTTGTACTGTAAGGGTGACCTCATCAGCTTGCCTGTGTTTTTTTGCTATCACCATGTTATGCAACATTAAAAAGTAAACCTCTGAGTCTCAAAAACGGGTGTTTGCTATTCTGGTTGCTTAAACCCAGTTCTGGCTGAAGGAAGCTCACACCACGGGGCTGTCTGTAGTTATTCAGCACAGAGCGCCCATTGAGCCCTCCCATATGGTGCTGCACAGCCTACCAGGCCGTCAGTGTTGGAGCTTCACTTCTGTGCAGTGCAGGTGAGTTGTCCCACGTCAACACGGGCAGTCCTTCAAAGGCATCAGTTATGCCAAGAAAAGACATTTGACGGCAGTGGTGTTTTTCAGTTATTTGCAGCTGGTAGTGTTCGGCAGATATAACTATTTAAATAAATGAACTATTTCTCAATATTTGTTTTTTATGAGAATGGGAACATCACTATACAATTCTCCATCATACAACACAAAGCCAGTCTCCATCAGTGTGTATCACTGTGGGAGGGGGTTTTAGAAGTCATGGGCTGGCAGTGTCTTGTCTAACTGGTACACCCAGCTAGGCTTCACTTGTTAGCAAAGACCACCTGGCTCTCAGGGTAAAGGGTTAATAATGTTGCCTTAACATATCGTGGATGTCCTATTTGTTGTAATTCCATTTCTAGACCGCTATGGGACAAAGAGTGCCTACTTTCTCACATCGGTGCTTTGTTCAGCCTGCAAGAGTGTCACTCAAAGGGTCACACGCGATGCATAGAAATGTCACACATAAGCACGCAAAAACCTGCAGGTGTCGCACATCAGCAAACTGAAAACTTGGTGGCAATGCTGCCTGCCTGGGAGAACACCGAAGCTGGCACCCACACAGTCCCACGGGATGTCATTTTGTGCATCAGTAAGGCTAGCTCACCCAGTGGCCAAACACAGTAAGTTTTCTGATATGACGTCATCCACATGCCAGTGAACCACACTTATTCCCTTATTCCTGCTTTAATGTTAACAAAAGCCTTCATGCGCCAATTTACTGTTCTGTTTCTCAGCTGGTCTGCGCATTTTAAATCATTCAGGGACTTGCGTCCTCCCGTCACCGGATGACCCATGTTAGTTTTGTAGTTTCCACAGGACAATGGTTTTTGTTGAGCCTCAGTGTGCATGTTCTTGCTTTGAGCTAGGACAGTTCTTTGTGACTTATCAAGTTCAAGTTCAAAAGACCTTTATTCGAATTTGATAAAATTCATAAAAGTACCGAACACATCAAAGCACATATATACACATAATACAAAACAGTTAAATTAATTACATTCCATAGTGACAAAGCAATTCATACAGTGGCTAGGCAATAAATTTCATTATCTTATAAAGTTTTAGCAGTAGTATCTTTATGACTGAATCTGATTTCAAGGACTTTCCATAGTCTTGCGTGCGCGTATGGCTAGTCTTAAGAAAGTGCTAGTGTAAACTCATGGTTACCAGGTAGTAGGCTCTGTACTGCTTGACCCATATGAATTAGCTAACAGTGTTAGTCCTCATTGGTTCAGCCCAGATGCTCGTGTCTTGGGGGCCAGTGGAAAGCCTCTGATTTAAAAACAAACCCAGAGTAATACATGTATTATATGTACATATTTATAAAGTTCCCCTAAAATAGAAGTAATATACCAATAACAAAGGACTGGAACAGATGGGCCCCACACAGTGACGTAACAAGACAGCCATATATATGCACTTATGCAAGCAAGAAAATTGTTCCCCATACCCCGGTTCGCTAGTGAAACATAGTTTTAATTGGGGTGAAGAGGGCCCCTCATACCCCAGGGCCCCAGTACCCCTGAACCTGCTGCCGCATTGACAGCAACGCCTGAGCCGACAAGTACTGCAATGTTTCCTCTTTATTGCTGCTCCTGAACAGATAAGTCTTTTTCTAATGTATTGCTTATTATTCTGTTTTTTAGGTCTTTACAGTACATGTGGGAGGGCTTGAGATGTAAATGAGATAATTAGTGCATTACTTTTGTTTATTAATGGGATTGAGTGCTTTTATTTCATTGAAGGGTGTTTTATTTCTAATTTCTAGTCAGAATAACAGTTTTAAGCCTTGATTGTTTCTCATTGGTTGGCTTTCTTGTCAATCTCATTTGCTCCTTATGCCATGACTTCCCTTCCTCTTGTTTGTCCCTCCCCTGTAGCATAGCGTTTTTATTTTACCATCCTTTTACTAAACTGACTATTATCCTATCGCTGCTTACATTCAGGAAACTGTTAGCACTCTGTGGGATTACATGCTTTTTCTTTCTCTCTCGCGCACCCATGCCTCTTACCACCCACTCTCTCCATGTTGCTCTCACCCCACCTCACTAGTCTGTTGCTTCCTCTACCCATTCTCACCCTGCTTGGCTTTTTTAAATTTAAATAAACTAACCCATTCTTGTTTCCCCTCCCATCCCTATTTGCCACCCCTTGCTGCACTGCCCATCCCATTTTTTTAATTCACACTTTTTAAAAACTTCTTTGGAGTGCTCGTCGGTTTCTTGCTACCAGGATACTTTTTTAGGTCGAGCCTATGCCATCCCATAGGGATGGTGGGCGAGATTTATAGTAAGGCTTCCGAAAAGTCTACCCAAACTGCAGATTCCATACAGTTCATTTGAGCCAGGCGTGTGCACATCGCCAGCCACATCCCACACCATGCCTCTGCATCAGACTTCAAAGGAAGCCGCTCCCCGCCCCCCCCATCAGACTTTAAAGGAGGCCGCTCCCCCGCCCCCCTCTGCGCAATGCCAAGAGAGCTTGTTTAAGCAGCCTTTTGGCAACTGAGAAACTTGCGCACCTCTCCGATACTTTGCTGAATTCTTTGTTCCCTGCCAGCTCTTATTGTCGGAGTGTCTGTTGTTCAACAAGCACCAACCAACGTCTGCTCATTACTTTGGAAAAGAAAAAGACGATTTTAAACCAGTGTTGGCTGGCCCAATTAGTACTGAGACGACTCAGTATTAAGTATTCGTCTGAAAACTAATACGCTTTCTGTTTCGCTTACTGTGGTGTTTTTCTCTCTCAACTTTCAACCACTAATACCCCGCGCGATGTTAATAAACATTGACAGCGTCACTGCGAGCCCCTTTCCATCTCCGTGACACGGAGTCAACCATTACGCAGTGACTCGCTGAGCCGCTATAAGGCCGCAAGGTGTCTCCGTTCTGAAGGGCGTCCACTGGCAGGAAAGTCGATGGTTCGAGGCTCACTGCTTTCCTCCAGAGTAGACCAGAATGAAAGTATTGTTCTTGAAACGGTCATGTGAGTCACATATTCATACATACTCTTTCGTTAGCCGCTGTTCAGAGGCAGTTTAGTCTCTCTTCCTTTTGTTGCTCAACCCCTGGGTCTGCTTTGTGTGTTTAATTAGCCCTCCATCGTTTATTACTTGCCCCAGGGCACTCTCCCTTTCATCCCTCCAGATACTGCTGAAACATGCGATCCACTTCAGGGACGTATGTCCTTTAATAATCTGCCTTCCTTGCGGTGAGCACAGCACTACTGGTAGCCCGCCCCAGTCACCCTTGGTCAGCGCTCCACATTGATTAAATGGGGCAGTTAACTACTTTAAGCAGAATGTTCTCAAACTATGACTACATTAAAACTTGTATGTTTTAGATGTTTTAAAACGCAATAATGTACTGTTCTATTACAGTCTGCCCACAAAATTGTTAGTATATGTGTCCACAAAGCATTCTGATTGCTGACAGAGGAGCAAATCCAATATATTCTAAATCAGGATGTGTGCCCTTTACTTCAAATAGGGATTCACCTTGTACTGTAAGGGTGACCTCATCAGCTTGCCTGTGTTTTTTTGCTATCACCATGTTATGCAACATTAAAAAGTAAACCTCTGAGTCTCAAAAACGGGTGTTTGCTATTCTGGTTGCTTAAACCCAGTTCTGGCTGAAGGAAGCTCACACCACGGGGCTGTCTGTAGTTATTCAGCACAGAGCGCCCATTGAGCCCTCCCATATGGTGCTGCACAGCCTACCAGGCCGTCAGTGTTGGAGCTTCACTTCTGTGCAGTGCAGGTGAGTTGTCCCACGTCAACACGGGCAGTCCTTCAAAGGCATCAGTTATGCCAAGAAAAGACATTTGACGGCAGTGGTGTTTTTCAGTTATTTGCAGCTGGTAGTGTTCGGCAGATATAACTATTTAAATAAATGAACTATTTCTCAATATTTGTTTTTTATGAGAATGGGAACATCACTATACAATTCTCCATCATACAACACAAAGCCAGTCTCCATCAGTGTGTATCACTGTGGGAGGGGGTTTTAGAAGTCATGGGCTGGCAGTGTCTTGTCTAACTGGTACACCCAGCTAGGCTTCACTTGTTAGCAAAGACCACCTGGCTCTCAGGGTAAAGGGTTAATAATGTTGCCTTAACATATCGTGGATGTCCTATTTGTTGTAATTCCATTTCTAGACCGCTATGGGACAAAGAGTGCCTACTTTCTCACATCGGTGCTTTGTTCAGCCTGCAAGAGTGTCACTCAAAGGGTCACACGCGATGCATAGAAATGTCACACATAAGCACGCAAAAACCTGCAGGTGTCGCACATCAGCAAACTGAAAACTTGGTGGCAATGCTGCCTGCCTGGGAGAACACCGAAGCTGGCACCCACACAGTCCCACGGGATGTCATTTTGTGCATCAGTAAGGCTAGCTCACCCAGTGGCCAAACACAGTAAGTTTTCTGATATGACGTCATCCACATGCCAGTGAACCACACTTATTCCCTTATTCCTGCTTTAATGTTAACAAAAGCCTTCATGCGCCAATTTACTGTTCTGTTTCTCAGCTGGTCTGCGCATTTTAAATCATTCAGGGACTTGCGTCCTCCCGTCACCGGATGACCCATGTTAGTTTTGTAGTTTCCACAGGACAATGGTTTTTGTTGAGCCTCAGTGTGCATGTTCTTGCTTTGAGCTAGGACAGTTCTTTGTGACTTATCAAGTTCAAGTTCAAAAGACCTTTATTCGAATTTGATAAAATTCATAAAAGTACCGAACACATCAAAGCACATATATACACATAATACAAAACAGTTAAATTAATTACATTCCATAGTGACAAAGCAATTCATACAGTGGCTAGGCAATAAATTTCATTATCTTATAAAGTTTTAGCAGTAGTATCTTTATGACTGAATCTGATTTCAAGGACTTTCCATAGTCTTGCGTGCGCGTATGGCTAGTCTTAAGAAAGTGCTAGTGCGAAATGTCAGTGTAAGAGGTCTAAGTTTTCTAAAATATGGGGTTAAAAGCCATTTAATATATCTCACATAAAATTTACAGAAAAACAGAAAGTGCAAATCATCTTGAGTGCTTGTACCGTCACAAGGGCAGGGGGTAAGGTCAATATGGTGTTGATACCCCAGGGGGAAAGAGAGCAGAAATTTCACAGTTCCTGCCCTTAGACAAAACAGTAGAGATCGCTCCCAATTTGACATAGGGAGTGAAAGGTAGGGTGGCATGATTTGCATACAGAGACCGTTACCAATGTATTTTTTGACCCCTGATTTCTGTAATTCAATTCCCAGCCGTTCATTACGGTAAAGTGCATAGAGTGCCTTTTGGACCTCGTATTTGTCCTTTAATTCAATAGCCGTTGGCTCAGTAAACAAAATGCCTCTACCAATTTCATTAAATATTTTAAAAACTTCTTTAAACCAGGGGATCTGCATGCCATTTTCACAATTAAGGCAGTCCCTAATGATGTTTTGCGTAAGGGCAGCAGCCTCATTCCTCCAGATTCTAATCCAGAAGAGTGCTGGTCTTACTTTAATAAAGTCGTTTATGAAGGGGAGGTTGAGTTCGTTATGACAGATGAAATTGGAAGAGGAAATTGGTGCTCCCAGCAATTTCCTGCAAAAACGGTTTTCCTCTCTTTGAATGCCAATGCTGCTGGCCAATCCCCAAACTTCGGCTCCATACGTGGCAACAGGGGAACACTGTAGTTTAAAATTTTTAACAATGGCTTTAGTGGCGCCGATTTTCTTAGGGCGGGGGAGACTCAGGACAGAATTGTTGGCTTTCGAGAACTTGCTCGTGGCGTGGGCCACATGCCCACTCCAAGAGCCGTTCGCAGCGAAAACCAACCCCAGATAAGGGAACTTATGGACAGATTCGAGTTTATCTGTTCCAATTTGAATAGTGCCGAGTTTCCTTTTGCCCGGCCCACAGGGCATAATAAAAGACTTTTTAAAATTAACTTTCAAATCCAGTCCCTCCATAAAATTTACAAAACTATGTACAAGCAGACGTAAGGCGTTAGGTGTACGTGCCATAAGGACAGCGTCGTCTGCATATAAAAGTACGGGTAAGGGATTTCCTAAAATAATTGGGACATCAGGGGTAGCTTTCTTTAAACAGTTGGACAGACCATTAATATAAATGATAAACAGCAGGGGTGCTAAAACGCACCCCTGTCTCACCCCCCTCCCTATCTTAATGGCTCCCGATACCTCTCCGCCCAACCCAATACGTACCCGAGCTTTCAAGTCAGTATGGAGGTAGGCTAAGAATCTAACAAGAGTGGCATCGAGGCCGTTTGACAGGAGGGTTAACCATAGCTTGGATCTATTCACAAGATCGAATGCGGATGAAAGATCCATAAAAGCTAGGTAGACGGGGGATGAGCGAGCAATGCAGTATTTGTCTATTATCAATTTTAAGTTTAGGCATTGCTCGACTGTTCCTACCCCACTCCTAAACCCCATCTGACAGGGGTCTAAAAAGTCAGAATCAGACGCCCATTCTAGTACCCTGTTATAAATTATTCGTCCTAGTATTTTTAGAGGATTATCCAGGCGGGAAATGGGACGATAATTTACTGGGTCTGATCTGTCTCCCTTTTTGTAGATGGGGACAATGATACTAGTAGCCCAGGTGGCAGGCATGGCTACATGTGGGAGACTGTTGAAAATGTTTAAAAGTATTGGTGTCCAAAGATCAGTGTTAAATTTGATGATATCAATAGGGAGGCCGTCCGGCCCGGGCGCCTTGTTACCTAGGCTCTCTTTGATAGCTTTCCTGACTTCTAAGTCTGAGATCTCTAAGCCTTCTGTTTGGTTCAGGTTAGGGAGAGGTTGCTCATCAGAGGGGGCGGCATAAATATTAGAAAAATGGGTCTCCCAGGCTGTACTGGTTATATTGCAACTAAATTTTGTAAGCTCTTTGCCCATTTCCCTCGTTCTCTTAACTGCCGACCAAAATGGGCCGCTGCCACCCAGATTGGCGCTGATAACCAGCTTATCCCAGTGATCGGAGAGCAAATTTGCCTTCCTTTTCGATGTTTTATCTTTGTAATTTTTCCTGGCAGCTCGAACTACATCCTTACACCTGGGGTTGGCAGAGAGGGCCTTTCTTAACTCTCTATTGGCCACGGAGCAAGATGTATCAAACCACCGTGGCTCTTTATGGTCAGTAGGGAGTGGGACTGACAGGAGAGTTTTTATATTGGAGCATAAAGCTTCAAAATCAGTAATCAGTTCTTCATTATTTGTACTTGGGGAGGAGAGGCATTTCAATAAATCCGGATGTGCCTCCTGAATCGTGTCTATAATAGCCCCACAGTCAATTCCTCTCCATTTAAGGCGAAGGCCGTCAATTGAGGGTGTGATATCCCTTGCCCCATTTAAATTCATAAAAATCGGACTGGGTGCGAGGTTAAAAATAGCAAACAACGGATTATGATCGCTGAAGGACGTTTGCACCACAGAAGATTTGAATAAACAGTCCGTTAACACAGGTGATGTAAAAATGTAATCGATAATTGAACCGTTATCCCTGCCCTTAAACGTAGGGGCATAGGGAAAATTCATATCATACCCTACACTCATTACATCAACAAGATTAAAATCAGAGAGTATGCTAATCAGTTCCAAACCCCTGCGGTCATTACAGTGATCAAAATTAGTAGATCCATAGTTATCTATAAGTTTCACATTAAAATCTCCCCCGATCAGAATACTAGTCTTAGTGTCTACTGACAAGGAACAATCAATCATGTTTAAAACCTTAGATAAAGCAACAAAATTTATGTTCGGTACACCATAAAAATCATTGTTGTAAAAATTGATTAAATAAATTGTGGTCTTTGATTTCAATTTATATTCCAGAATTTGAATATTGGAATTGGCAAGGTTATCTGGCTTCAAAACATTAATTGTACCGCCTGCCAAAATTCTAATCCCCGTGAAGAGTCCACCCACCGCTCGGCCAAAACTGGGTTTTGGTGATGTCAGGCTGAAACAGTGGTAGCCTTCAATATACAGGTTATCAACAGCCCAAGTTTCTTGGAACATAAGTATGTCTACGTCATTAATTATTTCAGTCCAAGCAGGGTCAGAGAGCTTGGATTCTAAACCTGCGACATTCCAGCTTAGAATTGATAGGCCGTGTTTGAGCCCCTGGTTAATAGATGTGCTCCTAGTACTCTCATTATCATAGTTAGTTGGTTCGTTTGAAATGGCTGGAATACTATCCGACAATATAATTTCTGTAACTGCTGTTTTAACATGGAGCGATGCAGTTGAAATTGTAATTGTGGCACCCTCTTGGTTACAGGCATTGGCATTATTGCATAATTCTTTGTTGAGGGGTGTGCTCAGTCAATCCTGTTCGTCTAATGATGATAGATAGTCGAACCGATTGAAAGTTGGGATATTGTACAATGGCCTAGCTTGTGTCATCTGTGCAAACTGGAATGGGTTGGGGATTGGGTAAGACCTATCCCTGTGATTACTCTGGTGCATAGTTGGGGCTTGAAAGTGCTGCGGATGGTTGGGGGTAGGGATTGGCATTGGGGGTTGTGGATGCCAATTGTGGTTGTTGGAAAAGGCGGCATTTAGGTTCTGGTTTTGGGCAAAAAGGGGTGATTTGACCCTTGCTCCAAAATTCATCTCTTGGTACGAATTAGTGGGGAAATTGTTGGGAAAGTTAGCCGTGGCTTGTTCTGGGGGTATCAGGTGTCGGTAAAAATATCCTAAGGGAAGGAGCGTGGTGTTAAATTCCCATGGCGATGGTAGAGGGGCGTTGGCTAATGTTTTCTCTGCCCAATGTGGTTTTCTAAAACTAATAGTGACACAGTCGCCCTCAAATTTTTTCCTAAGTGGTCCAATCCAACCCACTCGCTGTGTGTTAATAATCTCCCTTGCACCATCAATCGGGTAATTGCAGTTAGCAATTAGCCAGTGCAGGGTTTTGTTTTTTAGTGATGCGGGATTTTCATCCTGATCCTTTCTTAGTTTGGTGACATTTACTAACACTAGTACATATGCACCGCATTCCGGAGGAAGGTTAATGCGGGCAGGAACTTGTCTGGGTGTTTTTGGGATGGGTTGGGTCAAAATAGGATTGCTTGTTGAAATTGAAGGGTGACCTATGGAGCTCACATTTGGGAGTATAGTATTAGTGAGGGTATTGGTGCCAGGATCCTTCCTTTTATCTGTGGATTTGCTATTAGTGTGTGGTGTTGCTGCTTTTTGTTTTGTAATTAGGCCATTGGCCAGCGCAACAGGTACGGCTTTATCTACGTTATTTGGTGTGGATGGGGGTACTTGTAAAATAGTTGTTTTGGGACCTGCTATATTGGTGGGGTTGCTATTTTTTGTGCTAGTTGCAGGACCTCCCTTTAGGAAATTCTTGAGAGGGCTGCTCAATTCATCTAGCTGTTTTTCTAATCGAGCAAGCCTGTTTTCGATTGGGGATAGATAAATGCTTAATAGTTCCCCCAGTCTTTCCAACAGGGGGTCATATGCCTTGTCTATATTTCCGTTAGTGTTTGTTGTTCTGCCCTGCTGAACAGTTTCACTATCATCCCTCTGGGATATTACCGTAACCTTAGTCGTGTTATGATTGTTGTTAGGGACAGAGTTGGTATTTTTCCCAGGTTTCTTTTGTGCCCGGCCATATTTCCTGATCGTAGTGACCCGGGGCTTGGGTGCGTGTACCTTCAGTTTTTGAACTGCCCCCTCTCGCCTACCTCTAGCTTGCCTGGTGTTATCAGCAGATTTTACTTTGGGAGAGGGGTTAATTAGTAGGTCAGGGTTTTTTTCCAGGTCTGTGCTAGTGTCGGTGTCTGTGTCTAACAGGGGAATGAAGGCTGAGAGGTTAACCTCGCTGGGAATGGTGTGAATGTCAGCACAAACGTCAAGTAGGGGTCTGATGTTGTTAGGCATAGCTTGTGCAGGTGTGATGGCGGTAGCAATGAGGCCAAGTGAGGAACGTTTGGCATGCGCCAGGTCTTGTGATACCCTGCGTTCTAGTAGGTTGATGCCCTGATTGATGGCATCATTGGCCTTAGATATAAAAAGGTCAATGGGGCCAGTCACAGCGGCAGCAGTTCTGCTGCGGGTGCCTCTTGGGGACATGCTGACAGGTGCTAACCCCTATTCTGCGGTTTGGGTTTGGGTTGTTACGCGGGACTACAGACACAAATGTCAATGACACCTAGCAAAACATAGTAAATAAAAGGCAGATAGTCCCGAAAATGATTGCTGTACCCACAGTTCCCGAATGAAGATAGGCCAATAGACCAATGAACAGTACCTTCAAGTTATAACGAAATGAGTGTAAAAGGGGTGGCCCCGTCCCGTCCTCCTCGTGCCTCTGAGGGCCACAGAGGGCCCGCCCTTTGCCCGGGCTTAGCCCGGCGCGGCCCCGCGCGCTCCCGCGACGCGGGAGGGGCAGCTGTGATTTAAGCGCCTCCAGGCGCGGAAGTCCGGGGACCACGGAGGTCGGCGTCCCAGGGGATCCTAGGTAGTGTAGTTCTACCCGGCGACCGCGTTTTGCCTGCGGCGGCGGGGAACCACACACACTACCAGCCGATGGGTGAGTTTGCTCCAAAGTGCCCCCGAAGGTCAGTTGAATGCCCCGCTCCACCGGAGGGGCAGCTGGGATTTAAGCGCCTCCAGGCGCGGAAGTCCGGGGACCACGGAGGTCGGCGTCCCAGGGGATCCTGGGTAGTGTAGTTCTACCCGGCGACCGCGTTTTGCCTGCGGCGGCGGGGAACCACACACACTACCAGCCGATGGGTGAGTTTGCTCCAAAGTGCCCCCGAAGGTCAGTTGAATGCCCCGCTCCACCGGAGGGGCAGCTGGGATTTAAGCGCCTCCAGGCGCGGAAGTCCGGGGACCACGGAGGTCGGCGTCCCAGGGGATCCTGGGTAGTGTAGTTCTACCCGGCGACCGCGTTTTGCCTGCGGCGGCGGGGAACCACACACACTACCAGCCGATGGGTGAGTTTGCTCCAAAGTGCCCCCGAAGGTCAGTTGAATGCCCCGCTCCACCGGAGGGGCAGCTGGGATTTAAGCGCCTCCAGGCGCGGAAGTCCGGGGACCACGGAGGTCGGCGTCCCAGGGCATCCTGGGTAGTGTAGTTCTACCCGGCGACCGCGTTTTGCCTGCGGCGGCGGGGAACCACACACACTACCAGCCGATGGGTGAGTTTGCTCCAAAGTGCCCCCGAAGGTCAGTTGAATGCCCCGCTCCACCGGAGGGGCAGCTGGGATTTAAGCGCCTCCAGGCGCGGAAGTCCGGGGACCACGGAGGTCGGCGTCCCAGGGGATCCTGGGTAGTGTAGTTCTACCCGGCGACCGCGTTTTGCCTGCGGCGGCGGGGAACCACACACACTACCAGCCGATGGGTGAGTTTGCTCCAAAGTGCCCCCGAAGGTCAGTTGAATGCCCCGCTCCACCGGAGGGGCAGCTGGGATTTAAGCGCCTCCAGGCGCGGAAGTCCGGGGACCACGGAGGTCGGCGTCCCAGGGGATCCTGGGTAGTGTAGTTCTACCCGGCGACCGCGTTTTGCCTGCGGCGGCGGGGAACCACACACACTACCAGCCGATGGGTGAGTTTGCTCCAAAGTGCCCCCGAAGGTCAGTTGAATGCCCCGCTCCACCGGAGGGGCAGCTGGGATTTAAGCGCCTCCAGGCGCGGAAGTCCGGGGACCACGGAGGTCGGCGTCCCAGGGGATCCTGGGTAGTGTAGTTCTACCCGGCGACCGCGTTTTGCCTGCGGCGGCGGGGAACCACACACACTACCAGCCGATGGGTGAGTTTGCTCCAAAGTGCCCCCGAAGGTCAGTTGAATGCCCCGCTCCACCGGAGGGGCAGCTGGGATTTAAGCGCCTCCAGGCGCGGAAGTCCGGGGACCACGGAGGTCGGCGTCCCAGGGGATCCTGGGTAGTGTAGTTCTACCCGGCGACCGCGTTTTGCCTGCGGCGGAGGGGAACCACACACACTACCAGCCGATGGGTGAGTTTGCTCCAAAGTGCCCCCGAAGGTCAGTTGAATGCCCCGCTCCACCGGAGGGGCAGCTGGGATTTAAGCGCCTCCAGGCGCGGAAGTCCGGGGACCACGGAGGTCGGCGTCCCAGGGCATCCTGGGTAGTGTAGTTCTACCCGGCGACCGCGTTTTGCCTGCGGCGGCGGGGAACCACACACACTACCAGCCGATGGGTGAGTTTGCTCCAAAGTGCCCCCGAAGGTCAGTTGAATGCCCCGCTCCACCGGAGGGGCAGCTGGGATTTAAGCGCCTCCAGGCGCGGAAGTCCGGGGACCACGGAGGTCGGCGTCCCAGGGGATCCTGGGTAGTGTAGTTCTACCCGGCGACCGCGTTTTGCCTGCGGCGGCGGGGAACCACACACACTACCAGCCGATGGGTGAGTTTGCTCCAAAGTGCCCCCGAAGGTCAGTTGAATGCCCCGCTCCACCGGAGGGGCAGCTGGGATTTAAGCGCCTCCAGGCGCGGAAGTCCGGGGACCACGGAGGTCGGCGTCCCAGGGGATCCTGGGTAGTGTAGTTCTACCCGGCGACCGCGTTTTGCCTGCGGCGGCGGGGAACCACACACACTACCAGCCGATGGGTGAGTTTGCTCCAAAGTGCCCCCGAAGGTCAGTTGAATGCCCCGCTCCACCGGAGGGGCAGCTGGGATTTAAGCGCCTCCAGGCGCGGAAGTCCGGGGACCACGGAGGTCGGCGTCCCAGGGGATCCTGGGTAGTGTAGTTCTACCCGGCGACCGCGTTTTGCCTGCGGCGGCGGGGAACCACACACGCTACCAGCCGATGGGTGAGTTTGCTCCAAAGTGCCCCCGAAGGTCAGTTGAATTATCTTTAGTGGCTCAGATTCCTCCTCAGTGTTTTTTAGGTCTCGTTGAGATAACGTGAGACCTAAAAACCTCTCCCCTCTCTCCCTACCACCCTCTCTCTCTACCCCCTCACTCCTATCTATCTATCTATCTATCTATCTATCTATCTATCTATCTATCTATCTATCTATCTATCTATCTATCTATCTATCTATCTATCTATCTATCTATCGCCCTCACTCTATCTATCTATCAATCTATCGCCCTCACTCTATCTATCTATCGCCCTCACTCTATCTATCTATCGCCCTCACTCTATCTATCTATCGCCCTCACTCTAGCTATCTATCGCCCTCACTCTATCTATCTATCGCCCTCACTCTATCTATCTATCACCCTTACTCTATCTATCTATCGCCCTCACTCTATCTGTCGCCCCCACTCTATCTATCTAATGCCTTCACTCTATCTATCTATCGCCCTCACTCTATCTAACGCCTTCACTCTATCTATCTATCGCCCTCACTCTATCTATCTATCGCCCTCACCCTATCTATCTATCGCCCTCACTTTATCTTTCTATCTATCGCCCTCACTCTATCTTTCTATCTATCTCCCTCACTCTATCTTTCTATCTATCTCCCCCACTCTATCTATCTATATCCCTCTATCTATCTATCTATCTATCTATCTATCTATCTATCTATCTATCTATCTATCTATCTATCTATCTATCTATCTATCTATCTATCTATCTATCTATCTATCTATCTATCTCTATCTATCGCCCTCACTCTATCTATCTATCGACCTCCCTCTATCTACCTATCACCCTCACTCTATCTATCTATCGCCCTCCCTCTATCTATCTATCTATCTATCTATCTATCTATCTATCTATCTATCTATCTATCTATCTATCTATCTATCTATCTATCTATCTATCTATCTATCTATCTATCTATCTATCACACTCACTCTATCTATCGCACCACCACAGCATCACTCAGCACCACCACAGCATCACTCAGCACCACCACAGCATCACTCAGGGGCACCACATCATCACTATGCGCTACCACAGCATCACTGAACGCCACAGCATCACTCGTCGCCACCACAACATTACTCAGCGCCACCACAGCATCAATCTGTGCAACCATTCAACAACAACTGGTTCAAATATGTTCTCTCAATGTTTCAAGCTTTATTACAAATGTCACAAAAAGATGTTAATATTTCACTTCTGTTATTGGATTTTCGTCACAATAAAATACACTGAACAAAATCTTCACAAACGTTATTTACAAAAGTTTAAGCTATTGCCATTATAATTTACAATAACTTTTGTTTAGGTATTAATTATTAAAAATAAATAAAAACCATTGTTATTTGTTATATCAATACATCTAAGTCACGTATATACAAGACATATTGCATTACAAATGCTATAGGTGTCACATTTGCGCAAGTTAAAACTATTGGCATTGTAAATGACAAAGCTATTAATTTAGCTATTTTCAAAACCAACACATAAATACAACATTTGTCATTTACAATACCAATAGCTCAAACTTTCCTAATGCGAGACCTATTGCATTGCAAATGCTTGCTTTTTCTGTATGTGCTATTTCATATACCTTTTATCTATATTTTTTTAATTACCACTCCAAGCGCATACACCATCTTGGTAATGATGAAGCGAGGTTCAGAAATAAATTATATTTTGACTCGCGAAGTTAAACTTTTTTTTTTTTACTCTTTTTTATTTTTTGCATCATGGGGAACATCAAACAAATTTATACAGCAAGACATAAACAGAAAATATTAGAATTAATCTTCATCGACGTAATGAGACGAAAGAATAAGAATTAAAAAAAAAAACTTTATGACATAATTAATCCCCACATTCTGTCCACTTTCCATTTAGTCTGTAGACCCCTTGTATTTGCAAGAGAATGTTCCATGTTATGTATCTCTTTAAGAAGACTCCACCACTCCATGACCTTTGGTGAATTTTGTTGAACCCAGACTCTAGCAATAGTCAGTCTAGCACAAGTGATTAAAATATTCAGTAAATCACATAGCACATTATTTTCCCCTGACACTCCTACAAATACGTCGTTTTGTGAGAGTACAATTGGAGTACCGAGTTTAGTAGAGATAAATTTAGTTACTCCATTCCAAAATTCGACAAGATTCGGACAAGAGAAAAACATATGGATGATATCAGCCCCCCTTAAATCACATTTTGGGCATTTTGTACAATCATTGAAGTTGTTATTTACTGCCCATTTAAGAATCCGATCCGGTGTGTAGTATAATTGACATATAGTTTTAAATAACTGTAACTTAAGATTTGAGGATTGAACAGCAAGATTAAGGCTATTTAAGGAGAAGGTGATAAAATCTGATGTTATTTCTATATAAATAACGGTGATGGATCAAGCCCTGATCTTTGGACTGGGTAAGAGTGGTCTGCTCAATTCAGACACTCTGTTCATCACCACCCCCTTTTGTAAATCGTTATTTCTATTGCCAGCTTGTTAGTCCATTTTTCAGCCAATTTATGAGTATCATTAGTGTTATATCCAGAAAATATTTTATACCCTATACTAATCAGTGCTCTATCTTCTTCCCTGTAAATGCAATTCCATACTTCAGATTCTGTCAGAGAAGTAAGTTCTATCTTCCTCAGGAAATAATCCCTAATCTGATAGTATTTAAATATTGCCCCTTATGGCAGTTTATAGCAGACTTTCAATCTTTCAAAGGAAAAAAATCCCCTATGATCATATAAATCTCCGAGCAAATTAATGCCACATTTTGATAATACACCACCTGCTGTATCTTGAAAAATTTCAGGAAAACCTGGGTTAAACCATAGAGGAGTTTTATCATGAAATAAAGATATCTTACTCTTAGTAAGAATGGAGCGCCAAATATAAACGGTATCCCACACCATCTTAAACTTAACACGTTTAAAATAATTGGGGTCATTTAATCTGTAAAAAAACATAGCTGCGTCTGCTCCTAACAAAAATTTATGAAAATATAGGCATTTATTAGGAATCAACAAGCTACGAAAGCGGGTCAGAAAGGAGGATCAATAATAATATCTAATATCTGGAAGGCCCAATCCACCTTGATCAAAAGGAAGTTTAAGAAGAGATATAGCTCGCCGTGCTTTCATATAGCCCCAAATGAAGCTACTAATAATACCTTCTAACCTATAAAAATAAGAATTATTAACCCTTAAAGGAATAGAGCGAAAGAGATAAAGATATTTAGGCAGTATTTTCATTTTAACCAGATTTATTCGGCCAATAATGCTAAGTGGAAGCTTGTGCCATTTCTTAAATAAAATAGCAGTTTCTTTTAATAGCGGTTCATAATTTAATGCCACAATTTCATCTATATTTGACGAGATTTTTACCCCCAGGTAAGTTGCTACATCACATATCCCTATCACCGACGATGGTAATTGATGGTTCAAGATAATTTGGGTTTTACTAGTGTTCAGTCGGTAGCCAGACACTGAGCCATATTTCCCCGCTTCTACTAAAATGCCCGTCATAGTTTCAGGCACATTCGTAGAAAAAAACGGCAATATCATCCGCATAAACAGTTATATCGAGAAAGTTTGGGCCGTTTACAAAAGGTTTAATAAGAGCTTGGCTCTGAAGTGCTATTAGGAAAGGTTCCATCCCTAAGGCAAATAATAATATTATTTGACTCGCGAAGTTAAACTTCCATAATAATTAATTGTATTAATGAGTTTATGCACGAAAATGAACTAATCAACCTAGAATAAAAATGCATTCACGACACACAGGATTAACATTATGTGCTCAATGTTGCATCTGCAAGTACGTTGAAAAATAATGAACTAACCTTGTCTAATGTTTTTGTCAACATTAAATGCGGCTGTTTAATTAATGGCATGTGCCTATTTTAAATGTGCTTTTGTCTATGTCATGTCTTATATGTGGCAAAGGCTCGTGGAGAATCCTGTTGGCCTAAAAAGAAGTTGGTAAATAAAAACGCTGCTTATATGTGCTTAAAGCTAGATAACATAAACTAATGGGTTAACTTTAGTAAAGGGGATGGGTAACAGAATGATTTTCATTTCTCAAATTAATTATTGTTTTGTGTTTCTTTGAATACTAGCCTGCAAGAAAAAGGCCTGAGGCCTAGCTTTTTAAATGGGTGTTTGGAATCCTGTCATGATGAGCCGAGCACAGCTAAGAAAGTGGAAAAGTTTGCCACAATGACATTCATCAGTTAAATAAATAAATGGAACGGTGCAAGATGTGCTCTGGGTTGGATAACTTCAAGGACAGGAAACGGCAGATCAGCCAAGCTGAGGAAGCAGCAAACGGTTATTTAATAAGATGTTGCAAATCCTCGGAAGCTAATGTCGCCTGTGAATAAAGGACAAAGACGTTTTAGAAAGGCTCGATTTTAGATTGAAAAAGTTATGATCTCATATGGACTGACAGCTGACAGCCAATCAGAACACAGAATGACAGTGAAAAGTATTCTTTTAGTGTAGATTAGTAAATTAGAAAGGTATAAAAACTGGCCCCATGACAAGAGGGTGCTCCTCACTTTCCAATTCCTGAGAGACGTGACTTGCTGATGGACTTCTTGCTCACGTAAGGATAATAGGGTTTATGGGCTTTACATTTTCCCCTTCTAGGTGAAGTGAGTCAGTTAGGGAAATAGATTTAGGGAATGAAAAATGGTTTTTGATTATTATTCTTGTTACTGAATAAGTTTTGAAATGTCAGTGAAATGTGCTTTTATTTTAATACATGTTGCTAACCTGCTATTCGCTAATAAATAAAGATACTTATGTTAAAATGCTCATTCTTTAAAAAATAAATTAGATTTGAAATTACAAGCTGGTCTTGTTTATTCTTAGTCTAGTTACCATCAGTTGATCCAATCACCTAAGTGACTTAATTAAATGTTTCCGTTATATTTTTTATGTTTATGGAGATGAACTGCAGTTGTATATAAAGTGTAAATAGTTTATGAATAGTTCCGATTAATTAGGTCACATGATTCAGTTGCCCAATATTTGTCTCGGTTACGCATGGGCCTTGTGAGAGTTTATGATTAATGGTGAGTATCATGGTGTTGGGTAGTGTTGTTGGGACAGATTTTCTGTAGGGGCGCTGGATCAGTAACCCATGCACACATATAGGTCACCATGCTGGGGCCACCATAGAAAGTGAGCTGACTGCCCTCTCACTCCGGTACACTTCGCTGTGCCACGGAACAGCAATCTTGAATTGCCCCCATGCTCTGGACCAAGTTGTAATTTCGGGCTCGTCCCGCCTTGCCTGCATTCTTCACTTCCACAGCTTACATTAGTTGCAGATTGGCCTCAATGGGTATGAGCCAGCATGCCCTTCGTTAAGAAGTTTGGACATCGGGCCTTGTGCCCTTTAAATGGGAACACGCGTTGGTGGCTACCTGCATAATTAGCGCTAGAGACAGCGAGCCCTTGTTTGACAAGCCCTTGATTGAGAAGGTTGGACACCGGGCCTTGTCCCGTGTCCTTGAAATGTGCAACTGTCGCTCTGTGCACATTTAGGGCTTGCGCCACTGGAATTCCAGTTGATTGAATGGTTTGATACTTGGATGGAATATACCTTGATGTAGCCATATGAATGAGGTTTTAATTTGTATTTACTGATTCTTATATTGATTCATGTATCCAGGCAAACTTTGTATTGTCCTGATGATGATCTCATATGTTTAGCGGATCAAAACGTCATCGACTGAATCACTGGAGCTTGTGTGATTTTGCAAAATTATTTCTTGGGTGCAGTAGATTTGCCTTTAATAGAAGTATGACCTTTGATTTTATGTAAATCTCGATGTCACAAAACTTTTTTTTGCCTGTGTTTTTTGTGCAAAACCTGTTCTGGTGACCCCGTGGGGGTACAAACTACTACAAACCAATTTTAATTTGTATACAAATAAACAATTGTTTATTGGGCATTATTATTGTGTACCCAGAGTACCATTCACTTTTATGTACACTTATGGATCTTTGTTCTTTATAGCTTTAACTACGCTCGGTCCCAAGGTATCCTTGGGTTTCCCTTGCGTGGTTGAAATGAGGGTCCACCATAGTGGCATGATGCATATGTGGGATGATGCATAAACACATTTATATCATCATCCACGTTTTTTTGTCAATGTTGTTTAGCATTGGCAATAACCATTTTTGGTCTTCCCTAAAAACAGCTTTTAGCTATTTGTTTTTGAAAGACGTCTCCTGGATAATACTAAAAACTTACAGTGGGGTTAGACCCTGCCAAGTGCTAATTATTGGTTGGCTTTATTGTCACTCTCATTACTTGTTTCTTATTCAGTATCTTACCTTCCTCTTCTTGTCTTTGTCCCTACCCTACTGAATAGCTTCTATACCATCCATTTGATTGGCTGACTTGTGTCCTTCCACTACTCTCACTTATGGAACTAGTTTTGTCTTTTTCTTTGAGCACTCCATGAGAGTACATGAGTTTTCTTGCTCTCTCTCATGTGCTTGCGGGTTTCACATTGCCTCTTCTTCTCCCCTCTTGCTCTATCCCTCGTGTGCTTCCTCTCATCTTCTATACCTGCCCCCACCCGCTTCATGTTGCTTCTCCCTTCCCCACCCTGTCCATTGGTTGCCTCATCTAGGCTTTTTTGTTTTTTTCTATTTATTTCCCCTCCCTGGCCTCAAGCTCATCCATTTCTCCCTGCCCAACCTCTGTTGCCTCCTCACTTCTCCTATCACCATCTGCTTCTCTGTTGCTCCCTAACACCTTGAGTTCCTTAAAAAATACTTTTCTTGTAAGGGCCCAACTGTCATTGGCTGTAGGTTTGCTCCACTTCTACAAAAGCACGTTTGCACAAGTAATTTATTTTTTAATTTACCACTGCAAGTAGCGTCTGCCATTTTGGAATGGTACATAAAAATAAATAGATTGGCATCAGCAAAAACATTGGGAAAGTCAAGAGTCAAAAAGGCAAGACCTAATGGCTTAGTCAATGCTTGTGCTTTTCATTTTTTCTTTGCCCATTTTGGACAGCATCAGAAAAAACCACTGGCAAAACTAAAAGGTGAGATCTATTTGCTTGCCAATACTTTTTTTATATTAAATACCATCTGCTATTACCCTGTATACATTTTACCTCTCTTTTTCTGCATCTGCTAGGCAGTATGTATTTATTTTTATGTGGTATGCAGGGAGCCTTTAAGGCCGAGCAGTGTGAAGGGTGCGCACATGCACTGAAGCTTGTCAGAAAGGAAAGGATCCATGGCCAGATAACAATGCAAAATCATCCACAGCACAACTGTTCAAATAGTGCCACACCCCAAGAGACCAAGACTAGAATTGGGTTTTGGAGGCATGGTGGGGTCTTGGCTACCGCTACTGCTTTGAACGCAGTCTCCTAGTCTGGAGCCTATTGTGAAAATGTGAGAGCGGCAAAATGTCCAGTCTGGCCCTGCAAAAGTCTCTCTGGCTCTGAAGCTCAGCCATAGCACGAGGGTTGTGCACGGCTTCCAGTGATCTCGCGGAAAAGGCGGGGAGAACTTGTGTTCACGCTTGTGTAAGTCCAGCAGTGACCACGGTAAGCAGCACTGCTCAAGTTTCCCAAAGTACTCTGGAAAGGTATCACCCAACTCCTAAGTTGATTCTACCATGTGGAGGTTAGCGGTCTATATTCTAGTGGGTTCGGAAACTTGACAACTCCCAGTCTCCCAGTCTTTCAAACTCTCCAGCCTCTTCACTTAAAGGTGTATCAGTTCCTATTTGTGAAGCTACCTGGCCTGGCCCAAATGTGTTTGCGGTTTTCATACCAGAGCCTTTGACCCTGTTCTTCAGCCTCTAGGTTTCCTTGTTTTTTAGGTCTCGCCTGAGCCAGCGAATGTGCTGCTCTGACGAGACTTTAGTAAGGGCTTTAGAAAATGCTACCACTGTGGCCTAGAGCTTGCGTGCATCCGCGCAGCCGCCAGCTTTTAGCACCCGAGGCGCCATCTAGAGCGCGATCACTTTCACTTTTGGTGCTGCCGCGCGCGCACCACTTGTGTGCTTTTAAAAAAATGTATTTTTTGCTCACCACTCCCGGCTTGCAGTATCAGCATAAAGCATGCGCCGCCTTTCTCTTCTTATGCACTCCGTGGCGTGCTCCATCCTGCTTGTTTTAACTTGTAGCACGAGCGCGCACTTGTTGTATTATGCAGTGAAGCATAATCTGTTTACTCCACAGTCTCTATTACATGATCATACAAACCTATTGGGTCTACTTTTTTAAGAGCTGCGTTTCGAATTGTGTGTAATATTCGCCCATGTGTACTGCCTCTCACAGCGGCAACGGGATTAATTGCCCATTTGTAAACACAGAAGGACGTTTCTTCTGTGGCATGCTGGGGAGCAACGGGCTCATACGTCAATACACTCGTACTGGTGTCAACAAAACCAAAATGTACAACTAAATCTTCTAACAGAGGAGTAAAAAAAACACAAATGCATGTACGAACTTGAAGCACAGTAAACGTGAAAAGTACCTATCCGGTTACTGCAAGACTCATGGACAAGAAAGAAATATAGCTTTCAATTAAATTTCACTGACATTCTGTGCATTCTTGTGAAGTCTAAATACATACCTCAAGAAGAGTATCCTGACCCTGGGTCACACCATTTATTTTAAAGAACTCAACTCCTCTCCCAAGTACGCTGGGGCATTCAGGGATTAGGCAGGGTAATAAAATAATGAAAACGAACTCTCCAATTAACGTCCTAATTCTCGTATCACACTCAACCACGCAGCACTGATGACCAGAGGGTACACACATCTTCAAACTGATGAGAAATAAATGTTAGCAAACTAAGGGCCAGATGTATCAAAGGGTTTAGGAACCCTAAGACCCTAAGGGAAAATGCTATAGTACATATGGCCATACATTTGTTGTATTCATACAAACAGCCCTTGACTTTAAAATTCGATTGTACATGTTTTTGCAACATTAACAAGAATACAAAACAATTGAGAAAAAAATCCCAGTTCAACAAAGGCCCTGTGAACTCGCTGATATTAAAGCTATTTTGGTTGCCACACTGGTTACTTTACTTAGGATATCATTTTGTGGCTATGATTTATCCTTTGTTTAAAAACTAAACTTTCACTTTGTGAGTTCCCTTCAACGAATATCCTCTAATTTTGATAGATATTGTATATTTCCGCATGACCACACTAAAAATACATTTTATAGAATGGAAAAAAAACAGGGAAGATTACTCAATGAATGGTTTCAACAGCATTTGCCATGACCACAGCAGATGCAGGGGAATACAACTAAGCTGTTCCTGAAGGTAAAAAAATAGTCACCATCTTTAATAATCACACCACAATCATGCACAAAGTATCCAGAAAGGCAGGGAACAAGAGAAAGCATTAGGAAGAAATACATAAGCGACCTCCAGAAACCAAAATTCCTCGACCTATATGCCAGTCAACATATATCTAAAGTCATTGACACATAGGGAGCCCAGCATCATCGATGTTACCTTTATTATTGCTATAAAACCATCTTGGTCAATAACATTTTAGTATTTGTAAATTGATTCAAAACATTTAAATTCGATTTGTGGCTCTGCAACACTCAACCCGAAAAGGAAATTGCGTTTAGACCTGAGAAGACATATTCTGTGGAAGGGATGGTAGCCCTTTCTGCCTCTAGAGGAATTAAATAAAAAACGTACTTCCCCCTGCTCCACCTTACCCCATGCTGGGACCTCATAATCAGAACCTTTTCTCCACCCTACTCCTCCTCCATGTGCCTCCATCCCTACCTGATCTACACACATCTCACCAGTAGACATTATACTGACAAGCATCTCTCCTTCATATACAAAACTGATAATGCTCTCCAGCACTGTGGATGTCACATACACCACCCATTATCCAACACTGCATGATTCTTAAAACTGTGGTACAAAAATAAAGAATTTTACAAGGTTTCAAATTCCCGCCCAATGCTCAAAATCCTGAGGTACAAAAATCTATAATCACTTCTGGAAAAAAAATCAGACCACACATTCCCCAAAGGCTATAACCTTTATAATCTGCTTACCATACCCAAAACATTTGTCAGAAGCAGAATCGTATGTTGAAAGATGCAAAATCTTTCCTCCAGATCTCTGAATTATGTCAGACCTTATGTGAGCTCTCCTGAAAAGCAGCCGACTTTAATCAGTAGATGGGAGCTTTGAAGATAGTATTATTCATTTGGTATCCAATGCGGCAAGCTGAATCTGGCCGGCACAATGAGAAGATTACAACTCCTCTTCCCTGAGAAGGAGGTATACCAACGTCTAGCCATTAGACCCAACTGAGATGAGAAGTAGTGAGGAAAATTTGTTTACAGGGATGTCCGTTAGAAGAACCTACAAAAACTATAAGAATACTCTGGAACTAAATGAGGTGGTACTACAATTAATTAGAAAACTGCAACCTTGCCTGAAAAATTCAACATACCATAATGGAATACACAAACAGAACAATTTATCACGTCTTGGGACTTGGGGTATTGTCAGGCAATTTTGGAAATAATTTTTTTGCCACCTCCTTTGTTCTGTTGAATTCTTAGGTTTTGTTATGAGAAGAAACTTGAACTGACGTTTCAAGTCTCAGTTCAGGTGACACATATTTTGTTTGTTTAAACGTAAGTATGCATGGATTTACCTAACAAAAAAATACAGCAACCTACACAATTTGGCCTTACCTCCCTTTGTGCTTCCAACCCTCATTGTCAAGCTTAATATATTTAGAAGGATGCATAAACGGCTCCAATACTCCAGCCCAAAAATAGGAGGTAATCTACAACATACTGCACCAGAATATCATGGACTAAGTGTGTTTTTTACAGACATATTGCCTCTGGAGTGCAATAATAGATGATCTACACCAAATGGGATGATATTTTTGTAAACAATGTTTAGGACTAGATTGTTTAGGCCTGACAACATTGTCGCCAATAACATTTTTGTTATGTTTATTTATAAACTATTTTCAGTTAAATAGACTATAGGCAACAATATAATTCAATGTCCATGGATCAAAACATAATAATGGACAAGTTCACTACAGTTTACTGAAAAGATAAATGTTTCCTCACAATACTTATAGCTTACTATTCTGAATAAATTACACAAATTATCTAGGATCCCCTCTACATCACTAATGCATAAAGTGTTGTAAAGTATTTTTATTTCACTGCACTTACATTTATCCATCCATGCATTCAGCTCTATCACTCGTCAAAGTAAGACAGAACAAGCATTGGCATAGCCAATAGGTCTCGCCCTTGGGACTTTATAAGTGTTTAACCATGCAACAGTTAATGTTTTTGCAGTAAGGATATTGTGCTGCATAACTAGATACTTATAAAGTCCCAAAAGCGATACCTATTGGCTATGCCAATGCTTGTTTTAAGTTGGGGAGACTCCTGAGGCATTGACTTTGGATACATTTCTGCTGTTCTGCTGTTACGTAAGGCTGAGGATAGGGTGTTATGTGTACCTTCCTTTTTCACTGATGCTTCAGGCAACTATTCTGGCGAGGCAGTAGAGAAGTACTTTGATTTCACTCTTTATTCAACGCCACAAAATAACTGTCAACTAAGTCTGTTGGAAAGATCAGCGGAGGAGCCATTTCTGCTTCTATTTTTTCAATGATTGCTAAGGAGTCCGAAGGACTTCCAGCCCAGTTTTTTCATGGTGAGTCAGCTTATCCAGAGATTTGGAACTTTTCTGGGGAACTTGGTATTGTTGTAAATGAATCTAGGACCCTAGTGTAATTTTCCCGATTCATGCCCTTATAGAGGTATAAATTACCCGATCCTTATATAGGCATAGAAATCATTACCATATTTTGACTGAGCCTATGCAGCCTAAATACGGCATGGCTACTTCCACTAAGTTCCGAGAATCAACAACGATTTCTTAGAAAAACCCGCCTTCAGCAGCTAGGGACTTCCCCTCGCCTGAATACTAATTTATCTAGGAAATCATGGAGTTTTCAAACAACTGAGTCTTTGAGTGACGTTATTAAGTCCAATCATAAGTCAAACTCTGCACCTTCAAAGTATAAATATGCCTACATTTGCCCAGAGAAGCAAACAGTGGTTTGGAGCAGATCGACTAACTACTTGCCCGACGCCCTGCAGCAGCAAGTGCCGAAGGGAGCCTACCCTCCAGCTGACGCACTGAGAGACGCTGTCTTTTCTCCAGCCAAGAACGGAGCTGATTAGACCCTTAGAGAATTCTTGGAATAGATTCTTGGCAAAGAATACTAAACTTGAGCTACACCTCACTTACTTCTTCCCTCATACTAGACTTAGGTTAGATACACCGGGGTAGGCGTATTTTAGAAGCACCAGTTGAGTACTTTTAGTCATTATTTTATCACTGTATGTATTTTATATGTTTTAAAGCAATTTATGGCTTAGAAACCATATCATGCTTTTACATTACTACTTTATAATACTTTTCGTATTATATACCTTGTACTTTATAACCAGTATTACGATTGTAGCAGTACATTTCTTATGCCTGAGAAAGAAGACTTTTCAATAAATACTTTTTATTGAAAACGCCCGTCTCTCTATTTTCTCAGCACCTCTGGTGAAACGAAGCATGCACGATTGACCGAGTAAAATAGCTATCTAATATTTCTGCGACTCTAGAGATTGATTTCTTATTCTTGTGAAACAAAGTTGTCATGTTTATACGGTTGTCAGAAACTAATCCCTTCTTGTGAATTCGAGAAAGTGTCTAGTGACCTCTGAGCTAGTTGGCACTCACAATTAAGTTTAATGTATTCGGTAGAGACCTAGTAGACCTCAGTCCTACGTCTAAACTACTGGATATATTATTCTAATGCGCAGAGCCTATTGGGAATATAGGAACTACACTTCATGGCGCCCATCGTTTGGTAAGGCGATAATTTAACGCTAGATACTAGAGTAACACAGTTGTGCTTTTCACACAGACCCCTTTTTCCCGTGAAATACTCCAATACACGTCTGGAGTGGGTAAAAGGTTAATATCCGCCAAAACTGAGTAAGACGAAAATTCTATGTATTAGTTTTTGGTTTGTTCAACGTTGAAGGATACAGTGTTCAAAAATATTGTGCACCTAATCTTTGTTTCCTTGAAACTTTGCTCTGAAAAAACTTCCAGTCGACAAAAATGTCGGATAGTGAAGAGGAAAGCGTAGAACTGCAGCAGCAGCTCGACCAGTCGTAGAAGACACAGGTCTTCAACAAAACGAGGATGATGCTATAATCATCCCGGCAAATGTAAGAAAAACTATAACTTACAAACTCATAAACAATGGGGTATCATCGAGAGGTGGTAAAGTAATCTTTGTTATAGAGGCACATGAATATCGGCAGACAGAGGTATTCTATGCATGGATTTAGTTCCCTGCAGCAGATGCAGGAACACACGAGTTCCACTACTACAAAGTAGAGGAACCTGCAGCGGAATACATTCCTTTCGAGGACGTTGAAATTCCACTAACTTACCAAGAGCATCAGCTCTGGTTTAAAGGCGCCCTACAACATCAAAATCACATTACAAGGCTCGGTCCACTAGGTAGACCAGGAGCAACATGGCCAGAAAATGGGCAGTAGCTGAGGCTCCAGCATTATATAAAAATCATGTAGGATGGGATGCGGACTCTCCTCACCATACAATACAGTTAAATAATCAACCTACTGCACAAAGGCAGTATCCAGTTAAGCAAGAAGCTAAAATTTTTTAATCAACTTGAATACCAAGGGGTGATTGAAACATGCACCTCATCAATTAACAATCCTTTGTTTCCTGTCTCCAAACCAGACAATTCATATCGTCTAGTATTGGATTACAGACATTTAAACTCCTGTTGCAAAACATTTGCAGTACAAAATGCACACAGTGTATCATTGATGAATAACATCATGCGGAAAAAATATAAAACCACATTAGATATTTCAAATGTTTTTTTTTGTCAAAATATTGCACCTGAAAGTAGGCATTTGACCGCTTTCTCAAATATGGGGATACAGCAACAATTTTGCCGTTCCCCCCAGGGATTCAAGAATAGTCCAGGGTTATTTTCAGCCAGAGTAACAGAGTTACTACAAACGTACGATGATGAGGCATTATCTTATGTCGATGACATCTATCTTACAGACGATGATTTGGACATGCAGTTGAAAAGAGTGAACACCATAATACTTGGGTTTGCATCTGAAGGGTATAAATTCAATTTTAAGAAATCACGAATTGCCCACCTCAACGTCCTATTTCTAGGCTACGAGTTATCAAGTGAAGACAAAAGCCTGGCAGCTAACTTTCTAGAGAAATGTGCGCTGCTCCAACCTCCAAAGACGCTGAAAAACTTACAGTCAATTCTAGGTTTCCTGAATTTCGGAAGAACTTATGTTCTGAATTACGCAGAAAGGGTTAAACCTCTCTACGAATTAATCAAAGCTGATTTCAAACCAACTAATTGGACTCAAAACCACACAGAAATTGTGCGTTCAGTGCAAACAGACATGTTAGCATAAACACAGTTAGAAACACGCGACAATGTGCACAACCTTGTGATCCGAATCATCCCAGGAAGATGCAGATTCACATACCTAACCTTTAATGAAGGTGAAAAGGTACCAATAGCATACAAATCACACTTGCGCACACAAGCTGAAATAAAATTCACTTCTATAGAAAAAATTCTGACAGCGGTTCAAACTGCAGTAGCAAAAAAGAGAGTTCTCGCACACGGAAAATGAATAATAATCGTTACACCTGTACCTGCCTTAGAGGCAGTGACAAAAGCAAGCATTCCAAATGCAAAAGCTTTACATCCGAGATGGATACAATAGGTTAACTCACTTGCTGCAACAGACGTTGAATACGTTTTTGACCCATACTTGAAAACGCAAGAATTTTTACAATACGAACACGAATGTCCTCTGCCGAGATACTGCTTCTACAATATTAGGGGTGTATAATCTATACAGACGGATCAGCACAGCACATCCCGCAATTGGGGGTAAACAAGCCTATTGTGCTGCGTGCGCGATTGTTAAAGGTCGCTGGCGCGAAGGTAAATTTAGACCGATGGTCACTAAAACTCAATTGCTCGGAGACTGTACAGCTCAGCGAGCTGAACTACAGGCTTTTAAGATGGCGCTTGAAAATACCGATCGCGTATTCCCCACATTAATAATATGCGATTCATATTACTGCGTACAATCTTACAATGAGTATCTGCAGAACTGGGTTCAAAACGGTTTCAAAGACGCAAAAGGTGGCACAATTAAGCATAAAACGCTTTGGGAACAAGTAGTTCTTTTTCAGAAAGAACTACAAAAGACTCAAAGTGATTCATACACTGAGTCATCAGCGTGATGGCATTCATGTTGCAGGGAATTCATTGGCTGATGAAGCCGCAAAGGCAGCTGTGCAAACGGCTTTCGTAGCTGCAATCACTCGGTCAAAAACAAAAATAGACAGCGAAATAATGCAAGCTGTCACTGCTTCAGTCAAAGACAGTGGTACGACACTCCCGAAAGGCTTTCCAGTAAAGTACTCATATATAACTCATGCGAATAATGTTCCTTTTGCTCAAATCCCTGGAGTGGGGGATAGGGCAATTCCAAACATGGAACATAGGTTAGGACTAATCTTAGCAGAACATGAAGGACTGGCCTCTGCACACGCAGGAGTTTCCGCCACAGTATCATTATTAAAAGAGAGATATTGGTGGCCACGCATGAGGAAACAAAATAGAAACTATGTTCTAGAATGTAAAATCTGCCAAAAGATTAAAGTTTCTACAGTAAAACGTCCTGCACAGACGCCCCTTCTGTGTTTACCTGGACCACTGTGGTCCCATAACAAGGGACGGCAACTATAAATATATCATGGTCGCAGTGGATTCCTGCACAAGATTTATTTGGATGTGGCCCTAGCGCTCGGCTGACACCAGAACTGTTATAAAGGATTTGCAAGTCTTTATCGGCACATACGCAATCGTCACGCAACATTCTGACCAAGGTCCTGCGTTTAGCTCTCAAGGTTACAAAGAGGCCATGGCTAGCTTGGGAGTTGCATTGCAGTATTCTAGTCCCTTGCACCCTGAGGGTAATTTGGTAGTGGAAAGAAAAAACTGTGACATAAAGCAATCCATAACAGCTAAGGTATTAGGTTCGGGTGATGGGTGGGTAAAACATCTAATAAGTGTCCAACGTAGTCTAAACAATCTGCCAAGAAATTCTCTGGGTGGAATCACTCCATATGAATTACTATTTGGTACTAGAATGATAATTGTAGACCTCAATTGTCAAACTTCAGTGGTGGAACAAAAACCCTTTGATGTCAAAGATCGTTTGGCTGTTTTACAGGACTTAAATAAAACAAGAAGTCTGAGTAACACAACACAGAAGCCAACGACCACTGAAGAAAAACCACCTGTCCCAGCAAGGCCTGTCTGGGTTCCAAAGATTGGGGATCTAGTCAGCTAAAAGATCACGGTAAAGAAGGAATTTGGGCCTTCTTACAGAAAAGCAGTACCTGTTATGGCAATCCAAGGAACAAGATCAGTAGTACTACCGCCACTTGCTGGTAAAAGGGAGAACAGAGTTGTGTCCATCGACCTGGTAAAACAACATCATGTGGCCGATAATAAGTAGTAGGCCCAGTGGACTCCCAAGATGTAGCAGAAGACCAAATCTCGCTACTATCCAAGAGGTTCAAACTGAAAGACTTATTACCTTTGATAAACCTGCAGTAAGAAAATAAGGACTATGCAATAAAGCCATGGAACTTGTGCTTCTTGAGACCCAAATAACAGTTCGTCAAGAAACACCTGTCTACAATGATGTAGCCTCTGACTATACGAATATGACAAAGGAAGAAGCAGCTCCAAAGATTAATAACACTCCTGATGCAATTGCAACAATTGACAGAACTGCCTCTGGCTATTTTATCAACTTTAATACCTTCTCTGAGGATCCCAGTGAACCTGAAGAAACGCCAGCAAATAAAACTTTCAAAGAAAAAATAACAGAACTCTTGCATCAACTTGAAAAAACATATCTGATTTCACCATGGATTGAATTTTGGATTGTGTTATGTGTACTTTTCCTCCTGCTCAGGCTCATTCTGGTTTTAAGCTTGGGAAAAATGATAGATGGAAAATACAGTACAATGGACACAGCAAGTCAGAAAATCAACTTGGTCCTGAAACCTCACAAATCATCTCATCGTGAACGAAGAGACCTTTCATGAGTGAACATCACAGCCATTCCTATACCTGGTGGTATAACATGGGACAGAACTGATTACGACATCTATGGCCTGGTGGAGCTGCTGAAGATTCCACGCCAGTTCAAGGTTTCTTTGAGTGACTTTGTATCACCCAGCACATTTTTTGATGATTGGGACTTTGAGACTATTAATAACATGATGACAGACTTAGAAATGTCAGCAAAATTTACTGAACATGAATACTTAGAAGGGTCATCAGATTATGAACAAATGTATTGTTTTAATCATTATGGTCACATTTATTTGCATACATCTGCAAGCCCTAGGAATGTTTTGGGTGAACAGTCAAAATATCGAGTCCAAAATATCGATTGGACATAATATCGAGTTTTAAATATCGATTGGACAAAATATCGAATGGACAGACTATAGATATAAAAAATATCGTTTTTAAGGTAAGTAATGTAATATCGAATGTTAAAAATATAGAAACTAAAAATATCGAAGTATATAATATAGATTGTTAAAAATATCGATTTTTTAATAATATCTAATTTTTTATAGTTTTTTTATGTTATAATATGTGTGAAAAGTGTGTATTTATGTTATAATGAATTTTTATTAAAGAATTTTGTATTTTTCTTTTTTGCCTAATTTAATTCTGTAGCAGGTTGTGGGTTTATAGGGGAATAGGGTGGGAAGTAATTTAATTATAATTAATTAAATAAGTAAATGTATTTATTGGTATTATTTTTAATTAATTGTTAATTAATTTATATTTGGTAAATAATTACATTTTAATTGGTAATTAATTTTAATTAATTGATTAATTGCTAATTATGTTAATTTTACAAAAAAAAATTGTGTAGTGGGTTGTGGGTTTATAGGGGAATTGGGTGGGAAGTAATTTAATTATAATTAATTAAATATGTAAATGTATTTATTGGTATTCGTTTATAATTAATAGTTAATTAATGTATATTTGGTAATTAATTATATTTTAATTGATAATTAATTTTAATTAATTAATTAATTGCTAATTATGTTAATTTCACTAATTTATTTTCTGTAGCGGGTTGTTGGTTTATAGGGGAATAGGGTGGGAAGTAATTTTTTTATAGTTAAATAATTAAATTAATTTAATAGTATTTAATTCTAATTGATTGTTAATTAATTTTTAATTATTAAATAATTAATAGTTAATTAGTAATTAATTTGTATTAATAGGTAAGTAATTGTAATAATTAATGTTAATTAGTAATTTTAATTGATTAATTATATTATAATAAATTGATAATTACCTTTAAATAATTTTGTATAGATATTAATTTAAATTTTTTATAATAATATATGAAGTATTTACTTTCCCTAATCTTGCATTCTATGGAGTGGGAATAGTAATTTTAACCCCTACGCTATCCAATGCTTTCCCTACTGTTGCACTAACTGGAGTGGGAATAGTAATTTTGACCCCTACGCTATCCAACGCTTTCTCTACTGTTGCACTCTTTGGAGTGGGAATAGTAATTTTTACCTCTACGCTATCCAACACTTTCCCTACTGTTGCACTCTTTGGAGTGGGAATAGTAATTTTTACCCTTACGCTATCCAACGCTTTCCCTACTGTTGCATTCACTGGAGTGGGAATAGTAATTTTAACCCCTACGCTATCCAACGCTTTCCCTACTGTTGCACCCACTGGAGTGGGAATAGTAATTTTAACCCCTACGCTATCCAACGCTTTCCCTACTGTTGCACCCACTGGAGTGGAAATAGTAAATTTTACCTCTACGATATCCAACGCTTTCCCTACTGTTGCACCCACTGGAGTGGGAATAGTAAATTTTACCTCTACGCTATCCAACGCTTTCCCTACTATTGCACCCACTGGAGTGGGAATAGTAATTTTAACCCTACGCTATCCAACGCTTTCCCTACTGTTGCACCCACTGGAGTGGGAATAGTAAATCTTGCTTCTACGCTATCCAACGCTTTCCCTACTGTTGCACCCACTGGAGTGGGAATAGTAATTTTAACCTCTATGCTATCCAACGCTTTCCCTACTGTTGCACTCTTTGGAGTGGGAATAGTAATTTTAACCCCTATGCTATCCATCGCTTTCCCTACTGTTGCACTCTTTGGAGTGGGAATAGTAATTGTTAACCCTACGCTATCCAACGCTTTCCCTACTGTTGCACTCTGTGGAGTCAGAATAGTAATTTTTACCCCTACGCTATCCAATGCTTTCCCTACTGTTGCACCCACTGGAGTGGGAATAGTATTTTAACCCCTACTCTATCCAACGCTTTTCCCTACTGTTGCACTCTTTGGAGTGGGAATAGTAATTTTAACCCCTATGCTATCCATCGCTTTCCCTACTGTTGCACTCTTTGGAGTGGGAATAGTAATTGTTACCCCTACGCTATCCAACGCTTTCCCTACTGTTGCACTCCTTGGAGTTGGAATAGTAATTTTTACCCCTACGCTATCCAACGCTTTCCCTACTGTTGCACTCCTTGGAGTTGGAATAGTAATTTTTACCCCTACGCTATCCAATGCTTTGCCTATTGTTGCACCTACTGGAGTGGGAATAGTAATTTTTACCCCTACAATATCCAACGCTTTTCCTACTGTTGCACCCACTGGAGTGTGAATAGTAATTTTAACCCCTACGCTATCCAACGCTTTCCCTACGATTGCACTCTTTGAAGTGGGAATAGTAATTTTAACACTTCTGCTATTGTATGGTAATAATATTGGATATTATTTAATTATTTCAGGTTACTATATATATATATATGTTTTTACAAATGTGATTTAAAAACATTTTTTATAACTTTTATTAATTATTTAATTATCATAAGTTCATTTAAGTATTTTTAAGTATATTTTAGTAGTTAAGTTTTAATATTAATTTATTTTAACGTTGTTTTTAATAAAGTCGATATTTTTATAAACTATATTTTAGTAAACAATATTTTATACTCGATATTTTTGTACTTACCTGTTTGTAGATACAAACTCGATATTCTATCTGTCGATATTTTTTACACAATATTTGTGATAGTCGATATTCTGTCCCTCGATATTATGTCAGTGATCCAATGTTTTTACTTATAATGAATGGGAACATTGTCCAACGCCGCCAAAGGGCAGCTCAAAAACATTTTATGAAAAGTTTCCGTACTTCTCAGGGTTTAATGTTATAAATCCAGAAACGTTTTATTTCAAAAATGTAAATAAGACAGGAATGAAAACGATGTTGACCAATACTAAACAAATTTATTCTGCAAACTTTTATGCTCAGATGTCTACATTAGGTTTTGACTATTAGAAAGACAACATTGAGACAAAAACTGTCTGGGGCACGAAAGACTGGCAGGTGCAAGGTTTAGAAGCCCTGTTCAAAGCCTGCATTATACCAGAAAAAATAATGTTTTTAAATTACACTGTTCAACAGACTTCTTGTCTTGGCCTGGCTAAGATAAAAGATTTAAATAAACCGTCTATACCTAAACCCACATCTGAGAGTAATGATACTACAGAAAAGGAGGTAGACGTACCATATATTTTAAAACACAACAGAACTAATACTGATTGGAAAAAATGGTTAATCTGGCCCACAGACTCTAATAACTGTCAAGATAGATTCCTGAACAAAACACAGGGGTTCAAAATGAACAGGCCAGATCAAAGATATTCCCAGAGACAACATCCAGGTATAGTAACAACATGTAGTGTAGGAAACCTATGCCTTGAGTGGCTACAGACATCCACAGTTCCAGAAATAAAACAACACTTATCTTTACTTAAAGAAGGCAATGATTTGAGAGATTTCTTAATGGGGCCTCGCAAACCACATCAAAAACGTTTCATATACGCCGGTATATACGCTGCGTACAGCAAAGCTTGGAAAATAACGCAAAAAGAAACTGCAGAAAGAATACGAGAAATTGATTGTATTAATTTAGAGAAAGCTTTCTCTGTAGTGGACAATGGGTTAACGACTCTGTCCTCCAGAATATATTCGTTGGACAGCATTGTATCCTCTGCATTTGACATAATAGAGCAGGACTTGCTAATGTTACAACATGGCCAGTCTCAATTACGTTCTATAATGCAGTTAGGCTGGACGTTACAAAATCTTCTTTCAGGCTACGTGCCATGGCGTTTAATCAACACAACGTCATTGTTTGCTATATTTAACCTTACAGATAAACAAATCTCTTTGGCACAAAGAGGAGCAGACTATACGGTGCTAAACATTAAAAAACTGGAAAGATTACCATTGACAGTTTCTGAGAAGCCTGTCATTGAGTGGATAATACATGGCACCATTACGATACCAATGACGATTTTCCAATTTCAGTATTGTCTACAGCATATACCAGCGGGCCTGTATGAAAGGTTGGGTAAAGAATACATTAAGTCAACATGGACTTTACCTTCCCAACACAAATGTTGGAGTGGGGAAGGTATTCCTTAGTGGTAAAAACTGTAAGAACTCACTAAGCCGTACACTTTTGTGCCAAGGTATTAATTTACACGGAGCCTGCAAAGGATCTGCAAATAACCTCTCTTGCCACCTACACGGTACACCCTCCACAGTGATAGAACTAATTTTCAGGCAGCTGTCCAATGGCAGCTAAGTTATGCTCAATGACCACAGCTGTTATGGCATGTTGCCAGGAAAAGCTTATCTCGTTAGTGTGTCATCCAGGGTCACTTGTTGTATGCAAGTATTGTATCCAAAGAGCAAGACAGACAGGGAGACTGAGTTATGGCCTTCACTGAATATCTCTTCTATACAAATTGATACTTTAAGCAGAATGAAAGTCATTGTTTTGCAATAAAACGGTGCCACAGACCTCGTCTAAAGAAACGTATGATCTGCAAGTTGCAAGGACTTCTGCAGAGATACATGCATTATTATCAACAAACTGCCCAGTATATTTCGCAGAAATGTTAAGTCAAATCTTAAATATGTCTGATACCAGTGGCATCGCACATGTATTTAAGACGATTTTTTCGGGACTGTTAACACCATTTGGAGCAGTCCTCGGCATTTTTCCAAATTTTGTGCACTCTGTGTTTGGCGGTCTGCCTCTCATTTTGGGACTCATAGCAGGAATTCTATATTTATTGCTTCTGCTCCGATATGGCAAGTCCGGTCACCAGCGATACCCAGAATACCATGGAACAATGCCTCCTTGCCATTAGGTATCGTGAGAGAACTACACAGATTCTTGGCTTGGCTCGTTTAAGAGATCTGAACACAACTTGGTTTCTATTGTTCAGACCAAACTGGCAAGATTGCATTTTACCTGTTCTGCAATGCCTGCTTTGCGGAGAGGAATGCGTGTTGGACATTTGTCTTATATTATCATTCCATCAGTACAGCCATCGGATGTCGACGCCTTGCTAGGTGCGGTAATGACTCATGCATCGTGTTGTCCCCAACGGCTTTCCAATCCTGATGACGGCATTCATTGAGGTCTCACCAGTAAGTGTAACTGAGGGTGGGATACGAGGATCAACAGGCACACAGGCACTATCTGATATGAACATTGTTAGCGCGGCACCTACCGCTGACGGCAATGCTTCTCATCTGTGCACATTTTAATCTACTTGATGAAATAGTTCCACTTTCACCTACTGTGGTAGAAGATTTCTTTGCCAGCCTAGACAATCTGATGTTTTCTCCTGACACTGAGAATAACTCTTGATTCATGCACACAGTGTTCCCTGAAATCTGAAATTCGGCCTTCACGTTTTCAAAACAAAGACTTCTAACTTTGGAACTCTATTTTTCTCAAACAATTGAATTTTCTTTCCCCAAAACATTGAACCTTTGGCACAGAGTAATCTGCTTAAAGTAGAACTATTCTTAGAGAACAAGAAATTCTTTTTGAACACTTTCTAGAGAAAATATTTGGCCTTGTCCTCAATACTATAAATATTGATATGCTATGTTATGTTATGAAATGGTCTTGCCCTTCTTTCTGTATTTGAGAGCCATTTTCATAAATGTAATTACATGATTCATTCACTTTGCATTTCAGATATCATACTTTATGCTTAGAATGACATCATTTCCTTAATGCGTACTGTAGAAATGCTTATATTTTTCGTGTATAACCATTTCAAATGCATTTCATGTATTTTTGGGTGGGATTAAAAACACATGCCTTAGATATGTTCAGTGCTTATATATTTAGTTTATTGAACTTAATATCGTGGAGTGGGTGTTGTAATGAATCTAGGACCCTAGTGTAATTTTCCAGATTTATGCCCTTATATAAGTATAAATTGCCCGATCCTTATATAGACATAGAAATCATTACCATATTTAGACTGAGCCTATGCAGCCCAAATACGACATGGCTACTTCCACTAAGTTCCGAGAATCAACAACGATTTCTTAGAAAAACCCGCCTTCATTAGCTAGGGACTTCCCCTCACCTGAATACTAATTTATCTAGGAAATCATAGAGTTTTCAAAGAATTGAGTCTTTGAATGATGTTATTAAGTCCAATCATACTTCAAACTCTGCACCTTCAAAGTATAAATATGCCTACATTTGCCCAGACAAACACACAGTGGTTTGGAGCAGATCGACTAACAACTGCCCACGCCCTGCATCAGCAAGTGCCGAAGGGAGCCGACCCTCCAGCTGACGCACTGAGAGACGCTGTCTTTTCTCCAGCCGAGAAATCCAGCTCCAGTGTTTCCAGGCTACCCTTGTGGGTTTCTGGGAAATTGAGTCCTGAGAGAGAGATACAAGACCTCCTTCATTCTAAACCAAGGTGTGGAGTTGATTAGACCCTTAGAGAATTCTTGGAATAGATTCTTGGCAAAGAATACTAAACTTGAGCTACACCTCACTTACTTCTTCCCTCGTACTAGACTTAGGTTAGGTACATCAGGGTAGGCATATTTTAGAAGCACCAGTTGAGTACTTTTAGTCATTATTTTATCACTGTATGTATTTTATATGTTTTAAAGCAATTTATGGCTTAGAAACCATATCATGCTTTTACAGTACTACTTTATAATACTTTTCATCTTATATACCTTGTACTTTATAACCAGTATTACGATTGTAGCAGTACATTTCTTATGCTTGAGAAAGAAGACTGTTCAATAAATACTTTTTATTGAAAACGCCCGTCTCTCTATTTTCTCAGCACCTCTGGTGAAATGAAGCATGCACGATTGACTGAGTAAAATAGCTATCTATTGTTTTCGCGACTCTAGAGATTGATTTCTTATTCTTGGGAAACAAAGTTGTCATGTTTATACGGTTGTCAGAAACAAATCCCTTCTTACTAATTCTAGAAAGTTTCTAGTGACCTCTGAGCTAGCTGGCACTCAGAATTAAGTTTAATGTATTCGGTTGAGACCAAGTTGACCTCAGTCCTACGTCTAAACTACAGGATATATTATTCCAATGCGCAGAGACTATTGGGAATATAGGAACTACACTACAGTTTCAAAGCCTGCTCTGGAGGTAGCTGGTTGTCTCTATAAGAAAGGTATCGATCACATGGCAGTGTCTGTAGTGGTTGTTGTAAATATGCTGTCAGAATTCTATCATAAAGGTTTATTGTACTAGTTGGTGATACTATTATTCCACAATTGCAGCAGATCTTTTTTTGTGGCTGGTGCTAATGTCCTCTCATAGTAAATTGTTGAAGGGTATTATACTAGAGTTACTAACTAGGCTTTGACACTGTGATGTTAACAAAGTGTTGACTTTGTTCATGAATTGGGCAAATACTAGGTTTTTTCACAATGTGTGTTGTAAACGTATCTAGGGCTCTAGTGTAATTTTCCCGATTCATGCCCTTATATAGGTATAACTTATCATATCCTTATATAGGCATTAGAATCATAACCATATTTAGACACAGCCAATGCAGTCCAAATACGGCATGGCTACTTCCACTAAGCTCCTAGAGTACAACGAGTTCTTGAAGACAACCAGCCCTCAGAAGTACGGGACTTCCCCCTGCTTCAGTATTGATTTGTCCCAGAATTCCTGGAGCGTGTAAAGAACTTCGAGTTCTTAGTGACGTTATTATGTCCACCCTTACGTCAAACTCGGCACCTTCCAGGTATAAATATACCAGCATCTGCCCTAGCAAGACTCACAGTGGTTTTGGAGCAGATCAACTAAACTACTTGCCCGACGCCCTGCTGTAGCGAGTGCCGAAGGAAGCTGACCCTCCAGCTGACGCACTGAGAGAGAAGCTGTCTTTTCTCCTGCAGAGACATCCAGCTCCAGTGTTTCCCTGCTACCCTTGCGGGTTACTGGGAGATCGAGTCCTGAGATAGAGATACAAGACCTCCTTCATTCTATAACCAAGGTACGGAGCTGATTAGACCCTTACAGAATTGTTGGATAGATTCTTGGCAGAAACTATTTAACTCCAGCTACAACTCACTTACTTCTTCCCTTGTACTAGGCTTAGGTTAGGTACACCGGGTTAGGCGTATTTTAGATGCACCAGTTGAGTACTTTTAGTCATTATTTATCATTGTATGTATTTTATCCATTTTATGTATCTTATGGCTTAGAAACCATATAAATGCTTTTACAGTATTATTTCATAATACTCCTTTTACTGTACGCACTTTACTTCATAGCAACTATTACGATTGTAGCAATTCACTTCTCTTGCATGAGAAAGAAGACTGCTCAATAAATAACCTTTTTATTGAAAACGCCCGTCTCTCTTTTTCTCTGCAAAAACCCTGGTGAAACGAAGCATGCATGATTGACTGAGTGAAATAGCCATCTATTGTTTCCTCGACTCTGGAGATATACTCCTTATTCTTGGGGGAGCAAAGTTGTCATGTTTATGCGGTTGTCAGAAATTAATCCCTTCTTGTGTATTTGAGCAAGTTTCTAGTGACCTCTGAGCTAGCTGACACTCACAATTAAGTCTAACATATTCAATAGAGACCTAGTCGACCTAAATCCTACGTCTAAACTATCGTTTATGTTATTCCAATGCGCAGAGCCTATTGGGAATATAGGAACTACACTACATGGCGCCCAACGTTTTGTAAGGCGATAATTTAATGCTAAATACTACAGTAACTCAGTTGTGCTTTTCACACAGACCCCTTTTTCCGTAAAAACTCCAATAGACATCTGGAGTGGGTAAAAGGTTAGTATCCGCCAGAACTAAATAGGACAAGAATCCTATGCATTCGTTTTCGGTTTAGTCAACTTTGAAGGATACAGTGTTCCAAAATATTGTGCACCTATTCTTTGTTTTCTTGAAACTTGCTCTGCAAACTTTCTGTCAGCAAAATGACAGAGAGTGACCACGAAAGAGAGAGAGAGCTAGAATAGCTACTCAACTATTAGTGGAAGACACAAGTCTTCAGCAAAACAACCCGGATGCAATAATCATCCCGATAAATGTAAGAAAGAGTGTAACTTACAAACTAATAAATAGTGGTGTATCATCGAGAGGTGGTACAGTCATATTTGTGGTAGAGGCACATGAATATCGGCAGACAGAGGTATTCTATTCATGGATAGATTTTCCAGCAGCAAATGCTGTAACACACGAATTCCACTACTACAAAGCAGAGGAACACCCAGCGGAATACGTTCCTTTTGAGGACGTTGAAATTCCACTAACTTACCAGGAGCACCAGCTCTGGTTTAATGGCACCCTAAAGCATCAAAATCACATTACCAGGCTCGGTCCACTAGGTAGACCAGGAGCCACATGGCCGGTTCTAGCCAGCTATACACCACATCCTGACATTGAAGGAATGTCAGACAGAGAACTTTTAGTTCAACTAAAACAATTAATTAAAATACATAGACAATTGGTCCAATATGTCATGCGGACTTTAACAGTCCAACCAGCAATACAAATTCCACAGCACACCCCTCACCAGGGGAACACAAATAAAATTACACCACAGACTATACAATCAGTCATTGGTAAAGTACCCGCAAAACGGGAACAAATTCTGTTCTGGTTAGCTCAAAAGAGGCAGTATTCCCTGATAGTACACCTCATGAAAAACACAGAATTCTGACAATCTGTTTACCAATGGGGATCGCACCACATGTGGAGGACTGTGACACTTGGGGAACAGTCTTTGCTTCAATCTACACAAAAACACATGGTGTTCCGTCTATGGCGGTTATACCAGACATACTAAGACAGATTCAAAATGAATACGGTCCAGAGCCTGCTTTAAATCCAGGTATGAAATTACTGAAAGACTTTAAGCAAGTCTCGGCTATACTACTAGCCAACATAAAAGGAGAAGCAGCATCAGTGGCGATCCGCCAAATATTAAAAGAAACATATAGCAGAGCAACCTTTTGAACTTGCCAGAATAATTGAAAAATCCTATGAAGAATTAGGTAGAGATATTTTGGGTGGGAAACCACTAAAACCACAACTAACAGAAAATCCTGAAAAAACTTTCATTAAAAATAGTTTAACTACTCCAAAAAAGAAGTGAGAGGGTAATAAACAGACCACTCCCAGAGAAAAACAGTTTCAGTCCAGAGGAAGGTCTCCCCAAAGGAGAGAAAGATCTCCAGAACGGGGAGGTAGGTCTCCACAACGGGAGCCCTCTGAGAAAAGATATAACCTCAGAAATAGGGATAATTTGAAAAAACCTGACAGATATCAAGATAATGATACACGTCCCTCTCGATCTTTTCAGACTTCCTCGCAGAAATCGGAAAGAAGAGGACGGTCAGAACATAAATAAGAGCGAGTCAAGTCCAAAGACAAGGAACCCGCTCGCCAAAGTAAAAAATCTCAATTTCCCAAAAAGAAGGTAGCAAGCATAAAGATAAAACATGCCGAGGATCCTGAGGACACAACTCAAGAACGGAGAGCGGGCCCAAACAATGCTAGACAGCGCAGCAGAAGTCACCATAGCGCGCAAGATCCTAATGAATCTTCTGGAGACAGTGAACACGAATGAATACATTCAGGTGGAAACTGCAGACACCAGAGTTAGTGTACCCCACAAATTATATGAAATAACATTGCGTATAGAAGGGGACATAACTAGGAAAATAAGAACTCTCTTTTGGGAGAAGCTATCTAAAGGCTATGATATTCTTCTAGCTGAGAAAGACTGGCCACCAGAATTTGTTAGGGAGTGACCACATGGCTAAGAAATAATGATGCCTGCCTTCTCAAATCATATTCCAATTCATAAAAAATACACATATGCAAGAAAATGGGCAGTGGCCCAAGCCCCTGTATTGTATAAAAATCATGTAGGATGGGATGAGGATTCTACTCACCATAAGATCCAGTTAAAAATCAACCTACTGCACAAAGGCTGTATCCTGTTAAACAAAAAACTAAAAAACAAGTCAGGGAGATCTTAGATCAACTTGAGTACCAAGTGGTGATTGAAACATGCACGTCACAAATGAACAATCCTGTGTTTACTGTCTCCAAACCAGACAATTCATATCGTCTAGTTTTGGTCTACAGACACTTAAACTCTTGTTGCAAAACATTTACAGTGCAAAATTCACACAGTGCAGCACTGATGAATAACATTGTGCGAAAAAAATATAAAACAACATTAGATATTTCAAATGGTTTCTTTTGTCAAAACATTGCACCAAAAAACTGGTATTTGACTGCTTTCTCAAGTATGGGGGACCAGAGGCAATTTTGCCGTCTCCCCCAGGGATTCAAGAATAGCCCAGGATTATTTTCAGCCAGAGTAACAGAGTTACTACAAATGTATGATGATGAGGCACTATCTTATGTCGATGACATCTATCTAACAGACGATGATTTGGACAGGCACTTGAAAAGAGTGAACACCATTATACTTGGGTTCGCATCTGAAGGGTACAAATTCAACTTTAAAAAATCACGGATTGCCCATCACACTGTCTACTTCTAGGATATGAATTATCAAGTGAAGGGAAAAGCCTGGCAGCCAATTTCTTAGAGAAATGTGCGCTGCTCCAAGCTCCAAAAACGCTGAAAAACTTACAATCAATTCTAGGTTTCCTGAATTTTGGAAGAACTTACGTTCTGAATTACGCAGATAGGGTTAAACCTCTCTACGAATTAATAAAACCTGATTTCAAACCAACTAATTGGACTCAAACACACATCGAAATTTTACGTTCAGTACAAACTGACATGTTAGCAAAAACAAAGCTACAAACACGCGTAAACGTACGCAACCTTGTAAACCGAGTCATCCCAGGAAGATCCGGATTCACGTACCTGACCTATAACGAAGGTGAAACGGTACCAATAGCTTAAAAATCACATTTGTACACACCAGCTGAAATAAAATTCACTTCAACTGAGAAAATTCTGACAGTGGTTCAAACTGCTATAGCAAAAGAAAGAGCCCTCGCACAGGGAAAACGCACATCAGTCGTTACACCTGTACCTGCCCTAGAGGCAGTAACAAGAGCGAGCATTCCAAATGCTAACGCTTTAAATCCAAGATGGATACAATGGGTTAATTCTCTTGCTGCAACAGATGTAGAACACGCTTTTGATCTCAATATGAAAAAACTAGAATATCTAGAATATGAACATGAATTTCCTCTGCCGACCGAAATTCTGCCTCTTGAACAGTACGCCTGCGTAATTTACACAGACGGATCTGCGCAACATTGGATTGTGGAAAAACAAGTATACAATGCGGCATGTGCGATTGTAAAAGGTCGCTGGCGCATAGGTAAATTCAGACCAATGGCCACTAAAACTCAATCACTCAGAAACTGTACAGCTCAGCGAGCTGAACTACAGGCTTTAAAGATGGCGCTTGAAAATGCTGATCGTGAATTCCCCACACTAATAGTGTGCGATTCGTATTACTGCGTCCAGTCTTACAATGAATACTTGCAGAACTGGGTTCAAAACGGTTTCAAAGATGGGAAAGGTGGCACAATCAAGCACAAAAAGCTTTGGGAACAAGTAGTTCTTTTACAGAAAGAACTACGAAAGACTCACGTGATACATACACGGAGTCATCAACGTGATGGCGTTCACATTGCAGGGAATTCATTGGCTGATAAAGCCGAAAAGGCAGCTGTCCACACGGCTTCCGTAGCTACAATTAAGCGTTCTAAAAAAAGAATAGATGGTGAAACGCTACTAGCAGTAAAAGCCTCAATAGAAGGCAATTATGCGGCGTTACCTCTAAACTATCCACTCGGAAATACATGCATAATTGATGCAAACTCCGTTCTTTTTGCTCAAATCCCTGGAGTGGGGGACAGAGTAATTCCAAAAAGGAAACGGAGGGCTTACTTGGTTCAAGAAGCACATATGGGAGAGGATCTGACACATCAAGAATGTTGAAATCTCTAATAGAATTACATATGAAGTACTGGTGGCCGGGAATGAGCGTGCAAATTTACAACTTTGCAATTAATTGCCAGAACTGCAACAGAGATCGCAGTTATGAACCGGACCAGGTAACTGACAATAGCACATTCAGTCCAGCCCAGACACCTATGTTAGATAGCATTAGACTGTCTACACACAGGCGTCCCTACGGACGGATGCGGCCCCACAACTACTAAGGCAAAATTCATTTGGATGTGGCCCCGGTGCTCGGCTGACGCCAGAACATAAAAGATTTGCCATTCTTTATCGGCACATACGCAATCGGCACGCTACATTCTGACCAGAGTCCTGCGTTTAGCTCTCGAGCTTACAAGGAGGCCATGGACAGCTTGGGCGTTGCATTGCGGTACTCTAGTCCCTTCCATCCTGAGGGTAATGCAGTAGTGGAAAGAAAAAAACTTTACATAAAGCAATCTATAACAGCGAGGGTATTAGGTTCGAGTGATGGGTGGGTCAAACATCTAATAAGTGTCCAACGTAGTCTTAATAATCTGCCAAGACATTCTCTGGGTGGAATCACTCCGTATGAACTTTTGTTTGGTACTAGAATGATAATAGAAGACCTCAATAGTCAGACTTCAGTGGTGGAACAAAAAACCTTTGATATCAAAGATCGTTTGGCTTTTTTACAGGACTTAAGTGAAACAAGGAGAAGTCTAAGTAACACAAAGCAAAGGCCAACGGCCACTGAAGAAAAACCACCTGTCCCAGCAAGACCTGTCTGGATTCCAAAGATTGGGGATCTGGTCAGAGAAAAAATTGCGGTGAAGAAGGAATTTGGGCCTTCTTACAGAAAAGCAGTACCTGTCTTAGCAATCAACGGAACAAGATCAGTAGTACTACCGCCACTTGCTGGTAAAAAGGAGGATAGAGTTGTATCAATCGACCTGGTAAAACCACAAGCATGTGGCCAATAATAAGTAGTAGGCTGAGTGGACTCCCAAGATGTAGCAGAAGACAAAACCTTGCTACAATTCAAGAGGTTCAAACTGAAAGACTAATCACATTTGATAAACCTGCAGTGAATAAAGAAGGACTATGCAACAAAGCCATGGAACTTTGCCTCTTGAAACCCAAATTACAACAGTTCGTCAAGAAACACCTGTCTACAATAAAGTAGCCTCAGACTGTACAAATATGACAAAGGAAGAAGCAATTACAAAGACTAATAAAAATCCTGATGCGATGGCTATTTTAACAATTTTAATGACTTTTCTGAAGATCCTAGTGAGCATGAAGAGAAGCCAGCAAAAAAAACTTTCAAAGAAAAAATTACAGAACTATTTCATCAACTTGAAGAAACATATCTGATTTCACCATGGATTGAATTGTGGATTGTGTTAGGTGTACTTTTCCTCCTGCTCAGGCTAATTTTGGTTTTAAGCTTGGGAAGAATGATTGATGGAAAATACAGTGCAATGGACACAGCAAGTCAGAAAATCAACTTGGTCCTAAAACCTCACAAGTCATCTCATGTTGAAAAAAGAGACCTGTCATCAGTAAACATCACAGCTATTCCTATACCTGGTGGTGTAGCATGGGACGCTACTGATTACGACATCTTTGGCCTGGTTGAACTCGTGAAATATCCACATCAGTTCAAGGTTTCTTTAAGTGACTTTGTCTCACCGAGCACTTCCTATGATGATTGGGGCTTTGAGACTATTAATAATATGATGTCTGATTTAGAAATGTCAACAAAATTTACAGATCATGATTATTTAGAAGGTTCATCTGATTATGAAGAAATGTATTGCTTTAATCATTTTGGGCACCACTATTTGCATAAATCTGCAAAACCTAGAAATGTTTTTACTTATAATCAATAGGAACATTGTCCAACACCGCCAAAAGGCAGCTCGAAAACATTTTAAGAGAAATTTCAATACTTCTCAGGGTTTAAAATCACAGATCCAGAAACATTTTATTTAAAAAATGCGAATAAGACAGGAATGATAAATATGTTGACCAATACAAAACTGATTTATTCTGCAAAATTTTATGAACAATTGTCCACATTTGGTTTTGAATTCTGGAAAGATAACATTGAAACAAAAACAATCTGGGGTTCAAAAGATTGGTAAGTACAAGGTTTAGAATCATTATTCAGAGCCTGTATGATCCCAGAACAAATAATGTTCCTGAATGACACCATTCAACAAACAACCTGTCTTGGCCTAGCCAAGATAAAAGATTTAAACAACCCGTCTATACAAAAGCCTATGCCTGATAGAAATAACACTACAGATGAGGGGTTAGACGTGTCCCATATTTTACACCAAAACAGAACTAATCCTGATTGGAGAAAATTGTTGATCTGGCCCACAGACACTAATAACTGTCAAGATAGATTCCTGGACAAAACACAGGGGTTCAAACAGAACAGGCCAGACCCAAGATATTCCCAGAGACAACATCCAGAGATAATAACAACATACAGTGTAGGAAAACTATGCCTCGAATGGCTACAGAAATTCACACTACCTGAAATTAAGCAACACTTGACCTTACTTAAAGAAGGTGCTGACTTGCGGGATTTCTTATTGGGACCTCGCAAACAGCGTCAAAAATGTTTCATATACGCCGGTATATATGCTGCTTACAACGAAGCTTGGAAAATAACGCAAATTGAAACTGCTGAAAAAATACGAGAAATTGATCGTATTCATTTGGAAAAAACACTGTCTGTAGTGGACAATGGGTTAACGACTCTGTCCTCCAGAATTTATTCTTTGGACAGCATTGTATCATCTGCTATTGATATAATATAACAGGATTTGCTAATGTTACAACATGGCCAGTCCCACTTACATTCTATTGTACAGTTAGGCAGGACGTTACAAAATCTGCGTTCAGGCTACGTGCCATTGCGTCTAATCAATACAACGTCATTATTTTCTATCTTTAACCTTACACATAAACAAATCTCTTTGACACAAAAAGGAGCAGACTATACGGTGCTGAGCATTGAAAAACTAGAAAGATTACCATTAACAGTTTCCGAGAAACCTGTCATTCAATGGATAACTACAGGCCTATCTCGCTGTTACCAGCACTAGCGAAGCTTACGGAAAAACATGCCCATGGCGCTCTCTCTAGTTTTCTGGAAGCTAATAATCTGCTCCATCCATCTCAATCGGGCTTCCGACCTAATTTTAGTACGGAAACAGCTCTGATAGAGGTGACTGAGATCATCAGGGAGACTCTGGATGCCGGCGGCAGGGCCATGCTGGTCATGTTAGATCTCTCGGCGGCTTTCGACACCGTCCCCCACAAGACGCTTCTAACTAGGCTTTTTGACATCGGCCTGAGGGGGGCGGTGCTGAGGTGGTTTACTTCTTTCCTGGAAGGCCGCCGCCAGACGGTCTGGGTTTCCCATAGCTCCGCCGAGATGCCGCCATTGGGAGTTGGGGTTCCACAGGGTTCTGTGTTGAGCCCCACATTATTTAACATCTTTATGTCCCCTCTGGCGGCATTGGTAGAGGAGTATGGGGCCCAGATCGTCTCCTATGCCGACGATACGCAACTCCTCTTCACATGCGGGAAAGATCAAGAGTTTGTGGGAGAGAGAATCCGGGACTGCCTTGCGCTGGTCTTCGACTGGTTCCAGCGGAACGGTCTGAGGGCCAACTTGGGAAAGTCTGAGATTTTATTCTTTGGTTGCGTCGCCGATCCTGAGTGGCAGCATTGGTGGCCGCCCGACATGAGTCCCCCTGCACAGTCCTCAGTGGTGGCCAAAAACTTGGGCGTCAAGCTAGACAATCAGCTGTCGCTCCGAACTCACATCCTTGGCCTGGCCGGCACCTGTTACGGATTACTGAAAAGGCTCCGCAAATTCTTGCCTTTGTTATCTGAGGAGCACAGGAGGATTACAGTGCAGGCTCTGGTCGGTTCGAGGCTAGATTATGCCAATGCTCTTTTTCTCGGCCTTCCTGATTATCTGGTCCAGCGCCTTCAGGTGGTGCAGAACTCTGCTGCCCGGGCGATCTTTGGTCTAGGGAGACGAGCTCGAGCGTCTGGGTTGCTCCAGTCGCTCCATTGGCTCCCCATTAGGAAGAGGATCCAGTTTAAATCCTTGACCCTGATGCACAAAGCTCTGCATGGCTCAGGAGCGGGATATCTGCAGCGGAGACTGACTTTTTATCGTCCAGCTCGTTCCCTCCGCTCGGAAGCTCTGTGTAGAGCGGTGGTTCCACGGGTGAGGAAGGCCCGCGCGGGAGGGCGGTCTTTTGGCTGCAGAGCCCCCCAGCTTTGGAATCTGCTTCCATTTTCTCTGCGGAGCACTGCTAATTTGCTCCAGTTTAGGAGGGGCCTGAAGACCTGGCTTTTTAACTCCTAGTCTGTTTTTACTGCCCATTGTTTCTGTTCTGTTTTGTTGTCTGTTTTTAGCTGTGTTGTGTTATTTCAATACGAGTTGAGGGTGGAAAGCGTCGGGACACTCCTTGTGAGTAGCTGTACGCTATACAAAAAACTCAATAACATAACATAACATAACATAACATAACATAATACATGGTACCATAACAATACCAATAACGACATTCCAGTTTCAATATTGCTTACAGCATATACCAGTGGGCCTGTATGAAAGGTTGGGTAAAGGATACATTAAGTCGACTTGGAAATTACCTTACACACATAGATGTTGGAGTGGGCGTAACAAAGAAGTATTTCTTAGTGGGAAAAATTGTGAAAACTCGCTAAGTGGTACAGTTCTGTGTCAAGAAATTAATTTACATGGAGCCTGTGAGGGTTCATCTAATGACCTTTCTTGCCACTTGCACGGCACCCCAGCCACACAAATAGTACCTGTTTTCAGGCAGCTTTCCAACGGTAGCTACGTTATATTAAGTGACCACAGCTGTTGTGGCATGTTGCCATGAATGGCCTATCTCGTGAGTGTTACATCCAGGGTCACTTGTTGTATGCAAGTATTGTATCCAAACAGCAAGCCAGACAAGGAGGCCACAATTTGGCCTTCATTGAATATCTCTTCTATTAGAATTGATACATTAAGCAGAATGAAAGCCATTCTTGTACAAAAAACTGTGCCTTTGACCTCGTCTAGAGAAACGTATGATCTGCAAGTTGCAAGCACCTCAGCAGAGATACATACATTATTATCAACAAACTGCCCCGTACATTTCGTAGAAATGTTAGGTAAAATTTTAAACATGTCAGATACAAGTGGCATCGCACATGTGTTTAAGACAATTTTTAAGGACTGTTAGCACCCTTTGAAGCAGTCCTGAGCATTTTCCCGAATTTCGTGCACTCTGTGTTCGGCGGCCTGCCTCTCATTTTGGGACTCGTAGCAGGAATTATATTTTTGTTCCTTCTGCTCCGATATGGCAAGTCCAGTCACCAGCGATACCCACGTTACCATGGAACAAGCGATCCAGGCACTGCGGTACCGAAATAGGATAACACAGGTCCTCGGCTTGGCTCGTCTAAGAGATCTGAATACCACACGGTTTCTATCATTCAGACCAATCTGGCAAGATTGCATCTTACCTGTTCTACGATGCCTGCTCTGCGGAGAAGAATGCGTGTTAGACATCTGTCTCTCACTCCCATCAGCAGTACCTATGGATGTCAAAACTTTGCTTGGTTCGGTAACGGCTCAAGCAACGTGTTGTCCCCAGCGGCTACCAATTCTGATGTTGCCATTCATTGAGACCTCACCATTACGACTAGGTGGCGGTGAGGTACGAGATGAAAGCGGCACACAGGTACAACCTTCTGTGAACATTGATGATCCAGATAACGCTGACGGTAATGCATCTCACATATGCACTATTTCCACTTTTTCGGAAATGGCCCAACTTTTAGACGAATTCTTTGCCAGCCTAGATGAGTTAACACCCTTCCGCCAAACTTGGAACCGGCGCTGCTGCTACTTACAAGGCTCTTGAACCCACGCCTCGCGGTACCTGCTCCGGGGGTCCCGCTTCGGATTCCACTTGCCTGTTGCTCCTGATTTTCCTGCCTCAGCTGTTCCTGTGGGGTTTGTGTGAGGCTGCAGGGCTGCGATCGCGAACCGGGACTCGCCTTCCCAGGAGTCCCGGTGTCAGTGGCCGAGTCACCTGGCCCCGCTCTCCCTGACCGCCCCGCCCCACCTCCAACAACTGAAAAGGGGCAAGGATTCTTTTCTTCGTGGGACACCCTTCCGCCAAACTTGGAACCGGCGCTGCTGCTACTTACAAGGCTCTTGAACCCACGCCTCGCGGTACCCGCTCCGCGGGTCCCGCTTCGGATTCCACTTGCCTGTTGCTCCTAATTTTCCTGCCTCAGCTGTTCCTGTGGGGTTTGTGTGAGGCTGCAGGGCTGCGAGCGCGAACCGGGACTCGCCTTCCCAGGAGTCCCGGTGTCAGTGGCCGAGTCACCTGGCCCCGCTCTCCCTGACCGCCCCGCCCCACCTCCAACAACTGAAAAGGGGCAAGGATTCTTTTCTTCGTGGGACACCCTTCCGCCAAACTTGGAACCGGCGCTGCTGCTACTTACAAGGCTCTTGAACCCACGCCTCGCGGTACCCGCTCCGCGGGTCCCGCTTCGGATTCCACTTGCCTGTTGCTCCTGATTTTCCTGCCTCAGCTGTTCCTGTGGGGTTTGTGTGAGGCTGCAGGGCTGCGAGCGCGAACCGGGACTCGCCTTCCCAGGAGTCCCGGTGTCAGTGGCCGAGTCACCTGGCCCCGCTCTCCCTGACCGCCCCGCCCCACCTCCAACAACTGAAAAGGGTCAAGGATTCTTTTCTTCGTGGGACACCCTTCTGCCAAACTTGGAACCGGCGCTGCTGCTACTTACAAGGCTATTGAACCCACGCCTCGCGGTACCCGCTCCGCGGGTCCCGCTTCGGATTCCACTTGCCTGTTGCTCCTAATTTTCCTGCCTCAGCTGTTCCTGTGGGGTTTGTGTGAGGCTGCAGGGCTGCGAGCGCGAACCGGGACTCGCCTTCCCAGGAGTCCCGGTGTCAGTGGCTGAGTCACCTGGCCCCGCTCTCCCTGACCGCCCCGCCCCACCTCCAACAACTGAAAAGGGGCAAGGATTCTTTTCTTCGTGGGACACCCTTCCGCCAAACTTGGAACCGGCGCTGCTGCTACTTACAAGGCTCTTGAACCCACGCCTCGCGGTACCCGCTCCGCGGGTCCCGCTTCGGATTCCACTTGCCTGTTGCTCCTGATTTTCCTGCCTCAGCTGTTCCTGTGGGGTTTGTGTGAGGCTGCAGGGCTGCGAGCGCGAACCGGGACTCGCCTTCCCAGGAGTCCCGGTGTCAGTGGCCGAGTCACCTGGCCCCGCTCTCCCTGACCGCCCCGCCCCACCTCCAACAACTGAAAAGGGGCAAGGATTCTTTTCTTCGTGGGACACCCTTCCGCCAAACTTGGAACCGGCGCTGCTGCTACTTACAAGGCTCTTGAACCCACGCCTTGCGGTACCCGCTCCGCGGGTCCCGCTTCGGATTCCACTTGCCTGTTGCTCCTGATTTTCCTGCCTCAGCTGTTCCTGTGGGGTTTGTGTGAGGCTGCAGGGCTGCGAGCGCGAACCGGGACTCGCCTTCCCAGGAGTCCCGGTGTCAGTGGCCGAGTCACCTGGCCCCGCTCTCCCTGACCGCCCCGCCCCACCTCCAACAACTGAAAAGGGGCAAGGATTCTTTTCTTCGTGGGACACCCTTCCGCCAAACTTGGAACCGGCGCTGCTGCTACTTACAAGGCTCTTGAACCCACGCCTCGCGGTACCCGCTCCGCGGGTCCCGCTTCGGATTCCACTTGCCTGTTGCTCCTGATTTTCCTGCCTCAGCTGTTCATGTGGGGTTTGTGTGAGGCTGCAGGGCTGCGAGCGCGAACCGGGACTCGCCTTCCCAGGAGTCCCGGTGTCAGTGGCCGAGTCACCTGGCCCCGCTCTCCCTGACCGCCCCGCCCCACCTCCAACAACTGAAAAGGGGCAAGGATTCTTTTCTTCGTGGGACACCCTTCCGCCAAACTTGGAACCGGCGCTGCTGCTACTTACAAGGCTCTTGAACCCACGCCTCGCGGTACCCGCTCCGCGGGTCCCGCTTCGGATTCCACTTGCCTGTTGCTCCTAATTTTCCTGCCTCAGCTGTTCCTGTGGGGTTTGTGTGAGGCTGCAGGGCTGCGAGCGTGAACCGGGACTCGCCTTCCCAGGAGTCCCGGTGTCAGTGGCCGAGTCACCTGGCCCCGCTCTCCCTGACCGCCCCGCCCCACCTCCAACAACTGAAAAGGGGCAAGGATTCTTTTCTTCGTGGGACACCCTTCCGCCAAACTTGGAACCGGCGCTGCTGCTACTTACAAGGCTCTTGAACCCACGCCTCGCGGTACCCGCTCCGCGGGTCCCGCTTCGGATTCCACTTGCCTGTTGCTCCTGATTTTCCTGCCTCAGCTGTTCCTGTGGGGTTTGTGTGAGGCTGCAGGGCTGCGAGCGCGAACCGGGACTCGCCTTCCCAGGAGTCCCGGTGTCAGTGGCCGAGTCACCTGGCCCCGCTCTCCCTGACCGCCCCACCCCACCTCCAACAACTGAAAAGGGGCAAGGATTCTTTTCTTAGTGGGACACCCTTCTGCCAAACTTGGAACCGGCGCTGCTGCTACTTACAAGGCTCTTGAACCCACGCCTCGCGGTACCCGCTCCGCGGGTCCCGCTTCGGATTCCACTTGCCTGTTGCTCCTAATTTTCCTGCCTCAGCTGTTCCTGTGGGGTTTGTGTGAGGCTGCAGGGCTGCGAGCGCGAACCGGGACTCGCCTTCCCAGGAGTCCCGGTGTCAGTGGCCGAGTCACCTGGCCCCGCTCTCCCTGACCGCCCCGCCCCACCTCCAACAACTGAAAAGGGGCAAGGATTCTTTTCTTCGTGGGACACCCTTCCGCCAAACTTGGAACCGGCGCTGCTGCTACTTACAAGGCTCTTGAACCCACGCCTCGCGGTACCCGCTCCGCGGGTCCCGCTTCGGATTCCACTTGCCTGTTGCTCCTGATTTTCCTACCTCAGCTGTTCCTGTGGGGTTTGTGTGAGGCTGCAGGGCTGCGAGCGCGAACCGGGACTCGCCTTCCCAGGAGTCCCGGTTTCAGTGGCCGAGTCACCTGGCCCCGCTCTCCCTGACCGCCCCGCCCCACCTCCAACAACTGAAAAGGGGCAAGGATTCTTTTCTTCGTGGGACACCCTTCCGCCAAACTTGGAACCGGCGATGCTGCTACTTACAAGGCTCTTGAACCCACGCCTCGCGGTACCCGCTCCGCGGGTCCCGCTTCGGATTCCACTTGCCTGTTGCTCCTGATTTTCCTGCCTCAGCTGTTCCTGTGGGGTTTGTGTGAGGCTGCAGGGCTGCGAGCGCGAACCGGGACTCGCCTTCCCAGGAGTCCCGGTGTCAGTGGCCGAGTCACCTGGCCCCGCTCTCCCTGACCGCCCCGCCCCACCTCCAACAACTGAAAAGGGGCAAGGATTCTTTTCTTCGTGGGACACCCTTCCGCCAAACTTGGAACCGGCGCTGCTGCTACTTACAAGGCTCTTGAACCCACGCCTCGCGGTACCCGCTCCGCGGGTCCCGCTTCGGATTCCACTTGCCTGTTGCTCCTGATTTTCCTGCCTCAGCTGTTCCTGTGGGGTTTGTGTGAGGATGCAGGGCTGCGAGCGCGAACCGGGACTCGCCTTCCTAGGAGTCCCGGTGTCAGTGGCTGAGTCACCTGGCCCCGCTCTCCCTGACCGCCCCGCCCCACCTCCAACAACCCGGCCCATTGGCCTCTGGCCTACAAATATAGGAGTCCTACGCTGCGCGGGAGCGCGCAGGAGTGTCCGGGGCTAAGACCGGGCAAAGAGCGGGCCGTTTGAGGCCGTTCGAGGACATAGGCCTGGCCTGGCCCACCCCCCTTGGTTCTTGTTATCTGACTTGTCCCTTTTTCAGCAGTAAGTACATTGTGGGTACTGCTATTCAAACATATCATGAGTACACGGGGCAGTCGCAGTAAAACTGCAATGGGGCTGAGTAAGCCCAGCGGGACATTGGATGATTTCCTTGTGAAGACTAATCTAGCAATTGATGCTGAAATTACCAAAATGCAGTAGAGGGTGTCAGTTGAGCTTGACGCGGCACGTAGGCTTTCTCAGACCTCTGCTAATTCTAAAAAATCTTCCCTAGGGAAAATCGCGTCTGCTGCATCTCCACAACATGCTTCTTGCCCTCCCCCACTGATAATTCACGCCGATGTTCACCATGCTCCCCCACCTCTTTCCCTTCCATTAGAGTCTATACCCACCTTAACTACTGTGCCCCCTAAAACTTTCGAGGGAATCGCGCCCACTGGACCTGGAACTGCCATTATCTTGCCAGACAGTCCTGACCCCCCCTGACCTTTCTCCCCGTGTAGCAAAAAATAAAAACAAAGATGGCCCAACTCTAAAAAAGAAAAACAATGCAAGATCTGCTTATGCCTGCAAAAAAGCAAAAATTGCAAGGTTGCAGTTCTTTAACAATAGGCGCACACTACCCACCACGGGGGAGACCATACAAGCGCCAAACTTGGATAATCACCTAATAGGGGGGGACAGGGAACACAGTAATCTTAACGTGGTCCTTGATTTTACTCAAGGGCCTTTCCCCACACACGGTGAGAAACCCAAAGAGGGAGGGCAAAGCGAGCCAGGGAGGGATAGAGACAAGGGGGGTGATGACGAAGATTTTCTTAAGATAGTCTGGGTTACATTAAAACAATTACTGTCACCTTTAGAACTCAGACTTTCACGTATCGAGAATAATCTTCTCGAGATGGATAAGACGTTAGTCTCCCTGGCCACCCTTAGCCTAAAACAACTGGAAGCAACTTATCCTCATATCGCTGAGGGTACTCCTCAGGATGATGACGATGGTATTCACCCGGCTCCAGAAACTAACGTTAGTTCCCTTGCCCCTGAAATACTGCCCCCGGTCTTGCCCCTACCCCCACCAAAACCGACCCCAATACCTAAACCCCGAACTAAGCCAAACGTTCCCTTTCCCCTAATACCAAAACTCCCAATACCAGTGGCAAAAGGCCCCGAGAACCAGACCTTACCCAACCCTATCCCTAAGGCTGCCCACAAGCGCAATAAGACTAATATCCCCCCTACTGCGCGCATAACTAACCAGTACCATGGTCGCCAGAACTTTCGTGGGGGCTACATTGATCTCCCTCCTGACGCCGGGCCCTATGTCGTCATACTGGCTGGTGTACCACCACTTGCCCCGCATTCTATGGAGACCCAGTGGTCCCTAAAGAATAAGATGATCCACTGGCTCAACATCAATAGACAGCTTCCCAATACTGTTAGGACTAGGGTTCTAATGGTTAGGAGAGTGCCATGGGTGGGTCGTACCCATAAATCCATCCCTGGAGACTGCATAGTGGTTTCATTTGCAGACCCCCACACAGCCCAACATACCACTATATGGGACTCACAGGACACTGATCAATCTATTGTCACCAGACCCCTCACTTTTTTCTATCCTCCAAAACAGACTGTTGAGCCACCTGGGGCTTGGTCAATAGCCCACAATCGTAGATGGAAAGGACATGGGGATAGCTGGCAACCCATTAATAACTGGTGGGAAGGAGCGCCCACTATGAACAGGTTTAAGTGTCTGGATCAGGTGGATTGACTGGGAACTAGTGTCGCTCCAATCCTTACCAATGCCCAAAATCCCCTAATGGAGACTGTCCCGAGTGAAAAATCAATGCCCATACCCCAAGTTCTAAGCCACATTGGGATAGACTTAAACCCCCCTGAACAGCACGCTCTCACCGCACAGGTCAAACCACAGGCAGACCTTGCACACTCGCAAGTTCGGATAGGCACAACGGGGAATGAAGGGCATCATCCACAGGAAATTGGAAACCCAATGCACTCTCTCCTTTCTTGGAATGTAGCAGGCCTTGGTAGTAAGATCACCCACAAACCTTGGCTGGAGATTGTGCAGAAGTATGGCATCCTATGCCTACAAGAAACCTGGCTTATAGAGGAAGCCCACATGTTGGGCTACCGAACCTTCCATTCCCCAGCTGTGCCATCAGCCCAGGGTCGCAACAAGGGGGGCTTGTGTATATATATCTCGAACGTAGGGGATGTAAAAGTTTGCGATTTCCAATCCAATCAGTACTTCCAAATCATACTACTTAAATGGGGCACTTCGCAAAAGGTGATTCTTGTGAACTTTTATAATAATTTGCCAATTAGTGAAGCGGAATCAAATTTGAACATTATGATCCATCACATTCACAAACTGAGAGATCAAGGTTCGGGGGATCACATAATGTTGTGGGTGGGTGACTTCAATTGTTCCGTCTGTCCGTCTTCTGAGCTAGGTTTGTGTGGCCTGTCAGATCTCGGGGAGGACGGTCCTCTGCACTTCTCCCACACCAACATGGGGTCTCTTCTTAACAACGTTATATTTACCTTTGACCTCACTTTTATCAACCAGGCATGCTCCCCCCGGTTCCCTTTGCCCCAACGTACAATGGAAGAGGTTGCAAATCCACAATCGATTTTGCCTTGATATCACCCACCTATCCTGACTTTATAACATTCTGGGAAATTGGGGATGACCCCATGAGCGATCATTATCCCGTCACCTTCGGGGTAAATCTCATGGAGGGCAAAGTAAAGGAACCTAGTAGGGTTGTATATCCATTTGAGGTTACCCTAACTAAGACCAATGGGTATGTAATTAAATGGGAGAAAATGAACCCAACATCCTTCTTTCAAAACTTTCTATCCTCTTGCTCCACGGACATACTTGCTTGCTTAGAGGAAGATACTGACCCAAAGAGCATCATGGTTGCTTTTTCTAACATTCAGCGCCATATAAAAAATGCACTGACTAGGAATTGCAAAGACAATGGGAGGCACACCCGTGGGTGGTTTGACTCTAGATGCACATCTACCCTGAAAATCTTAAAGAAAGCTTTGTCTGCCGACCCAAAAGATAGGGTTCAAATTCGTCAAGCGAGACATGATTATAAGCTGGCAATTAAACAGCGGAGGGCGAAACTGAAGCAGGAGGCCTGGGAAGCTTTGGGGGAAGCCGCCAGGAATAAGGACAGCAATGCCTTCTGGAAAGTCATAAGATCTGTTTATAACTCAAAAGATAGAGATAATTCTGTAGAAGTGGCCATAACGGCCGAGCTCTGGGTAGAACATTATGGTAATCTTTATTCCAACAACACACAGGGTAATGCCCCGAACCCATGCAAGGTGACTTCACCCACAGATAGCATAATTCAGGATAACCACCTAACTGTCTCTCCAGCACCTCCTTACCCGATTGAACTGGTATTTACCACATTAGAAGTGGAAGATGCCCTTAGAGAAAGTCCTTTAGGTAAAGCCCCCGGCCCTGACCACACCCCAGTGGATCTCTATAAATCAGAACCGGACTTCTGAGTTCCCTTGTTAACCAATGTATTAAATATGGGAAATAAATGCGGTTTCATTCCCACCTGGTCGGACGCAATCGTAGTCCCCATATTTAAAAAAGGGAATAGGGACGACCCGGCTTGTTACCGTCCAATATCGCTATTGGACGGACTCATGAAAGTTGCTGGCAGGATTGTCCTTAAGAGGATACAACACTGGGAAGAAGAGAAGAAGGTTATCTCAGAGTTCCAATATGGGTTCCGAAAGGGACTAGGGACATTGGAGCAATGTCTAAACTTGTCCCTATTAGTCTCTAAATACACGCAGGCCAAAAAAGGGGACCTATTTGTTACCTTTGTCGACCTCAGCTCCGCATTCGATTGCGTGGACAATGCGCTGCTCTGGTCAACACTGGAAGACATCGGGGTGGACTCAACCATCCTCACATTTATTAAAGAACTATATAGAGAAGCAGGGGCCAGAGTAAGATTTGGGACCCAGGGGCAATGTTCACAAAAATTCGCCATAAACAGAGGGGTGAGGCAAGGCTGCATACTTGCACCCTTGCTCTTCACATTTTACATAAACTCTATCGCTGAGAGCTTAATAACTCTGTCAAGCGATTATCCGGCTGTTAATGGTAGGCCTGTACCCATTCTTTTATATGCCGATGACGCGGCAATCATGTCTAGGACAAAAGTAGGTTTGCAGAGAGCAGTAAATGAATTTTCATCCTACATGGGTAAAAGAAATCTAAAGGTGAACATTTCCAAAACTTTCTCCATGCCCTGCTCCCAAAAGAACAACAGACCATCATGCTCAATATATTTAGATCAGCAAAAGATTGCCATTACAGACACTTTTTGCTATTTGGGCATTGTGTTTGACAGGTGGGGAAGGTGGAAACACGCAGTCTCAGCTAGGAAACTCGTCTTTAGCCGTGCCATAGGTGCTTTAAGAACCTTTGCAGCCAAAATTGGGGGTAAACCCATTCAAGAAATGTTACAGATCTACCGGGCAAAGTGTATAGCTACGGCCACATATGGCGCAGCTCTCTGGGGTTTCGAGAATGTGTCCTCATTACAAACTTGCGAGAACATTTTAATTTGTTACTTACTAGGTGTGTCCAAAACCACGTCGACTTTTAAGACTCACATTGAGACCAGCGTTAAATACCTTAGCGACATCATAAAAATATCACCCTGTTTGCTCTGGCATAAGATATGGACCACAGAGGAGTGCAAATTGAATAGAAACCTCATAAAAGACTGCATGGCTTTGGACGGTGCAGCAAAAGTCAAGTGGCTGCGATACGTACAAACGATGTTTTCTAACATTGGACACTCTGAATTTTACGATGAACCAGAGACCCTACAAACCTTGACTAGACCGGCCCTTAAAAAACTATTATCTATACACTTAGAGAGTGCTAGATGGGACACTGAGAAACTTAAAGGCACAACCCGGAGCTATCAGCAAATCACCCCTACTGAAGGCCTACAATTTTACCTTGGGATTGAAAAAGCACCCTATGCTCGCATGCTTTTAACTAGGCTGCGCCTAGGGATTTTCTTCCGCTTGGTCACTTTGCCGAAACAGAATGACTGGGCCTCATTGAAATTAATATGTCCATGCGACGACCATTCAACACAAAGCAACATTCACATCATGTTCTTTTGTAATCTGTATACCAGCCCGAGGAAATTATTTCTTATACCCTTACTTAAACGCTGGGGGATAAGAACATGTAAACCTGCATATTTAAAATTATTACTTTTAGAAGATGTGGATGTCATCTTTGCTGTTTCTCGCTTCTTAATGTCAGTGATGAAATTTAGAAACTCAATGAGTTAACTAACACATGTTAATATTGACTGATTAGTGTAAAACGAGGCCCTTCATCCAAATGACTGCTGTAGTTTTTTTAACTTTTGGTGAAATGTTTTATCTATTTTTGTAACTTTGTTCATTTGAAAACTGTTCTTAAATTGTCTGTATGAATTGTACTTGTATGCTTTTATGATTTATTGATAAATCGAATAAAGCTTATTTGATTTGATTTGATTTGAGTTAATGTTCTCTCCTAACAATGAGAATAACTCTTGAGAAACAAGCACACAGCGTTCCCTGGACTTTGATTTCGGCCTTCAGTTTTGATAAACAGAACTCCAAAAATTTGGAACTATTTTTTACTACAACAAAATTATTTTTCTCTCATTTCCAAAATATTTACTTTTTTTGGCACAGAGTAATCTGCTTAATGTAGAACTATTCTTAGAGAACAAGATTTTTATTTTTGAAACCTAGAGACAATATTTAAACTTAGCCTCTAGCACATGTACAGTATTATATAAATCTGTGATGAAATGGTCTCGACCTTCTCTTCTGTATTAAGAGCCATTTCATAAATGTAATTTCGTGAATAGTTCAACCAGCATTTCAAATGTAAAACTATATGCATTGTTTGAATGATACCACTGCTTAGAAACATACAGTACAATACTCATTTTTCGTGTACAAACCATTTCAAATGCATTTTATGTATTTTTGGGGTGGGATTGTAAACAACTTGCTTAGAAATGTTATAACTGCTTAGTATTTAGTAAAGATGGACGTTCTACGTGGAGTTGGTGTTGTAAACCTATCTAGGGCTCTAGTGTAATTTTCCCGATTCATGCCCTTATATAGGTATAAATTATCATATCCTTATATAGGCATAAGAATCATAACCATATTTAGACACAGCCAATGCAGTCCAAATACGGCATGGCTACTTCCACTAAGCTGCTAGAGTACAACGAGTTCTTGAAGACAACCAGCCCTCAGCAGCCAGCCCTGCTTCAGTATTGATTTGTCACAGAACTCCTGGAGCGTGTAAAGAACTTCGAGTTCTTAGTGACGTTATTATGTCCACCCTTACGTCAAACTCGGCACCTTGCGGGTTACTGGGAGATCTAGTCCTGAGAGAGAGATACAAGACCTCCTTCATTCTATAACCAAGGTACGGAGCTGATTAGACCCATAGAGAATTCTTGGATAGATTCTTGGCAGAAACTATTTATCTCCAGCTACACCTCACTTACTTCTTCCCTTGTACTAGGCTTAGCTTAGGTACACCGGGGTAGGCGTATTTCAGATGCACCAGTTGAGTACTTTTAGTCATTATTTATCATTGTATGTATTTTATCCATTTTATGTATCTTATGGCTTAGAAACCATATAAATGCTTTTACAGTATTATTTCATAATACTCTTTTTACTGTATGCACTTTACTTCATAGCAAGTATTACGATTGTAGCAATTCACTTCTCTTGCATGAGAAAGAAGACTGCTCAATAAATAACCTTTTTATTTAAAACGCTGTTCTCTCTATTTCCCTGCAAAAACCCTGGTGAAACAAAGTATGCACGATTGACTAGGTGAAATAGCCATCTATTGTTTCCGCGACTCTGGAGATATACTCCTTATTCTTGGGGGAGCAAAGTTGTCATGTTTATGCGGTTGTCAGAAACTAATCCCTTCTTGTGTATTCGAGAAAGTTTCTAGTGACCTCTTAGCTAGCTGGCACTCACAATTAAGTCTAACATATTCAATAGAGACCTAGTCAACCTAAGTCCTACGTCTACACTATCGTTTATGTTATTCCAATGCGCAGAACCTATTGGGAATATAGGAACTACACTACATGTGGATCTGTTTGTGTTGTTTCAGAGAGTGCCAGTGGGCTGTGCTTTGGATATTTCTGGCAGCAGGTTTACCTTCGTAAGTATCATGTTTCACTTGTGTAGAGGAACTGAGACTGTCAACTTCAAGAATTTTCCTGAAATTTGTGGAACAGCTTACACAATGTGCTGTTAGCTGCTTGAAAATGCATCAGTAAATATATCACAAGAGTTGAGGGCACCAAGTGATGGGTGGCTTCTAATTTTGAAGACTCTTTAGACTAGTTTCTCTTGCAAGGTGGATTGAATGCTCATGCAAGAGGCTGACCCACATGCCATCAAGTTTGGATCACACTTGGATCACACTTGGTACACTTGGTACAAAAAGCTAAAGCTTCGAAAAATGTGGTCACCAGGGGAATTATTCAGGCTATGCAAATGGCCAAAAGCGTGATTTTCGCAAGGTTTAATTTTTCAACTCTATTAAATAGAGCATGCAGCTACATTTGTGGTGGGGAAGCTGTGAACATGCACATAATACGCAATCCCTGGTCTTGACGTCATATGCTGATTTTCGTAGCATCTTGCCTGAAAACTAAAGAGGTGATTAAAAACATGGAGTATCCCTCCCAGTAGATCCCATTGCATTAAAGGTTGTTCTAGAGGCCGTGTCTGAAAACGTTGAATGGTATGTGTTCTTCAAGTGTTTTGTTTCAAAATAAGTAGTTGAATACAAAATAATGTGAAAGTGCCTTTTTTTAAATGTTATAATATAATTTTTTTTAAATGTTATAATATTAATGTGCCGGTAACGTTTCTATGGTAATATTGTTCTATAATTATCAGTTTACAGTAAAATTGAATAGCATGCTTTAAGGGGGGTGTTTATTTTTTTGTAGGGGCTGTTCAGACTGCCTAGTGTTGTGTAAAGCTTTTCAACGTTTTTCATTAACTATTTAAAGACTGTTTACGATTGGATGTTTCATTCTTGTCAGAGCAGATAAATGGGTTGAATACTGGAAAGTGCTGACCTAAAGGGTTCCTTTCTTTTAATTGGTTGATTGGTGCTTTTTAATTGGCAAGCTTTAAGGGTATGTAAATAATTCACACCTAATTGTCTTCAGCTGTCTAGACATTTCTAGGAAAATCAACTTTTCTACCCAAATGCCATGCTATTACAGTACAGGCCCATACTAGGTCAATTGGCACAGTAGGGAAAATGACATTTTGCCTGGTGGCATCTCCGGTGAATGCTAAGATCACCTTGCTATAGTATCAGCCATTACAATAGTGTCTTGCTTTTCATAAAGTTCCTGGTAACTCTCGTTTTAGCTGTTTTATGACGCTGTAAATAACCGATGTTAAAATCAATAAACTTAGTTATACTCAGTTTATGGACCTCAGTGATAAAGGCTGAGTCGGCCATGCCAGGATTTAACCTTTCTCACTGCTCCATCAGGATTCAAGCAAGCCGGGCCGAAGAGGCTGAAATGCCAGAAACCGGTCCCCGGTAGCTTGTCTCCTTTCTGGTAAAGAATTGGCTTGGTAGTTTAGTCTGCCCTGTTCCCATGATGCACTGGGCCAGGGACAGACTGATTTGCATATAGCCATGTTCTGAGCTGGGATGGGGCAGTGAGATAAATAACGGTGATGGATCAAGCCCTGATCTTTGGACTGGGTAAGAGTGGTCTGCTCAATTCAGACACTCTGTTCATCACCACCCCCTTTTGTAAATCGATTTTGGCCACTATAGGTGTGGCAGGGTATACTCAGACATGAGTCCCTTTCTCACTGCTCCATCAGGATTCAAGCAAGCCGGGCCGAAGAGGCTGAAATGCCAGAAACCGGTCCCCGGTAGCTTGTCTCCTTTCTGGTAAAGAATTGGCTTGGTAGTTTAGTCTGCCCTGTTCCCATGATGCACTGGGCCAGGGACAGACTGATTTGCATATAGCCATGTTCTGAGCTGGGATGGGGCAGTGAGATAAATAACGGTGATGGATCAAGCCCTGATCTTTGGACTGGGTAAGAGTGGTCTGCTCAATTCAGACACTCTGTTCATCACCACCCCCTTTTGTAAATCGATTTTGGCCACTATAGGTGTGGCAGGGTATACTCAGACATGAGTCCCTTTCTCACTGCTCCATCAGGATTCAAGCAAGCCGGGCCGAAGAGGCTGAAATGCCAGAAACCGGTCCCCGGTAGCTTGTCTCCTTTCTGGTAAAGAATTGGCTTGGTAGTTTAGTCTGCCCTGTTCCCATGATGCACTGGGCCAGGGACAGACTGATTTGCATATAGCCATGTTCTGAGCTGGGATGGGGCAGTGAGATAAATAACGGTGATGGATCAAGCCCTGATCTTTGGACTGGGTAAGAGTGGTCTGCTCAATTCAGACACTCTGTTCATCACCACCCCCTTTTGTAAATCGATTTTGGCCACTATAGGTGTGGCAGGGTATACTCAGACATGAGTCCCTTTCTCACTGCTCCATCAGGATTCAAGCAAGCCGGGCCGAAGAGGCTGAAATGCCAGAAACCGGTCCCCGGTAGCTTGTCTCCTTTCTGGTAAAGAATTGGCTTGGTAGTTTAGTCTGCCCTGTTCCCATGATGCACTGGGCCAGGGACAGACTGATTTGCATATAGCCATGTTCTGAGCTGGGATGGGGCAGTGAGATAAATAACGGTGATGGATCAAGCCCTGATCTTTGGACTGGGTAAGAGTGGTCTGCTCAATTCAGACACTCTGTTCATCACCACCCCCTTTTGTAAATCGATTTTGGCCACTATAGGTGTGGCAGGGTATACTCAGACATGAGTCCCTTTCTCACTGCTCCATCAGGATTCAAGCAAGCCGGGCCGAAGAGGCTGAAATGCCAGAAACCGGTCCCCGGTAGCTTGTCTCCTTTCTGGTAAAGAATTGGCTTGGTAGTTTAGTCTGCCCTGTTCCCATGATGCACTGGGCCAGGGACAGACTGATTTGCATATAGCCATGTTCTGAGCTGGGATGGGGCAGTGAGATAAATAACGGTGATGGATCAAGCCCTGATCTTTGGACTGGGTAAGAGTGGTCTGCTCAATTCAGACACTCTGTTCATCACCACCCCCTTTTGTAAATCGATTTTGGCCACTATAGGTGTGGCAGGGTATACTCAGACATGAGTCCCTTTCTCACTGCTCCATCAGGATTCAAGCAAGCCGGGCCGAAGAGGCTGAAATGCCAGAAACCGGTCCCCGGTAGCTTGTCTCCTTTCTGGTAAAGAATTGGCTTGGTAGTTTAGTCTGCCCTGTTCCCATGATGCACTGGGCCAGGGACAGACTGATTTGCATATAGCCATGTTCTGAGCTGGGATGGGGCAGTGAGATAAATAACGGTGATGGATCAAGCCCTGATCTTTGGACTGGGTAAGAGTGGTCTGCTCAATTCAGACACTCTGTTCATCACCACCCCCTTTTGTAAATCGATTTTGGCCACTATAGGTGTGGCAGGGTATACTCAGACATGAGTCCCTTTCTCACTGCTCCATCAGGATTCAAGCAAGCCGGGCCGAAGAGGCTGAAATGCCAGAAACCGGTCCCCGGTAGCTTGTCTCCTTTCTGGTAAAGAATTGGCTTGGTAGTTTAGTCTGCCCTGTTCCCATGATGCACTGGGCCAGGGACAGACTGATTTGCATATAGCCATGTTCTGAGCTGGGATGGGGCAGTGAGATAAATAACGGTGATGGATCAAGCCCTGATCTTTGGACTGGGTAAGAGTGGTCTGCTCAATTCAGACACTCTGTTCATCACCACCCCCTTTTGTAAATCGATTTTGGCCACTATAGGTGTGGCAGGGTATACTCAGACATGAGTCCCTTTCTCACTGCTCCATCAGGATTCAAGCAAGCCGGGCCGAAGAGGCTGAAATGCCAGAAACCGGTCCCCGGTAGCTTGTCTCCTTTCTGGTAAAGAATTGGCTTGGTAGTTTAGTCTGCCCTGTTCCCATGATGCACTGGGCCAGGGACAGACTGATTTGCATATAGCCATGTTCTGAGCTGGGATGGGGCAGTGAGATAAATAACGGTGATGGATCAAGCCCTGATCTTTGGACTGGGTAAGAGTGGTCTGCTCAATTCAGACACTCTGTTCATCACCACCCCCTTTTGTAAAAGGATTTAACCATGGGGCCTTCAGTTCATACACAGATCTCAGCAGGAGCAGATTAACACACTAAGGGCCTGATTATGAGTTTGGGGACGAGTATTCTGTCACACACATGACTGATGTCCCAACTGTCTTATTACAGGGGCATTTCCTCCTTATTAGAAATTTGTGGTATCTTAATACACTTGTAATATGGAAAAAAGGATATCCATTACATTTTTGATATCTTGTCAGCCCAACTACTTGAGCATTCTAAGAAGGTGGTCAGGATATTCATCATTTTTGTGACGGAGTAGCTGCCCGCCAAACTCGAAATCAGGCCTTAAGTTATCTTGCCAGTAATGGTCCTGACACTATAGACTGCTGTAAAAGAAAAGACCTTGGACAATGGTTCTTAATGTTTTCACTTCTGTGGATCCCCATGTAATCATTACTTGAAAAGGACTCATTATTGAAATAGGGTAACCCCAGCCTAAACAATTTTGAAGATCTAAACAGCAAAACAATAATACAAAAACAAGCATTCATCAAACAAATATACAAAGGATTAATTTTATTATTTAAATCACAAACAAATGTGAAAACAAATCTAAATTTCATTTTTAATTATATTAATGGTAAGGTTGTAGTTTTGTTAAATTCAACTGAGACCATCCATCCTCCACTCTATATTTTCTTTGTATACAAATAACATTTTTAGCCTCCAATTTCTAATTCCTTCATAGTAACAAAACGTTCCAAATTCTTCTCTATTTATGTACACTTTAGTAATATGCTAATATTGTTTAATATTCTAAGCAGTTGCAGACCCCCTGAGTAGGCGTCTTGAGCCCCCCCAGTGGTGAGTAAGGCCCCAGGTTTCCACTAGTGTATGTTTGCAAAAGTGCATTATACTGTAAGAGTACCTGTGTATATTTGCAGTACTGTCCTTTCTCACTGCTTACACTTGTGTGTGTGTATGTCTCTACTAGTGCCCCTTTCTATCCGTACAGCTTTGTCTAGGAGTCTTAATTAATTAGTAAGTGAAATATGCTTGCTGTGTGTACCTCTGCCTGTGATATGGAGTTCCTTTCTGCAGTTGTATTCTTTTTCAATTATGTGCCTCTTTCCTTGTTATCAGTTGTGAGTATTCAATTCAATATCAATATATAACTTTATTTGAATACAAATGGTACTGAAAGATCCAGGTTCCACATTCTAGATCTACTCTGGAACCACAAACCGATGTCTCTTTTTGTCAGCATGAAAGTGTGGAGGGGAGGAAAATCGTTAGCCAATCAATCATTACAGTTCCCATGAACTATGGCTCAGAGAAATCACAGACTCTCAAGTAGATGTTATTAGTTTATTACAAAGCCAAAACAGTTGGACATACAGGCACCTCAAAATAAGGGAGTAGAGATACATTGGAACTAATACAGATCCAAACCTACAGGTGAAATTTAGATTGTGCAGCATGCACAGGATAAGCAGTTCCAAAATCAGGATACAGAGATGATGGCACCAACATCAAGATTTCCCTTCATTGGAGGGTCGTAGGTATAAAGCATTAGTCCGTCCCTACACTACCACTAATGTGACATCTCTATTTAACAATTCCCCAGGCAACATCTGTAAAAGTGTCAACATGTGAAGACTTCCTAAGAAGTCTATTCACATTAAATGGGTCAAGTACCATAAAGCTACAGAGCTCGTTCTAAGATGCTCCCTCTCTCAAGGCAAGGCAGAAGTCCCCAGACACTGTCCCTAACTGCGATATTTCATTTTGTAGGTAGTATCCTGTAGCGAGCAAAGTGATCAGCAGGGACATGTCTAGTATGTTGAATTCTTCTTTTATTGTACAGCTTCACAGTACAACGTCTATTTTAGTTACTGTCCTTAACTGCAGTGTATTTCTAAAACAATCTTTTCCTTCTACTCTAGAACCTTTCTACATCTGGCATTGTGTATGACCTCACAGTATCTATATCAGATTATTACATTTCTCCACCACCCCTTTTTTTACAGAGAAAATAAATAAATAAATCAAAGAAAAAGAGATAGATATAAGTTATGAATTAGCAATGTTCAATCAATCGTTCAGGTTTTCCTGAGATTCTTTTTGATTTACTAGCTGTCTGTCCATCTCTTTGTTCATTCAATTGAGCATTTTCTTTTTCACTGCTTAGTTTTAACTTTTTGAAAAATACTTTGTTCCTTGTTATCACTCTGTCGAGATCTTTTACTGTTAGTGCGGTTCCTTGCACTTTGAATATTCTCATCATTATAGGATGAAATCTGCTTGGTGATTTTCGTACTTGCTGTTGATGTACTAATACCAAATCACCAATTTGATATGGTTGATTTTGAAAATGGCTTATTTTCTGCATAGTATTTCATCTTATCTTTAGCTTCTTTATTTCTCTGTACTATCTCCTCATGATCCTTCGGCAGATCTGCTGTAAGCATGAGCGAATTTTGCGGATCTCGCGTTCGCGAATTTTGCGGATTTGCGGATTCGCAATCCGCAAAATCCGCGAATTTGCGGATTTTTTTTTTTTTGTGTTCGCCCGTGTTTCTGCCAGTTCGCGAGGGTTTTGTACACTTTCGCAAATTGCGAACTTACCTGTCGGGTCGCAAGTTTCGCGAACTTGTTGTTTCTACGTGTCCAGCCTGTTTGGGACACTCTTCTTCATCACTGCCACTCTCTGTCACCACTGCCACTCTCTGACTACTCATGCCACCCTCTGGCCCACCCATGCCACCCTCTGTTTCATCACCACACCCTCTGGTTGTCCAGTGTACATTATTTTCGGCAAAGCAAAGCACACCTTCCCTGCCTCAAGTGACCTGAATTAATTTGGGGCTGATTCATGTGTCACAGAATATTTTTTTAGCTGGCACCTGCTTCCTTAGTGCGCCCTGATTAGTGATCTTTTGCACTTGCTAAGTGCTTTCATTGTTGCAAAATTAGTTACAACACCTGCCCTGCCCCAACTGACAATAATGAATTAGGGGCTGATTAATGGATTTTAACTTCCAGCCTGGCTCCTGCTTGTCTCCCTTAGCTGTAATTCAGGACCTTTGTGGCATATGTGTAACTATTCTGAGGTTCAGAGCAGGGTCACATAATAGTTTCAACTGGCAACTGAACTCTGGAGGGGCCCCTCAGGAAGCACTCCAGGAAATGGCTACTAATGATGAGCCTGAACTTTTGAACCTGGTAAGTAGTTACTTTCAGTTTTGCTAAGATCGTATTTCTGCAATTTTGCACTTATTCGCGGGGCGCGAACTCACGCGAACAGTGCGAGCAGTGCGAGCAAAATCCGCTGCTCGCGGATTTGCGGATTTTGCGGGAAATTCGCAAATCTCGCGGATTGCGGATTTCCCGAAAATCCGCAAAATCCGCGAGCGGAACGGATTTTCCGCCCACGCCTAATCTGCTGGCAATGTGGCAAATGAGTTTGTCTTACTTCTCCAAACATTAACTCTGATGGACATTTTCCTGTTGACCCATGAGGAGTATTTCTATACTCTTGTAAAACTTGACATAAAGCCTGATTTATCGTCAACATTTGCGAAAGCTTTGACCTTTGCACTGCCTTTTTTATAGTGGCCATTAGTCTTTCAACCATTCCATTTGCTCGAGGCCACATTGGAGTTATTATTCTATGATTTATTCCTAAATAGTCCATAATTTGTTTAAACTCATTACCACTAAATGGTAGTCTATTGTCTGTTTTCAAAATATTAGGTATTCCCCATGTCGAAAAAATGTCATTCTTATTGTCTTCACACATCATATAGAGCCTCTCTGAATGTTCAGCTTCTTCCCCTGAGTCCTCTTCAATACTTTCCATTTGTCTAACAAACTTGGTACTTTGACTTTTTTTTAAGATCTTCTGTATTTTCTCTGTTCCAACTTTCATTATTTTTCTGGCAGGTGCGGCGGCAAAGGGAGACCGGGCACACTCAGGGTGGGCCACGTGGTGGGTGGAGCGAACCGGCGCTGACGAGGTCAGGTCGGGTCACAGCTCCCCGCCTCGCGGACACCTCCTTAAGTATCCAGTGGGAGGGAGGAGCAGCTGGGAGGCGGGAGCGGGGTGGCGAGTGGGGAGGGGAGCGGTGCGGTGAACAGAACGAAACGGGGGTGGGGCCGCGGGGGAGCAGCGGCAGGGAGCGGGGTGGAACAGCGGGAGAGAACGGCGGTAGAAGCACAAAAATAGAATCAGGGGCACAACAGTGGAAGCAACGACAAACAAACAGGGGCACAACAGTGGAAGCAATGAAAACAAATCAGGGGCACAACAGTGGACGCGCAAAAGAGATACTGGCACAACGAGAAGCAAAATACAATTACTGGCAGTGGCGGCGGCAAAGGGAGACCGGGCACACTCAGGGTGGGCCACGCGGCGGGTGGAGCGAACCGGCGCTGACGAGGTCAGGTCAGGTCTATTTCATCCCTTGATTTGTCCCTCGTGCATGTCCTTGTGCCATCTCACCCATTGATATTTTTCCCTCTTAAACGCCATTGTGTCGTCTCATTTGTTTTCTCATTCTTGCACGTTGTTGTGCTGTCTCCTTTGTGAGCTCTACGGACACTATGCTGTCTCCGTATCTATGTTGATACAACGCATGTTATTACAACGCATGCTTTTACATCGCATTTTTTACAACGCAAAAACGTTTACAACGCATGTATTTACAACGAATGTTTTTACAACGCAGGTACCTTTACAACGGATACCATTACAACGTAAGTATAGGTAAATATATATTAATTTTATAATCGTAAATTAATTTAAAAAATATATAATTTAATGTAATTTAATTTAAATTTAATTTAATTTATTTTTACCCTGTACCCCTGTACCCCAAAAACCCAAAACTGACCCTCAACCCCAAAAATACCCCTTTACCCAAAAACCCACAACTGACCCTGAACCCCAAAAATACCCCTTTACCCAAAAACTAAAAACTGACCCTGAACCCCAAAAATACCCCTTTACCCAAAAACTAAAAACTGACCCTGAACCCCAAAAATACCCTTTTACCCAAAAACTAAAAACTGACCCTGAACCCTAAAAATACCCCTTTACCCAAAAACTAAAAACTGACCCTGAACCCCAAAAATACCCCTTTACCCAAAAACTAAAAACTGACCCTGAACCCCAAAAATACCCCTTTACCCAAAAACTAAAAACTGACCCTGAACCCCAAAAATACCCCTTTACCCAAAAACTAAAAACTGACCCTGAACCCCAAAAATACCCCTTTACCCAAAAACTAAAAACTGACCCTGAACCCCAAAAATACCCCTTTACCCAAAAACCCAAAACTGACCCTGAACCCTAAAAATACCCCTTTACCCCAAACATATAACATTTAAAATATACTTATATACTTACCAATACTTACGTTGTAATGGTATGCGTTGTAAAGGTACCTGCGTTGTAAAATCATGCGTTGTAAATACATGCGTTGTAAAAGTGTTTGCGATGTAAAAGTTGCGTTGTAATGGTATGTCGTTGTAAAAGTTGCGTTGTAAGTGATGTTTCCCGCTGTCTCCGTAGCGTACCCGCACCCTCTCATTTCGGATAGCGTGACAGGAAACAATATGGCAATATCCAATATCTGAAAATCAAAGGAGGTTGAGCAGACCACCTCTGGGTGTACAGCACACTAGAGGGGATGGACAGAGGGGACTAGGGCTGGTGGGCGGCCTTAGTTTGCGATCAGGGGGAGAGCATGTCCCTGACCTCCTGGTCAGGGACCTGATCTCCCCCGCAGCTCCGCTGTTAAGTGCCACATGCCACCGCTCCGGGCACTGTGCTATGCTCGCTCAGATAGGTGTTCGAGCCCCTCCTCCACCCGCAGGCTCCTGCCTGCGCCTCATCCCTGGGGTCCAGTGGGAGAGCCTTGCTCTTCTGCTGGCCGCTGTTGTCTGTGTCTGTCTTTGTGCTGTTTTTCTGTCTTTCTGTCTTCCTGTGCCCATGACTGTCTTTGTGCTATTTTTCTGTCTCTCTGTCTTTCTGTGCCCTTTTTCTTCCAGCCTCCTCAGTATATCTCTATAGTACCTGTGCTGTTTTTCTGTCTTTCTGTGCCCGTTTTCTGTCTTCTTTCTAGCCTCCTCACGCTATCTCTATTGTACCTGTCTTTATTTTGCCAGTAATTGTACCTGTGTCCTTGGTGTTATTTAGCCGTTTTCTGTCTCCCTGCCCCTTTCCCCTCCGTGCCCTTCCTGTCGCTGCTGCCACCGTGGCCCCTCCCCCGCTGTCGCTTCCCAGCTGTGCTTCCATCCCCCTCCCCTACTTAATGGCGGCTGCTGCGAGGGAGTGCGAGTAAGACCTCAGACCTCCTGGTCAGGGACCTGCTCTCCTGCCGCAGCTCTGCTGTTAAGTGCAACCGCTCCGGGCACTGCTCTGCTCGCTCAGGTAGGTGTTCGAGGCCCTCCTCCACCTGCAGGCTCCTGTCTGCTCCTCATCCCTGGTGGTCCAGTGGGAGAGCCTTGCTCTTCTGCTGGCCGCTGTTGTCTGTGTCTGTCTTTGTGCTGTTTTTCTCTCTTTCTGTGCCGGTGTCTGTCTTTGTGCTAGTTTTCTGCCTCTCTGTCATTCTGTGCTCGTTTTTTTCCCAGCCTCCTCACTGTATCTCAATTGTGCCTGTGCTGTTTTTCTGTCTTTCTGTGCCCGTTTTCTGTCTTCTTTCTAGCCTCCTCACGCTATCTCTATTGTACCTGTCTTTATAGTGCAAGTAATTGTACCTGTGTCCTCTTAGTTATTTAGCCATTTTCTGTCTCCTTGTCCCTTTGCCTTCTGTGCCCTTCCTGCCGCTGCTGCCCCTGTGGCTCCTGCCCCCCGGCTGTTTCCCGCTTCCCGCCTCCCAGCTGAGCTTCACTCCCCCCTCCCCTACTTATTGGCGGCTGCTGTGTGGCCGAGTGCAGCGTGAGCGCCAAAGGCAAGCCCGCCTGCACCTGTCCGCGACCCGACCGCAGCCAGCGCCAGGAATCCAGGATCTATGCCCTCCCACCGCTAGAACTCCGCTGCCCTCCTCGCACTCGACTCCCGAAGGAACGAAAGCTGCCAGCAAGCGACGCCGAACACCACCCATGGCCAGTTCTCCTGCCGACACTGCAGACAATCCTTCACCATTGACAGCCCCACCACAACTGTTGAACCCACACTGAACGCTTGTACCACCGAAGCCCTGACATGCATCCTCCTCAATGTGCACTCCTCACACAGTCACGCCATAGAGATCTGGGACCTGCTCGACACCCACTCGCCAGATGTCACCTTCTTCACGGAAACATGGATCAACGCCACCTCCTCCCCCCACATTGTCACTGCCATCCCTGACGGATACACGATCCAGAGAAAGGACTACCCCCAACGCCCAGGAGGAGGACTTGCCATTGTGCACAAGAACTCCCTCCAACTCTCCACCTCCAGCATGAGCGACCCCCTCTCCAAAACAGAGCTCCTCCACTTCCAGATATAGACCAGCCGCAGAACCACGCTACGCGAGACCCTTGCCTACAGACCCCCTGGGCCTCGCGCCTCTTCTGCCACCACCATTGCCGATCTTGTCACACTCCACGCCATCACCTCCACAGACTACATTCTCATCGGAGACCTGTACTTCCACCTCGCCAACCGCAGCGACCCTGACTCCACCACCCTCCTGGACAACCTCCCTAACCTCGGACTAAAGAAGCTCGTCACCACCCCCACCCAAAAAGCCGGACACATCCTCGACCCCATTTTCGCAGGAGGGACAAACATCCACTTCAGCCACACCACGCAGCCTCTCTGGACAGACCATCACTGTGTTTACTTCACCTTCAATACCACCACCGCAACCGCGCCCACCTGTGCCTGCCACGAAAAAACTGGAGCAAGGTCACAGAGGAACACCTCAACGCCACCCTCTTCCACGACTCCCCTCTACCACAACTGATGCCAACTCTGCAGCCAAAGGAACTACACCACTGGGTTACCAGCTGCGCAGACAAGCTCGCACCCCTCCACCACCCCATCAGACAACGCCCCGTGAATGCTACCTGTTTCACCACTGACCTCCAAGAAGCCAGGCGCTCCTGCAGATGCCTCGAGAAACTCTGGAGGAACAGGAAACCCACCGAAGATCGGAACAACTACAGGAACGCCATGACTGAATACCAGATGCGCATAAGAGCAACCAAGAGGACCTTTATCAAGAACAAAATCCATACCAACGCCAGTAACGCAAAAGAACTCTTCAACATCATACAGCAGTTCACCAAACCCCCAAGCGGAGCCCCGGACGTCACACCATCCCAGCACCTCTGCAACAAGCTCAGCTCCTACTCCCACCTGAAATTCAAGGTCCTCTATGACAACTTCAGCAAACAGACTCCAAACACCACCCTCCTCTCCACCACCGACAACCAGACCACCATCACCACCTGGAAACCGGCTACCACCGAAGACACTGCCACAACCATGAAGAACACCCACTCAAGAGCCCACACGGACCTATGCCTGCCGCACATCTACCACAGAGCCACCGCCGCCATAGCACCCGAAATATGCGGACCATTAATACCTCCTTTCAATCCGGCATCTTCCCCGATGACTGGAAGCGGGCAGAGGTCAAGCCCCTCCTCAAGAAACCTTTGGACTTGAAAAACTACCGGCCCATCTAACTCCTTCCCTTCGCAGCCAAAGTCACAGAGAGATTCGTCAACGTCCAGTTGAACACATTCATCTAAGAGACCTCCATCCTCGACTCCTCCCAGTCCAGATTCTGCAGCAACCACAGCACCGAGACCGCCCTCCTCACCGCCACCAATGACATCCGCAGCCTTCGACACTGTCTCCCACCGCACTCTCGCCCCCAGACTCTAAGACGCTGGCATACGGGGAACCGCCCTCGACTGGATCCACTCCTTTCTCACAGGTAAAACCCAGAGGATCAGACTCCCACCCTTCCTCTCCGAACCCACAGAGATCAACTGCGGAGTACCCCAAGGATCCTTGCTCAGCCCTACGCTCTTGAACATTTATATGGCCCCCCTTTGCAGCCATTGTTAGACCGCATGGGCTCAGCATAGTATCCTACGCCGATGACACCCGGCTCATCCTCTCCCTCACGTAGAACCCTGAAGACACCAGACTCAGCTTCCAGGAAGGAATAAAAGACACTGCAGCCTACATAAACAACAGCTGCCTTAAGCTCAACTCGGAGAAGACAAAGGTCCTCGTCATTGGACTCTCCTCCACCGCTTGGAAGAACACCTAGTGGCCCTGCGCCCTCGGAAACCCACCCACTCCATCAGGCCACGCCAGAAACCTTGGCATCATTCTAGACTCCTCTTTCACCATGACCCGCCAGATCAACGTCGTCGCCTCCACCTGCTTCAACTCCCTCCGCATTCTTGGCAAGACCTTCAAGTGGATTGCCCCCTTATGCAGAAAGATCATCATCCATGCACTCATAACTAGTAGACTGGACTACGGTAACACCCTCTATGCCGGAATCAACAAAACCCTGCTACACAAGCTCCAAACCATCCAGAACACAGCAGCCAGACACGTCCTCGAAGCCCCACGACATGAGCATATGAGACATAGCACCTACGCGACCTCCACTGGCTCACCATTGAGAAGAGAGTAACCTTCAAGCTACTCACCCACGCCTACAAATCCCTCCACAACATTGGACCCAAATACCTCAACAAAAGAGTCTCCTTCCACTTAGCCTAAAGAAACCTCCGCTCCGCCTACCTCACCCTGACAGAGACCCCACACATCTGCATAACCAGAGCAGGTGGAAGAGCCTTCTCCTACGTCACAGCGAATACCTGGGACGAGCTCCTAGTCAACATCAAATGCTCCCCCACTCCGCACACCTTCAGGAAGGCTCTTCAACTGATCCAGAGCTGCACCACCCCACCCCCAGCGTTTTGAGATCCTCATGGGTAAGTAGCAAGCTTTAAAAACCCCTGATTGATTAATCAGTGAAAGAGGATATGTACGGAGTGCAAAAGAAGTGTGTGCGTGAGAGGAATGTGTCCATGCCTGCACATGTCAGTCCACAGTGCCTCTTTAGTATGGAGTTTGAATGCTTTCACAGTGGTTCGTGTGCAGTTTTGTAGTAGAATGGGGTACATCATGGATACATGTATTTTTTTCCCCATTTAATGAGTGTCCGACGCTATTACTGACCGCTTTTTCAACAGAACATTTAAGTGTGCAAGGAAAACATCTGTGTGTGTTAGTGCTGTCTCATTCTTTTTAGATTGCTCTCTTGCGCTATTTTGTCCTGTACCAGTGATGATCTGGGTACATCTTTTGTTTGTCACCTCATAAAAGTAAGCGGTCTTTGTAGGCACATATTCTAGGTTGGTAAATTTATTTTTATTTACTTGAATATTTCATAAAGTGCAACCATGTCTGCTTCCACTCCTTCGTTGCGCTTGGAACAAGCTGTGTATTATATAACAAAGGCAGATTAGACAGTTTCCTGTGTGTAGGAGTGTGCATTTCTCAATATATCGCCACATACGAGTAAACATATCACAGTATACCCTTTTCTGTGTCTGTATGTGTCAAGGCGAATTTCGCTTCATGCTATTTATTTATCTTAAAAGGCAGTGAGAATCGAAAAAACAGGCGCTGGATGAGTATTGGAAATATAAATTCAACAAAAAAAATCCAGCAGGTCTGCAGTAGTAAAAGAAAGGTTGAAGGCTGATTCCAAGTAACCTCTTGGTCGTAACTAAGCCAATACTAACTCAGGCAGTGGCCAGTAATATTTGTTAGGGAGGGCATGGCCCGGGCAATGACAGCAACATAAGAGTGGTTCAGTGGATGGGAAAATAAGCTTTCTCATTGCATTGTTTACAAATGTCTACATATTGGTAAGATTATAATGTGTATACATTTTGGGATAGTGTCGGAAGGGTTCAGAGAAGGTTTTTGGTTTGGAGAGTGAACACAAGGACTATTTCTTTGTTAACCATCACAGAAACAATAGATTGCCAAGTACTCACTTGCCAAATCACAAAATAGGGTTTAGAAATGCATACCAAATCGAAATTTGAAGGGGTGGGTCCAGCATCCCTGTTGCATTTAAAAATGCTATATAACAATTGTTTGCGTACATAATTGGGTTGTAAACCATTCTTAGGTTACCAACTCTTCAAAGGTGGTTGCAACCCATTCACAAAGGCGAAGTGGTCATCTTAAGACACTTTCCGTTGTGAATGTAAAACAAAAGTTTAGAGTGAAAAATAACCCACTGGAGCTTTCATGAACAAGATTTTAAATGCAGCACTGTTTCTTTCAAGACATAGGGGCTAGATTTAAAACAAAAAAATATTGAAAACAAGATGAGACATGGTAATCTGCTGACAGCAGGCTACCATTCCTCTAATGGCCATCCACTGGACTAAATCACACTTTGCTACCGAATTCATGAAGAGTAATGGGGTAGGTAGGATTGTGCCTTACTCCAAATCCTTATTGTGCAAACTCCGACATTTCTGTAGCGTGAAATATTAACAAATCCTATGTGGGACGGAAATACACCGACAATAAGGTTGATTTTATACTATTACCCATTCACACGTGAAAGGTTTTGTGCCTTATTTGCACTCTGGAGCACCCTACTCTCTGAATCTACCTTACAGAATCACAATCATGGGAATCTAGGTACTTTCACCCTTATATTTTTATTCATAATTGCATGAACTGTGGATTTGCGACATTAAGGGGGGGATATGCCCTTAATTTACAATAGCGCTATGCACAAATCACCATTTAAATTAATGGAAGTCACCATGCCGCAGGGCACATAGGATTTTTTAGTATGTCACGATACAGGAATATCGGTATAAACTCTTGTCAATCATTATATTAGACAACCACTTGAGTGCTGTCACCATGATCAGTGATGCAATATAATTTCAAAAAATCTACTTTGATCTTCAATGGATAAGAATTTCGCTATACTTAATAGTTCTGACATGTCAGTTATTCTGTTTGCTATAACTTGGGTTTCCACATAAAAAGATCACTTGAACTGTGATGTTTCTCATTTAAACACAGTGGGTGTCTACCAATGGTGCTAATTGTCTTATACCCACTTTGCTACAATTGTGCATTTCATGTGTTTTTTAGGCCTGAAGAAGTCGCTGTGTAGTGTGTGGTAGTGACGAAACACGTGTTGGCTAGGCTAAGGCTTTGTACGAAAGAAACCACAACAATGACAATAAATCCTGGAACCACACGAAACAGTGGATGAAGAGTGTTTCTTTTTGTTTTCCCTTTCTTTTCTCATAACTGTACTAACTGAATTTATTTACTACGAGCGTGTGCAGGGGACCTTTTAGCTCTATTAATACATTGGTCGGTTCAGTACAGACAAAAAAAACTTCAACGGCAGACTATAGGTTCTGCATCTCAGGCAAGTTTCCTAAATTCAAACAGTCATGCTCAGCTATACCCTGGTACCAGCCGTTACGTGATGCCTCTGTGTTCCAGATCCTGAAATTGTAGTTGTAAGTGGGTGTGCGCCAGGAAATGAAGTCCAAGATACTTTTGTTGTATAAAAAGTCTTTATTCCGAATTAGTATTTCTCATATGATAATAGAGCATTGGGCTCAGCCAACACATTTCATTCTCCCTTGGAGAACTTCATCAGGGCTGAAAATGACATGGAAAAAGACACCAAATCAAAAATACAGAAACTCAAATCATAAGTAAAATACAATACACACAGACAGGACTTTAAAACAGAGGCACAAAAAATTGACTATTCGAAAAGAACAAATGGACATTTATAATGGAACATGTGACAGGATGAAAGGCATCCTAAAATGTGCCACACCACATATCAGAGATTAAAAACACACACATGTACCAATTGTAAAAGGTATGCGTGTAACCTTTAATAAACCTCCACGAGTGTATTCCTCTGAAGATCTGCCTCTTGTTTCAATAATAGCTGAGCATTATTTTCACAAATTACTGACAGTTCAAGTCTATGTTATATGTGTAACCAGGGGTGTATGACAGGGCTGTGTGCTGACTCCCACCCTATTTTGTTTGTACAAAAATGGCTTGGTGGATACTTTGACTGGGGTCAGTGATAACAATGCTTCTAAGATTTATTCCATCAAAATTCCAGACCTATTGTTTGCCGATGATACCCTACTCTTATTAAAATCCCCTATGGGGATTCAAATGATACTCAATGGGTTCAAATCCTTTTGTATCGAGCAGAGCCTTGAGGTTGATGTTGCCATGGTGAAATTTATGGTTTATAATTCTGTGCATTCCACCAGAACCAACGCCATGTTGAATGAAATTCCACTGGAGAGGGTCGCTATTTTTGAGTATTTGGGGATCACTCTCAATGAACACATGGATTGGGCCTTTCACATTGGGAAACAGAGGTTGAAATCAGCACAGAGTACAGGTGGCCTGGCTAAGGTTTATGGGTGTTCCTTTTCTAAATGAAAATGCAAGCTGAGCCTACATGCAGGATGCACTGTTCCTAGGAGAATAATTATTCTCACAAAGTAAACTGATTATAAGACTCTATTAAATCAAAAGTCTATGAATTTGTATTGCCAACATTAATTTTATTTTGCAAAGTAATTATTCAAGAACTATACTGAGTTCTTAAATCATCTTTTAAATCATACGCTAAAGACTTTTCATACGTCTATGTAATTCATAGCATGAAAGAAAATACAAATATATATATGTCCATATAAACCACTATATTACTATATTGTTTTAGGACTAAGCACAATATTTATTGGAACATCACATTTATTATCTGTATTCCCATGTATGTGGGTACCATATTACCATAAGAGGAGCTTCTTGACAACTCTCGCAGGGGTTATGTACAGTGATTCTACCGTGAAATATAACTGATATGTTTTTACATTGCTCAGTTCACTAATTGTCAAATCATGAGACGAATATCAATGTTCCTTCCTGTGTATAATGACTATTTATTCGCTGTTGGATTATGATTTTGATATAGACATTTCTTTGTATTACATCTGTCCAGGTATTCGCCCCTGAAGAAGGGAACAGGGCTTCCCGAAATGCATCGGGCGACAGCAAGAGACCATACATAATGTTATTGTTCCAAATGGACAATCATGTAATATAGTGGTTTATATGGACATATATATATTTGTATTTTCTTTCATGCTATGAATTACATAGACGTATGAAAAGTCTTTAGCGTATGATTTAAAAGATGATTTAAGAACTCAGTATAGTTCTTGAATAATTACTTTGCAAAATAAAATTAATGTTGCCAATACAAATTCATAGACTTTTGATTTAATAGAGTCTTATAATCAGTTTACTTTGTGAGAATAATTATTCTCCTAGGAACAGTGCATCCTGCATGTAGGCTCAGCTTGCATTTTCATTTCTGTTTTTGTACTATGTAGCCAACATAGTCTAGCAGTTTGCACCCTTGGTTTACCTTACAAGATTGTTATAAATCTGAGTGCTCCTCTTTACATTGTAATTGTATGTTCCTTTTCTAAGCCTCTTAGCCCCTTGATGGAAATATACAAAATTCAATCCGTGGGAGCCATTACTTATGTGGCAGAGCTATGGATAATGAATTGGTAGAAAACAAATTCATTAGGGATTTAGTGAATCTTCCCTCTAGTACCCCCTGAATACGCTCCGATCAGACTAGGGCTGAGCCCCAGTTTGGAGGTTATCTCTTAAAACCTCTCCTCTTCTAGAGGAGACCCCAGAGCTGATCCCATATAGACACACACGAAAAGAACTTGGTGATGTGAAGCAATGCTACTGCTTGTGTGACCTACCTCAAGAATTACAAGAAGATTTGGAGGCCTGGGCATATCTACCTAGAAGGGTGTCCAGGAATCCATCAGGAGGTGAGTTCTCATATGTGAGCTAGTGCTGAGAAGTGTTGAAGCTCTAAAACAAAGTAAACCATCAGGTATGGTCAGACTTCAAATTATGAAAGAAGTCATGAACCATTAGAAGAGTGTTACTGATACAATCCAGGAGGGCATCTTTTCGTTTACGAGAAGGATTTTGGGATTGGGGCAGAGGAACACACAAGTGAGAAGATGCCCATTATCACAAGCCCGGCAACCACCACTGCACTTCAAACTGATTGTTGCATCTACTACCTGAGTTACCTAAGGTTGCTAGTGCTGCTGCTCATTGCGGCCAAAGATCCCTTCATCTGCCCACAATTGAGCCAAAGTATTTGCAACTGGTAGACTTTGTGCCGCACTCCACCAGGAATCGGCCTACTCCCTCTGAGAGCAATGCATGTTTGCAGAAGCAACCTATACCGGAAGAGCTTACAAACTATTTCACAAATGACAGAAAGTTACTGTTGCACTGTACTCACAGCTAGTGAGAGCAGAGTACATAACTGTTGGGGGTGGGGGGTTACAACTGAGACTGTGAATAAGAAAAAGAGCAAACCCCACATGAGTTCTACTGTGATTTTTGCCTAGTCACTATTGGTTCCAATTGGTGCGCCATACTCAGTGTCCTCTGTGTCTTATGTAAAGTCTGTTTTGTTTTTCCTCCCTTTTTGATGGAAGAGAGAAGAAATGTCCATCCTTTCCTCCTTCCCTAGCCCATCAGCACTAAATAGGATCATTGGCCCACTCCTACCCCCTCAACATCCTCCTATTTGCTGCTGAGGATTCGAGCGAGGCTCTCAGAAACCTGTTTTCTTTCGGTCCGTGGTCTGCTTCCCTGGCTACCTCTGAATCAAGGAGTATCAAGGGCAGTGTGCAGGGTAGCAAACGGTTTACTAGGGGCAGCAGCACCTACCTAGATCCTAAATGACACTCATGATCCTTTTTTAAATAAACTACGATGTTTAAATACAAATTCAATGTTTTAGTTTTGGCAAACTGGCATTTCTTAAATGCGCTTCACACAAAAACCCTCTCTAATCTTTGGCAACATCTCTAATACTCCGTCATGGGTTGATTTGCCTTCCAAAGTCTTAGGGATCGACTTCCCTTTGTATAATAAGTGTGTTGGATTTATTAAGGGTAGTCTGCATAGGGCCCTCTGGTAGTTCTGTTACTAGCCCAGTCAGACTGGACTTCGTTATTATTATATTTATTTCTATGTCAATGTCTATGTGAGTGGATTTCCCAACAATGTTTTTTTTGTATCTATACGTGGTACGGTGTGTGTATTAGTGTCTGCATGTAGGTATTCGAATTTCCCAGTACGCATACTTCTATGTGCATGTGTAATGTTTTTTTTGTTGCTTTATTTATGACCTGTGAGGCCATTTGCCAGTATGATCACTTAAATTGTTATCCTGTGACCATGTCTGGATGCCCTAGTTCCTGCACTCTCTTTGCTCTTACACCCACACTGTTTATGTCCCTGTTTAATCTCAGACCCCTCCTGGAAGGCCTCCTTTGCACCTCATTTTCCACCTTCCATGTCTTTTGTCATCTCCTAAGGCCTTCGGCATGAGCCATTCTTGTCCTATGCAGCATTTCAGGTCCCTTGCTCGTCCTGGCTCGGTCTTCCTCGCTGGCTAGGAACCTGACTACTCCTTTCACTCCTTGTAGCTTTACTTTGATGAATCCACTGCTGGTTGACCCACGATTTACAACCCACCTCAGATCCACTGTGATCAAAAGCCTAGCCTAAACCACAGTCAACTCTGGTTGACTGTGGACAAATAATACTCTCTGTTGTTTGTTAATGGCAAGAATTAGGTGCCTCATATCTCAGTGACTCTGTCTGTGCCAGGGTTTGGTGCCCAAACCCTGGCAAAGACAATGCGCTCAGGAAGGGAGAACTTTGTGCTTTTGATCTCCTGGTGAGCTTGCATATAATTTACTACATTGTTGCACTAACCTTTTCCTCATCAAGTGGGTAGACTATCAATGTTGTTTCATTTATTGCTGCATGATGTCGTCATTTGGTTTGTCCTACATGCCTAGTTCAGTTGGTTTGCGCCACAGTGTGTACTACGCCAGACGCAAGTCTTCCCTTTCAGGTGCCTGCTCAATTTCTTCGCACACATGTTCATCCCTCTGTAAGGACATTATAGTTGACACTGAAACACTCTCTTCTCTCATTAAACTCCAGGAGATATACTTTCTGTTTTTTCAAGAGTCCCCATTTCCCCAGTGGGGAAACGTGACTGAGACTCCTTTTTGCTTCTGAAAATGTAGAAGGAGATTGCTAGTATGACCCAACCTCTGCTGCAGTTATAGCACAGCTTTGTGGTGTGATATGGTGTTCAATTGGTTCTTTCTACAGCGGCATTGTTGAGGTAAGTTTTCAGGCCAATATGCAGTTGGTTGCTGTTGGTTTCTTGATAGCACACATGAATGCGCATTTGTCCGTGCATCTGTGTCATCTCTGTACAGTTTGTATGTATTGCTCATTTCCCCTCCTTTCGTGTACGTATTGACCACTAGTTCCGTTTTCTCACTGCTTGTTCCATTATCGCTTACAGCTTTAGCCTTTGATACAGAAGTTTGCTAATTCTGGCCTCACAGCTGTTTCAGGAAGTGGTAAAGCAATATGCATAATTTATTATGGTGAGAAGCCTCCACTCTCACAGCACCCATGGATAGGGCCTTGCCTGTGGCTGGAAGAGACAACGAGAAAGCAGTCACGAATCAGGCCTGACTCGCCTCTCTCCTGTGACGGGAAGAGATGATGTGAGTAGGCCAGCCTCAGACCTGTGCTTCACCTGCTGAAGGGAGAGAAGTAAGAAGAGCAGGCTTGCCTCAGAGCTGTGCTTCACTTGTGCGGGAGCAAAACTGTACTCCAAAAGTTACCTGAGTTGGTTCTCCCACAGTTTACTGGATTTGAGATGGTGTTAAACCTCAATTTCATGAGAGCTGTGTGTCCCCGTGTTAGGGCACCTTGCCAAACATCAATTTAGCAGTAATGGTGTCCACTCAATAATTGAGTTCTAGATCAATGGAAATGTAAAGTGTTTTATTTCAAACAATCACAATAAGAGGTACAGTGTCAATGCGGGCTCTCAGATGCAAAGTTATACAAAGTATGTAAAATCAGAAATTATTCTAAGTCCCAAATGAAGAGGGGAAATCAGAAAGAATTGTTGCATAGGAAATTAGAAATACTGCAAACTCATTATGGTGTAGGCTAAAGTATAATTTCTTTAGCAAATCAGACCACAAGAATAATAAATGTCATAACCTTAAAACATAAGCATCATCACCAACTCATCGAATAATTATTCAACATTCTCTCTGCTAATGTCACCGAGAGGTGTTCGAACAAATATGAAACATTTAACAATAAGACTTTGGCTCAGTGAATAGGTCAAGTGAAGGGATGAAAGACAGAGATACTTGTCGCCATCTACAATCCACACCATATGGTGAGGGAGATAAGTAGGGAGAGAAGGTCTACCTCGGAGCTGTTTTCACCTGCTGATGGGAGAGATAGAGGAGGAGTAGGCCTTCCTCAGGCCTGTGCATTATCAACTGCAGGGAGAGCTGCCACTTCTCCGCCATGTCCTCTCAAACATCTGCACTTCCACCAACAGCTGTCTGCATCAACACTCTCCTCTGAGTGCCAAAGCCCCTGAGCGGTATGTTACTTTGACGGTGCAGTAACGTTGTAAAGATCATCTCAGCACTGTGGTGTTTTCAAAATATTCTAACATTTCTCATGAGATGTGTGATTAGATAATTTATATATTTAAAAAAATAGGTGTGCAGATAATGACTTGTAATTGTCTTTTTAGAGCATTATAGACACAATATACATATCAATATTCTGAATTTTATAACCTGTGCTTAATGTTAGTGTAACGTCTGCTTTTGTTTTTTTTAATGTCACAAATAATAAAAAATATAAACAGTTAACTCTCATTTCCTCCCTCCCCAACGGACTATATAGAAGGAGGTGGGTGATCAGAGGAACAGAGGAAAGGAATACGCAGCAGAGAAACCTGTCACATTTAATATGAATGTAAGTCTGTATGTATGTGTGTCATGTTTGTACAGAGCGAACCTAGGCTAAAACAGGCAGAGAACTGCTCAGGGTCAAAAGCAAAGAGGGATCAGAGAGGTAGCCGGGGCTTGGGAGCACAAGTGGACTGTGGCTGTATGAAAGTTGTGATTTCTGAGCAGAAAAGAACTGTCTAATTGTTTCATTCATTATTTGTTGCTTGGAGGCTCACAGATAGACAGTTTAAAATATCAGTGCTTTTATCAGGAAATTCACAACTTATGATTAGAACCGCAATCCTTAACTATGCAAACCATAACTCATACACCACATGTGATGCTCATGACCTCACCCTTGAAGTGACAGATGCAATTACAAATGTCATTAATATTCTTACAGATGGGATTAAATATCATATTACCCTCAACAATTTGAAAGAGACAGCTATGAATTTAGTATTATTTATTGGTTTGGGTATTGGTTCTTATTTAATTATGTTATGCTTGTAGGTGTTGCTACTTATTGATATAAAAATTGCAAGGTCATAAATATTGCATTTGGTATACAAGTTAAGGTTTTCACAACTGTTTTTTTTGTTTAAAATTTTTGGGGGGGAGTTTTACTTTTCATGGTACATTGTTACACTTCTTTTACAATACATGATGACAGGTGTATGCAGGTAGTCGGAGGATATCAATGCATTTTGGAACAACCATCCCATCATATAACGTACAACACAAGTAAGAAACAGCAACAGTAAGTAGATATTACTTTTCCAATCGACTAGTGCGGGTAATGGGAGGTTGACTGGTGCCTGGTGCCTGCATATGTGGGTTTCCGCGTGGCGCAGGTTGATATAACCCTTTTATACCTGGGCATGGGACATACTTTATACAATGACAAGTGGTATAAAGGAATAAATACAAGATAATTTCTGAGTAGAGCACATTTAATTACCCTCTCCACAATTATTATTCTTGATGAATGTATCAAAACATATTTATAACCTACATAGACGATAGCACCTAATCAATGAAATGAACACAACAGTGACATATATCACAACGTACTATACATAAACCAAAAAACATAAATATATAACACAATAACCCTAAACAAATTATTTTCATAGTGTTCCCCTTACAATTCTGGGAGGACCACTAAGAGGTAGTCAAGGTGGCACACTTAAGGCTAGTTAATGAGTACGAGTCGTTCTAGTGTGACACCCTACAATTCCAAACAATCACTACAGTTCCAATGACTCCTCCTAAAAAGTGTTGACCTGACCATGTTTCAGCCTTTTAGTCTTCTTAGGCCTCCTCAGGACAGGGTTCATATGTTAATCTATCAAACCATCAAAAGACCAGAGTTCATAATATACAGTGCCACATAGATTTCTCAGGATACGGCATGCCTCCCACTGCATGTGATAGAACGCCCTCCGTAGGTCTACATCCAATCAATCACCATCTGCGTCTCGTTTGGTCATTTCGAATATTCAAAAATAAACCACTATTATTGAAGTCTGGGGGTATAAATCTCCTCTATTCCCTTCGCTCTGTTTTCGTGGAGGACAAACAATTTGTTTAGGGTTATTGTGTTATATATTTATGTTTTTTGGTTTATGTATAGTACGTTGTGATATATGTCACTGTTGTGTTAATTTAATTGATTAGGTGCTATTGTCTATGCGGGTTGTCATTCAGTCAGGTTTGCATGACTGTTGTGCAAGTTATGCATTATTGACCTAACAATAACTGCAAATGTCAGAGGTTTTTCAGTTTTCATTCATAACCATAACTCTGTTTTAACTGTGGTTTCTAATGGAATTTGTAAGATTTTTTAAATCATTTATTGTGTTAGCTTTATTTCCCCTAGTAAATGTCAGTTTTTTTTATCATATACTTCTGCGAAGGTATACCCTACCTCGCTGTAGATGGTCTTGGGCTGCGTGCAGTGGACCTTTGCCACAGGGACTGTCCTATGGCCAGGCCCCACATCCACATTACTGTGATCAGCCAACCTTCCTGTGCATTGCCAAAGGCTGTGGGTAGCAAGGGTTGAATGAAAGGCCTGTGGCCAGTCCCTGTGCCTAACTGGCGCTGGACTCAACCCCCACTGACCACAATATGTGCAGTGGGGGTTGGCTGCCTGCATGGGGGCAGTTAGTTATTCATTTTGATATTACAATTAATTATTATTGCTGTATTCTTTTTAAGACTGAACAATAATATTTATACTCATATATATGTAAAATTCTAAATTATTTATATTATCTTGCATTAAGTCCAAGCTCTCATTGTTTATTTTCTATGGGTGTGTGTTGCAGCACCTGTGAGTGGTCATGTGTTGTGCTATAGTAATTTTAATGTTGTGTTGAATGTACACTTATTGATTTGTTACTTTAAGGGCTGTAGTGACTTTAGAAGTGTAGTTTGTGAATAGTAATGGTCTTACTCTTTTGGGGGTAGGTGGGTGGATGTACAGGCCTCCTTTAATTTTTAATTTTATCAGGGCGAGCTATTTGTAGGGACTGCTGGCCTAGTCGAGCAGGAGACTCCAGCTGACAAAGAACAGGTGTTCTGTTTATTCAGAAAGTGAATGAACAATAAAGATTCCTTTAAATCTTGTTAAGTTTGCTGTGTGCTCAAAGACAGAGATCAAATGTCAGCTTATGTCGTCTTACAAATTGCTTCTTATTTTGTTTACAAAATCCTCTAACGTTGCAGTCAGAGATTAAAGTGAACTGTCTGACAGTGATGCTATGTGAAATTAAAGACAATAGGATGTCAGTTTTTATCTAACACACATTTAAATAACTTGTAAATGAATTATACAAATATTTTAAAATATGTTACAATAGTTGGACACTACTTTAAAAAGAATTCTGAAGGGTGAGGGAAGTAAATATTTTAAAAGGATAAAACACATCAGAACACAAACCAGATTTTAACATTATAATTTGTAGGTTATATAGTTTTATCAGTAAGCCTTCATGTCAGTGGGAAAGTTTGTGGCCATTGCAATTAAAGTGTCCTGTTTGTAAATTATAGTGCACTACTACGTCATGCTATAGTAATATATTTATTAGAATGAGAGTTTTTAAACAAGAACTGAGAAGCATTCCTGCCCTCGGCTTGATGACAATGCTATCCGTAAACCAAGGGGCAAGTTAGGGGGTCAAGTGCCCCTATATGTGGGCTAGCTTTTTATTATACATGGAGCAAAAGTTTAGTCTAATAAATCAAACAAAATAGTTTTTGTGCAGTAGACATGCAGAACTCACATATTTGAAGGTGCTCTCATATTTGATAATGAAGAAAAAGGTGACTCAACATAGTGGCTAAACGGCTCATCACAAGGTGTTGGAAATCCAATGAATCGCCAACCATAACAGCCTGGTCATTCTCTGTCAGGAAGACACATTGGGCTTGCACAAATACACCATTTCATTCAACTGGGACACCATCCTGACTGCCCTTCAACCTGCATTACACCTAGAGGTGAATTCTAATGACTCTGAGGAACCATTGATCATACCCGATCAGGTGCACTCACACAATCCATAATACTGATATATGTAACACCCATTTGCATGTATGTCGAGATATGTACTAGGTGATGTTTGATATTCACTGTAAAGTTGGAAATCCACTATGGATGAGCTGGGAACCCTCCAGATTCCCTTTCACCCCCATCCCTCCCCTCAATCTTTTGTTTCTGTTCCCTTTTGAGCTAATTGGTTGCTCGCAGTTAATCAAAGCATTCATGTTTGATGTCATTGCCATATAATGTCATGATTATTACAGCCATGTGCAAACTACCTCAATTGGAGATATCTTCTCTCCCTCCTCCCTCTCATTCATTGTGATGATGATTTATGATAAATTGCTCCAAGCTGTATTTAGTAGATGCCCATAGATCTACTGGGGTGAATACACCTGATCTATTGTAATGTGATCTTACAAATGTCTTATTTCGATGCTAGTTAAATTGTAAATGACCTTATGACTTCCGCTATGCTTGATATTGTACTATGTTTATATCACAGAAATGTCAATAAACAGATAAAAAAGAAAAAGGCAACTCAAAATAAAATATTTGCATAGGATCACACACTTTGACACCAGTCTATGGAGCAAGCTCATTACAGTTAGGTCAATTAAATTATTCAATTTACTAGAACTGCAGATCCGGTGACATTTTAATGATTTTTCGAGGCTTAAACCAATTTGTAAAAATATGGGAATGCAGGTGGGGCTGGAGGTTTTGCGGATTATGGGGGTTGATACAACGGAATCTGTGGTAATCGCAGTAGCAACGTTTCTGGGCTGGTCATGGATTATCAGAACTAAGAATATAGACAGAGGTTAAATATCAGTTATTAATTCCGATGTTATATATGTTCTTGTCTGCCACCAAAACTACACACATTTTATTTGTTGTATTCTTCTGTGGTTTTAGAGTGATATGAATTGCTATGTAATTATCTAGTTTTATGCTCAAGTATTTAATGTAATGCCAGAATGAATGGCTTTTAACCTTTATAATAAGGGTAAAATGTGTTTAAGGATGATGATTGTGCTTATGGCTTTTAAGGTTGTCTTTTATAAAGAAAATTTGAATAAAGACGTATGAAACTGAACTGAAACTGATTTTTCGAGGCCTGCTGCATTAGCATGCCCTTCCATAACCCCTCCTCAAATGCCCTTAAACCCGTCCATTTAGAAGTATTTCTCATTTACCAGCTACTCCTCTGGTCCATCCCACATTTACTCCAAAAAGGTATACCTATGTGTGAGGAGATCTCTGTCACGTTGACATAGACTTCAGCAAAATAAAAAGAGTAGAGGTGGAGGTCTCTGCACGTAGGTTTGTGAATAGTATTTTGTAATATGTGAGTTATACTACTGCATTACTACTCACATACTACAAGATGCTGTTTGTGGATAGGCCCCATTGTGGTTTGTACTATGATTTCAGCATAACATTACTGGGACAGTGGCAGATCCTAATGTTAAATGCTTTTGTTACTATAAAATGTTTTCTGTAAAGAGTTTTGCTATGCCATCAAATTAACCTCACTCTCTATCAGTTACATAATATAAACTAACCAAGAGGTTACAGGTTACAAACACAGACACATAAAGTCAGTCAAAAGATATTTTATTCAGCAAATTGAAGCGATAAAAGCAACATAAAAACACAATGTTAAAATAGTAAAACATTGAAAATTCCATCTACAATTCTTCATTTTGAATACAGGTGTGTCTTTAAAAGAATATTCCAGACACATACATTTGTACAGAATGTGCGTTAACCCATCAAGGTACATACCTGACATTGGTATCTGTGATTTGTATGTTTCATATACCATTGCAGCAAATGTTCAACATCCTGAGCTGTCTCTATGGAGTTAAGGCCTGTAACCTGGAGCTGACACCATTTTTATGGTATTCAATCACCTGCTTATTTCCAGATTTTCTGAAGCTCATTTTATATTACCAAGACATGTTGTAGGAATATTTTTAACTTTTCAGAATGTTGTCATTTCTACTGGCACTTTTAACACCCCAATACTAAGAATACCCTTCTGTGTCACCACGCCATGCACTGTTCCATATACCCGATCCCTGATCCACTTGTTGCAACGTTTTAGATGGGTACACAGAGGTGATTATTGGGAAAACGCAGATTCTCCTGCACCCGCAATCTCATGGACTACGATACTTTCCTGGAAACATGCTGAAGAATTTCACATATTGACATATTTCACACACATTATTTTTCCCTTGGCTACTTGGACATGTGTTGTTTTATAGACTACATTGTATTTGTTTGATGCAATAAAAAAGCATTGTCTACATTGTTACACTTCTCAAATAGGGTGCATTAGCACTTTCCAATTTAATTGTGTCAAACTCTTTTTGACATGACTCATCACTCAAATGTGCAACATTTTTAAGCAAACCTCTCAACACTTAGTCTTATCTGCAAAGTTTGCTACAAACTTTATTTCAAATCATGCTTGTTATCTGGTATCATGGTGATGACGATATTATTTACAAATTGCTCACGTAGTCTAAGACCGTCGGCATCAATAGTATGTCCCAAGTAAGTCATACTATTGAACTTCAACCTGCACTTCCCCTGTTTTACCGCTAGTCCATTGTCCCATAGCCTCAGCCGCGGCCCATGCAGGTAAGAGTGGTTGGTGGTAGGGCTGGGTGGGGGAGGATTTCGACAGACGACCATGAGGGAAAATGAAATTAAAAAAAAAACTTCCTTGTGGTCGTCTGGCAAAATCCCTACCCACCCGGCCCTACCCGGCTGCGGTTGCATAGCCTTTCCAACACACTTTTTAATTTCAAATCATGGCCTTGTTCAGCTTTACCACAAATTAAGATATCGTCCTAGAAATAACTTACACCAGACATGGCTCCAACAACCCTCTGCATCAGTGTCAGCAAGACTGATGCAGAGGATTTGTTGGATTAGTTTTGTTACCAAAGTAAAAATCAAGTTATTTCATAGTAATAGGGAAGAGGATGTAGCCTTACGGCTAGACAGTCGACCTTGAATCTGAGGAACTGAGTTTGAGTGTCGGCAGGGACACCCAACATCCTGTGATTCTGGGCAAATCACTTAATATCCCCACACCTAACAAAAATGAATGCGTCCATCTGTAACAAAACTGGTGCTCATGTAAAGTGCTCTGATACCTGATATCTTTGGGTCAAGTTTGCGCTATATAAAGTTCCAAAAGAAATGACACACTATCCCCTTTTTCCTGAGAGAGAATATTTGGTAAAGTATGATAAATCCTAAATCTTTCTTTACCTAATGAGTGTAACAAAGTAGCTTGCTTCCGCTTATCTGCCATCCTTTCATTACCAGCAACAAACCTGTATATTTTGAACCCATCAATTCATTCCTCCCACAGAATGGCAGAATCCCCTGGACTAGCCAAAAATGGTGGTGGAACCGCCAGATTGTGAGTCATTTTGCATAATGTGATCCCAAGATGATGCTGCAAAAATCAAGTATGTTCCAAATATAAACTTGTACACTGAATATACGCACTCAATAATGCACTCTGCCAATGCCAACAACACAGCAATGGTGTGCCCATCACCAAGGTTTGTTACTGATACAATGCAAACTCTGTCACACTCTTGCTCACCTGAACATCCAGTTAGTTCTGCCGGAGAGATCCAAAGAAAATTCACACCCACTCTTAAACCTCTAATCCCACTACACTGATATAAAAACAGTGAATGAAGAAAAGAAGCTCAAGGGAAGGGGAAAGTGGAGAAAATAACAAAAGAGAGAGAAACACTGCTTCAGTTGAGACGTCACTGGGAAGAGATGTCTGTTTGCTGTGTTATCTATCAGAAAAGACAACCAAAACAAGAATATTACGAACTGTCTATATATAAATATTGGCAGTTTTCCCTCTGTTACACTAGATTAACACAAATGCTACACAATCTACATTAATATACCTCTCTGTCTCTAGCCTTTTATTTGTCTTCCAGTTAGGACCCTTTCCGTGAGAAAATAAGATTTCTTTTCCTGCATTCAGTGAGAGAAAGAACAAGCGTTAAACATGTTGTCAATTGCTAAGTGCGTTATTTCTTAGAGGGCTACTTTGCCTTTTACTTACTCTATGTTTTGGTCCTTGAATCGCAAATTATTGTTCTGAAATGATTTAAGCTATACTTGTAGAGGTCTTAAAACTTTGCATTAACACAAAAGAGATTTTTCTGTCCTTCGAAAAATAATACATTTCAATCTCTATTTTAACATAACCTACTACTTGGTTTGAAAGTCTTTGTGCAAAACCTTTGTGCTTCAAAAGCCATGAATTATGTCTCAAAGATTATTGATTCGGCAGATTAAAGTTTCAAGAAACCCAAAAAGAACGAGTTAAGTTCACAAGTTCAAAGTCTTCGAAAGATTTCTTTGACCTTCGAGCTTTTCTTATTTAAAATGTCAAAATGTACTTACTCGAGCTTGATACATTAGTTTTCTAAGAAGTCTAATCACTTTCCTTTTTTTTTGCAGGCGGTACCTGTTTCCTTGAGGAACGGAATCCTGAAAGCGCTGGAAATGGTGGGGAAGATCTCCAAGCAGGACCCAGAGGCACTCGGAAGAAGATTCGCCGGAAGACAACGCAAGCTGCGGCGGAGGAAGAGCTCCAGGGGCACGAAGAATTCCAGGCGCTGATTTCAGGTAAGCTGGGGCGGGAGAAAGGATGCGGGATGGATCAGGACCTTCAGATGAGCTTGGAAATCCGACGAGCACAAGCAAATGTCTCTGCTCCGGACTGCCATTTATAGATGGCTTCGGGTGGGGCTCACACGCGCTGCACGTTGTAAGGAATTCAGTTAAGAAACGTGCAGCGCTCTCTCATATGCAAATGAAGGCTTTTTTTAATCAAAAGAATCAGGTTTTACAATTTCAAACAAACTGTGACAGTGAAGAACAAACCTTGGCAAAAACAGTTCGCATTGCGCAATGTGCAATAGCAAGAACCATACAGTGTGGTATCCTAAATAATTACTGTAATCCAAATCACACAAAATATTACTGCATTATTTAAAACCCACATCATTGTGAGGAAAAGGGACAGGCTCTTTGCCTTGAACAGATCCTAACACATTCTGACCGATTAATGATACATGAATGGTGTGCACATTGCCGTGATTCTCTGGTTAAATCCAGGAGAGAGCTCCATTAAACAGTAACTATAAACAATAGTTGTGTGTATCACCATAGAACAGTGCACACACGTTTACCTCTTGTGACCAAAACACACTGTGACATGATAAGAGGAGTGGGCCTGATGGAGCGGAAATTTCATAGAAATTTCTCAATGCAAAACACCATTACCTCTTGTTTCCCGCTCAAGGCGATGAACCTTTGCCACCGTGCTATGAACAAAAGGATACCTTGCATAAACATGAGCAATTCAAATGCAAATAAATATTTAAGGCTATAATGAGAGTTGTGAGTAGTTTTAAAAGTATTTTTTTCTAATCAAATTTAAGGTTCTCTGACTCTTTATTCATCAGTCAGATATCAATCAGGTTACAGAATTGAAAATAGGAAACAATTGAATTAGTACAGAACATACTATAGATTGCATACAAAGCACTCAATAAAGGAGGAAATGCATATTTCTAATGGAAAAGAGTTTCAAGAAATATAATGCAAGAATGAGTTATGCAAAGCTAAATCAATAATGAATAATTGCAAAATGTCCCATAAAGAGAAATAAATGCGTAGGACAAATACGTCTTTACAAAGCCAGTTAGTCAAAGCATAAAACTTAGGGTTTTAGCATCTAAATCTTCTGTCGCTCTCTCAGCTAATTCCATGTCTTCGTGCTGTTCATCTCTGCCTGCCTCTCTGTGTCTCCCACAGAAGCTGCAGATTGAGCCCCTCCTCCCTTCTGCAGAACTCAAGAAAAAAGCTATGTGTTTCTGCAAGCGACCTGCTAAAACAAGCCCCACACTGAAAAACATAAGATCTCGCCGGCGAGACTGCACAAGCGCAGCCTACGCAGGCCGAGACCTAAAAATGAGCAAAGCTCCCTACACCTCTCAGCTAGCAACCAGTATTTCTAACAAAAACACATGTGACTTGGTCTTCGTAGTTTGTCTAATTGGAGTTTCAGAACACGTCGACACCCCATGGGCTGACTGGCATCAATCAGGCGAGTTCTTATAACACATTTGAATCTTGAGCTAAATGACTTCATCTCCTAACATCCTGAAAACAATGGCATTTTCTCCAACACAAAAATGTTTTAATTATACGGAAACAAAGAATACATATTATATGAAAAATGTGCGCTTTGCAGTTTTAACTCTACATTATGAAGTGATTAAAGCTTTGTCTAAACAACTGCATTGAGATAAAAGTAAGCCACAGTAAATTATGAGAAAGGTCTTGGAGGAAATTCCATTCTTATCTCAAGCCCGGACAGTCAGCCTTCCAAAGCAAACTAAATCAAGAACCATGTATTTCAGCTTTTCTTCTTCACTTTAAAATGTGTGTTAATTCAGCACAAATATATATTACTTTGAAAGTTCAAAACACATTTTCCAAATTAAATGTACATTCTATAGTGAGGTCAAATCTAAACTAAACGCATTCAAATCAACCATGAATTAATTAATTGAGTATAGTTTAACATGATTCATTAGACTGAAAGCATCTAAGCAGGCCTCTTTCATTATTTTCACTTTTCATGAACTGAATGTCTGCGAGCTACTTTTAAAATGCAGTTTATGTCTGAAACTCAAAGCAGTTTTTGTCATTTAGTAATGCATAAACCTATAGGTGAAATCTGAGTGCCATCAATCCCCACAGTCACAGTCTTGACAGGTGTGCGTATCACCATACAACAGGGCATACAAGCTGAAACCCTTGGTTAGTGTGCGCATCACTATGGGATGAACAAACTTGACAGCTTCAGCGCCACTGCATTATGCCAGACAACCCCAACTAAGAACACTACGTGCTGGCGCCAACACGCGCTGTGATAAGCCACTCTCACAAACACAAACTTGCAGTGAGCTCATGATAGTGCTTGAGCTGTACTTGTAAAGCCGCTCCTAAAGAATATCCCAGACACAAATAATGGGATTCTCGATCAGCAGCGCGGTGGTGAAAAGGATCGAACAGCCCAACAAAGGGTACTGGTGCATTTGTCTACTGCCAACCACCAAGAAGACCAACGTCAGTTGTCAAGCCTGGACTCTGTGGAGCATTCTGTGTGCCTTTTAACAATGTGGATTAGTTGGGAAGTTCGTAATAGGCTCCCAAGATGATGCTGCAAAAATGAAGTACGTACCAAATATAAACTTGTACACTGAATATACACACTCAATAATGCACTCTGCCAATGCAAACAGTACAGAAATGGTGTTCCCATCACTGTGGCTTTATTAATCATACAATGCACACTCTGACCGATTAATGATATAGGAATGGTGTGCTGATTACCATGATTCGCTGCTTGAATCCAGGGGTGCGCACCATCAAATAATAATTATTTTGTGCTCGTCACCGTAGAACAGTGCATGTACGTTTACCTCTTTTGACCAAAACACACTGTGACATGCTATGAGGAGTGAGCACCACAGTCACATTCTTGACAGGTGTGCGCATCACCATACAACAGCGCGTACAAGCTGAAACCCTTGGTCAGTGTGCGTGTCACTATGGAATAAACAAACTTGACCGCTTCAGCGCCGCTGCACGTTGCCTGGCAACCCCAACAAAGAACACTTCTTGCTAGTGCCAACACATGCTGTGGTTATCAGGAACATTGCGATACCCACAGCCATGTCCACAAACTCACAGTGAGCTCGTGATAGTGCTGAGCGGTGCTTGTGAAGTACTCCAGAAGAATATTCCAGACACAAATAATGGGATTCTCGATGAACAGCAGTGAATTCGCTGGAGAGTCATCCAGCTCGTCGCCAAAAGAATGTAGTAGTGGTTCCCACAAACACAAAAGGACAACCAGGGTAGATTCAAGTCTTTATTAAGACAACTCTCCCAGAGCAGCCTGTCTCGAGCCGCTCTCCCTCCAACTTCTCCCACTACATTCTGATTCCATTCTGATTCCTTAACTGCAGCAATCCCTTGCATTCTATATTCTACACATGCGAGGGATTGCAGTATGCAAATCACAACATACTGTATGTGTAACAACATTTTCCAAGTATTACTGTCTATAGAGACACTACACATTATTCTTTAAGAATGCCAAAGTAGTCTCACCAAGAGCACCCCAAAACCTACAGTACTTGTGAGGGCAGCACCTGGCTTTGAAGGTAGGTCCATCCATATTTGCAAAACCTGGTAGTGTTTCTCTTAGCTATCACAGTGCCAAAATCAACTATGGCCGACTTTCCATGGCTGCCACTTGGATCTTATAAAATCCCAAGAGGGCAATGCTGGGTAGGCAGTCTGCTGGTCTGCCTATTATTCTGAAAAGACTAGTAAGTATTGCTGTACCGTAGGCAGTGACGTCATGGCATCATTACACTACATGGAAATATGTACTTCAGTAGAGTCACAGAAAAAGCACAACGGCGAGGGAATCCTGCCAGGATGCCCAAATGTTTTGGCAATAAATTAAGCAGCATGTATATAGTTTAGTTATGTTAACCAGGAAGGGATACCAATCTTGTGGGGGGGCCATTTTTCTGTCTTTCCACTCACATTTCACCAAGGTGCCCACACAACCCTCCCACCTTTATTTGATGTTGATGAATAAGCCAGGGGCTGTAGTGACACAAGTCTTGAACATTCAGGATATCCTCCCACTACCCCATGGACCAAGAACCACTTTGCCCCTTTTGGACTTTTTTCTGGGGGAGATTCAACTAATGCCACTTCATGGGAGACAAGTGCGTGGCGGAGTTGGAGATATTGGTTGCATTGCTTCTTGTGCATTTCATAGGCTTCCAGAGCCTGAATTGACAATATTTGTCCTGCCAGATGTTTCCCAATTTATTGATCCCAATGAGGTTCTGGCGGTCAAAGCCAAATAATTGAGTGCTATATTGCAGTCAGTTCCCATGCTGTAAAGGCATTTCCTGAGTCAGCCGATTATACCAGCCAATCCAGCAGAGTACACTGCCCCAACAATGAATGACTACTTTGGTCTCCTCTGGGAGTAAATGTGTAATGGGATTAACTCACATTAGTCCCTGTGTGTTGTAAGAGAGGATTAGGGAGATTTTGATTTGAATTGCTACCTCCTCATACCCTCAATGCAGCCAGTCATTCAGCACCAGAATGTGTGAAGTCCATGATCAAATGCGATGCATGGAGCACGACTTGCCCACAAGAAAGCACGCTCCCTGGCCCATAGTTCATCACACCATCCCTGGGGTGGGTCAAAGGAGACATTTTGCAGCACTTACAGAAATTTGGGCTGTACCATAATTTGATCAGGGCTACTGTTTCCAGGAAACTAATCAGGAGGTTTGAAGTTTAACCATTCTTTCATTTACTTATGCAATTTGGATACCATCATGACTAGATGAAGGCATAGGGCAAGCTTAGACTCCAGTGTGATGTGCATACCAAGGTACTTAAAACTAAGGGGAAAATTTACAAGAAGTGGTGCATTGATGCATCAGATTTCTTTTGCCTGCCGCAAATGTCCTGCTGACGCCATGAATGTGCTACATTTACAATACAGGGCTCCATGGTGTAAGGTTTCATGGATATGTCAGAAATTCTGACTCATCTTTTGCAACATATTGCTGGAGTTGGTCATAAGATGGACGCATCTCGGTGCAATATTTCAGAACACAAAGGTGAGTCCCATGTTAAAAGCTCTGCATCAATCCTTATGCCTGATTTGAGCAGGCAGAGGGATTTTGGCACAGTCAAATCGTTGAGTGACGCAGTAAAAAGTTGTACATTTCACTGTGTCAGTTCAACATTGCTTTTATCATGGGAACGCCTACCCTAGTGCATGTATAATGTGAAGCCAGCCTCTACAAACTGACTTATTGGGCCAAACACGTCAGTTTTTAAATAGGGAGCAGTTTGGAGAACTGATTTTGCTGCCGCTGCGTCATAAAAAATGACACTGCTGCAGTGCTACCTCCTTGTAAATATGCCCCTAAATGTGCAGAAACAGAGTTGAGTCTTCCATCTAACTGCCTCAGATCCATCCCTTACCGGAGCGAGAGTTGCTTTAGTCCAAATAACCCTCAGGCTGGAAGCCTCACCATATAAGTCAAGCATTTCAATCAGCAAGGGCCATTTTCCTGGGGACAGCCCATGCAGAGTAGTGCATCATCTAAATAGAGTACTCTTCGGTCCTCGCCAGCTCCTTCCCACTGCAACCCACTCACCTCGGCATTACACCTGAGCCAAGTCACCAATGGCTCCATCACGGAGCAAAGAAAGGAAGCAGGAGGGAGAACCCCTGCCTGGTCTCTTGTTGGATTAGAACAGGTGGCAAAAGATTCCATTTATTTTGACCTGTTCTGGGGCCTAGCAGAGAGTACTCAAATGCAAGACAAGAAGCGAGGGCCAAATCCCAAGTACATCAGCACATTAAAGAGAAAGGTCCAATCAAAGATATCAAATGCCTTTTCAAAGTCTATCAACACGAGAGTACAGGAATATCGAAAGGTGTGTGACTGCACCAGGGAAACATGCACTCTACGGATGCAATGTCAAGTTCAATGATTGGGAATGTAGACACCCTGGTTCATTTGGACCAGGGAGAGGACCATCTGCAGAGGGAAACAGCCTTTGCTATACAGCCAGAACTACACAGTACCATTACAACGCGGGCAATGCAACATACGCGTTGTTATCACGCATTCCATTTTCACGCAAGTATTTACACCAACTTGCATTAAGGAACGTGTTGTTGGATTTAAAATCCCACACCTTCCCTACTGTTGCACAGACTGGATTTATTATGGTAAAATATACTAGTCCAAAGTCCAGCGCTTCCAGAAGGCAAGTCGTTGTAAAGACTTGCATGGTAATGGAACGCGTGGTAACAACTTATTCGCTATATTGCCCGCGTTGTAATGGCATGCGTTGTAAAAGCATACATGATTGTGTCATACATCCATCTGCAGCAGCTTCATAGCCATTACTTTATCAAAGATCTAAGTCTCTGTGTTTATAAGGGAGATCGGGCAGTAGGAGGAGCAGTGCTCCAGCGGCACCCTGCTTTAGGAATAGCCAGAATTGTCGCCAGATCGAGTCATGCAGCAATGTGACTCCCTACTTTGCTTCATTATACATATTCAATAGGTGGGGTAGAGGAGCAAATTAAATCTAGTATAGTATGCGCATGAGCACTGATCTAGTGGATGCATGTCACCATTGGCGGAATCAATTCCATCCTCTGTGATAGGCTGATCCAATATATCCCTGTCTGTCCTACTCAGGGTTGTAAAGTGAAGGTTGTCAATTAGCAGAGTAGACAGCTCGCTATCAGAGAGCTCCCATCTCACATATCCTACTTGGTAATATGAGCCAAAGATGGAATGAACCCCCACAGAAATGCTGATCACACTCCGGGCCAGATGTAGGAAGGCTATTACCGGTCGGTAATGGCCGAAATTAACGAATTTTGGCCGTTACCGACCGGTAATAGGCTTTTCTGATGTAGGGGGCCGAAATTAAGGATTCGGTAATTGACCGAATCAATATTTAAGAAATCGGTAATTTACCGATTCGGTAAATTACCGATTTCTTAAATATTGATTCGGTAAATTACCGAATTCCTAATGCAGGGAGCACTTAAATGAGTGCTTATCCCATGTTAGGATTCGTTATTTACCACCAACTACAAGTTGGTGGTAAATAACGAAAACACCCCAAAAAGCAATTTTAAGCGAATTGCTTCAGTGCCATGTTGCAGACATACATGCCCTTAGGGCCCTTAGGGCATGTATGTCTGCAACATGTGCACCCATACACAATTGAGGGGTGCAACAGGGTGTCAAAGTGCCACCCTGCCACCCTTCACTGTTTTCCCCCTTTTACCGAATCGGTATTTACCGATTCCGTAATTGACATTCATTCCTATGGGCCTCCGGGCCCATAGGAATGAATGGCAATTACCGAACCGGTAAAGACTGAGTAGGTAATTACTGAATCTTAACGATTCGGTAATTTTTACCGAATTTTTTGCTACATAGCATTTACTGATTATAAAATACCGAATCGGTAAAATTCAGTATTTTAGAATCGGTAAATACTATTTACCTACATCTAGCCCTCCCTTCGGTATCTAATATCCATGGAGCCCCCAGGAGACACTGCCCCTAGTGGCTAACCAGCAGAGCAGTTTCCTGGACTAACTCCTCATTTTATAAACACGCCTAGTAAAGGCGATCCAGATTGACTTGACTTCTTCTAAATAAATGTGCCGCAGGGATGTCTGTCATTGTCAAGTTGGCATTGAGGCCCCTCTGGTGTACAGTGAGGCACTCATGCTCCAGTCTGAGCACTGTTGTTTTCAGAGATACCGACCATTTGTTCTTGTTTCAAGAGTCTGCAAAGGCCTGACATGATACTAAATTGAACTGTGTAGAGAAATGACCGTTAACTCAGCTCTAGCACACACTTAAAAGGGTTTCCTGTTTATATTTGCTGTTTAAAGTAAGTACAGATAAGGGCTAAAATGCCGGTGGTGGTGGTAGAAACCGCCCAGGTGGCAACCCTAGTTAAAGAGAGTCTCTTTTTTTCCCTCTCCCTTCCCCCCTTCAGGCATGCATGGCTCTGCCATGGAGGTTGGTTTCCCATCCACCCAGTGTTTTCCCAGTGAGTTCACCTAGCCATAGTTTAACTCAAAATAGGAGTTCAGTTTGTGTACTTCAAAGTGAGCGAGCTGCGCATCCATGAGGCACCAGGCATTCAGCTGCCACATGGGGGCGCTCTGCCTCTCCATGGGAATCTCGCTGTATGTACATTGAACTCATTTATCAAATGCGATGCATGGAGCTTGACCTTCCCAGATGGAGGTGCACACAAAGAAGACCAACCTGTCTGTCCTAACGCTCTAAAACAGCTGCTCATACCATGTGATTTGATGTGCACTGCATTGTCATACATTGTACTGTGTATAGTGTAAATCAACAAAAAATGGGATAAGATACCGCTTTGGTGGGACTCTGGACTCACCTCAGTTTCATCATTATCCACTATGATTCTCAGCCTCCAAGTTACACCACGAGGTACAACTAAATCCATGGCTGTTTCTAGCGCCTGCAATCGCTATCCCTATCTAATAAAAATCATGCTGGTGTTGCCGCCTCATGCTTTGTCCCTTTCTGTGCTTACCCTCAGTGTAAGGGAACTTGTTCCAATGGATAGGCGCATTATTAGCAAAATACCTCCGGTTTTAAAATGCAGCAGACCGACAACAACTGTGACTTGCCACATTTTAACAAGCATTTGCAATGCAATAGGTCTCGCATTAGGAAAGTTTGAGCTATTGGTATTGTAAATGACACATTTTTTATTTATGTTTTGCTTTTGAAAATAGCGAAATTAATAGCTTAGTCATTTACAATGCCAATAGTTATAACTTTCGCAAATGTGACACCTTATAGCATTTGTAATGCAATATGTGTTGTATTTACGTGACTTACATGTATTGATATTACAAATAAGAATGGATTTCAAATTTTTTTCAATAATGAATACTTAAATAAAAGTTATTGTAATTTATAATGGCAATAGCTTAAAGTGTTGTAAATAACTTTTGTGAAGATTATGTTCAGTGTATTTTATTGTGACAAAAATCCAAGAACAGAAGTGAAATATTAACATCTTTTTGTTACATTTGTAATATAGCTTGAAACATTGAGAGAACATATTTGAACCAGGTGTTGTTGAATGGTTACACAGATTGATGCTGTGGTGGCGCTGTGATGTTGTGATGGTGAACGAGTGGTGCTTTGGCATTCAGTGATGCTGTGGTAGGGCACAGTGATGTTGTGGTGCCCCTGAGTGATGCTGTGGTGGTGCGGAATGATGCTGTGTGCTATGCTATGCTTTGTTTTGCTATCCTATGTTTTGTTTTGTTATTCTATGCGATGTTTTGCTATCATATGCTTTGATTTGATATGCTATGCTGTGTTTTGTTATGCTATGCTATGTTTTGCTATGCTATACTATGATTTGCTATGCTATGCTTTGTTATGCTATGCTATGTTTTGTTATGCTATGCTATGTTTTGTTGTGTTTTGTATGCTATGTTTTGCTATGCTATTATATGTTTTGTTTTGCTATGCTATGTTTTGTTGTTTTGTTAAGCTATGCTATGTTCTGTTGTGTTTTGCTATGTTTTGTTATGCTATGTGTTGTTGTGTTTTGTTATGCTATGTTTTGTTATGTTATGCTATGTTTTGTTATGTTTTGCTATCCTATGATTTGTTTTGTTATGCTATGCTATGTTTAGTTTTGCTATCCTATGCTTTGTTTTGTTATGCTATGTTTTGTTGTGTTTTGCTATGCTATGCTTTGTTATGCTATGATATGTTTTTTATGCTTTGTTATGCTATGTTTTGTTATGCTATGCTAAGCTTTGCTTTGTTATGCTATGCTATGTTGTGTTTTGGTATGCTATGCTACTATGATTTGTTGTGTTTTGTTATGCTATGCTTTGCAATGCTATGTTTTGTTATGTATGCTATGTTTTGTTGTGTTTTGTTATGCTATGCTATGTTTTTTTGTGTTTTGCTATGTTTTGTTATGCTATGCTATGTTCTATGTTATGCTATGTTTTGTTTTGTTTTGTTATGCTATGCTAAGTTTTGTTATACTATGCTGTTTTATTTTGCTATCCTTTGTTATGTAATGCTATGCTTTGTTTTTTTATGCTATGTTTTGTTATGCTATGCTATGTTTTGTTGTGTTTTGTTATGCGATGCTATGCTTTGTTGTGTTTTGCTATGCTATGTTTTGTTTTGTTATTCTGTTTTGTTATGCTACGCTATGCTGTGTTTTGTTATGCTATGCTATGTTTTGTTATGCTATGCTGGTGTGTGAGGGTGAGTGAGGGTGGGGGGTGTGAGGGTGAGGGAGTGTGAGGGTGAGGGTGTGTGAGGGTGACAGGGTGTGAGGGTGTGAGAGTGGGGGGGTGTGAGGGTGAGGGTGTGTGAGTGAGGGTGTGTGAGGGTAAGGGTGTGTGAGGGTGAGGGTGTGAGGGTGAGGGGGTGGGAGGGTCATGGGGTGTGAGGGTGAGGGTGTGTGAGGGCGAGAGGGGGTGTGAGGGGGTGTGAGGGTGAGGGAGGTGAGGGTGTGTGAGGGTGAGGGGTGTGAGGGTGTGTGAGGGTGAGAGGGTGAAGGAGGGTGAGGGTGAGTGAGGGTGTGTGAGTGTAAGTGAGGGTGGGTGAGGGGGTGTGAGGGTGAGGGGGTGTAAGGTTGTGTGAGGGTGTGAGGGTGAGGGGGTGTGAGGGGGTGTGATGGTCAGGGGTTGTGAGGGGGTGTGAGGCTGTTTGGGTGTGAGGGGGTGTGATGGTGAGGGGGTGTGAGGGTGAGGGTGGGTGAGGGTGAGTGAGGGTGAAGGTGTGTGAGGGTGAGTGAGGGTGTGTGAGGGTGGGTTGTGTGAGGGTGAGGTTGTGTGAGGTGAGGGTGTGTAAGGGTGAGGATGAGGGGGTGTGAGGGTGAGGGGGTGTGAGAGTGAGGGGGTGAGGGTGAGGAGGTGTTTGAGGGTGAGGGGGTGAGGGTGAGGGGGTGTGAGGGTAAGGGTGTGTGAGGGTGAGGATGAGGTGGTGTGAGGGTGAGGGGGTGTGAGGGTGAGTGAGGGTGTGTGAGGGTGGGTGAGAGTGTGTGAGGGTGGGTGAGGGTGAGAGGGCGTGTGAGGGTGAGTGAGGGTGAGAGGATGAATGAGGGTGAGGGTGAGGGTGAGGGTGTGTGAGGATGAGGTGGTGTGAGGGTGAGGGGTGTGAGAGTGAGGGTGTGTGTGAGGGTGAGGGTGTGTGAGGGTGAGAGGGTGTGTGAGGGTGAGGGGGTGTGAGGGTGTGTGGGGGGTGAGAGGGGGTGTGAGGGTGAGAGGGTGAGTGAGGGTGAGGGTGGGTGAGATGATTTGTGTTTGAGGGTGAGAGGGTGAGTGAGGGTGTGTGAGGGTGAGGATGAGGTGATGTGAGGGTGAGGGCATGTGAGGGTGAGGGGGTGTGTGAGGGTGTGAGGGTGAGGGAGTGTGGGGGTGTGAGGGGTGTGGGATGTGAGGGGGTGAGGGTGAGGGTGTGTGAGGGTGAGGGTGAGGGTGGGTGAAAGGGTGTGTGAGGGTGAGGGTGAGAGGGTGTGTGAGGGTGAAAGGGTGTGTGAGGGTGAGAGGGTGGGTGAGGGTGGGTGAGAGGGGGAGGGGGTCTGTGAGGGTGAGTTGTGTGTGAGGGTGAAGGGGTGTGAGAGTGATGGGGTGTGAAGGTGAGGTGGTGTGAGGGGATGTGAGGGTGAGGGGATGTGAGGGTGAGGGGGTGTGAGGGTGAGAGGGTGTGTGAGGGTGAGTGGGTGTGTGAGGGTTATAGGGTGTGTGAGGGTGAGAGGGTGTGTGAGGGTGAGAGGGTGAGGGTGAGGGTGTGTGTGGGTGTGTGAGGGTGAGGATGAGGGGGTGTGAGGGTGAGGGGGTGTGAGAGTGAGGGTGTATGAGGGTGAGGAGGTGTGTGAGGGTGAGGAGGTTGAGGGTGAGGGGTGTGAGGGTCAGGGTGTGTGGGGGTGTGAGGGGATGAGGGTGAGTGAGGGTGAGAGGGTTGTGAGGGTGAGGGGGGTGAAGGTGTGAGGGTGAGGGTGTGAGGGTGAGTGAGGGTGTGTGAGGGTGGCTGAGGGTGTGAGGGTGAGTGAGGGTGGGTGAGGGTGGGTGAGGGTGTGAGGGTGAGAGGCTATGTGAGGGTGAGAGGGTGTGTGAGGGTAAGAGGGTGAGTGAGGGTGAGAGGGTGTGTGAGGATGAGGGTGTATGAGGGTGTGTGAGGGTGAGGGAGGGTGAGGAGGAGTGCAGGTGGGGGGGGTGTGAGAGTTAGACGGTGTGAGGGTGAGGAGGTGTGTGAGGGTGAGGGGGTGAGGGGCCGTGAGGGTGAGGGTGAGGGGGTGTGAGGGTGTGTGGGGGTGTGAGGTGTGAGGGGGTAAGGGTGAGTGAGGGTGAGGGTTGTGAGGGTGAGGGGGTGAGGGGGTGAGGGTGTGAGGGTGAGTGAGGGTGGGTGAGGGTGTGAGGGTGGGTGAGGGTGTGTGAGGGTGTGGCAGCATTTCCTGGAGCCCCTACATAAGTCTCGCCGGAGCAATGTGCAAGCGCATTGGCTCAGGTAGACCTAAAAACGGACCGCTTGTGCCAGACACAAAACAGAGCCCGATGGAGACCCGTTTCGAGGCCCCCTTTAAAACACTGCTGGTGCCCAGCACCAGTGAGACCCGGCCCACTCAAAGCTCTGATTAGAAGTATTTATGCAGAGTGGGCCATGTCCGGAACCAGCAAAGAGCTGTAACAGGTCAGGACTATGTGCCGGAGCCCGCTGAGCGTGGTCAGACGTCTGGAGAAATTTGGCAGGGGAGAGGGTAATAAGACCATTGTTGGGCAACACTAGATTTGCACTAAATAAGTTACAATACATACAAACCGATGCATTAACCCACTGAGCCAATTTTACTGGTTGCGCCTGACAATTTGCACTGGAAAGTTCCAACTGCACTTTGTTGCGCAGGCTGACGAGACCACGGCCACTGGAGCTATGCATGTGAAATAAGCCTCGGGGTCGCGTCCACATCCTGTGATTCTGGGCAAATCAATTAATCTCCTGGTGCCTGAATGTGTCCTTGTGTAAGGTAACCGGCGCTGATGTAAAGCGCTCTGATACCTAAGTGTTGAATTTGCACTATATAAATCTACAATAAAAACAAGCATTTGCTATGCAATAGGTTATTTTCGTTTTAAATGATTAAGTGCCTGCTCTGTTTCTCTCATTCAACATCGAACCCAGCTGAACGGGGTCACATTTTTTTTTCCGGCACAGTCCACTTAAACATTCTGGACTGTTAAAACAGAAATCGGACTCAAAACTGATATATGTCTCAGTTCGGTGCTCTATTTTACAAATGGCAATGAACCTGCAACAATGCGTGCTGTCCTTAGATGTCAGTGCAGCCATTCAAACGACCATTTTACTCGTTCGGAAATACGTATTGTATTGGCCATTATTAGTCCGGTGCAATAATTGCATGAGGAAAAAAAACTAAATACATATTACCATGATATATATATATATAATAAATTACCAGTGAGTTCCACTGCTTCACAGAATCACGAGGCACCAGACATGGTGCCTTTATAATGTCACGAGTTCCCAGCTGACGTGTAAATATCCTCATTACATTAAGTTGCGTTTTGGAAGTTTATATAAAACACATATGAGCCAAAAAAACTATAAATATATATAAAATGCCGGACCTTATATTATTGCCCTTAACTTTACAGGCAAAAAAATACTGATCCATTTCCGAGCAAGGAGTGTAAATAAAAAGCATTAAAATAATCTAGCGATGTTTTTTACCCGTTTCAATTTCACATTTTACCTACTCTTGCATTCCCTATGAGCATCTGCTTTTTTTCAGGATGTCGTGTTTCTGGAGGTTTTTTTCCCCATGCAACATATCACTCTTGTATAGTGCGTACAATCTATCAAAAGAGTCCTCTCTGTGTATCTGTGTGCGTTCAGGCTGCGGGTGAGTGTTTTCCAGCGGGCCACGACTGATATTGTTGGAGTTCAGGCTGAAGCAAAGAGTTTTTCAAACTGCTCGTCAATGAGTCACTAGTCTAGGGGTTTCAAAAATACATGCTCAGCCAATACGTGCCTCACCTGCGGAGTGCACAGGCCAATACAGGAGGTGCCAAATGTAATTCTGATTTTATGCGAATGTGTGCATAGGGGTATACGGTTGTTGATATACTGGTAGGGTGAAAGTAAAAGAAAATTAAATAATTGCTTACAGTAGAATGGGTGTGCTGTGTGTGGAGGGGAGGGGGTAGTGAAGTAAAGGAGATGCAAGGAAGTAGGTGCAGGAGAGAGTGAAAAGAGGGCCCTTAAAAGGAAAGCGATGAGGTGTGAGGTCTGCAGATGGAAGGGTTCAGAAAGATCTTCAGAGAACAAGCATATGGTGATGGGGTGTGAGGCCAGCCGAGCGCACGCTGGGGGAGCCTTTGAAGTCTGCTGGCAGGGGGACGGAAGGGTGACGAGACACAGGCCCTGCAGTGAATGAATAATTATGGGAGGAGAGATGCTGGCCTGAGGCAGAGCGCACCATATGGAATGGGAGGGGGTTGGGCCTAGTGTAGGAGAAATGCTGCTGGCAGGGGGAAGGCTCGGGCAAGCTCGTGCATGAGGAGCTTGTCCGTGATTTCTATTCTCGTGAACTGTTGAAAATCCTCATCGTAAAAGTCAGCTTTGTGGATGGGCGGCATTAGGTCTCTCTGCAAGACCTAAAAACGTATGGTAAGGATTGATTACTTATTTCAAAGTCAGGTGCTTTCATCAGGGCATTATCTGAGAGGTCTAAATTCACAGGGGCATATTTATCATAGGGTTGTGTCCCTTTAGCACCACGCAACGGGGTGTGAAAGCGACGTAACCCTTAATGTTGATTCATCAAGCCACGCAAGGCCACCTAATGTGGCCCTGAATGGCTTGATAAATCCAGAGTAACGCAGCACTGCTCAAATCACTGCGCTGCGTTACGCAGCCATGGGAAGGCATTCCATGGGTGGAGCGTGGGTGTTCCCATGCGTCCACCCATGGATTCTGAAGCATTCCCAGATTTACCAATACAGGTAGACCTGGGAACGCGTCACAATGCTACGCCTCCCAGGTCAGATGTAATGAAGTGAAATCACTTTATTTCTCCATGTTACACCCTCTTTCTATGTGTGCTGCATCCGCGAGCAAACACAGAAAGAGAAAAATGCCTCAGTGGGTTGTTTTTGTGCTGGAAGGTGTCCCTTCCTGTACAAACACAATCCAATTTACAAGTGCATGCATCCTTGCATCATGATGCGATGATGATGATCATGACTGTTATGCTCTCATGTAAGTTGGAGTGTGACGCCAGAAACATAGTGTCAAGAATAAGAAAGGTCAAAGTTTACAGCACAGGCAAAGAGGTTGAACGCTATGGAGACTAGGAAGATGGCAGCTGTGGCCCTAGGTAAGCGCTCTAGTGCATTATCAGCCTAGGAAGGAATTCTTGTCCTTTTGACACATACTTCCGGTCCAGTGCTGGTTCACCATCCCAAAAGGCACATCATTTATTTACTCACTCTCCCTGGCAATTGTGTGCTTTGCTGTTTTTTGCCATTGCTCTTGTTGATCACTCCACCTTCCTGTCTCACACTATTGTTTTGTTTCCCCTTATTTATTCCCTTAGCACTTTTTCCTCCCTGTTTGGACAGGAAGTCTGTTGTTGATGTCCGCTGTCTCCTGATCCAGCTTCTGCGGATCCTGGTGCTCGTATCAGTGTCTTTCACCTGGTTGTTGGGAAGGTCTCCTAGTCTTCTGCAGTTATCATGAGAGCCTCATTGGTGGAAGAACTGGCAAAAGAACATTTAACAGTGAACCTTTATTGCTATCTTTATTTCCTTTTCTGGTACGGGCGGTTTCCCAGTGTTGATTTAAGTCTTGAATACCATCAACCACAAGAGAGAGCCCTGAATAGACACTACACTTTTACCTCCTGAATGGAAAGGGGCGACCGCTCGGTCCCCCCGAACGTATGGTGGAGTACCCCGATCCCCCCGGGAAACCATTTTTGGGCGGGAGGCGAGCCTCGGCTGGTATGCCCGAAGCGGCGTAGCCGGGGCGCGCCTTTTTCCCGCCCAAGGAGGGGTTGTCCTAGACACCTACACCGTTGGCCACGCCCTGGAGGCGGATTGGAGGAGGGTCCACGCCCGCCCGAAGGAGGATAAGAGGAGCGACGATCCAAGGAAGCATCCTCTTGTTCTTGTGCTCAGAAGCTGCACCTCCCCGTTGCACGTGAACTCGAGACAGAACAAGGAGCCAATTTTGACCCACCCACCAGCCCCTGATGACAGCGATTTGTTTTGGAATAAAGTCGGGTGACACAATACTATTTCCTTTTCAGGTTGTTTTCGAATAAAGTTCGTAATTGTGGTATATAAATAAAGTGGTTGCTCTTTCTGCATGTATGTCGTCAAAGCTTAGTAGGAGTTTATACTTTGAATCGCAGTATGTCTGTCTTTTTTTCCATCCTCTTTAGTAAAAAATGTCGTATTTATTTTGGTCGGGCGGTAAGGTCATGATCGGTGAGCAGTAATTGGAAGATCCCTAGAGGTGGGGGCGTCACCCATTATGGATGGGAGCGCCCGGGGGGAGGCGGCCATTGGCCCCTCAAACGGGGAGGCGGTCCCCTCTAAGGATGGGGCCGCCGAAAGGGAAGGCGGTCAAGGCCCCTCCCTGGGGAGGAGGGGCTACGGGCCCCTCCTGGGAATTTCCCGGGGTCAGGACATCTGCGACGGCAGATGTGGTAAGCAGTGTGGGGTGGGAGGGGGGTCTACGCTACCTTCTAGACACCTCACACGAGTCCTCGGACGACCACTAAAGATGGCGTCGAGTAAATATGGGGCCCCCGTTAAGACAAGGGAAATTAGAAGTTGGCACAGAGGGACAGTCCTCTGTGCGCCCGCCCCTCACAAGTGAGGGGGGAGTTCTGGTTTAGGGATCTGACACCGGTTACGACCTTGCCGTTGGCCCGTAATGTTAGGATGTACAATTTGAATTTTGAAATGCATTTACAGGATGTTTTAGAATCGGCTAGGAGAACCTTTGTATTAGAGATGTGTTAAGGTTAGCCCATGAAACATCGTAATGTGTAAATGAAATTGTACATGATATGAAACTGTTAATTTTAAACGTTTTAATTTTGTTTCATATTTTAATAAATACGGCCGGGAGGGTAACTCCCTCCCGCCTTCCAAAAGTTCAAGAAACGTTTCCGTCTTCCCATTCTTGGAGAGTGTGTTGGGAGGGGGTGACGGGTATCCCAACCATATGCCATCAATCACAAGGGAGAGGTTTCCGTATACCATCACCGGAACAGATGCTGGAGCAGCTGTGTCTCTGTCTCTCAATCTTTTTCTCTCTCTCTTTCTTCTCGAGTAGCCCCATGCTGTCCTCAGTGGTGTATACATATTGCAACAACACTTATGACAGTAAAGGTAGAGTTGGATTTACCTTGGATTTGAGAATTTGTCCCCGGGCTCGCAGTTACTGCAAGTAACATTTCCACCAGCAAGTATTGAAATAGTAGGTACAGTTGTAATATTTGTAATACATCAACGATACTCTCACACTTCAGCTAGTAAAGTGTTTACTAAATGCATTGCATTGCCAGTGGCGGCTCATCCGCTAAAGCGGTGGAGCGCTGCCCCACGGCTCTTTGAGCACTGGAAAAAAGGAAAAAAAAATATGATGATAACACTATGTTATTTTCATTAGATTTTTACGTAGTGAGGCAGGTTTACGGGGTGGGCCAGGGCAGGGGAGGAGTGGTTGGGGCACTTAAGTGCGCATGGCGGTTTGGCCGGCCGTCTTGGGCCGGCCAAACAGTAATGCGCACTTTACATGTTCTCCACCAGCTGTATTGTGCCAGCTGGGTAGAGAACATGTACAGGCTCATAGTCTCAGTCTGAGCACCGAACCACTGCGCACAGACCAATCACGACACTGCTGTATTGGTGACAGTAGCGTCGTGGTCGGCTTAGGGGAGCCTATGTGTGCATCCTGCAGAAGAGGACGCAGGCGAGGCGGTGGCCGGCAGCAAGGTAAGCCACTTTTACTTTATTTTTCTATCCCCCTCCTCACCCGTATTACTCGGTGGCAGCCGCCACTGTGCATTGCACCACTGAACCAGTGTCAAGAGCTTTAGGATACTAACCATCCAACCCGTCTCTAGCACAGTAAGTATGGTAAACGTAGTAATGTTATCGATACTAAAGTTCATAAGAAAATTAATTAAAATATGATAGCAGTTTAAAACCTAGATGACTGAAGTGCGCTTGAGTATGACCTGAGAAAAGACGAAGAATAAAGGGGTTACAATATTGACCCAATGGAGGGCTTGAACTGAACCTGCAGCAGAATACCGATAATAATAAAGTAGAAACGGGAATAACATAACGCACCTGAGCATTTTTGTCCGAAAGTTGTTGTTGTTCAGGAAAAAATAACAATGTATGCAAGCCTACACCCAAAATATAGCTCGTGCTCAAGGATTCACAGGTGAACTATACAAAGAATTGATTGGTCTGAAACACTGGATAACTTGTAACCACATTGCCCAAATAATTGATGCTTTTAAAAAGGAGAGTACATCTAAAGTTTTCTTCACACTACACATAGAGTAATAAACATTAAAAATACTTTGTTGTGGGTTAATTTGCATACTAGATGGGGGAACAAAATTGTCCATGCAACAATTAGTGCTCAAGGTAGGAGAGTTATATGTGAGCAGGTCTTTTAAACGTTTAAATATATTTGACAGTGATACATATGTTACCGGCCATTGCATATTAACATCGCCATGGTTTGTCATGGTTTGTGCACTGAAAGGATTTGAGCGTGTGAATTAGTTAACGCAGATGTGCTAGGCCTTTTCTGGGTATTGCCCAACAATTTATGCCAGATTTACACCTCCGTTAATGCACGTTTCCTAGCTTAATTTCTTTTGCAGACAAGATTTATCATTTCCTCTAGAAAATGAGAATAATAACCAGAATTGCAGAACTCCAGCAATAACATGAATGAAGAGCTTGAATTGGTCAGGATAAGTGTAGAAATTAGTTTGGGGAAGGCATCTTTGATTATTTTACCTGCGATAATGCTAGGGATAACTCCAAATCTATCACCCCCATTCTCTGTCTTTATGTACTATTTTGTACCCTGGATGGAAGAATTCTTCATACAAAGAAGATTCATTGATAAGAACAGAGTTATTTAGATTTTTAACAGATGCCCTATCTACCCTGTTGAGAGGGTAACCCTATGTAAATGCTCCCAACAGGGCAGATGTGAGACATCCGCCAATATTTGAAAGATGTCCTTCATCCGTCAAACTCGAAATACCCCTTACCATTTTGTTATGGCCAGTATATGGTATTCTTCCTCCTTCAATGGAATTTCCAAGATACGTTTAACAGCTGAATCAGTATAAATGAGACAGAATATTATGAAATCTAATTTTGTAGAATGACTGATCATTAGTATGAAGTATATCTTGTGTATTGTGTATTGTGTATTGAGGCAAATTGTGTGATATACCGAAGGTCTGAGCTACGTGGATTGGTTAAGCACATAGCTCTGGTTTATCTTGGGATCAATCATTTGAGGAGGAATAGGGGCATGTATCAGGAACAAGAACCTTTAAGTCAAACTTGAATGTCTTCAGTGAGTGAAAGTAAAAATCAAAGTGTTTGAAGTTCGGTTTGTTGGTTTGGATCGTTATTGTGCCTGTGTCAAACAGTATTATTGTGAAGGATTTTAGGTATGGATATTTAAGTTTTATATTCAGTCTAAGCTTTCTAGAGATTTTCAATTTGACTGTTATGGGAGATACGTCATGATTGGTTATGTGTTAAATGAAATATCAGGTTGGTCATATTCTTTACTGCTCAAGTGCAGAAGTGGCCAACGATAATGGATTCTAAGCTGCTTGCCAAAATGTTAGATTTAAGGCTCCTTCATAATTTTTTTAAATATTATTAATGTTTAATGCACAGCCATTTTCTGATCCATTGCCCCATGCACTGATGCCCAGCGAAACAAGTCATGGAAGGTATTTCACATTTAATAACAGATGCTAAGTCTTAATTCTCAACCGAATTCCTAGCCTGACACTCATAGAAGTTGAGCCTATGTTAGAATGAGGTACGAGATTAGGGCCCTTCGATGAACCAATTTGGGCCACCATAAAGCCAAGAACTAAAGACATTTTGCCCCTTATCCTTTTACTAATTTCTGCCCTTTACACTGGATGTCTCATGCAGTCCGATTTGATTCATCTTATATTGGGAAACAAAAGGATGTTATATGGAAAGGAGACCAGAATAACAGGGTGGGTATGCTGCTATGGCATAATATTGCGATACAAAATACTGACATGCAAAAATATCAATAAAAACATATTGAGAACACAAATAACGTCATTCTATACATAAAACACTAAAAGACAAATATCAACTATCAATATACAGACGTAAAAAATATCAAATATAACTAAATATTGAAAACAAAAATAAAGAAATACAAAATATTGTCAATAGAATAAAACATAAGAATCATGCGAAAACCACAAAAACCCAAATGTTGCTAAAAATCAATATAAAAAGAGATATTTGTCTTAATAAGTCTTTAAAACAGATTAAATATATATAAATTAAACATATATGAATACCCCAAAAATAAATATTTAGCATTCTCCACATAAGGTACAAAATTAGAAAATAATTCAAACTACTAACCATGTAACCAATTAATTTAAACTTAAAACTGTTAACAAATAGATTAATGAGCTCTCACAAATTGCTTCAGCCAGGAAGATCCTTGGTTTAATGGCTTTTCATCCACAGAGGAGATGCTACCAGATCCGAGGCTTTCATCTTGACCTAACTAGCTATATGGCTCATCCAGTGGCTGGTAGAACGCTCCAAAAGTGGAGAAAATAATAGAGCACTGAAAGAAATTGAATAGGAAAGGGATTAGGTTGATTCTAGATACAGAGGTGGATGGAACTCAAGTAGCAACTTTTCTTTAATGTCATGTATCACTATCTACAGAACAAATCAGGGAAAGGTGGCAGGTGAGGCAGGGAACTAAAGGAGAGCAATATGCAAAGACCTTTCGGAGCATACGGCCAGATCTACGGCCCACCAATTTGCGAGTCGCAGATTGCGTTGCATTTGCGATTTGCAATTTGCAACTCGCAAATTGGGATGCACAACAGGTCTGAGACACTGTTTGCGATTGCCAATGGGGTTGTAAATTGCATGCCTCATGCACAATAATGAGGCTGTCGCAATTTGCGACCCCATTGGGAATGACTGGCACTCTCAGAGATGGTGGCCTGCTAGTGTCAGAAGACCACCATGTCTGGGACTGCTTGTAAATAAAGCAGTTAAAAAAAAAATGCAGTCCGTTTTCCATAAAGGAAAATGGGATGCATTTAAAAAATAAAAATGAAACTTTTCAGTTTCATTTTTGAAGGGCAGGCAGTGGTACCTTTTTAGAGGCCCTCACAAAGGGAGCCCCATCCTGTTTGCGAGTGGTTTACCACCCTTCTGTGAAGGGTGGTATACAGCGACTGTTTCATACATAGGAAGGGATGTCCTTGAAACGCCCCTCCCTAATAGTGAGTCGCTAATCCTATTTTGCAAGTCCGAAATTTATTTGCAACTCGCAAAATAGGATTAGTAAATGGGTCACACGTTTTTTGCGGTCGCAAATGGGTCTAAAACCCATTTGGGCCAGCAAAAAACATTAGTACATCTGGCACATAGAGTTATAGTGAACCATCAGGAACGTCTGGGGAGATGAAAGTGGGGAGGGAGACCTAAGTGAAATAGATTAGGAGAAGGCCTCCACTCTACATGGCCTAAGAGTAATGAACTGGATATCGCATGGTTGAGAATAAAGGCTACAGGATCTCTGGAATGGACACTAGTAGAGAGAGAAGTGGTCTGTTTGCAAGAAACTTTGGTGTGTGGAAGTCGACCAAATCCGAAGGATTTTGCAAACGAGTGTTAAAACAAAAAGAAATATGCAAGGGCAACCATCACGAGGGCTAATAATATTAGCCTGAGTAAGGATAGCAAGAGATGTAAACGCCCAACCCTCAAAATGCAAATGATTAGTTATCTGTAAGATTGGTCTTTATCAAAACTCTGCAAATGTGGAATTTTTGATTGTATATGTTTATATGGATGATGCCGCAAATAATGACTCCCAATTAAATTACTTTTCAGAAGATATTCAAGAATGTCTGGATACCCACACAAAGTGACTGTTGTTTATAGTGGGGGATTTTAATGCTAGAATTAATCTGAATAAGTATTGGAAAATTTGCCCTGAACTCTGTAAAGCCCATAATGTGCCCAATGTAACATTTCCTACAAGCAGGTGTCTAATGACGGATAAAAAGTGGGTCAAAATGATGCAAAATGTAGGCCTGGTCTGTCTAAATGGGTGTTTCCAAAATGACATGCCAGCAGCCAAAACCTTTCGTATTTGATCCCATAATTGTCCATTTGACTACATGGTTTTGTCAATATGCCATTTTCTATTAATCTCAGACTTCAAGGTTCATGAGGAAGAAGGCAGCGTTTACTAACCAATTCTAGCAGTATGCCAATCAAGGTTTGTCATGAAAAAATAGAAGGTGGTAATCACGAATATTACCGTCCCTAGAAGGTTACAAACTAAATTAGATGAAAAAGGGCTGGATATATTAGCAAGGCTCCAATTAGAGCCCAAAGGGGAGGGGCAAAACCAGACCACTTTAGGAACATTCAAGTGGTACTCGGAGTTAATGAGAAAAGTAACCAATTTGATAAAGGTAGAGCAGGTGACAGCAAGATAAGTAGAGGCCACCACAGGTCAGGGAAGACACCAGCAAAAGAGGAGGTATGATTATAGGTTCCGGAAATTAAAAAGTAGATTAAGGAACATCCATAGGTATCACAGGAAAGTTAAGGATATGGATAAGGATGAGAAGGTTTGAAAATTATGCAAAATGTACAAAAGAACTATCAGAGGGTAAAAAATTGCTTTTTATAGTTCAAACTGTCAAAATAATTTAGAAGTAATTGCAAGTAAAGATACTAAGAAGTTTTGGAAATTGGCTCATTTGATAACGGGCATTGATCTAATTAATACAAGCTCTCATAGGTGGCGGTGATAAGGTATTTAGACTTAGAAAACATGTGTCATCCAGTCCTGTGCATGCAGTGCCATGTGGTAGATAATGATCTTCTACAAAGCCTCATGGTGAAACAAAAACCCTTTCTTAGTCAGGAGAAGCAGAGGTCGATAATATCTCAGCTTTATTGGTGAGGGTGAACATTGAATGGTGGAGTGACATTTTCCACACATTTGTTGGAAGAGGCAAAGTTAAACCTATCCATAAAAAAGTTACAGTTTCTGAACTACCAAATTACAGGCTAATTAGCCTAATGGATGTTGTGGAGAATGTTTTTGGTAGTTTTTTTTGAGAAGATTAAAAGATCAAATTGGATTGATGAAAAAACTTTGATCCCAATAGAGTAGTGTGGCTTAAAGAAGAACATTTGACTCTCAAACATTGTTCTGTTTCTTCGTCGACTTCAGAGTAGCATTTGACTTAGTGAATCAAGAGATTTATGGGATTATTTGGAAAAGATAGATATCTCGAGGGGTCTGCTTCCTATTTTAAAAGAATTACACTATGGAAATTGGGCCCAAGTAGACCTCGATATGGGTAGAATAATAACAAAAAAGATTATGATAAGAACGGTCTGCGCTAAGGTACTGTCATGGACCCAACCCTAATTGCACTATACTTAAGGGATCTGCCAGACACTCTTTTCTCCTAAGATGGGTGGCCATCATGTGGCATGTCTGCTCTATGTGAATGATGTAGTATTATTGGCTAATATTGGTCTGCAGCTTAAATTAGATGTTTTTTTCAAAGCTACATTAATGATAAAAAACCTACTGTTAATATGGAAAGAAATGTCGGACCTTTTGGAAAGGGAAGAAGGGGTTTAAATGGTTCCTGGGAAAGGCAAAGATTGAAGATGTATCTATGTATCGCTACTTGGGCATGCATTTTACATCTAAGCCTAGATGGATGACACATTTGGAGGAAATAAAAGCCAATGCTCTGCCAACAATTACAGGTCTAGGTACATTTAGGAAAGAGTTTGGATGGCCACAGCTAGACCCAGTTTTGACAACATTTAAGGCAATGGTTCAGACCAAATGGGTATATGGAGCGGAAATAATGTTTTTGAGTGGATAAGAAATTGGGATAAAATTGAAGGGCAGTGTTTAAAAAGGACATTGAATCTCCCCAAATCCGCTATTATGAGGCTGGAAACAGAATTGTCATCATGGTCCTGTCTCTCTGAAAGGCAACATTAAGATTTTGGGATAAGCTGTTAGTATCTAGTGAAGCAAAGATATCGTTGTCAGGTAGGGATGAGATACTGAAGAGCAAGCAGAAATGGGCAGTCAGTCTACAACGCACCATATTAAGGCGGAAAGGCTGGTACTGTCAGGACCACTCCAGGTGGGATTTTCCAACTAACTTTTTGAGAAAAGAAATACATATTAAAATGGAAATTATGTTCAGAATCAGAGACCATAAACATATATACTTTGGAATGCCTGGCAGCATTGTGCCTCTTTCCCCTACCGTTCAGCATTAGCTAATAGCACCATGAAGCAAGAAATCGTTATATTTTCATTCTGGTTTAACACTGTGTATTCTTGTAGATGGCCAAGGGGTTAAAGAAATCCAGAGGCCTTTGTAACAGCAGGCTGGGAATTAAATGCTGAAATACGCATATTTTATTGGATTGTTTATTTCTTAGGTCGAAGCAGCGTAGAGTTTTCAAAAAAAATGTTTTTATTGGCATTTTTCATAGTTGCAGTACAGAAACAACTCTCAGCAGTAAAGTGTAGATGCTTTTATTGTTGATACATCAACATCATGTTCTTTTAGCAGTAGTAAATGGTAAAACAGCGGTTTTATGTCCCTCAGGTTCACCTCAGGCCGAACCATCCCATCCCACACCCCACCCCGCCTGATGAGATCATTGGGAGTCAGTGAGCGTAGGTCTGTAGTGTTTGAGCCACTGCTTCCATATTCTCCTGAGTTTTGGGACAGCCCCGTGCCTGATAAGTTGTTTTCTCCCCAAGCATATACATGCCCATATTATTTTTCCTCTAAGTCAGTGACGGACTCAGTGTATCCCCCCATGCCTTGGCCAGGTCACGCTTTGCCAACACCAATCCTAGCTGAAGTAGCAGTAACCTTGTTTTGGGGAGATCGACCTCTGTAGAAATTCCCACCAGAACAAACTGAGGACTCAGGGGAATCATCTCCTCCAAGATGGCTCCCAGCTCGTCCAGCAGGGTCACCCAATACCTCTGAATCTGGGAATGCTCCCAAACCGTGTAGAAGAAGGTACCCTCTGCCGCACAACATCGCAGACAGTTGGGTTCTCCCGCCCTCCCTATTCGGTGTAATCGTGCTCTATCATAGTACACTCTATGTAAGTACTTTATTTGTATCAGTCTTAGTCGTGACTTGATGGCCACCTCACTGGGGTGCATCAGCGCCATTTCCCAGTCCAGTTCATCTATTTCTCCCATATCTAGCTCCCACTTTGCCCTTAACTTCCGCAAGGAATCAGGCTTGTTGGTGATTATTGTTCTGAATGTCCAGAAGACCACCTTTTCCCCGATCTCACCCATCAGGAGGCGCCCCTCTAGTGGTGCATATTCAGGGATCTCTTTCGTGTCAATATGTTGTGCCTGCCATGCATGTGTCAGCTTCAGGTACTTATAGTGTTGGGACTTATTTATAGCATACTCAGTCTGGAGAGATGAAAAGGTTACCAGCTCCCTTTGAAACATTAGGTCTTCAAGTTGTGAGATGACCAGCAAATCCCACCTCTGGAAACCTAGCAGTTTGGAATTTCCTTGAGTCTGTTACCTATCCAAAGTGGGGTTTCCCTGGTCACCAGGCCTTATCATTGCATCTACCTTTCCGCCTATTTTCCACCCGTAGTTTGCATCGCAGCACTTTGAACTTCACATGACACTGTGTACTTGTCTGCACTGTGAAATAATTGCTAATAATTGCAAAAAGCATCCTGCACAGTGCCCGTTATGATAAAATAAGTATCTCTATCTTTATATGCTAAAGTGCATATAGTACTTTCACAAAAGTGAAACTGAAAAATTAGCAAGCAGTGAGAGAGGTAATGATTTTGGTATACTCCCTAACCTAGGGGCAGTACCAAACAGATGCCTTGAAAATAAAAAAACACAACAATTTGGCGGTGGGCCCATCCTCTTAGGACCACCCGAAGCACAGTTATTGGCAAAAAAACATTCCCAACCAAAGGCCCTGCAAAGCATTATGGGATGAAATTAACAGCGGGCAGTGAATATTATATAGTATCCAATATCAAAATAATTCTACAAAGAGCTGCAGTTCAACTGGTGGTTACTAGAAGTCCCTCACAAATCAAAGGCCTGATGAAAGGGTTGCAATGGTTTCGCATTTGACTTGTGAGGGACATCTAGTAACGACTAGTGGAACTACAACTTGATGTAAGAATAATTTTAATGCTTTGCATTTGACTGGTGAGGAACATCTAGTAACGACTAGGTGAACTGCAGCTCTTTGTAGAATTATTTTGATATTGGATACTATAATATTCACTGCCCACTGCTAATCTCGTCCCATAATAATTTGCAGGGCATTTGGTTGGGATTGTTTTTTTGCCAATAACTGTGCTTGGGGTGGTCCTAAGAGGATGGGACCACCACTGAAGTTCAACAAAATGTGTTTTTTGTTTATGGTCTTTGTGTTCAAGGCATCTGCTTGGTCCTCCCCCTAGGTTAGGGGGGACACCAAAATCATCAGCTCTCTCATTGCCCAATGTTTTCATTGTAAAAGTTCACTTTTGTGAATTGGTTATACACTTTTAAGCATGTAAAATTGCTTTTCAAAGCATCTGAGGATATTATTGATTTAGCTGCTACGCTACGTGATTAAGCACAGTTTCGGTACTGTACTACGAAGTGCGAATTAGCACAAACTTTGCATGCTTCTTCGTTACACAACAATGAGATGGGTCACCCAATAATATGCCCGCATGTCAGGCAGCGAAATACTGCCATTATATTGGTTGCATTGCAGTGTCACCAGCGCTATCCTCGGTGGTGTCCTGTCCCAGAGGAACGTTCTCAGTGTGCCTTCAATTCTGGTGAACACATCATCCGGTATCCATTGATACGTGTTTTGCAAAAGGTACAAAAATGTTGGGAGCACTATCATTTTATAGAGTGCAGCCCTACCCAGCAGTGTCAACGGCAATGTCCGCCACCCGTCCACGTCCAGGTGGAATTCCCTGAGTACCCTGTAAAGATTGCGATCCAGTGCCACCGCAGTGTTCGTCGTGACATAAATCCCTAGGTATGTTATCCCATCTGGAGCAAGTTGAAGCCTACTCGGGCAGGCATCACAACCACTACTCCTGCCCACCGGATAGAGTCAAGATTTTTCCCAGTTAATTGTGTATCCCGCGTGTGCGCCGTAGGTTTCGCAACTTTCCATTATATTAGGGATCGCCTTCTCCGGGTTTGTGACGTACATCAGTATGTCGTCAGCATATCAAGAGATGCGTTCATCCGAACCCTCGTCCTGTGGACTCCGAAATCCTGTTATGTCTGGGTGCGCTCGGATGACACATGCGAGGGATTCCAGGACCAGCGCAAAGAGTAGAGGAGACAGGGGGCACCCCTGGCGAGTGCCACTACCGATTGAGAAATCCTGTGACACCACACCATTAACGCAAGTTCTGGCCAGGAGTCTCTCACAGGGAACGACGATCCATCGCCGGAATACCGGGCCAAATCCAAACTCCTCTAACACTGACATAAGAAATGGCCAGTGAACGGTATCAAACGCCTTTTCGGCATCTAGGGACAGGATGAAATGCGGGTCTTCCTTGGTGGTCGCCACCTCTAGCCAGTTATGCAAACTCCGAAGGTTGAGCCTCGTCGACCACTTAGGCATAAAGCCAGACTGGTCCCTGGGTAGAGTTTTTAAACCTGTTTTTACTGAAGTAGGGTGTTGTGGAGTGGGAGGAAGCTCTGCAGTTTTTATCCAAGAAGGTGTTTTTTGATGTGACTTGGGCACTAGGGTTCTTTTTAATTGCAATTAAGGAAAGTTTGAAAACGTTAAGGCTGTAGAGTTTTAAATATGAGTTAGACATTTTTATCATGAATTTAATTAAGGTGTTTGCATTATTTGATATAAGTAAGGGGGAATAGGATGTTTAATGATTAAGGATCTCATTGTTTTAATTGAATAATTGTATAAATGTGTTTAATGGACTGTGGTCTAAATAAACATATTTTATAAACTGAACTGAGTTAAACAGCCCACATGGCAGGGTGCAGTGTATTTAAAAAGTTGGACATGTACTTTTAACTTTTACATGTCCTGGTAGGGAACAGCTGATATATTTGTTTTTCATACTGCATGGCCTAACACTCCCATAGGATAACATCAGGTTAGCGTATTACATTTATTAAGTGATTTGGGAGCAGATGGGAATGTTGAGTTTTGTGTCCAAAGACTTGTAATTTAAAACCCTCTTTAATGGTAAAGTCTGATTTTAAGTCACAATTTTGAAAATGCCACTTTTAGAAAGTTGCCATTTTCTTGTGCCAACCATCCTGGTTCACATGACGCGGTGTAGCTGGCAGTTGGTCTTGGTATCAGACCAAGAAAGAAATAAAAGAAATTTTGTTGCGCGCATTGCATCGCATTTGGGGATGCAGTGCAACGAAATTCATTTTATTTATTTATATGTTTACTTACCTGTAAACCTCCGTAATCCATAGATTACTACCCCCCACACTGCCCCTCCCCCTCCCCACGTCAACGCCCGGAAGGTACTCCCACTACAGACCGCGGCTGGTTGTTCTTTAGAATACTCTGGGAGGGTGCAGTAGAACACGCATAAATTGCGATACCCCTAATGAAATACAAAGAGAATCAAGATTTAATTAAAGACACTGAGGCTAACATTATGCATTATAACTTTTATAACATGACACTCCACTGCAGCACATTTAAAGAACACTCAACATAACAATCTAGACTTAGAACTCCAGAGTCCATAAATATGCCTGACTTAAAACACTCTTCATCTTTAAATGCAGCTATAAATTCCCTGTTTCCCTTTCTTTCTTCTAACCTTTCTCCTTTTGACCTTCCTCTTTCCTCTTTGCAAAGACTCTACAGAAAACAATGAGCTGTCACTAACATAAAATATAAGACATTCAACCAAAATATTAGCAAATTGCCTATTACAATATTTATTAAAAAAATTTAATCACTCACTAAAAAATAGTCCCTGTAATTTCGCATAATGCAACGTATTAAAATCTCCCTCCATTCCTCATATTAAACACTTGAAAGCCCTTCAACACCACGTTTGATACGTGCGTTATTGGTCTGAGATAATGTCTTGCAAAAGTACCAGCATTTGAACAATCCGCTGCCTTTAACATCTCCTCCAGACGTCTACATGCCATATTAAACTTACTTGCCATCGCATCTCTCAAAGAATGCGCCTTTTACTGATTAATATCTATTCCGGCTTACTTCAAAACATCCTTCACCCACCTTGCAATGGGAGCTGAATTAACTGTTTATGCAGTTTTACATATGAAATTAATAACAGTTTTTCTTCATTCGCTCTATATTCCATCATTTTTCTCTCATAGTCCATCAAACATTCAACCAGACACAATTTTGGATTACCTGTAAACCTAGGATAAAAGAATTACTCAAACATGGTCTTAGTTCTCCTTCATATCTCAAAATGAACTCCATCTGGACCATGCAATCTACTACTTACCTCCAATGCGTTAACATCTGAACATCTCCTGCATGAAACTAAACATAAAAGAGTTGCCAGTTTCTCTGTAATCTTTTTACTACCCAAAAACCAATTTGCCGGCAACTCTACAAATTTCCTTAATATTACATTCACATCCCACAGCACATCATAACGTGCCCTGGGAGGTCTTCACAACCTCATACTTTTCATAATTATACAAACCAATACTCTCCTTCCTATTGATCTCCCATCTACCTGCGCATAACCTGCCGACACTGCAGACCTATAACAATTTAGAGCTCAGTAACTTAAACCTACCACAAAATTTTCCACTACAAAATATGTAAAACCTCTACCACAGGAGCTTCCACAGATTCCAAATTACTTTCCATGCACCAGCTAGCCCAAATTCTCCATATTCCTTTATATCTACTCCTTGTCCCCGGAGCCCAAGATTCCTCCAGTAGCTCTGAAGCCCTTCTCGAAAGTCCCTGCATACTTCTGTGTCTCCTGATACCTTCCAAACAAGAAGGTTCAGCATCCCACTCTGCACCAAAGGATGTTCTTCTCCATCCCCATTCCTTAAAATTCCTTTGTCTGCTTGAATTAAATAAGGTACCACACATGCTAGTTCCAGCACTGCTGCAAACCAAACTTGGAAAACCCAAAAATGAGTCACCATCCCTATCTGACATTTAATTCGCTCTCATTTTCAACAGTACTCTCTGCAGCAGTGCAAAAGGAGGAAATGCATACGCTCTTCTCCCTTTCCAAATCTGCAGGAAAGCATCCACAGCACTCGCCCCTTGATCAGGTGACCAACTGAAGTAAGTCACTAGCTGATTCGTCAATCTGCTTGCAAACAAATCCACCTCCAAAGGACCCCAAACCTAATTTATTCTTCTAAATTTCTTTTGATCTAGATCGCTGTAATCCCTTAAAGCCTTGAATTCCAGTCTGCTGAAACATTCCTCTCTCCTGGCAAATACTCTGCCCTCACAGTAAGCAAGTTTTTGCTCCAAACAAAACTTCTAAAAATCCTTTGCCAACTCCGCTAATCCACAAGACCTGCTCCCTCCTAGCCTGTTGATGTACGTCACACCAGACTCGTTGTCCATCTTCATCAATACTGTCTGTCCTCGCAATTCTCTTTTGAAACTCTTCAATGCATACAATTCTGCTGTTAATTCCAGACAATTAATGTCCTTCACTCTTTCTACTTGTGTCCACACACCCCCTTTTTCTGAAGCTCCCAAATGAGCTCCCCAACCTCTTAGACTTACTTCCGTCTGTAAAAGAAAATTCGGGGCACAACCAACAATCACTCTTCCATTTCATGCCTTCATATTGTGCAACCACCATACCAGCTTCTCTTTCGCCTCCGAATTCATTATTCATTTTTTCCCATACCGCAAACCTTTTCTCAGATCCTCTCCTTTCATTCTCTGCAAAGAACGTAATGTAAAGGACCTGGAAATATTGCCTGAATAGAAGAAGACTATAATCCTATCACACAAGCCAAATGTCTAAATGTTAAAAACTCTTTCTTCAACACTAGACTTTATTCCTTCCTTATCATCTTCACCTTACTTTCGGGAAACTGAAGAATGAATGTCTCTATTTCTACTAGAAAGTCCAAGAATTCCGGTTCTCTGCTCGATTCCAAAATTGATTTTTTTCTGTTTATTATAAATCCAAACGATTCTAACATTCCAATCACATTCTTTAATTCCTCCTTCAATTCGACCACACTCTGAGACATAATCAGAATGTTGTCCGAATATACAATCATCCGTACTCCTCTTTCTGAAAAATAAGCCATCACTACCTTCATTACCTTCGTAAAGCACCAAGGTGCTGAAGAGAGCCCAAAAGGAAGGCACTGAAATTGATACAATTAGCCCTTCCAATGGAACTGTAAATACCTCTGATACTCTGTGTCCTTAAGAATTGTCAAGTACGCATCCTTCAAGTCTAACTTTACTATCCAATCCTTCTTTATCAACAAATCCCTCAGACAATGGATACCCTCCATTTTGAAATGCCTGCACCCCAAAATATTTGTTCAGATCTCTGATGTTGATCACTGATCTCCAACCTTTCTCCTATCTTTTACCCCAAAAATAATGCTTACCTTTCCCTTTCTACTTGATGCCTCACTGCCTTTTTTTGTGACATTGAAACTATCTCTGCATCCACTATTTTTATTCCTTGCTCACTGTCAACTCTCTTGGGGCCCGATGTAGGTGGCCAATACCGGTCGGAAACGGCCGAATTCGGCCGTTTCCGACCGGTATTTGGCCTTTTGAGATGTAGGGGACCTTTTTTTGTACGATTTGATATTTTACCAATTCGGTAAGATTACCGAATTTGAAAAATACCGAATCGGTAAGTTTACCGAGTTTTAAAATTCGGGATGTAGGTGGGACTACTTTCAGTCCCACAGGCCCTTCAGATTCGGTATTTTAACACCCAATCCAATTGGGTGTTAAAATACCGAATCCAGGTGTGCATGCACATGTGTGCATGCACACCTATGCCATGTGACAGACAGACATGCCCTTAGGGCATGTCTGTGTGCCACATGGCACACAAGCCAGTATTGGGGGTGCTAGAGGGTGTCAAAGTGACACCCCCTGCACCATTGCAGAAATCGGTAATTACCGAATCGGTAAATAGCGATTCGGTAATGCACATTGATTCCTATGGGCTTCAAGGCCCATAGGAATCAATGGGGGATACCGATTCGGTATTTACAGAATCGGTAAATACCGAATCTTACAGATTCGGTATTTACCGATTCTGAAATACCCACATCTCCCCCCCTCCAATTTACCACTTCTTAAATACCGAATCGGTATGATTCGGTATTTAAGAAGTGGTAAATTGGAGTTTACCTACATCGGGCCCTTGGTTCCTTCCTTTGAACTGGAGTTTTTATAAACTCTATTACATATCCTTCTAATGTCTATAACACCCACAGATCCTGAGTTAACTTTCTCAATCCTTCCAAGAACTCCCTTAAGCGACCTCCTACGTTTCCTTGGGAAAAAACAGAAATAGTCTCCATACTCACCTTGACCTCCTGAAGTTTGTCCTCGTCTTCTGAACGATCTTCTTCTACCAGATCTTCTTGATCCTCCACGATTCGAATAGAAGGAATTTGAACTCTGAAATCCTCTTCCTCTGTTCTGAGTGGAATACTTGGGACCTCTACATGCTTCGGCATGGGTCCTCTTCTACTAGTCCTACCACAATAACTATTTCCAGACACCTTTTGCATATTTAATTGAGCCTTATCCAAGGCTGTGAAAGTCGACACATATTTTCTCATGTAATCACTCTTTACAAGCCCTTCATCAAAGAGGAAAGCCTTTGGATCCTCACTTGGCTCTTTATGAGACATGTCCCCAAGCTTTTGACTTATCTTCATCATAATTGCTTTCCTTCTCTTTGATAGTAAACCAGCATTTTCATTTCCTAATAAAACTACTGCTCTCTGGCTCCAAACCCAGAGCAGTTCCATATCCTGAGGTGCCTCATTAACATGTGCCTCCTCCACCATATCCATAATCCTTGCTAAAGGTCCCAAGACATCCAAAAGTTTATATTGGCAATTTTTTTGTGATCTTTCTAGCACTTTTCTAGGATCTCTACCCAGCCTGATTAGAAAACTTATCAATTCTGGATCCAAATTGGGTATCATGCATACCTTCTCCTCAATCACCAGTCTTGAACCCTCTGTCTTTAACACCCGTCTTACCTCTCTGTCCAATGGTTTCCTAATCTACTCTTTAATGAACTTGCTCACATGCTCCATGGGCCACCAATCCCCACTTCTGGGGTGTCGTATGTTAAAAGGTGAGACATTTCAACACTTAATGGATCCCTAAAAACCTCTGCTGAAGCAATTTCATCGAAACTTGCATATTCATTATCCAACTCTTCATACCGCAGATCCAGAATATATTCATTCCAGTCCTTCTCAACAACTGGTATTGGGCTCCCCAGAGCCTTACTGATTCCATCCTTTTTTGTGCCACTAGGGACAGCCTTCCTTTGAGTGCCACTAAAGACACCCACTCTCTTTGTGCCATTTAAGACACCTCTTCTTTTGATGGAACTCAGACCTACTTTCCTTTTTTTTGCTAAAAATATATCCTCAACATGCTTCATCTTCCTCAGCCTTTTACCTCTTATTCCCACTACATTTTCATCCTCAGGTAAAGGGTAAAATTCCTCACCATATTTCAAATATTTCCTGCCTCTCTTCCCTAAGTTACTGATTCCTCAACCTTATTTTTCGTTTCCTGCTGAATGAGTCTCCTGATTAGGTCTTCATCCATATTCCCAATATTTTGACTTGTACTGCAACCCTGTTCTGCTTCCATCTCAAAAATACACACACTCTACACGTAACTCAGTAAACTTTCCTTTAAACCTTCCTTAAGTTTGCTTCTATCTTTCAAATCCAAAACTCCCAAACTCCTGCTTTCTTTTGTCATAAAAGTATATTCCTCCTCTCAACCGCTGACCGAATAAACTTTCGACCGTTTTTTAAATTTTATTTAACTGACACGTTACAAACAGGTCTGTGCTGCCACTCCTTTAGTTCTTTTAATGAACTGTGGCCCAATCCAAGATGGCCTCCAAATCTCGCTATAGTTTCTCACGTAACGTCACATGCCAGAGCTTACAAACCAGATCTACGATTATGACGAGGTTCCTGAGAGACAGCGATACTCAAAGCGGGCTCTACAACTGTTCCTCATCTACACTGTAAGTGCGAAGCTTGCGCTTACCGTGCGACAACAAAACTAATGTTCAGATTCCCCATAATTAATGCCTACCGTTTCGGCCCGCACCCTCAACATTAACTCTAAAGACTTAAATTCAATAATCTGCTAGGCTTCTGTAAATTAGAAGCGTTCCTTTGCCCTAAAACATTTAAAAAACATGCAAACATGTTTACAAAATGAACTTCAACACCAACATTATATTAAATTGATATTTCAATTTCATATTAGCCTTACATAAACTCTTTCACACCACATTCAACTCAGAGAAACAGGGTAATATAAAGGTACTTATCTCAGTAAGCAGCATTTAAAAGGGAAAAGTGTTCTATGCAAGACCTATTTAAGGACTCTGGAGTTCTAAGTCTAGATTGTTATGTTGAGTGTTCTTTAAAGGTGCTGCAGTGGAGTGGCATTAAAAATTATAATGGTAGCCTCCGGTCTTGAAATGAAACCAACTGACAGGCTGCTCCTGTTTGGAAGCACATGTTTTACTGAGAATGTCAGAATTCATTCTCAAATGGCTGAGAAACATAGTGTGAATGTACAGATAACATGCTCTCATTTTAACTTCTAGAGTACCTTCTATAACCTCTATGAGAAAATCTTGAGAAAACTGTTTTTTCTCAAACAAGATTGTTATACTCCCAACAGAAGGCTTTTTCACAGGGTAAAATCACATTAGAACACACCACAATTCCTAAAATTAGTATGATACCATCAACAAATGATTTCTCCTTTTTGTGACCCACAAAACCTGCCATTCACTACAATTCAGTTCAATGGAGTGCTACAATTCAGTTCAATGGAGTGCTATTGATAAAGCGTTATTTTTTGCAAAATGATCTTGCTTGATCAAACCTACTCATAACTGTGTTATTAACAAAGCAATGACTAATGATGTGGATTTTAACATTTACGTACACGGAGATATTTGAAGGTACAACGTGAATTTGTGTAAAGATGCCACAACATGTTTAATAAAATAGTTTGTTTACCTGAAACACTTAACTGAAAGCATGAATATTCTATGAAGTGTTTTTAGAAAGCCATGAGAGAGAGATATGAATAAATATGCATTTAGACTCCTGCATGTGGAAATATGAAATAGTAATAATAGAAGCCGCTTATAGAAAATGTTTCATCAACGTTTATCCTTTTTCTTATAACAAGAAAACACTGATTATTAATACGTTTGCATTTAGAAATCAGATTATGCTTATGAGTTTAATTAGAATAATGAATCTTGAAAAACGATTTTTCTTATGTATTTCTCCCTGTGATCTTTTAATTGCAATTGTGTTTTTTTTCTTTAGAAAAAAATTGATTTTACAGTTACTCCAAGGAAACCCCAAACTCTGCTAAAGATATTTTTCTTTCCCTAACGTAGGCCACAGAAGAATGTATTTTGTCCTTGATAATTTCTAAAAACTGATTTCTTTGTTTAGCTTTGTATCACTAGGTTTTCCCCTTCCTACGATTATAGTATTTCTTTCTATGAATAATTGTGTAATTGAATGTTGCAAGCTAATGTGGAAGTGAACGCGATAATATGGAAAATAATACAATTATTTCTTCCTGCTTCCAAAGAAGATGATGACATCCATTTAGACAAAGAACTTTTTACAAAGAAATCCAGATAGACTGACTCAGACGATGATCACCTCATCAAGTGGACCAATCGAATTGCGTGAAACCATTAAATTGTAACTTTAGGCAGATAGAACTTTTTAGCATTTGGGTATAATTATTACCGTGAGAAAAGAACTTGGCATTAGCTATTTCTATTAGAAGAGAGCCTTGATGCTGTACTCTCTGTGCTACTCTGGCTGGCTATTATTCTTGCAATTCCTAGGCGTGACCGCCACCCTGATCGCCAACCTCGCCAACCTCGGCCTCAGACAGCTCGTCACCACACCCACCCACGCCGACGGTCACACGCTGGACCCCAACTTTTCGCCTTCGACCACACCACCAAAACTCCACTGGACCTACCACCGCTGCATCCATTTCACTTTCAAGAAACCAACCACGCACCACCGCACCCAACAGCTGCCTCGCCGCTGCTGGAGCAAAGTCACCGAAGACCAGCTGATCTCCTCCCTCGCCAAGAACCCACCCACCGACCCCACCAACCCAGACGCCGCAGCCCGCAACCTCAGACAGTGGATCGACGACTGCGCCAACACCCTCGCCCCGCTCAAGAAACCCTTCAACAACCACGCCAGCAAGAGAGCCACCTGGTTCGACGTCGAGCTCCAGACCTCCAAACGCGCATGCCGGAAACTGGAGAAAATATGGCTTCACGAACGCACACCGGACATCCACGCAGCCCACAAGGACGCCACCCGTAGACACCACCACCTCACTAGATTAGCCCAGAAATCCGCCTTCAAAAACCGCTTGGATAACAACTCTCACAACAGCAAAGTGCTCTTCAGCATCGTAAAAGAACTCTCCAACCCCCAGCACCAACGCCAACAACATCCTGCCCTCACAAGAAGTGTGCAACTCACTAGCCATCTACTTCCACCGCAAGATCGCCTAATTCCACAACAGCCTCAACCCGACTACGCCAAACCACCTCCCCTGTGAACACCACCAGCGCCTTCCGCCTGACCTGGTCCAACGTCAACGACGAGGAGACACGCAAGGTCATGAACTCCATCCACTCAGGATCTCCGTCAGACCCGTGCCCACACTACATATTCAACAAAGCAGACGCAGTCACCGCACCCAAACTACGGAAGGTCATTAACATCTCCTTCGAAACAGCGACATTCCTGGAAAGCTGGAAGCACGCTGAAATCAACGCCCTCCTCAAGAAGCCCAAAGTGGACCCCAAGGACCTCAAGAACTTCCGGCCCATCTCCCTGCTTCCGTTCCCGGCAAAGGTCATCGAGAAAATCGTCAACAGACAACTGACTCGCCACCTGGAAGACAACAACATCCTGGACCCATCCCAGTCCAGATTCAGACGAAACCACAGCACCAAGACAGACCTCATCGCAGCTACCAACGACATCAGGTACCAACTGGACAACGGCGAAAACAACAGCCCTCATCCTCCTGGACCTGTCGGCCGCCTTCGACGGGGTCTGCCACCGCACTCTAAAGACTTGCCTCCTAGAAGCTGGAATCCAAGAGAAGGCCATTGACTGGACCACGTCCTTCCTCTCCGGCAGAACCCAGAGCATCCACCTCCCACCCTTACATTCCGAAGCCACCGACATCATCTGCGGCGTTCCCCAGGGCTCATCCCTCAGCCCGCGCTGGTTAACATCTACATGGCCCCCCTCGCACAAGTGGCCCGCCAGCACGACCTCAACAACATCACCTACGCCGACGACACCCAGCTCATCCCCTTCCTCACCAAGGACCCTACACCGCCAAAACCAACATCCACGAGGGAATGAAGGCCGTCGCCGACTGGATGAGGAGTAGCCGTCTGAAGTTGAACTCGGACAAGACGGAGATACTCATCCTCTGACCCACCCCCTCAGCCTGGGACGACTCCTGATGGCCGACCACACTGGGAACAGCACCAACACCCACCGACCATGAACGCAACCTAGGATTCATCCTCGACTCCTCCCTCTCCATGGCTAAGCAGGGCAGCGCCATCTCCTCCTCCTGCGACAAAACCCTCCTCATGCTCCACAGGATCTACAAGTGGATCCTGACCATTCATATTTTGAAATAATAGATAAAAGTGTCTTATTTATTTATTTATTTATTTATTATAGTGTTTTGTATAGCGCGAACAAGACCCGTGGGTATCAGAGCGCTTAACATCGAGGTAGGTTACATATTGGCAATACAGAATCATTTATACAAACAAACAGATATGAGGTAGAGGAAACTGTGGCTATGAGAGGGTGCCTAAATCTAACTAATCCAAACGCATGTGCAATTAGCAATAGAGGTAGGTGAGGCTTAGCTTATATCCATGTCTATATCGACGACTAAGGTGAGGTAGAGGTTATATAGTTTTGGCTTTAGAAAACAATTATAAGTTCGCCTACGACTGTGGTAACGTTCAGGACACAGTCAGGGCTTGTGTGAGGAGTTAGTTCCTTATCAATGATAACATTCTTGAATAATATTCTTGAGAGGGCCCTCCATCCGCTGACATGAGTATTCGAACCCCCGATCCGCCTGCTTCCCTATGCAAGGTATTTACTCAACATAAGACTCTTCAGTTCCCGTTTGAATGTTACAATATTTTGAATCTTCCTCAGACTTGGAGGGAGTGAATTCCAGACTCTGGGGGCAGCTCCGGAGAAAGTTCGGTCATAAGACTTTTTCTTTCGGAAGATGGCTGGCCGCAACAGCAGCTCCTTGGCGCTTCTAGTTGGTCTGTTTCCTCCCGATAGCTTGATTTTCTTGGCTAGGTATCTTGGCGTGTTATAGTGCACAGCTTTGTGGGTAATACATGCTAACTTCATTTGAATTCTGGCCTCATAAGGAAGCCAGTTTAGTGCTTTCAAGTGAGGAGATATATGATCAAATTTCCTAGATCCTGTGATGAGTCTTGCCGCTGCGTTGAGACAGGCTTTTAGTGGTGCTGTGGATGTTTTAGGTAGGCCAGCTAATGTGGAGCAACCATATTCAATCCTTGATATAACTAGAGATTGTATAGCCAGTTTTAGATCTGCCTCAGAAATGAATGGTTTTAATCTTCTTAGGTAGCTCAAATGGTAGCGGGCGCTTTTCGCCATTGAATTAATGTGGGCTTTCATGTCAAGGTTCTCATCCAATGTGATTCCTAGTTATTTAGCAGAGTTGACTAGGGTTGGGGTGCAGTTAAGCGCAGTCACCAATTTGGTCCATTCCTTTATTTCAGAGTGGCTCCTTGGAGGTGAAATTAGCAAGAATTCTGTTTTATGGGCATTTAGTTTCAAATGATTAGTAGTTAACCATTGTAACGCCATCTTTAATGTCTCATTCATTAGATCGATGTCATCAAGGGAGGTGATCTTCAAGTATATTTGCGTGTCATCTGCGTACATGTGGTAGGATATCTGAGAGTTCCGAAGAATGTCTGTAAGAGGTTCGACATACAGGTTGAATAGATCCGGTGATAGCGTAGAACCTTGCGGGACCCCAATTGTATTAGGACAAGGGGGTGAGATTGCTTGGTTAACCAGAAATCGTTGTGTTCTGTTCCGTAGAAAAGAATTGAACCATTTCAGCACTTTCCCGGATAGTCCCATCCTGTCCTGCAGCCTGGACAATAATGCTTCATGATTTACCGTGTCAAATGCGGATGATAGGTCGAGTAGAATCAATAGGCATGCTTGATTTTGGTCTAGGGCTTGTAGCGCATCATCTACGATATGCAGGATCGCTGTTTCCGTGCTATGTCCTGCTCTGAATCCTGATTGGCATTCGTCTAATAAGGAGAACTTGGTGATGTGTTGTTTCAGTTGGCTCTGCACGCATTTCTCAATTACTTTGGCCAATAGGGGGATGTTGGTTACTGGTCGGTAGTTATTCGGATCTGTTGTTTCCGCTGTTGGTTTTTTGATTATTGGCACAACTTGTCCTGTTTTTAGACAGTCAGGGAGGATCCCTTGTGCAAGAGATGCGTTTATTATTTTGGTCCAGATCGGGACCACAATATGGCTGATTTCTTTAACACATTTTGCAGGTAGAGGGTCCTGATAGTGGTTGTTCGGTCTGATTTCAGACAGCGTTTTGGCGATTTTGTCCTGGTCGTATAATTCAAATGTGTCCCAATTTGCATTATTTTTTGTCTTAGTATTCTCTGCCGTCAAGGAAGCCTCGCTGGTCGGCAACGGTTGGGTTGGGAGGATAGCCACAGCGTTTGAGAGCTCCGCCTCTAGCGATTTGGTCTTTTCCGTGAAAAATGATGAGAATTCCTCGCAGCTTAAGGGCGTTTTTGAGTTCTCTTGGGCCGATTTGGCTAGTTTATCAGACTGTTGCTTTAAGATCTCGAAGAGTTTCTGTGGTCTGTTTTTGGCATTGTCAAGTTCTGCTCTTATAAATTCTTTTTTGGAGTTGATTATCTTTTTGTTATATTGGTTCCTGATTTTTCTGAGGTCATTCAGCTCTGGGGAGGAAGGGTGTTGTCTCCATTTTCTTTCGGCCATTCTCAGTTTGCGCCTGTCCTCATTCAGTGACTCACTAAACCAAGGATTTTTTGGCTTTTCTGTGACTCTTTTTAGTTTTAGTGGCATGGTGTCATTGACAATATTTCCAATTGAGGTTATGTAGTGATCGGTCAGCTCGTTTACATTCTGCATGTCATTAGGTGGCTTTAGGCTTCTTTCGCAGTTAGCAACCAGTAGCTCAATATTCGCCTCTTTTGTATCTCGGATCGCTTTTTTGGACTTGGGGGGTTGCACAGTCCTACCCTTTTTCACTTTGGGAATCACGAATGTTATGGTATGATGGTCCGACCAATCACATGGATCTATAGCGCGGATTGATGTCTCTTCCTTTTTTGAGATAATCCAGTCTAAGGTCGCTCCTTGTGCATGTGTAGGTTGTGTGCATGCTTGTGTAAGGTTTAGTTTGGCCAGGAACTCTTTGAGCGAGTTAACCGTTTTATCATTATCGTCGTTCCAGTGTAAATTAAAGTCTCCCAGGAAAATGTTGTTGGTCGTGGAATTGGAGTTGGCCGTTATGATCTCTATTAGTTGCTCTGTGAACTTTGCGTTATCACCTGGTGGATGATAAAACGCATGCAGGTTGCATTTATGGTTACTTGATGATCTTATATTCAGACCAAGGTATTCACAGGATTCCAGGGGGTCGGCTTGAATTTGGTGGACCTCAATCTCTGAACGGTGGATGCAGGCTATACCTCCTCCTACTTGCCTTAGCCTATCCAGTCTCACGATGTTATATTGAGGTGGTACTAAGAGATCAATGACCGGCGATGATGATTCATTGAGCCAAGTTTCCGTGAGGATTGCCAGGTCAATTTCTTTATTGATGATGAGGGCTGCTATGTCTGATGCATGTTTGTTTGCAGAACGACAATTGAGTAGAAGGCAATTCAAGGGTTTTTCTGTATTAATGGGGTTCCCTTTTTCAGATTCAGTTGCTGTTAGCTGGATTTGTTGTAAGTTGAGGTGAATTGCTTTCCTGTCATTCTTTCTAGACACTCTGTTAGAATCAATTGGTACTATTTTGATTCTCTCCTCCCTTCCCCGGTCCGGTTGTTCATATGTTCGGAGTAGGGCTAGTGTTTCTTCCTTTGACAAGGGATTTGTCCTGCCTGGTCTATTGAGTCTGTTTTTTTGAGACAAGGCCATCTCATCATTCCTTCTTTGTGCGGAGAGTACTAGATTCTGAATGTGCGAGACCTTGGAGTGCGTGCTTACTGTCATCTCCCACATTTTTTCAATTGCCTGTGAAATTTCCAACGAGCCTTGTGCCATGTTGCCTACTAATTTCACGAGCTCCCTAATTTCTTTCTGGTTTCGAGGTGATTTCTTAGAGAGGATTGATCTGTCAATCCGGGTTTTGCATTTTGTTCTTCTTCGTATTTGCTCTGTTCTCGGTCCCACTGTTCCTTCTCTTGTATCCTTGGTTAGGTTGTCGCTTCCGATATTGTTTGGAATGTCACGGGTATTATCTATGCTGTGTGGTGCTATCCGTGGGTTTGTGGGGGGGGGGGTCTATAAGACTCTGGTATCGCATTCGAGCGAGGTCGTGGGTCAAAGGGTAGCTCGCTTGGTCCTGAGGTACCCTCTTCGAGTAGATTCGCGACGACTGGTGGTGACCTCAGCTCTTCCCTTGGGGCCTGGTCCTGCTCTTCGTTTGAACGATTAGTAGATCTCTCTGTCCTTTCTGACTCGTTCTCTGGGGATTCCGTCTCGCTTTCCGTTATAGCTCCAGAGCTGGATGTATGAGTGTTATGTCTCCCAGTTCGGTTGGTGTCCTCCGTGGTAGTATCATTGTTGTCCGGAGTGGCATCAGCTGTGGTCGTGGGTAGTTGGTATCTTGGTCCCTCCATAGTTTCTTTTATAATTATGAAGGACTTTTCAAATTCCTCAAGGTCCCTATTGGCTGCTTGTATCAGCACTATTCCCGTTTTATATAATGTGATGCATAGTTCTGCATTGCATCTATTTGAGGGTGAAGTCAGGATTTTTGTGCCATGAGGGATGTTATTCACGTCTTTTATGCGCAACATTTCTGTGATGGCCTTGCGCCATTTGGCTGATTTATGCGTGAAGAAGATCAGGTCATTGATTATGGACCCTTTTACTATATCCAAGTAAGGGTCAGCGAACAGTATGTCTGGGTTTTGTTTCAAGGTGTAATGTTTGAATTTTTTGGCCGCATTTTTGGATAAATTAGATGGATATTTTATATTTTGTGCTTTGGTGCCCGTCGACGCTTGATGTCTTTCATTCATTTTCCCTTCTCTTTGTAGGTTTTATGCCTGTTTGTTCTGAGTTGAGTTGATCCCCCAAACAATTAATTAATTTAGCTCTCCCTAATTGTGAGAGGTGTGGTGTGGAGCTAGCCGTTACAAGATGTCCGCCGTTTCTTTTCAGATCGTGTTGTTCTTCTAAGGGGAGTGGGCTTTCTTTCTTTCCCCACTTGATAAGTATTCAGAGTTTGTCTTTATTAGGGAATATTAGACATAATGTATATTGAGATTACTATTGTTGGACAGCCTTTTCCTTCATTATAGGTCCTCATGAGGTAAATTAAATCCGTCTCTTATTATATTCCCTAATAGCTCTACTCAAGATTTATCAGAGGACCTTATATATGTAAGTGGTAATTGAGTTTCCATTGGCCCAATATTTGGCTATGGTGGAAGAAACCTATTATGATATAGTAGGTTCAATGTGAATGATAATAAAAATGTACTCCACTTCCGCTGCAGCAGTTCCTGGTAGTGTCATCGAATGGTCAGTTTAGACTAAAATACTAGGTAATAAAGAGACGGAATTTAGGGACAGACATTTATTAACTACGTTCCTTTATGTTTTATGATGTGGTCGTTGACCTTTTTTTTTTTTTTTTTTTTTTTTTTTTTTGTAAGACCTTTATTGCACATTGTTCATATACACAGCGGTGTGCCTACAACCCACTGCTGGGGCCGGCCGCCATCAGAGCGTCACACATATTATACAAGCTTGAGATAATACTCCAGAGGTACGAGTGCAGAAGTCTAGAATCCTTAGCTCAAATAGGCACTCCAGCATAGTCAGAAGCATTAGGACCAACACTCCCATAGATTGCGGTCGTTATGCCCCCATGTGATCTCGGTCTAATTTCAGTTTTTATGAACAAAAACAACACCGATAACCCCGAGCCCCCCCCCCAACGTAACCTGATCAGAAAGAATAGTCCAAGTCCATCAGCCAGAACATGATAGGATAGGCGATACCACGGACGTCCGGCAGGGCCTCCAGAGAAGGAAGCCTTCATCTCTCTCCCATAACTTCCCATAGGCTGTAGTGAGGCATAAGAAGGCGCACCAGCACGCCCATCTCAGCAGATCAAAACATTCCCACGCACACGAGCACTGTCCAGGTAATTGTAGTAAGTAACCAGAGGGTACTCCACATCACATACAAGGTGGTCTTAGCGACACGCCACCAGGACACCTCACGCAGCTGCATCCCCCCCAACAGACAATGCCGTAGCCACGCTATCATCACTGTCAGATTCTGTCAAAGATAGCATGTACAGTGTGAACGGTGTCCATACGTCCCTCGGACGGGCCACCGCAGGCAATTCGTCATAGTAGCAGTTCAATTGGTCCCTGCAATAGGCCATGTCCTTCAGCCACAGTTGCACCTCAGGCGCTCTCCTCCCTCCCCAAACCATAGCGACTCTCCTCTTGGCCAACTGAAGCGCCAGCACCACGAAACGGCGCGACGGAGCAGCCACACCAGAAGCGATGCCCAAAAGACACAGGCGTACATCCAGCTTTACCTCAACCGAAGCAATGACAGTCAGCCTTTCAGTCACCTCTCTCCAGAAACCGTAGACTCGGGGGCATCCCCAGGCCAGGTGAATAAAGTCGGCCTCCTCGGCCCCACATCGGACACATTGAGCAGTGGACCTAAGGCCATATCTCACCAGTTGGGTAGGCGTATAGTACCATTGTTGCAGAAACTTATAATGTAGAAGGCGGAAGTTGCCATTGATCACATACCCCCCCGTCATAGAACAGCATTCATTCCACTCATCGTCACTCAGCGGCTCCGGGAGGTCCCTGTTCCATCGTGCTCTAGCCAGCGCCGCCCCCCCGCCCTCATCTTCTTGTGCAGCCTTATATAGTTTAGATAACAATTTAGTCCTGTCTTTAACCGTATATAACAACTGCAAGGCACTTAGTGCCAGAGGTTCCTCCGGATACGTAGGATATAAGTCACGCACAGCGGCCCGCAATCTAACATACATAAAGGTGGACATAGTGGCATTCGTCGAGTTGACCGTCATCTCCTGTAAAGAGATAAACGAGGCTCCAGGAAACAGGTCTCCCATGGTCTGTAGCCCGGCTTCCCTCAGGATCTGCAACCCTCCCGGCTCTCCCGTCACAGAGATATCTGAGTGATAAAGTAGTGGCATAGCCGGGGCGTATAGCGGCAGCCTATCAGCCCGTTTACCCAAGCTGTGCCACGCAGTCGCCGTGAGTCGCACTGTGTCAATCTCCCCCTTCTCAAACACCGAATGTTTATTGGTGATCATAGCCCTTAAGGGGTAATCTGGTCGTTGACCTTAATGGAAGTAACAGTTCCATTGTTTGCCTAAGATCCCGGGATAAGGCTAAGGGCAATCTTAGTGTGGCATACACTAAGTAAGTATGCATTGTCTGCTGTTGATGTGGTGCTAGGCAATGGTCGGATTGTCAGTACTGCACAGGGAATCCTGAGAGTATGAAGTGGTTGAGATTTATTTGAATCACATTAGAAAGCGCATCTGGGGAAGTCCCGAGAGTTTTCACTTGAATGTGGTTGAAATCGCGCTGGTAGAGATTTTGATAGAAGCAAGAGCATTCTTAGAGTATATGATTCTATCGATTTATTTATTTTAGTGGAGCAGACAAACCATGATTTTGTGTAGGTTGTTTTGTTAAAGACGTTGATGCTGATTTTGTAAGGAGAGTCAGTCGCAGGAGTTAAGCTGATGTAACTAAGAGTGCCGTGCTGCTATTGATCAGTTAAGTAAAAACATCACCAAAAGTGCTGCTCTGGTATTGGTGGGTTGCTGTGAGTCACGCTGGGCTTGGACAGCGTGATACATTTTGATCGGTAGCAGAGAAACATAACACAGAAGATAATCCTTTTGAAAATGTATCTATATAGTTTAGTGTTTGTATATAATAAGCATGAAATTACAAAAACTATTGAAAACTTTATTTAGCAAAGATGAGCCGATACCCATTAGAGAAGGAATTCCTGTAGCTCCTTAAGGAACTCTCACCGGTTATGTCATTAGGAAAGGGTACACACAGCTGCACCTTGCAACTGTCCTTCTAAACCAAACTATAGCAGATAATGGCACAAAGCTTCTCCTGATGCTTTTACGAAAGAATATACCACCCCTAACATAGAGAACGCAATAGATATGCAGGAAGCTCTAAAATTATTCCTCACATCTCTGAATACCGCCATTGATATTCTGGAGCCTATGAAAGTTAATTCTTCCCCGTGACTAATCTACGCAAAGAGAAAACCCAATGTAAAAAATTGGAAAGACAATGGCGATAAAATCCTTAGCACACTATCACAGTAATATTAGGAAAGAGCAGATTTTGTTTTCTCTCTCAGCAACTTGATAAAGCTGCAATTCCTCCAAGGAACTTTTTTAAACCCTTAATTCCTTCATCAATCCCCAGGCCTGCACAACAAATATTCCCCCTTCGCAAATACTTTGAGACCAGATTGCTGACCATTTAGAGGACAAAGTAAAATGTATCTAAAATAATCTTGCAAATTTTACACACCACATCAACTTGGAGCCTTCATACGTTGGTAGAAAGTATACTTGCACCTTCGAGAAGTTTGCCCCCTTCAATGTAGAGTCTGCTCAACTTGCTCTGAAAGCTGTTAAATCAGGCTCTCCTCTGGATCTTTTTCCAGCTAAGAGAGCAGCCATGCTATCCCATCAACTGGCCCCGCCGATTAGCTCCTTGTTGAATCTTTCACTGAGTAAGGGCGCAATTCCAGCTGAAAACTGCCCAGGTCATTCTGATCCCGGAAAAAAGAACCTTCCTGCTACGGATGTTTCCAACTATCGCCCTACATCACTTCTTCCCTGGGCTAGTAAAATAATAGAAAGCAATATCAATAAACAACTGATGGAATACCTTGAGTCTAACAGGATCCTAGATCCATCCCAGTCAGGCTTTAGACCAATGCACAGCACCGAAATTGCACTCTTAGTTGTTACATACCATGTTAGATGCTGCCAAGACAAAAGCTCCCATCTATGCTTGTACTGTTGGACTTGTCTGTGGCCTTCAATACAATATCTCATCCAAGACTAACAGAGAGATTGGAGGAGATTGGCATCCAGTGCCAGGTGTTACAGTGGTTTAGAAACTATCTGTCTGACCAAACTCAGACCATCCATCTGGGACCTTTTCGGTCACGGACAAGGATAATTATTAAAGGAGTGCCCCAGGGCTCTTGCCTAAGCCCCACACTGTTCAATATATATGTTATTCCTCCTACAAACATCACAAGAGCCCATGGTTTCATACCTATCTCATATGCGGACAAAACTCAACTTCTGCTAACCTTTGATAAAGACCCGTCTGAGGCTAAAGACCATTTTACTAAAGGCATGAAAGCTATCACAGCTTGGATAGCCGCTAACTTTCTTATGTTTATGCAACAAGGACCCCCTGAGTAAATGAATTAAGAAATTCCTAGGTCAGGGAAATAGTACAATTGAGAAATAACAACCTAGGCAATTTATAAGATTAAAAAGAACCTTAATGGTGAGCATAAATGAAGGTATGACTACAGCTGGCTAAAAAAACACATAATTTTATTTAACAATTGTCATAATAAAAAGAAAGTTCATTCATATAGCAAACAATTGGAATAAAAAAATTCACAGTAATTAATCACATAAACATCAATACATAAAAATAAAACGACAAAGAGAAAGGGTAAGTGGCATAAAAATGGGGTCTCTACGCGCGTTTCGGCGGCCAGCGCCTTCTTCCTGGAGTAGCCACGTAATATCTATAAAGTAAAAAATGCATTTAGGATATAGAATCATATCAGTTCGCAATTACATTCATAAAAAACAATATTTAACAATAAAAATGGACACTAACTGTTTTAAATTATTTAGCAGCTGAAGTACAATATAAACCATTCTATTTTCTATTGTTGGCTTTTTGTCATTTCCTTGTAGTGTTCTGTCCGAGGAATGGGGAATTGCCAGTTGGTGGAGAGAGGGAGAGAGTAGATATTAATCTCAGTTGGGACGGCTAACGACCTTGAATGGGCATATATTCGAGAATGGCATTAGTCACATATTTATCAAGATGGGAGTCTTTTGGCTTCAACTTATTTGTTTGGGGGACGCTCTATTCAATTTTTTTTAAAAGGTAGGCGTCTAGTAGCTATACGGTCGCAAAAGATACATTAATTCCAGCAGTTGATAAAAGAAATCTGTTCTGATGAATACATTCTCTATTTCTCTTACAACGATATTTTATGTGGTATGTTTTCAGGTATTCCTATGGATAGGCTAGAAACTGAAAATACTAGTCTAGTATCCCTTAATAAACTTATATTTCAGCGTTGAATACTCACTGAAAGGATTATTTTCTTAGGGAGTAGTGCGCAGGGGATTTTCAGTTTCTTATTGCTATTGTTTTCAGTGTTCAGGATGGATAAAACTTGAGCCTATCCAGAGGAATACCTGAAAACATACCACATAAAATATCGTTGTAAGAGAAATAGAGAATGTATTCATCAGAACAGATTTCTTTTATCAACTGCTGGAATTAATGTATCTTTTGCGACCGTATAGCTACTAGACGCCTACCTTTTTAAAAAAATTGAATAGAGCGTCCCCCAAACAAATAAGTTGAAGCCAAAAGACTCCCATCTTGATAAATATGTGACTAATGCCATTCTCGAATATATGCCCATTCAAGGTCGTTAGCCGTCCCAACTGAGATTAATATCTACTCTCTCCCTCTCTCCACCAACTGGCAATTCCCCATTCCTCGGACAGAACACTAAAAGGAAATGACAAAAAGCCAACAATAGAAAATAGAATGGTTTTTATTGTACTACAGCTGCTAAATAATTTAAAACAGTTAGTGTCCATTTTTATTGTTAAATATTGTTTTTTATGAATGTAATTGCGAACTGATATTATTCTATATCCTAAATGCATTTTTTACTTTATAGATATTACGTGGCTACTCCAGGAAGAAGGCGCTGGCCGCCGAAACGCGCGTAGAGACCCCATTTTTATGCCACTTACCCTTTCTCTTTGTCGTTTTATTTTTATGTATTGATGTTTATGTGATTAATTACTGTGAATTTTTTTATTCCAATTGTTTGCTATATGAATGAACTTTCTTTTTATTATGACAATTGTTAAATAAAATTATGTGTTTTTTTAGCCAGCTGTAGTCATACCTTCATTTATGCTCACCATTAAGGTTCTTTTTAATCTTATAAATTGCCTAGGTTGTTATTTCTCAATTAGCCGCTAACTTTCTCCAGCTAAATAGTGGGAAAACTGAAATCATGCTCTTCGGTGCTGCTCAACTGTTGTGGTCCCCTAAGTGGTGGCCGCCCGAATTAGAACCACCACCTATTCCAAAATCTTCAGTGAAAAATCTGGGCATAAAACTCGACCAGAATTTAACCATAAAAGACCAGGTGACATCTACCACTGGCTCCTGCTTTCATGTTATAGGCTACTACGGAGAGTTTTCCAATGCTCCGACTGGCAGTACACAAGACCCTAGTCCAGGCACTGGTGATTAGTCACTGGACTATGGATATGCTCTTCTGGCCACGGTCAATGAATCTCTCCTGTATAAACACCAAGTGGTTCAGAATACAGCGGCTCATTTAATTCACAATCTACCAGCGAGATCTGCCTAGGCCCATGTAGTACGTGCACTACACTGGCTGCCTGTGCAGAAGAATATCACCTTCAAAATCTGTTGCCTAGTGCACAAAACGCTTAATGGCAAGGGACCCAGCTATTTGAAGGAAAAACGTATCCTCTATCGACCAACAAGGTCCTTAAGATCAGTGAACAAGTCTCTTCTCACCGTACCACGCATCAAGAAAACCTATTTAGGAGGCCGTGCATTTGCATTCCTTGCCCCCCATCTTTGGAATAAACTTCCCCTTCACCTACGAGAATGCACTGCCCACTACAATTTTAAGAAATTATTAAAAACGTAATTATTTTGACCTCTATGCTTCTGCTTGACTTTTTTGCGCCGAGATATCTCTTTGGGGAAGATTCATGTGCATTATAAAACAGACTAGCAGCCCGTCCCGACGTTGTCTGGGTAGGCTTTGCTGGGTGAAAGGTACTCACCAGCATCGCGCTCCCCTGGGCATGCCGATGTCGATGCTCCTCCCCGCGCTCCTGGCCGCTCAGCCTCAGTGTACTCTAAAATTTGTCCTCTGCATAAATACTATACATCTTTAACACACTCATAATGCCCCATGTATGTTAGAAGGAATTTCAGAAAGTAGCCTAGAAATAGCTGGCGTGCACTTGAATCCCTTCACAGAAAGAATTAATTGCAGTATGGTCTTTTGATTTCCATGACACCACTCTCTATAAATAGTGTCAGAAAGTCCAAAATAAAAATCAGTCTTTCAGACCCTTTTTGTTTTATTTTTCTTACTATACATCTTTAACACACTCATAATGCCCCATGTATGTTAGAAGGAATTTCAGAAAGTAGCCTAGCAATAGCTGGCATGCACTTGAATCCCTTCACGAAAGAATGAATTGCAGTATGGTCTTTTGATTTCCATGACACCACTCTCTATAAAGTGTCAGAAAGTCCAAAATAAAAATCAGTCTTTCAGACCCTTTTTGTTTTATTTTTCTGCTCCCTGATTTATGGTTTTAGCTCTTGTTTTTCCCACCCATTTAATCCTGTGTCCCCTCCGAGTCAAGCCCGCGTTCTCACTGGCTATATAGTAAACCAAATTAACCCAGTTTGCGTGGGAGCTGCTTGCAGCTAGATTTATGGCCCTGTGGCTTTGTGCGGGGCAGTGGTTATCAGCTGCGCATACAGGGCTAGGAATTATCCGGATCCGGGCACCGTGGACGGTTGATGACCTCAGCTCGTAGAGATATTAACCAGACCCGCTCCCAAATAAAGCCTAATATGTCCGAATTTTAAACAGTGTTCGTGACAGATGGGGGCAAGGAGGAGAGTGCATCAGGGCTAATGAAGACTGTTGACTGCATGTTCGCTTTAGCTGTGATGGATGGCACTTGGAGTGCTATGTTAGCAGGTTGAGGGCTGCTGTTATACAGAGAACTGGAAAGGATGGCGGTAATGTACCTTTTAATGTGTGCTATTGGCTTTTTGGGGTGATGCACTTCTTCCGTCTTCCTCATCCTCGCCGCGCTCCTGGCCCCCTGCGGTAATGTACCTTTTAATGTGTGCTCCTGGCTTTCGGGGGTGATGCATGTTTTCCGGCTTCGGGGCTCCTGTGTGCTCCTGGCTTTTGGGGGTGATGCATTTCTTCTGGCTTCGGGGCTCCTGTGTGCTCGTGGCTTTCGGGGGTGATGCATTTCTTCCGGCTTCCGCGCTCCTGGACGCTCCTCCCCGCGCTCCTGGCCGCCGAGCCGTGTTGTCAGCATGCACGTCGTTTGCTGGCGCTACTTTGAAGGGACTACTTTTCCTTAAAAATTACTTTGCCCATCTAACATATATATTTTTTTATTATATAGCCTATGTCCATCTGCTTGCCCTGACGTTTTCAAAGATGTATTGGCTGTTTGGATTGGCGCTGTCGTTCCCGAGTTTACCCGCCTCAAAGGTTCCCAGTTCTCACTATATAATAGTAGTATAGATAAATAAAGAAATTATCATACGTGTACATAGTTAAAAAACTGGATGAAATACACCCAGCAAGATCGTACATTTTTAGAGAATGGTACTTTTATTACCAAAATGCTAGAGAATTTAAGGAGACGAATGAATAATTTGAGACCTAGTCCTAGACCTATGCAATATGAAGCTCTTCAAGAATGGGAACATGAGGCATACAAAAGAGAAAGAGATAGGTACCAGAATAGATATAGGAATACAGTGAGTAGATATTCAGAAGCAAAATGGGATGCTCACAAGAAAAAATGGAGAAGAGACATAGCAGAAGGAGTACAAATGTTTCCAGTTATGGTAGCTGAGACTAAAGAAGGGGAAAATGTAAGTAGAAAAATAAACATGTAGAGAATCAGAGATCTAGCAATAATGAAAATGCTGAGGTATTCGATGACATAGATGGTGAATTTTTAAATGAATTATTGATGAATAAACCTCTGCCTTATCAAGAAGAATTGAACAGAGTAGGGACAAATATTTTACTAAGTGCTCCATTAAATCAAATAGAAGTGCAGCAAGGGAAAACTTCAGTAAGCGTGAGTCAAAATTAAAATATATCTAGAGAAGAATGGCCAAGAATATTGACACCAATAAACCCAGATGTTTTATCGGTCCCAGTGACTATTGGTCCAATAGTTCCATTACACAATGCTTCACAAGGAATTTCTCGAGTACATGCTTTAACAGTACTACATAGAAATACGTATGCAGTTCAGACAGCCTACAGGAAAATAAATGAGACTCATCAAGGATTGATTGAAAATAGCGGAACAAATGTATGTGTGCGTACAGGAGGATGAGAACAGTTGATTAACATTCCAGAGAGATTTGTTGAAACCCCAAAGTGAGGTATATACATAGATCCAAAGAGATTGTTACAGATTGAGAAAAAAGTGACACCTACATCAGGAGGGTCAAGAAGTGAGACAGGTGAAGATACTCAGAATTCATTAGGTCTTTCTCCGGAAGAACTAGATGAGTGCATAAAAGAAATAGCACCTGGTTGTAATGTACAGAATAATAATTCAGGTGTAGATGTAGGTAGGTTGAAAGCAGATTTGGAAAAAATGATTATTGGTACAATCCGTCCAGATAGATTAGATAAATATCAAGATTGCTTTTTATATGTAAAAATATTACAAGGAAAGCAAGAAACCTACACAAGAAATTTGCTGAAATTGCACAAATATTTGGAGTGGACACAGAGAAGTCTAAAGCTCTACAAAAACATATAGATTAGATTCCAGTGATAAAGATTTGGAGAGTTTGAATGTGTCAGGAAAACGTTTGCAAATTAAAGAGTTTATTAGCACACTAAAACAATGGGGTAGGTAAGATCGATGGAAAGGAAGATGGGGGAAAAGGAAGGGAGATACAAGAGAGACTTCAGTGGCTTACTGTTATATCCTGAGAGGGAGCTAGGAGCAGAAATTGCAGATGCGATGATATATCCTATGAGAGAAGTGCCAGGAGGTGGGTATGTTCATGTCCCTTGGTCAAGACAGGATATATTATAATTTACAAATGATTTTCCCAGATTGAGAGAAAAAACAGTAGAATGGTACCAACAAGTAGACAGGTCTGTGAAAGTTTCAAATGTTTTGTGGAAGGATTTGGATGGCTTGTTTGATATTGTAGTTCCAGATGATTTGTGGGTAGAGTGTAACATTGCAGTAGGTTGGCCGAAAGAAGAATATCCAAGAGATCTGAAACAGAAGCAGCATCTGAAGAAGTTATGAAAAAATATAATCAGGTTATCAACTATTTGATAGAGAACATTTCACCAAAAGAAACAGATTGGGTGAGAATAGACAGGACTACTCAGGAATTGAAAGAGTCAGTGCATGCTTATTATGAAAGTCTTCTACAGGTATTTAAACAGTACAATGGAATTGAAAAAATTACTGAGAAAGATATGGGACAGTTTGTGTATGGATTTTTGTATGGATTGAGACCAGAAATTTAGTGCTATGTTTCAGCAGCATTTAATTTGTTGGCAAAGCAAGACGATTGATGAAATTCTTCGTAATGCAAAGTAAATGTAAATTGTAAAGTATTGTGGTGATGACATTGAAACAAGACACCAAAAGGTAAAAGAAAAATTAATGTTAGCTCAGATGAAGAAAGGAGGATTTTTTAATACAGATTTTACAGAAACTTACCAAAGAAATGGTCAAACTACTACTGGTAAGAGAGGTGTAGTGTCAAATGGAAATACTTTGACTCAAATGATACCGATTCCACAAGGGAGAGATAGAGGTAATAGAGATGAGTTGAAAAAGAAGTTTCCTTGTCCTGAATGAATGAATGAATGAGCAATTTGTATAGCGCAAACTAAGTCCAAGGGCGTCAAGGCGCTTGTTTACAGATCGCCCACAGACCACTTCGGAAATCATGCTTAGGTCCTGCTCATAGGAAACAACCAGGTCTTAAGGGACTTACGAAAGACAGAGTGTTCTTGTTCCCCCGGGAGGAAGACTGGGAGAGAGTTCCACGCCTTGGCCACAGTCAGCGAGAAAGCTCTCCCTCCCACCTCAATCTTTTGAGTGCGGAAAATTGAGGCATTGGAAACGCGAGTGTAGAAGACTGCTACTAAACCCAGGTGAGACAGGAATAGATGGAATGAATCAGATGCAGGTGAATGAACATAATCTAAATCAACAAATGACAATTTGCAGAGGACAGAGTTTGCAAATTCCTCAAGCTCCTATGCCAAATCACAATGTGAATGGCCAAATACAGAAGTACAATGCGAATGTGGGTTTCTATACAAATGGTCAAGTGAATTCAAATGTGCAGGTGTCTTCACAATATTTGATACAGTGGGAAGAAAATGATTCAGATACATTCCAATGAAGGTGCCTGAGGGGGAAGGAGAAGTGTGTGCTAGGCGCATCCTTGAGGTAGATCAGTCTGGTCCTTATGTGGATATCGAGGTACACGGAAATTCAATTACGTTCCTTGTTGATACTGGTGCTAGCCATTCCACTGTGAGAACTGTGGAAATCCCCAACTTACCCTTCTCGGGAGAAAGTATCCAAGTTGTAGGAGTTTCAAGCAAATTTATTAAGACCCTAGTGACTAAACCAATAAAAGAACAAATTGGAAAATGAATGCAGTTCAGACAGTCTACAGGAAAATAAATGAGAATAATCAAGGATTGATTACAAATAGTGGAACAAATGTAAGTGTGAGTACAGTAGGATGAGAATAGTTGATTAACATTCTAGAGAGATGTGTTGAAACCCCATAGCAGGTATATACATAGATCCAAAGAGATTGCTACATATTGAGAAAAAAGTGACACCTACATCAGGAGGGTCAAGAAGTGAGATAGGTGAAGATACTCAGATTTCATTAGGTCCTTCTCCGGAACAATTAGATGAGTGGATAAAAGAAATAGCACCTGGTTGTAGTGTACAGAATAATAATTCAGGTGTAGATGTTAGTAGGTTGAAAGCAGATTTGGAAGAAATTATTATTGGTAATATCAGTCCAGATAGATTAGATAAATATCAAGAGGAAGGATTGTTTTTTATGTGTGAAAATATTACCTACATGAGAAATTTGCTGAAATTGCACAAACATTTGTAGTGGACATAGAGAACTCTAAAGCCCTACAAAAACATATAGATTAGATTCCAGTGATAAAGATTTGGAGAGTTTGAATGTGTCAGGAAAACATTTGCAAATTAAAGAGTTAATTAGCACACTAAAACGATGGGGTAGGTGAGATGAAAGGAAGATGGGGTAAAAAGAAGGAAAATACAACAGAGACTTTAGTGGCTTTACCGTTATATCCTGTGAGGGAGCTAGGAGCAGAAATTGCTGATGCGATGATATATCCTATGAGAGAAGTACCAGGAGGTGGGTATGTTCATGTCCCTTGGTCAAGACAGGATATATTATCATTTACAAATGATTTTGCCAGATTGAGAGAAAAACCAGTAGAATGGTACAAACAAGTCGAAAGGTTTGTGAAAGTTTCAAAGGTTTTGTGGAAGGATTTGGCTGGCTTGTTTGATATTGCAGTGCCAGCTGATTTGTGGGTAGAGTGTAACATTGCAGAAGATTAGCAGAAAGAAGAGTATCTAAGAGATCCGAAAACAGGAGTACCATCTGAAGAAGTTATGATAAAATATAATCAGGTTATCACCTATTTGAAAGAGAAAATTCCACCAAAAGAAACGGATTGGGTGAGAATAGACAGGACTACTCCGGAATTGAAAGAGTCAGTGCATGCTTATTATGAAAGGCTTTTACAGGTATTTAAACAGTACAGTGGAATTGAAAACATTACTGAGAAAGATATGGAACATAGTGTGTATAGATATGTGTATGGATTGAGACCAGAAATTAGTGCTATGATTAAGCAGCATTTAATTTATTGGCAAAGCAAGGCAATTGATGAAATTCTTCGTTATGCAAAGTATTATTGTGATGACATTGAAATAAGACACAGAAAGTTAAAAGAAAAATTAACGTTAGCTCAGATGAAAGCGTCGAAAAAAGGAGGATTTTTGAATACAGATTTTACAGAAACTTACCAAGGAAATGGTCAAACTTCTACTGGTATGAGATGTGTGGTGTCAAATGGAAATACTGTGACTCAAATGATACCGATTCCACAAGGGAGAGGTAGAGGTAATAGAGATGAGTTGAAAAAGAAGTGTCCTTGTCATGCGTGCTGGAAAATTGGGGCATTGGAAACGCGAGTGTAGAAGTCTGCACGTAAACCCAGCTGAGCCAGGGATAGAATAGATGGAATGAATCAGATGCAGGTGAATCAACATAATCAGAATCAACAAATCACAATTGGCAAAGGACAGAGTTTGCAAATTCCTCAAGCTCCTATGCAAAATTACAATGTGAATGGCCAAATACAGAAGTACAATGCGAATGTGGGTTTCCATACAAATGATCAAGTGAATTCAAATGTGCAGGTGTCTTCACAATATTTGATGCAGTGGGAAGGAAATGACTCAGATACATCCCAATGACGGTGCCTGAGGGGGAAGGTGGAGTGTGTGCTAGGCGCATCCTTAGAGGTAGATCAGTCTGGTCCTTATGTGGATAGCGAGGTAGGCGGAAATTCAATTACGTTCCTTGTTGATACTGGTGCTACCGGTTCCACTGTGAGAACTGTGGAAATTCCCAACCTACCCCTCTCGGGAGAAAGTATCCAGCTTGTCGGAGTTTCAAACAAATTTATTAGGCCCCAGTGACTAAACCAATGAAAGTACAAATTGGAATACGTATGCAGTTCAGACAGTCTACAGGAAAATAAGTTAGACTAATCAAGGATTGATTAAAAATAGTGGAACAAATGTAAGTGTGAGTACAGGACAATGAGAACAGTTGATTGAACAGTCCAGGGAGATTTGTTGAAACCCCAAAGCGGGGTATTTACATAGATCCAAAGAGATTGTTACAGATTGAGAAGAAAGTGACACCTACATCAGGAGGGTCAACAAGTGAGAAAAGTGCAGGTACTCGGATCCATTAGGTCCTTCTCCGGAGGAATTAGAGGAGTAGATAAAAGAAATAGCACCTGGTTGTAGTGTACAGAATAATAATTCAGGTGTAGGTGTAAGTAGGTTGAAAGCACATTTGGAGCAAAGGATTATTGGTACAATCAGTCCAGATAGATTAGGTAAATATCAAGATGAAGAATCGCTTTTTATGTGTAAATAGATTACAAGGAAAGCGAGAAACTTACATGTGAAATTTGCTGAAATTGCACAAACATATGGCAGGGACATAGAGAAGTCTAAAGCCCTACAAAAACATTTATATTAGATTCCAATGACAAAGATTTGTAGAGTTTGAATGTGTCAGGAAAACATTTGCAAATTAAAGAGTTAATCAGCACACTAAAACGATGGGGTAGGCTAGATCGATGGAAAGGAAGATGGGCTAAAAACGAAAGGAGATATAACAGAGACTTCATTGGCTTTACCATTATATCCTGTGAGGGAGCAGGAGTAGAAATTGCTGATGCGATGATATATCCTATGAGAGAAGTACCAGTAGGTGGGTATGTTCATGTCCCTTGGTCAAGACAGGATATATAACCATTTACAAATGATTTTTCCAGGTTGAAAGAAAAACCAGTAGAAAGGTTTGCGAAAGTTTCAAAGTTTTTTGGAAGGATTTGAATGACTTGTTTGATATTGTAGTTCCATCTCATGTGTGGGTAGAGTGTAAAAATTGCAGTAGATTGGCCAAAAAAAGAATATCCAAGAGATCCGAAAACAGGAGCACCATTTGAAGATGTAATGAAAAAATATAATAAGGTTATCACCTAATTGAAAGGGAACATTGCACCAAAAGAAACAGATTGGGTGAGAATAGACAGGACTACTCAGGAGTCAGTGCAAGCTTATTATGCAGGGCTTCTACAGGTATTTAAACAGTACAGTGGAACTGAAAACATTACTAAGAAAGGTATGGGACATTTTGTGTATAGATTTGGGCATGGATTGAGACCAGAAATTAGTGCTTTGATTCAGCAGCATTGAATTTTTTGGCAAAGCAAGACAATTGATGAAATTCTTTGTTATGCGAAGTATTGTATAAACTGAACGTCCTATCATAAATCCGCAAACTTTTTGGTGAGCCCGCGCAGCGCCAACTATTTTCGTCCTTCTACCCATGTATCGACCCTAGTGACTCAAGCTGCGCCAAATAGTTTCATCACTTACAAATCCCTCTAGCCTGAGGAGCTCTGACAACCCCACCCCTCTCTCTAGTATAATCTCCAGTCACTAATTGATTGTATGTGGAAGAATCTGTTAACGGCCAATCATTACACTAACTCGCTGCTGTAATCATGGTTAATGTAGCGCTCTAGTCTTTTGCGGGTCTCGGCTGAGACCCGGAAACACCTACACACAATGTATCACCTTCTGGCCAGGCATTGCCAGAAGGATATAAATAAATGACTGGAGGTCGCTCGTGGCTTCTGGTCCCACAGAGTAACCAAGAGAGTGGTGTCATTATTTAGCTCCCCTATGCAGGCCCTCCCAGTAAGTAGTCCTCCTCCCTTACACTGGTGATGAGGGTGGTGCATGTATGTCCCCTCAGAAGCAACCCAGAAACCGACAATCGTTCGGAGAGGTGAGGAGGTCGTCCCTCGGAACCGCTAACCTGTGTGGTCGCCGGCGCGGAAGTGAGGCTCCGTGGTAGTCGCTGTGAATGCGCCGGAAGAGCGGACCGGGAATCTGCAGGTGCCGGTAAGCAGGGAGCTGCGTGAGGGACCGGGTAAGCCCAAGGCCCGAGTGCGACACATCGCGCGCGCATGCGCAGTGCATGCGGGCTGACTCGGAGAAGGGAGACACGTGTGCAGGCTCCGAGCGGCGCAGAAGCAACGGCCCGATGTCAGGTGAAGTGGCGAGGTGAGCCGACACAACTGCCGACCGGGGAAAAGTCACTAGTGGAAAAAAATATATATAAATATCAAAGGGAACGGAAGAGGCATTGGCAAATGCAAATAAGGCGACCACTCTGAAGGAAGATATATCAGCAGTAGCGAATGGGAAAAGTCAGGATTGGTGCATTGTAACATGGGCAAAAAGTGAATGCTTAGGAAGCCACAAAGAATACAAGCATTAGCACCTGTAAAGACAGCCACAGTGTGAAAGCAGCTGAACACAGGGGCGAAAAGGAAAGTGTGGAGGGCAACCCCAAGTAGTCTTTGTCACGATGTCTGTTCCCGTGGACGATGCAGCACAAGGAGGAGCACCGCAGGTAGCACCCCCAGTGCAGGTGGCTGGACAGCAAGCAAGGGTACAAATGATTACGCCATCTCCACACTCACAAATCAACCCCATACCACCCTTCAGCGCGCTAATCGATCATCCAGGAACAGCAGCACCAAGGTGGACAGTGTGGCTTAGCAGGCTAAACAACTACTTCACCGCCACTAGGGAAAAGGACAATGAGGTAAAAAGATCGCTGCTCCTGCATTTTGGGGGAGATGAGCTCTACAAATTGTTCACACACTTGCCGAATACTGGGCTAGCAACGGACTATGATGCGGCTGTACAAGCATTGAATGCGCACTTTAACCCTCAGCTGAATCCTCATTATGAACATTTCAAATTTAGACAGTCCAGGCAGCGGGAAGGAGAAACGATGGATGCCTTCCATGCGAGACTGAGAGAACTCATAAGTACATGCCCTGATGAGGATTAAACAAAAGAAGTAACAGCTCAGCTGATTCAAGGGTGCAAGAACAAACACCTGAGGACACTAATACTGAGACAGCCCCGAATAACACTGGATGAAATATTGATGCTAGCCCGGTCTCACGAACTCTCTGATGCCCGAGCCACCGCAATGGAAGCAGCCATAAACCCGACGGCGAGCGCTGAAGTCACAGTGAAGTCAGAGCGGGTAGACGCAGTGCAGAGCCATGGCCGAGGAGGACGAGGAAGATGGCTGACCAGAACGCCACGCCGCACGCCATGCAGATCCTGTGGGTATGAAGAGCACAACCAAGATGGCTGCCCGGCACGTGGCAAGGCATGTGCCAAATGCGGAGGTATGAACCATTTTGCTAGTGTCTGCAGAAGCAGCGCGAGAGGAAATTTTCGAGAATCTGGAGCAACAAGCAGGAGACCGCCGACAATGGCGGTGAGACAACAAGCCCTAGAAGAGACCCACCACTCAAAAGGAGCGAGAACACAGGCCCGTTACCCACAGCGGTTGGATGATTCGTCGACCGACGACGAAGAGGAGTGCTACTATGTCTCGTTCGTGAGCAAACTCAAGAGACGATGGAGACCACAACCAAAATGTCAAATTCAAATTGATGGCTCGACAGTCACGGGAGTCATAGACACGGGAGCCACCATTAACGTTATGGGCATACAGTACTACAAGGCGCTACAACCCAGGCCACAACTAATGCCGTCGAAAGCACGAATATTGACGTATGGCAGCAAGACTCCGCTACCATTACGAGGCAAAATGAGGGCTGGGAACGATCAAAAGACCACCAGTCAAACTGCACATTGACAAGGCCATCCAGACCATAGCATTGAGGCATCGGAGAATCCCATTTCATCTTCGACCGGCAGTGGAGCATGAACTGAAGAAACTAGAGGACCAAAGTGTCATAGAGAAGGTAATGGGACCGACACAGTGGGTGTCGCCGATGGTGATTGCCGAGAAATCCAAACAACCTGGCCAAATACAGATATGCATCGATATGCGGATGCCCAACAAAGTGATTAAGAGGGAGAGGCACCTCACGCCCACGGTAGATGATATACTAACAGACCTGAATGGAGCCTATAGGTTCTCAAAACTGGATTTAAATGCAGGCTACCACCAGCTGAATATCGCCGAAGAAAGTCGCCATATCACAACCTTTTCTACACACCTAGTGCCAAGAAGATATAAGAGACTGAACTTTGGAATCACCTCAGCTGCGGAAATCTTTCAAAATGCAATCAAGGAGATATTGTCTGGCCTTCCGGGAGTACTAAATGTCAGTGATGACATACCGATACATGCCAAAACTAGTGAGGAGCGCCATCGAAGATTAAGAGCTACACTGAGGAGATTGTCAGACTTTGGAGTCACTCTCCACAAGGAAAAGTGCCAGTTCTTCAAGCAATCCATAGAATTCTTTGGATACGTCTTTGACTCGGAAGGCGCTAAAGTGGACCACCGAAAATCAACAGCCATAAAGTGTGCTCCGGCTCCAACTTCTGCGTCGGAGGTGCGAAGTTTTATGGGCATGGCGCAATACTGTGCCTGTTTCATTCCCCAGCTTGCCACCATAGCCGAGCCTCTGAGGAATCTGACGAAGAAGGAGAATCCCTGGCGGTGGGCCCAGGCGGAAGCCGAAGCGTTTGACAAGGTGAAGGCAGTGCTGTTGGACAGCACTAAGATTGTGTATTTCGATACAGCGAGGCAAACAGAGATATTAGTAGATGCCAGCCCGGTAGGTCTGGGGGCACTACTAACGCAAGAGGCGGAACCGGGAGTATGGGTGCCCTTAGCGTTCGCCAGCAAGGCCCTTACAGCTACGGAAGCCAGATACTCACAGATTGAGAGGGAGGCGTTGCCAGTGAAATGGGCCTGCAATCACTTCCACCTATACATAACAGGCCATCCGTTCCGGATGGTAACAGATCATCAACCACTGGTACCATTATTTAAAGGAACGGCTCCGCATCCCCCGCCTCGGATTGAGAGATGGGCCATTCAGGCCCAACACTATCAAATGGACCTCGTCTATAGGCCCGGGGCGAAAAACCCGGCGGACTTCCTGTCACGACACCCCACGAGTGAAACCGGTGGAATAATGGATCAGGAAACACTAACAGAGGAATTTGTAGACATGGTTTCTCAACTGTCGTGCCCTCAAGCGCTGGCAGCGGATATCATTGTAGCCCAATATGAGCATGATGCAGTAATAATAAGAGTAAAAGAAGCAGTAGAAACTGGATCTTGGGAAAACTTCTTGCGCAATGTCGGCGGCTGGAATAAACCAGACCGTGCCCGCCTGTCACAGTTTTGGAAGATACGTAATGAGCTCAGCAGGGCCAGTAATGGACTCATTCTTCGAGGATCAAGGGTAGTTATTCCCATCAGCTTACAGGACCAGGCCACAATGTTAGCGCATGACGGCCATCAAGGAACGAGGAGAATGAAAGCACGGATGCGGGAGAAAGTGTGGTTTCCCAACATGGAGGAGAAAATTGACGAGGTGGTACAAAACTGCCGAGCATGTCAGCTCACCAGTCTGCCAGAAACACCCGCACCGATTATCACGGAAGACCCTCCTCTGTCACCGTGGACATGGCTCAGCCTGGACTTTGGTAGTTTCCCGGATGGGAGAGTGACAGTAGTTCTAACAGACAGCTATACAAAGTACCCGGTGGTGGAAGTAGCACCGTCTACCAGTTTCGTGAATATACAACCGATACTGAGCAAAGTGTTTGCAATGTTCGGAATTCCCCTGTTGATCAAAACGGACAATGGGCCGCCGTTCCAAGGCAGTGATTTCCGGGAGTTCCTACACAGCCTGGGAGTAAAACACCACCGTGTCACACCTCAATGGCCTCAAGCTAACGGTGAGGCAGAACAATTCATGAGGACTGTAAACAAGACCCGAAGAATAGCTAGGGACAGACCTGGAAAAGGCACTGCAGCACTTCCTGAGGGAGTACAGAAGTACTCCGCACAGCACCACCCAAACATCCCCCTGGGCGCTAATGTTTGCCGGACCCCGACGAGATCTGCTGCCGATGGCAGATGGATGGACACCTGAACCATATGCTCCTGAGGCCACACAAGAAAGGAGAACAAGGACCAATGAGTGAGCGAATCTGAGGAGACGAGCAAAAGAAAGGAGACTATGCCCTGGAGATGCGGTGTTGATACGCACACGGAGGCCAGGGGGTAAATTCAGGACCCCGTACGAACCTGAGCAGTGGACTATCAAAACAACCAAGGGCACTGCGGTGACTGCCCAGCGGAATGGAGAAGAAGTGACCAGGAACGTATCGTGGTTCAAACGGATCCCTCCTGTGACCGAGGCCCTGGGGAGTAACGACAGGCCGAATGCGGAAGCTGCAAGTCAGCCTGAAGGCACCGAGGATCTCACCACCGATGGTAGGGCTGAGGCTGCCCCGTCACCTCCAACCAGAGAAGAACTGGATCCCCAGGCGGTCCGGGGTCGGGGTGGCTACAACCTCAGGCCAAATCCAAGACCGAACCAGAGACTGGCTGAATTTGAATGTTGACTGATTAAAAGCTCCTGAACTTTTACCAACTTGGAAAGGGATGTAGTGCTCTAGTGTTTCGTGGGTCTCGGCTGAGACCCGGAAACACCTACACACAATGTATCACCTTCTGGCCAGGTGTGGCCAGAAGGATATAAATAAATGACTGGAGGTCGCTTGTGGCTTCCGGTCCCACAGAGTAACCAAGAGAGTGGTGTCATTATTTAGCTCCCCTATGTAGGCCCTCCCAGTAAGTAGTCCTCCTCCCTTACAGTTAACACTACAAATGAAAAAGAGGTGGTATACTTTCTAATGAAGTAATGAGAAGCCCCCCCCCGCTCCTAGGGGAGGGGGGCCTTTAGTGGCATTCCGGGCGTGAAGCTAGAGAGAGGCTGGTACAGTGTACCGCTGTTTAAGGGGAATGGGAGGGGTCGCAAGGAAACATGAGGAGGCTGTGTAAAGTGGTGCTTCCCCAATGAAGACGCTACACATGAATTGTATGTAACACTCATTTAATTTCTAACTCGTTCCCTAAAGAGCGCCGAGCCGATGTGTCCTCCGTGTCGGCTTTCGCGCTTCTCATTCCCCGATTCTCGCGCAGCCGCCAACATGGCCGCCGGCACGTCACGGCGCTTGACGTGCAACCACTAGAGCGCAACACCACATATCTCCCCTTTTCCCAACCAATGAAACATTTTTAATTACAGTCCGCTGCCCATATCAAAGTCTCGAAACCTTGCCGGTTTCAACACAGCTCTTCCCCTCTGGGTCAGTCTTCCCGGGGTGGACGGCACGTCCTTCTCCTGAGTCTCTACGCCACCCCTTCCATCTCTCAGTGCCGCCGCGCTTTCATCTTGTCTCCTCATGTCCATTTCCCTCGCAGCTCCCTGGCTGCCATCATCAACTCTCTCCTCATACTGTTCTCCTCTCCTCTCGTGCAACTCCACTTCTGCTTGTTCCTGCTCTACGTTGGGTTCCTCCTCTTCTTCTGACTCTACTCCACCTTGGCTCCATCGTAAAACTTTTTTGTTGCATCTTGCCATGCGATCTCGGGACCACATGTTTCCGTCGCTTGACAGAGCCGCTCTGTCATACACCTCTTTTACCTGCATAGGTTTACTGTATTTGCTGTCCCCCTTCCTTTGTAACGTTGCCAACTTGACTCGCATCCACTCGCCTTCTTCCAGTTCAGTCTTCTTCACATTTCTGAGGTTGTTGTAGTGTTTGGCATAGATGGCCTGTGCCTTTTCCAAGTTGGCTTGTACCACTGCTGGGGACCACTTGCTCGTTATGGTTTTCTCCTTCCATACGCGGCTGTCCCGGGTAAATGGTTCTCGACCCCTCAGTATTTGGAAGGGGCTATATCCTGTCCCTGTGGGGGTGATTCTTTACGCCCACACCATGTGCCATATCTCCTTTTCCCAGTCCTTGTTGCTGGATATCGCTGCTTGTACTGACCCCATCACTACTCTATTGAATCGTTCTACTAGCCCATTTCCGGCCGGATGGTAGACAGAAGTATGTTTGGCAAGGATGCCGTTCCTCTGCATGAAGTTACTCCACTTGTCGGACGTAAATTGGGGGCCATTGTCACTCAAGATGGATTTGGGAAAGCCCTCTCTCACAAAAGTGTCGGACAGGAACTTTAGGATTGTCTCAGTATCCATCGCCTCACCCACCTTCACTTCTGGCCATTTGGAATATCTGTAGATGAGGACACATACATATTTTTGCGTTCCTTGTTCATCTAGAATCGGACCCAAGATGTCTATGGACAACTCCTCCCATGGATTCTGCGGGGGTCAAATTTTCCCAGTGCTGGGCGTAGCAGTTTGAGTGTTTTGTCTGCTCCTTGGCACTGTAAGCAGTCTCTGACGTGCCTCTCAGCTCGTAGGTCCATACCTGGCCACCAGTAATTCTGCTTGGTTCTCAATTTCATCTTTCCAATTCCCAAATGGCCTTCATGGAGCATGGTCAGTAACTTGGGAATGATGTTTGCCGGGGGGATGACCTTGTCTCCTCTGTACATGAACACTCCTTGGTCGTCCATCGACAACTCTTCCCTGATCTCATAGTATGGTTTTAGGTTCTCGCTGGTTTGTCTTTTATCCGGCCAGCCCTTAGTGATGTACAATTTCACCTCCTGTATAGTCTGGTCTTCGTCATAAGCTTCTTTCCACTCCTGATTGCAGATGACTCTTTCTTGGTCCTCCGTGAGTGCCACCAGCTCTTCCATCCCTGCTTGGTCTTCTTCAACCTGTTCCATGGCCGCCGCCCTGCTTAAGTAGTCTGCCACTCTGTTCCGGCTGCCTGGGATGTATTCTACATTGTATCTGAATTCTAGTAATTTCAGGGTCATCTTCGAAGTCCGCTGGATGTTAGTACCTTCAGTAAGGGTTTGTGATCCGTTTTCAACTGGAACCGTGTGCCCCACAGGAATTGCCTGAACCTTGTCATTGCCCACACGACGGCCAGCATCTCTTTTTCTATGATGCTGTATTTCTTTTCTGTGTCGCTCAGTGTGCGGGATGCAAAGCTAAGTGTCTCCATCCTTCCTTGCCCTCGGTCCTGCATCAATAATGCACCCAGCCCCTTATTCCTGGCGTCGGTTGTAAGCACTGTCTTTCCCTGGGGGTCGTATCCCTGGAGTGGTACCGCTCCTACTACATCCTTCTTGATGACTTCGAATTCACCTTGGGCTTCTTCCGTCCAACGAAACACAGTACTTTCTCTTGTCAGCTGCCTCATGTGATGCGTCTTGGTGGCGAAGTGCTGCACAAACTTACTGTAGTATTCCGCCATATCTAAAAATGACCTGACCTCCTCTTTGTTGGTAGGTGGTGGTGCTTCACAAATCGCCTTTACGTTCTCTGTTTTTGGAGTGATTCCTCGCACCCCAATCTCGTGTCCTAGGTAGGTCACCGACTCCATGCCTAGCCGGCACTTGGCCCACTCTGCTGTGAGGCCCTTGACATCTAGGATCTTCAGTACTTTGTTGAGTTTTGCGTCGTGGTCTATTTTGTCTCGCCCCATTACCAGGATGTTGTCTTGGAAATACTGGATTCCATCCATGTTTTTAAACAGTTGGTGCATCAGTTTTTGAAACACCGCAGCCGCCGAGGCCAGTCCGAACGGCATGCGGCAGAACTGATAGCACCCAAATGGGGTGATGAAGGATGTTAATTTTCAACTTTCTGGGTGCAATGCAATTTGATGGTAAGCTGAGGTAAAGTCTATGGTGGAGTACCACTTGATTCCTCTGGTCTTGGCCAACATTTCTTCAATTCTAGGTAATGGGAACTTCTCCACCACAATGCTCTTATTCAATTCTCGCAGGGTTAACACATAGCCTGACTTTCCCGCTGGGTTTCATGACTACCACCAATGGCGCGAGCCACTTCGCGCACGTGATCGGTTCGATGATCCCCTTTTTTTAAAGTCCTGTAATTCCTCCTGTACTGCTTCTCTCACTGCTAGGGGCACATTTCTCACCTTATGGGCGACTGGTACGGCTTCGTCCTTTAGTGTGAGAATTTCTCCAGCCTTCCCACCGTGCCTCCGAATACTTTGGGGTACTCTCTCTTCCATTTATCCAGATCTGGCCAAACTTCAAGTTCGGTGAGTAGTATTTGCTATTTTCCACCCGGATCCAGTTTGATGCCCAGATCACCTTGGTCCAGCCATCCTAACACCGATGGCCCCTTCTCCGATATGTATAGCTTGCAGAATGCGGAGCGGCCTCTGAACTCAAACTTTAAAGGTCTGAATCCGACCATGGGTATGCGGTCCCCATTGTATGTGACCGGTCGGATGTCCAGTTTTTCCAATTCCGGGCCTAAATGTGGCTTAAAAGTTTCATTCCACACCGCTCTCTGGACAATGGTGTAGGGCGAGCCTGTGTCTGCCACTACGCTTATCGGCACTCCCCCAATCGTCATTTCTAGTACCGGTTTGGTCGTTCTTCTGCCATCCACACTTAACACTTGGTCGTATATGCAAAGTACGGTGACGACTTCTTCCTCTGTGCCTTCCTCTTGATCTTCATAATCTTGGTCTATGTATTTTACCATGCTCTTGGAAGATTTCCTCCGGCACACCTTCTCGTAATGGCCTACAATGCCGCAGTACATACATTTGGCGCAGAACGCTGGGCACTTCCTGTCGTGTGCTTCGTGGGACCAGCTTCCACATCTATAACACGTTTTCTTGCTGCTCCCTGTCGGCTTTCCTGGTGGGCCAGGGTTGCCTTGCCATTTGTTGGGTCCCATCGATGATCCTTAATACTTGTAGTCTCTGCTGGGCTCCTCGTCGCCTACTTTGTTCACCATGGGGCTTGGTGCCGTCTCCTTCTGTGCCGCTTCTGCGCACCTGCGCGCCAATTCTGCCCTCTTGACTATCACCATCACCTCCTTCAGCGTGGCTTCCCCGCTGGCCCACAGCTTGTCCTGCACTGCCGTGCTCGTGGTGTGCATCACTATTTGGTCTTTGATGAATTCTTCTTCGAATGTGTCATATTTGCATGTGGCCGCCGGTTTCTTCAGAGCCGCCACGTATTCCTCTACCGACTCTCCTGGACGTTGTTTCCGTTGCTGGAAGTTGAATCTGTCTATCGATACACACACTGCTGGCCTGTAGTGTTCGTTCAAGTCGTCAATGGCATGGGCGTATACGTCATCATCTGTGCTTCCTTGTTGTTTGGGCACTAAGCTCTTGTAAATTCTGAGTCCTTCTGGGCCTAGTTTAAGTAGTAGAATGCGCTTCTTCCTCTTGCTGTTGAACTTTTCTTCATTTTCATCTTCAAGTACTTCTATAAAGTTGTCAATGTAGTCCCTCCAATCGTCCCACTTCATGAGTGGCTCACCTGGCTTAGGCAGGAACTGCACTGGTGCTGTTGCGTATCCCGCTTGTGCACTCATCTTTTCACGCTTAACCGTGGGTGGGGTGCCGCTGTGACTTCTGGGACTGCCTGCCATACTGTCCGACTCCTGTTTCTCGGTCAGTAACTGGGGACTTTCTGTGTTTGCCCCCTTGCTCCTTCCTGAGGTAGCCAGTGCGGTTTCCCTGTCGCAGGTTCGCGGTGCTATTGGGTGCCCTTGTCACTGGCTCCGCCTGGGTTCATTCACCCTTCCCTCCATGTGCTTGTCTATCCCCCTGTGTGCGCTGGGGTGGGCTCTGCCGCGCTCTTTAGGGTAGGTTGTTACGTGAGGTAGCTTACTTGCCACTCCGTGGCTGGTTGCTCCCCTTGGTTGCCTGGGTAAGCTGCCTTTCTCCTTGTCTAGAGTATTTGATTCACTGGTGCTTCATTGAACGTTTGTCCTCTTTTTTTTTTTCCCTAAGCGCGCGCAGCCGCCAACATGGCCGCCGGCACGTCACGTCACGGCGTGACATGCAACCACTAGAGCGCAACACCACAGGCAGGGCAGGCTAGTAGAGCGTCACTTAGGTTACACAGGCGGCACGACCCCTCCCCTCCCGGGAAGGCGATAAGAGCCCTGGACACGAGGGAGAAGCCCTCTTTGTTCTTTTGCCTCGGGAGCCCAGCGGGTAGCAGCCGGAAGCAAGTTGGCTTGTGGGAGCGGGCACCGGGGTGAGGGGGCCTCACAGCGTAGTAAAGATGAGTGTGCAGAAGTGGGGTTTGGGGGGCAGCCGAGCCGCGAGGTCTGCCCCCCGGGCAGATTTGGGAGGGGGAAGGGGGGAGAACAAGCGAGCGGCCATTTTGCCGCGTTGGGCTGGCAGGGGATAGCCCAAAAACAACCAAAAAGGAGCCCTGCAGCCCAATGTATAAATTGCGTTCCCGAGGGGTTCCCAGCCACCATTTTAGATACTGAGACCTGGTGGCTGGGAACGTGACAGGCAGGAGCTTTTTGTCTTTCTTGTTAGCGCTATGGTTATTGTTCTGTCTGCGGCAGCTTTCGCTAGTTTTAAAGGGCTTGGCGAGGGATGCAGAGCAGTTGTTAAAGGGGCAGTTCACAGCCTCTACGAGTGATTTAAGGGAGCCCTCGAGGCACTACCGGGCTGGGTGAGGCGGGGGGCTCGGCGCGGTGTGTCTTCACGGCGCGGCGGCGGCCACCGCCTTCGCGCCGCCACAGAAAGTTTGCGCGTTTCACTGGTAGGGTCACAGGGCTGCGCGGATGTCGGGAGCGCGGCCTGGTTTGTGACAGGAGGGCGGACGAGGCGCGCTGCCAGCGGCGCCTCGCCGCCTTTAGGAATGGCTTCGGCGGGGAGGGCGGGCAGCGGGAGATCGAGGGCGGGCAGCGAGGCGGAGGGGTGTTGCGGCCGCCCTGGCGCGGCTGGCGAGGTCGGGAAGGCTCGGCTGGGAGCGGGGCCTCCCGGGCGTTTGGGGCACCGGGCGGGAAAGGGGGCGGGAGGGGTAGGCGCGCACGCCTCAAGAACGGGGGGGGGGGTGGAGAGCGTGCAGGGAACTGGGGGCGGGTTGGGGGACGAAGGGGGATGTCGACGGGGGAGGGGGGGAGACAGCCCACCACATGTAGGGGAGTCAAGGAGTCCCTCACCGGCCTGGCAAGCGAGGGGGACAGTGAGGCTGGCAGAGAGGGTGCATAAGGGGGTGCAAGGTGGGATGGTCCTGGGGGGCCGGGAAAGAGAGGGGGGTTGGTCCCCCGTGGTCGGGGGAGGGGAATCCGTGGGTTGGCCAGGGGGGGTCTCCCCAGCATTGAGGCGTGGATAAGGATCAGGAGGGCAGGGAAAGGGAGCGGGAGGGGTTTAGAGGTTTCGAGCCCTGGGGTGCCGGTGGAAGGGATGGATAGGCGGGGGGGGGAGCTCACCGAGGGAGGGGTCCGGGGATAGGGGGGTTAATATAGAGAGGGTACGATGGGGTCGGGGGGATGAAGGGGGGCGGGTGGGGGGGCGCGCGGTTCAGGGTACCAGTACACCAGCAGTACCTTTTCTTTGGCAGGGGGGCGGCCGGCGTGGGGCTCCAGACTTGGTATGGCTTGGGGCGGCCCGGCGGCACCAAGGAGAAGGGAGGGCTGTGCTTCCTGCAGCAGGCCCGGAGTACGCGAGGGTCTCGACGCGGCTGGCTACGAAGGCCCCAGGCGGGCTCGCCAGTGCCTCCACCCACAGGGCCCCCAGCGGCTTGGGGAGTGTGAAGGCCCCAGGCGGGCTCGGCAGTCACTCACACCCACAGGGCCCCCAGCGGCCTGGGGATCGTCAGCAGCCATGGAGCAACTATTTTTACAGAGGAATGCTGGACTAGTCTTGGTATCAAGGGTAAAATAGTGGTCCACAAATGCAAGCTTGGCACATTTCCTAGTCAACTCGGCTGGGGACTTGGTGAGGGCTTCGCCTCTTTTTATAAGACAATACAGATGACATTGGGGGTTACAATTGTGGAATGCTCGCGTGCAAGCTTTACATGTCCTTGGGGCCACGGATATGCATGTCATTGTCATGTGCTTTTCTTTCTACATGCTTAAACACACTTGTACTGTATCTAGCACGTTGGGGGGGTTACACTTGTGGAATGCTGGGTGCAAGCTTTACATGTCCTTGGGGGGCCGAGGATATTCATCTCATTGTCATGTGCTTTTCCTTAGACACGCTTAAACACACTTGTACTGTATCTAGCATAGGAGTTAGTCATTACCACATCAGGCTTTCTGGGTGCCTAACGTATGCGGCCAGTAGGGTAAGATAGAGGGGCAATCTGCTACGTTCAGTCGACCGGGAGGATTGGGTGGGCCTTACGCAGGCATCAGGGTAAGCCTAAGTCGCTCTTAAATAGAACGAGGTGGGGGTGTTAGCGGAGACGATATTTTGTATATTTGTGAGAATCGTGGTGGAGGCCTGTGGTTATGCACAGCTAGGGGTGCGGTATGGTTCGTGTTCCCTTTTTCGACAAGCGACATTAAAGGACGGTAACCGGGGCTTTTTGGGGATCATGGGTACCCCTGAGTGGGTAGCAGTGGGTAGGTTTTATACCGAGGTTGTGGCTCGCAGAGCGGGCAGGAGTGTGTGTTAATCGCCGGGGCGAGGTTTGGTCATGCAGTCATAGGAGATCTATTGCGGTGGGAATAGAGACATTAGACGGGGTACAAGGCAACAGTAATGCTATGCCTTTACAGTGGTCCTAAGTTGTCACAGAGAAGTTGGGGATATTGGGGCTATTAGCCACGTGCCCGTTTGTTAGAGGCAAAGTCAGACATGGGACTCCTTAACATTATGGCCGACACGTTTGCCGTGCAGTAGGGTCAAGTACTTGCAGGAGCGTACGTAGCCTAGCTGCACCGCACTAGCGAAGCAATCGACGGTTGGAAAAGTGAGTTTCTTGAGAGGAGGACTGTTTCGGCAACCATGTGTCAGTAAGTTTATACCATGGCTTGGGTTGTTGTTGGGTTGTACAGCCCTATGCACGGAACTCGGTCATACTTTGGTTTGTCACGTTATGTTTCATTGCAAGGTTGCACGGGCAAAGTACAGGGGATGTAAGTACAGTTGGATTCGTTCATGGGGGCGCTAATGTATCATAACACAAGAGAATATCGTACTTGGAGGCATGTGTTCAATTTTAGTTTCTGCCCCAAAAGAGGCGAGGATAAGATATACGGAGTGGTGCATGGTTACACAGCTGTGGGAGGTGACGTGAATTTCATGTGGTGCGGTGACAGATTTTTGGTTCCTTTTTAGGAACAGACGTTTAGGTCTTGGTGCCGGTCGTGTGGGTGGGTACTGAAGAGCAAGCATGGTGTTAGGGGAGTGTGCATTTCGCCTATTAGTATGGTGCCGCACCACGGGTTAGACAGCCGGGCGGGACCTGGGTTACGGTTGACTCCACGAATCTGTGATGGGGTAGTGGTGTTCGGACACGTGGGGAGTGGAAGAGGTGCAGGGACATTATGGATGTGCGCTTGGGGGCATTCCGTGTGGGGTGGGCAGACAATACGTATACATGTTCTTAGGAGATGGGCCGTAAATAGGTGGTTGTTGGTTCATGGGTGCTTTTACAATAGAGTCATGGTGCAACACTTGTCCTGGGAGGGTATCGGGGATAATGGTGTGAGACCAAACGTCGACGCTATGACACTCTTCCGGGTATAAGTCTACTGAGCATGGTATTGGGTGTAGGTAATAAGGGAGGAATAATGTGATATGGGAATGTGTACATATTGACCATATAGTGTGGGGGACAGGGTCGAACAACACCGCACGTGGTGAACCTGAGTAGATTGGATATTGGAGTCGCCAGAGATGCATGAAATAGGGCTGCCCTTGGTGATGTACGTACGATATGCTCTTAGGTAGCTTAGTAACACTGCAACATTTTGATTGGACAATAATCCCTGGAGAGTTATGGAAGGTTGTTCAATATGGTGGCACTGTGGGAGTTATATGGGGGAAAAGAAAAATTTTAAAATAATTCCCTAAGGACCACCTTTTTATTATGGTCTTTGACTAGGCCCAGTTCATGGGGAATACTGTTTTGCCAAATGTATGTTCATTAGGTAGGGGGACACGGCATGGCCAATGGGCTGCGCGAGGTCTTGCGCGGGGTTGTAGGTTTCGTAGGTTCCAGCAATGGTCTTATGGGCCGAACGGGTCACTGGGGAGTTTCAGCCCTACCTGGATGACTCTTTTTCGTGGCGGGGCCCCGGACTCCACGAACTGCCAGGTGGCGCTGGACAGGTTTTAGGAGATCACGGAGGTCCTTGGGGTGCCATGGGCGCCGGATAAGGCAGTGGGGCCACGCACGGCGCTGTCAAATTTGTGTAAGGAGCTGGTCTCGTTGTTGCTGGAGGCACGGTTGCCGGCAAGCGAGCAGCGAGGGATGTTGAGGCGGCTCGAGGTGATGGAGCCAAACCACAAAGTGCCAGTGTGGGGAAATGCAGGAGACAAGTGGGGGCCAGGCACGGCGCTGTCAATTTTGGGAATGGGCTGGGCTCGGGGTGGCTGGACACACGTTTGCTGGTGGACAAGCAGCGGAAGATGTGGAAGCTTATAGGGGTGAGGGAAGCAAGGAGCAAGGTGCCAGTGTTGGAATTTAAAATGACAAGTGGGGCCAGGCACGGCGCTGTCAATTTTGGATTTGAGCGGGTCTCAGTGCTTACTGGAGGTGATGGGCAAGGCACACAGTGCCAGAGTGGAAAGTAAAAGGACAGTGGGGACGGCATGGCACGTCGAATTTGGGTATGGAGCGGGGTTGGTGTTGCTGGAGACACAGTTGCTGGCAGACAAGCGGCGGCGGAGGTCGAGGGTCTCGGGGGGGATGGAGAAAGACACGAGGGCAAATGTTGGTACGTCAAAAGACAGTGGGGCCGGGCACGGCGCTGTCACTTCTGGGTATTGAGCTGGTATTGGTGTTTACTGGAAGCACGGTCTCCGGCAGGTAAGCAGCGGCAGGTTTGAGGCGGCTCGAAGTGATTGAGGCAAGTCACAAAGTGCCGGTGTGGGAAATTCAAAGACAGTGGGGCCGGCATGGGAGGTCAACATTTGGGTTGGTTGGACGGGGTTTGCTGGAGGCATGGCAAACGAGCGGCAGCGATATCGGGCTGATAGAGTGTCTGGGGGTCAAGCAGATGGGGGTGGTGTAGGAAATTCATGTGCTGGGGGGACACCGCGGTGTTGCGGGTAGGGTGGGATGTGTCGGGGAGGTTAGCGGTTTGGAAGCATTAGGCATGGGTTTCGGAGTTGTGCGGCGTCGGAAGCGTATGGTCGGTGGTGCGGCCGGGGGGGCATTACGCGTCGGGGCAATGATCCGCAGTGGTATCGGCGTTGTGCGCAGCGGAGTTCTTTTGAACGTGCAAGGGGATGTTGAGGGGGCATAGTTATTGACTATGGTTGCTCGTACAGGTCGGGAATGGCTTATTAGCCGGGGTGTGTTGTTTTGGATGGCGGAGCTTGCGTTGGTGAAGAAAGCCAGGTGGCGAACACGGGATAGCTTATTTGGCGATAAGCTGAGTCTCAATCCTGAATGGTTGCAGGTGGCATGGGTCAGGGAGGCCCGTTTATTGGGGGGTGCGCCTTGAGTTGGGGGCAGGCGTTTGGCGTCTCCATTTCTGCATCAAAAAAGGGGGGGTGGGGGGCAGGAAAAGGGGGAGGCGGTGTAAGCACCTAACCTCCGCCTTTCCCTGGGTGGCGGAGTTGTTTTTGATGTTGGACAAGTTTGGCTGGATTTCGGTACTTTCTCGTGAAGTTTGGGGAGTTGGGAATCGGGAGCGGGGAAAGCGTAACCAGTTTGGGAGTTGACATTAGAGGGTAGTTAGTTACAGTTGCAAGAAGGCAAATAGGACTGTAGGTCTTGGGAGGTTTTGGAGTTAGGAGGTAGGGGATAAAACTGGATAGTATTATGATGTAATTGAGTTATATGTTTGTATATTGCAGGGTGGGGGATTTTATCATGTGGGGATCGTAGGGGTGGGGGGAGTAAAACAAAAAGGGGTCAGGTAACTCGATGTTTAGAGAGGTTTCAGCTTTGTAAGGCAGTTTGCCAGTTTAATAAATGTGATGTGCACCTGTTTCAATAAAGCGGCCTTTTACACACACAAAATGGTAGTCGGTGTGCTTGCCCCCCTTCTTCCCTCCCAAGTGGGGTTTGGGGGGCAGCCGAGCCGCGAGGTCTGCCCCCCGGGCAGATTTGGGAGGGGGAAGGGGGGAGAACAAGCGAGCGGCCATTTTGCCGCGTTGGGCTGGCAGGGGATAGCCCAAAAACAACCAAAAAGGAGCCCTGCAGCCCAATGTATAAATTGCGTTCCCGAGGGGTTCCCAGCCACCATTTTAGATACTGAGACCTGGTGGCTGGGAACGTGACAGGCAGGAGCTTTTTGTCCCCGCCCACCCTCCCTAGGTTTTGGCTTGTTCCCCTGGGTGCTCGGGGAAGGGTTTAGGTCAGAAAGGGTTTTTTGTGTCAGGTGGCTGGGTTGGGACAGGTGCACAAGGGGTGGTTATATGTAAGTTGTCGCTTGGAACAGGTGCTGGCGGAGTTGTTTTTGATGTTGGACAAGTTTGGCTGGATTTCGGTACTTTCTCGTGAAGTTTGGGGAGTTGGGAATCGGGAGCGGGGAAAGCGTAACCAGTTTGGGAGTTGACATTAGAGGGTAGTTAGTTACAGTTGCAAGAAGGCAAATAGGACTGTAGGTCTTGGGAGGTTTTGGAGTTAGGAGGTAGGGGATAAAACTGGATAGTATTATGATGTAATTGAGTTATATGTTTGTATATTGCAGGGTGGGGGATTTGATCATGTGGGGATCGTAGGGGTGGGGGGAGTAAAACAAAAAGGGGTCAGGTAACTCGATGTTTAGAGAGGTTTCAGCTTTGTAAGGCAGTTTGCCAGTTTAATAAATGTGATGTGCACCTGTTTCAATAAAGCGGCCTTTTACACACACAAAATGGTAGTCGGTGTGCTTGCCCCCCTTCTTCCCTCCCAAGAGGTTAGTCAGCGCCTGTGGCGCTGTGTTTGCACGGTAGGTTGGGATTTACTGGCATAGCCGTTATGGCAAAAGTTTCCCGCGCTTTGGCCAGCACGTACGTTGCAATGGGGTTTGGAGCCTCCTTAGTATTGGGTCACAGAGTTAAAGGCTGTTAAAAGGGGGCTCGCGTATTTAAAGAATACGGATATTTATTAACTTACAAAAGGAACGTGCTGCGTTTCATTCGCAGCTATAACGTATTGCACAACCGCGTAGTAACTGGCTGGCCGTATTCCATGCTTCGCATTATTAGTCATTTCTTCTCGATTGGTGCCGGGCAACACGCCTCGCTCCCGGTTTCATATTTACTGCTTATTTAGGAATATAGAAATTTCACGTGCAACACATTCGGTCTCCCTGTATTCAAATGTCACACACTTGAGTGGCATGCCTGTTTGTGCTATGTGAATCAGAGTGGGAGATGGGCCTTGCGGAATTTCTCTAAGTTAGTCTCGGTGTGAAACAGAACGCAACTTTACTATACTGAGTCTCACTCTGAGATTGTGATATTGCCAGGGGCTGCGCGTTTGTGTTTTATGTGATACTAGACGTCACACACCATGCCCAATCTTTAACCTAATTTACCATGTGTCTTGGAAGATAACTTCGTGATTCAATTTGGTGCACCTGATATTCAGCAATATGGTGTGCTCGGGGCAAGACGTGCTGTTGTCCCTACGCCTAGTGTTTGCTCTTTTAGTCCCTACACAATGACATACATTTGGTTGCCAAACGCATTTGGCATAATCAGCACTTTGCAGCCCTTGTCACAGGAGCAATTGGAAAATAAACGAAACAGAGAGGCAGGAGGCACAGATGATTAAACTCGGGTGTGGCAACGGATAGCTGGGAAATTCCCTTTTATGCAGAATAAATTCTTTCATGCAGAGGGGCGAATTATTGCTGCAAAATGTTATCTCCTATCGAGTACAGCGTGGTACGCTTATGTCTTGTCGTCGCTGGGTTTGTGCCTCCGGGCTTGTGGCATTTTCTCTAAAGCTGTGTATTCTCTCCTGAGAGGCCCCCCACGCATAGGGGCGGGGGGCCCTGGCACTCATGTAGGGTGACCAACCGTCCGTAAATTTCACGGACAGTCCGTAATTTCGGCCGTCTGTCCGTTGTCCGTGAAGGATTCTTTAACGGACGCCATTTGTCCGTAATTTTAACCGGGCACCGCTCGCACCTCCCTAAAGCCGGCACAGCTTCCACTAACCTCCCTTCTTGACTTGACATGACGCATTCAGGGCTGTTTGCATCTGAATAGATGCCCCTGCTCTTGAAGCTGCAGCCCCCACCCCTCACCCCTCACACCTCCAGCCCTTGATGAGCTGTTAAGAGGTGCTCGAAGGTGACTGAGAGGGGGGGGGGCTGCAGCTTCAGGAGCTGGGGCATCTATTCAGATGCAAACAGCCCTGAATGCGTCATGTCTCTGCAATTTGTGTGAGACATTCCCTTTCTGCTCAGGGCCCCAAACATCCTACAACTGATTACACCGAGACAGCACAGGTTCTCTTCACAGCACAGAGCTTAATTACGGTCACTAAATTGTAAACAAACATCGATTCTTCAAACGTGAAGTATTTAATAGAATAAAATTAAGAAATGGCACAATCGCACCCACACTAACAAAGTATGGAGGACAATCGGTTAAATTAGTTCTCTTGGAGTATCTCCTTTAAGTACTGTACATCACAGTGGGGGATGACAAAAGTAACACTTTGGAAAGAGAGATTGACTTCTCATTGTCTTGTCCAGGAGGGGGCGAGGAGCCCTACCCCACCCTGGAAGAGACCAAGATGATACTAGAATACCGCATGCCCACCCCTGTGCCCACCCTGGTGGATCCTGGTCCCCCCTGCCTACCCTTCCCCAGTGATGTTTCCTGTCCCTCGCCCCCCCCCCCCCCCCCCCCATCTGTGGTGGATCCTGTCTCTGCCCTGTGTGGCTTCTGTCCCAGTCCAGGAATGGCTCCTGCAGCTCAAAAAGGCTCAGCTCAAAATTAATATGAAAAGGTGGGCGAGTGAGTAAGTGAAGGGATGGGTGGATGGCTGGATGAATTAGTAAAAGGGTGAATGGATGAATGAAAGATTGAATAGATGGATAATAAAAGAGGATGGGTGGATTGATGAGTGTGTGGTGGAAGGATGGAAGGGAGAAAGGGTAAGTAGCTGGATGTATGGGTGGAAGGGTAGCTGGATGGGTAAAAGGGTGAATGGATGAGTGAAAAGATGGATGGATTGATGAATTTTTAAGTGCAAGGGTGAATGGATGGATGGATGGATGGATGAGTGAAAGGGTGGATGTAAGGATGGATGACTGAGTGAAAGGGATGGTAGATGGACTAAAGGATGAATAGATGAGTGAAGGAGTGAAAGGATAAATGGATGAGAGAAAGGATGGATGAGTGATAGGGTCAATGGATGGATTCATGAGTGGATGAGTAGATGGGTGGGTGGATGGATGGAAGGAAGGATGGCTAAGTGAAAGGGTCGATGGAGAGAGAAAGGGAGGATGGATGGATGACTGAAAGGGTGGATGGGAGGGAGGATGAGTGACTGAGTGGATGGATGAGTGACTGAGTGGATGGATGAGTAAGTGAAAGGATGGCTGGATGGGTGAAAGGGTAAATGGCTGGATGGATGAGTGAATGGATGATGGGTAGAAGAGTGGATGAAGGAGTGTGCAGATGGATAGGGTGGAAGGGTGGATGGACGGATAATGGATGGATGAGTGAAAGGGTGGATGGAGGGATGGATGAGTGAATGGATGGATGGGTAGAAGAGTGGATGGATGAGTGTATAGATGGCTAGGGTGAAAGGGTGGATGGACGGATAAAGGTTGGATGAAGGGATGGGTGAGTGAAAGGATAGATGGAAGGATACATGATGGATATGTTTGCAAATGGTTGAATATGTTTGGATATGGCTGGGCTTACTTATATACTATTGCGCGACCTCTGATGTGTCTGTAAAACTTATCCAATTGTCCTGAAGTTTTGTCCTGAATTTTGACCTCCTGTCCTGAATTTGTGTCCTGAATTTTGACCCTTTGTCCTGAATTTTTACACTCACCGTCCTGAATTTGCACCAATGCCAGTTGGTCACCCTACACTCATGGCTTTACATATTAAACATGGATGGGGCTCATATAAAAAGCTTTGGAACCTTGCATCTAGCTCATGCTAGTTGAACTCTTTTTGCCTACTGGGGTCGGAGTGATTTTCTTTCTTGCTGACAGGCCGGCATGATTTTTGTCAACACAGACCAGGAGAGGATATGGTTATGTCAGTCTCATTAGGTTACAAACAATGCGGCTGCTCAGCGCTTTGACCGAGTGGGGGAGTTTTCAGGGTGCTAGCACAAAAAGGGGTTTTAATGAGCTACATGGCAGGGTGTAGTGCCGTAGGCAAAAAAAAGGAAAAAAAAGAAAAATGGTAACTGGTTCGACAGGTTTTACATTAATTTATTGTGCTGACTTCCTGTGTTCCTGTGAGACACATAACAGTCGTGGCTACTTGCTTCCCCTCATGGGAATATGTCACTGGTTCATGTACCGCGAAAGATGCTTGCGTATTTCAGGATAGCGCCTCCGCTTAGGCGGAGCTTAGTTGACGGTACAATGAGAGGACGAGGGGCTTGAGTAATGTTCCCATTTGATGGGGCGGGGGTGTCCCACAGAGAAGGGGTCTTAACGCGGCATAACGCTACGGCTTCACAGGGACTACACCAAAGGGGCAGCAGGAACAATGAACACCCTGAAGGATGTGGGCTCGCAGCTACCTAGGTCAGGGGCGTGGGGCTTTAGAACCCATTTCGAGGTGGAAAGCAGCAAGACTCGGGGTGTGCATAGCTATGGGAATGGGGTTCCAGTTCCCTTGGGCACTGCCACAGTAGGCTTGTGGTATAAAGTTTTAAGATTGGAAGGATCCAGCAGGTCTATGTTAGCGTGTCTCGGTCACTATTTAATGCCAGATGTTTTCAGCCAAGTAGGAGGGCACAGCATCATGGGGGTGCTATGAGTGATGTCTGCACATTTAAATAGGCTGTTGGCTTCAGTGGGAAACCAGGGTAGGGTGAAAGAAATAGAAGAAGCGGATGAACTGGTCACTGCCCTCTGGTGAGGCAAGTATGCTTGGGGGGGGGGCATCGGATATGATGTGGCTCCCTTAGTACGGGCTGGAGAGTACCAGCGACGGGATTATAGTTTAAGGTCTGCACAAAAAGAACAGCCTAAGTTACCATAGCAGTCTAAATTGGCGGTAGAGGATATTTGCCCAGGGTGGATTTTGCTTCTGCGGGTTAAGCCAATGGTTGCAGGCAGCAAGTCGGAATTCCTGAGCTACTCAGAAGATGTTTCGAGGTGGTTTCAATGGTACATCAAACAAGCCGGGGAACAGGAACATGAGTGTCAGATGGGGACCCTGGTTCCATTCTAGCTAATTTTAATATGTTAGACTTATGGGGATGAGGGCAGTTTAGAAGCGCACCATTGATGCTCATTCATTCCTTGAGGGTGTGAAGTCGAGTAAGTCAAATGTAAGTGGCACCGAGGCTTTTTGCATCAGGCAGCAACAAGGTTTTCAAAGCACGCACGAGCATGCGTTAATTACCTGAGTTGCCTGATACCAGTTTGGAAAGAAAAAAAACAAAAAAAAAGAAAACAAAAAAAGCCATTATATATATATATACTTTTTACAAGAATGGGTGCTCACATTACCATCTTATGTTAGGGACACCTCTGACTTCCTGAGAAAAATTCATGACAATAACTGGTCTGATGACTTGATTTTAATTACCATGGACGTTGCGTCCCTTTACACATCTATTAGTCATCGGGATGGGATCAGGGCGGTTGAACACTATCTTAATCGCAGAGCTGAATGTTTCACTCTCCATAATAAAATGTTGGTTGATATGATCAAAATGTGCTTGGAATACAACTATTTCACATTTCATAACACTGTCTTCCAGCAGATAAGGGGTGTTGCCATGGGGGCCTGCTTTTCCCCCAGCTACGCCTGTCTACATATGGGCTGGTGGGAGGAGCAGGTCCTGAAAACTGAGCATGAGGCTACCTTGAAGGCACATGTCCCTCTTTGGCTGAGGTATATTGATGACCTCTTTCTTTTGTGGAGGGGGTCAGAGGACCTAGCCAGGAACTTTATCAACAGGTTAAATGTCAACCAACTGAACCTAGAGTTTACTGCTCATATGAGCAAGACTTGTGTAGTCTTCTTAGATGTTGAAGTGTATATAAGTAACAACAGTATATGTACTAGACTACATCGTAAACCCACTGCCGGAAACTCGGTATTACATGCTTCCAGACACCATCCCCAGCATTTGATCAACAGCATCCCCTATGGGGAGATGCTGAGGATCAAACGTATCTGCAGTGATGTGGAGGAATGCAAATTGGCACAAAAGAGTTGCAAAGAACGGTTCCTTTCAAGAGGCTATAGTCCCGCGATTATAGAGAAAGCTATTCACAAGACTGAGTCTCTAACTCGTGAAAGTACTTTGGCCCCTAAAATCCCAATCACTGATAATGGCGCCAGCAAAAAGGTGAGGGTAATTGTCACCTATAATAAACAACAGGCGGCCATAAGAAAAATACTCAGGAGGCATTGGGATTTATTGTTGAAGGATCCTGTTATTGGTGAGGATTTGATTAAGAACAACCATACTCCACAAGTGACATTCCGCAAAGCCAGATCCATGGGAAATTGTCTTGATAAATGTAATCCTGAAATCAGGCCCCCATCTAATTGGCTTTCCAAACAAAAAGGCTTTTTCAAATGCTTTACCTGCAAAGCATGCAAGCATGCTACAAATGTCAAGGAATACAATACTCCTTTCCTGCCCCAACCTGTTAAAATCAAACGACGTATTACATGTAAAACTGAATACGTTGTTTATGTGTTGGAGTGCCCTTGCGCATTACGCTACATTGGCAGTACTAAGTTACCCGTGCACATGAGGATCCTGCAACATCTTCGGGCTATTAATAATAAGGATCAAACATACCCAGTTGCACGGCATTTTGAAGCCAAACATGCCAGTGACAATACTCTTCTTCAGTACTTTGCCATTGACTGTATACCACCATCACGCAAGGGTGGAAACAGAGATAGTGCCTTACAGGTATTGGAGACCAAATACATCCTGGAATTAAATTCCAAAACTCCTATGGGTCTCAACACCACGGAGGATTTGTATACTTGTATATGAATCAGGTTTTATTTTTACCGTGAGGCAAGGGTTTCCTTCTATCCGAATCTGGGGATACAAAGATGTGCTTAGCATTGAATTGCCAATTTGTTTGGAATATTTTACATATACAATTGTAGTTGTATTTATATGGCACTGCAACAGTTTTCAATTTCTACCTTATGCCCAAATTTGTTTCTCTACACATACATCTGCGCTCTATATACTGAAACTAAGTATTGTTTTGTTAAAATTCACTGTCACTCAACACATTGGTGGTTATATGTTAGAATCTATCTTGATTTATTTTTGGTTCACTTATCCACTTTTAAGTATATCACGGTATTTCTCGCCTATGATATTCAGGAAGCTGATATAATCGATCATCTAGTACTTGGATTTGGTTGCCTATTTTTGAAGTGCTTGCCCACTTGGGCAGTATTATGTAAGCAGCAATTTGCAGACTGCATTTGTATACACGCATAGTGTATGGCCAGTGGTTATTCTACACAAGAATTGATGTGTTGGAAGCTCCGTAAAAATCAATTGAGGAGTAGTATACAAACTTTATTTATTTAGAAATATATATTTTTATAAAAATGTATATATTTTTGTATATATGTAGGTGTACATTTATGAAATCTATTTATGATGATTTTAACCTTGTACATTCCACTGGAGTTTGTTGTATTTGTTTTGCAGTCTGGTTTTTGTATGGTGCATTGCATAGTCTGTTTTTCAGTTCTATGAATGTAATGACACAGCTGCCACGTCGCCAAGATTAACATCCAATAGGTCAAGATCTCTCTACCCTTCCCCCTCCTGTGAGAATCGGCACCATTTATTTACCCAGGTACAACCATGGCTCTCCATATGCCCCCAACTGATCTGTCTTTTCACCTTTCTCTTTTTCCCCCCCTTTTTTCCTTTTTTGTTCTCAATCCTTTTCTTTTATCCTCTGTTAACACTCACATTTTACCAAACCTTTACCTTTCCCCCCTTTTCCCTCTCATTGCTATCTGTACAACATTTGCGCAGTGTGTCTCCCAGTAGTTTATGTCGTTTAAATAAATTACCCCGTGTGCCCTCCCCCACCCCATCGCCCCCGTATTGAAGCGTGCTACATAGGAATACAATGATATTAGAAATGTACCAGTCCCAATGGGCATCAAACTGTATATAACTGTAAATAATAGGACAGGTTTAAGAAGTTTCATAGACTTTTTTGTCATGTTTTGTATCACTGTACAAATGTATCACAAGAATTTTTTCTCTGTATTTTAACATGTAAATATTCAGGACAATTCACGGACATTGACAAGCACTGTTATTGTTTATATCTCTCTATATGTATAGGTCCTTTTGGATACTCACATGGCTCCCTGATGAAGGCCCTCAGCCGAAACGCGCGTAGATGTCATACTTAGCCATGTTTTTATGTACAGTGTGCTGAACAATCTTCCACACAACTTTCAAGTTTAAATTAATTACTTTGAAATGTGTATAGGATGCAACAATATGTATATATATGTAGATTGAAAGTCACATGTATAGTGGAGGCATGCACACAATAATTATTCGTAATAAAATAAGGATGCTTTTTACCAGAATAACATTTGAATAAAATAAAAGCCTCAATTTTGTACCACACACTTTGTTCTTTAACAGTTCTTGCTGTCAATTGTCCGTCTTTGCCCTTTACTTGCAATCAGTTCCTAATTACCTTCCTTCCAAATATGACACAGCTGCTAGCAATTTACTGAATCATGCACTTTAAATTTGGCGCCGGTCCATGAGTAACGCGTCATGTGATCAAGGTCCAGGTCGGACCGAAACGCGTCATGGCGGCATAATGATGCAGGGCGGAAAACTTTAAATAAATGAAAAAACGCACAAAGAAATTGGGTCCGTTTTGTCTATCTGAGTCCGTGTTTGCTACTGGATTCCTGAAGGATAGAGTACTGCAGTATTTTGGTGTCAAATTGCTTCATTGACACTAGCGGATAACCCCTCCTTGCTTTGGGCGTTGCGGCATTGGAAGCAGCTGGTCTCGTCTTGGCGGGACGTACTCATTTGCTCTGGTGAAGAGCGAGCCGCACGGAAGCCCCTGGATACCGTGAAAGAACTCTTGCCTGTGGTACCGGAATCGAGGTGGCCGGAGTGTGTGAATCCGAGCGACCTGAAGATATCTGGCAAGGTAGGAAATTATCAGATCATCCAGTTAGGAGAGCGCTCGGTGTGGAGTTTCAATTTTGTTGCTAACACTCCCACTATTTGAATTCCTTATCGCCCGATTTGCATCATGAGGCGTTACGTAGCCGAGAGGAGGCTGCGATCGATATCTTTGATGATTCCCCGGCTGGGGGGTCAACTGTGGTGGTGCAGGAACAGGATACTGCACCATTAGTGAACCCTAGCGCAAGAGACTTATTTAGGCACCTGGAAAAACTGATGCGTGCCGAGCAGGCCAAATGGTGGGAGGAGAAGTCACTTACTCGCTATTTGGAGGTGGGCAGGGTCCCCAGAGGGTTGCGGATTACCTTGGCGCCAAGCTATGAAACCCCGACCCTGCTATGCTGGGAGAATGGGCGGACTGTAATCTCGAATCATCGGCTAAATTGTTACGAATGTTGGTGAAATACGCAGACAGTGACAGACTTAAGCTGCAGGCACAAATTGATGAACTGAATGTGGAAATGGCTGCTATCGAAGAAACTGAAAACATTAAAAAAAATGAGACAGGATATGCTGACTAAACTACAAAAGGATGAAGATGCGATAAAGAAGCGTAAAGCATTTAAATTTAACAGAGACAAACTTGATTACCAGAATGGCAATGTCTTTACATTTGCCCGAAGATACGGCGCTGCAAAAAATAAAGGCAATGTGGCAAATCAACGCAAGAAACAAGGCACTGCGGGGGAGAGCACACCCTCATTAACATCTACCTCTGAACAAAGTGCCGTTAGTGGAAGCGAAAATGAAGAGGAAAGCGGTCCTTCTAACCTGCTAAAAGAAGGAGTTTTAATCATGTCCCGGGCAGAGGAAATGAATGTCCTTTGCCAAGACAGGAGAGACACGCTAAGACCCCGGAAGAAACAGCCGCAGCAAAAAGGCGCGCAAACGCCAAGCGGGGGGCCAGGAGGTAGTGCTACAGGCAGCGCAAACGTGAGCAAACCACAGAAAAAAGCAATGAGAGGCAGATGTAATCGAAAATAGATTATGAGGATACTGCCAATACAGTAATCAACCTCTCTGATGTCGCATTAAATAAGGCTGAATGTCAAATACTGTCTCTTGGCCTTTCTTTCAGCCCCGAAAGCAATTTTAACTATTCTGAAACCCGGATGGATGTGTTCCGATTTATCCGCAAATTGAAATTGCAGAAATATCATAAAACGAAGGCCAATAAGGATAATACCAAGACTCCTCAATATGCAACCAGTCCACCTTTATTATCTGCTGGTGATGTGGATCTGTTCTTTGATTTACAGCAATTACAGGAAGATCAAAATGAACCCATTGGTGCATTGGGATTGGAAGGTATGGATTTTGGTAGCACTATAAAAACGCCGTTTAAACCGAAATCGATTTTTTTGCCAATAATGATGCATGACAATTTGGATCGTTTTCATGATTTGGTTACCTCTGACTTGAAAGATCTATACAGAGTCACTAATCAAGGTGGCCCCAAAATGAACTGTAAACAACGGTGCTATATTGAACTGATGAAGAAGCTACAGGCCAATGAGGAACTTGTTATAAAACAATCTGACAAGGGGGGCAACATTGTCCTTTGGCCACGACTCATGTACATGGAGGAGGCTTACAGCCAACTAAATGATGTATCTTGCTATAAACGTAGTAATTTAGAAATGATGAAGTCAACTTGGTTGGATTATTATGGCAAATTGTTAGCTTGGAAAAGCAGTGGGTTAATTAGTAATGATAAATATCTTTTCTTGCACAATGATTATCCTACTGTACCTTCCATATATTTTCTTCCCAAGGTGCATAAGAACATCAAAAAAACCCTGGTCGGCCCATAATTTCAGCCATTGGGAGTCTAACTGAAAACACCTCCAAATATGTAGATTACTTTTTACAAGAATGGGTGCTCACATTACCATCTTATGTTAGGGACACCTCTGACTTCCTGAGAAAAATTCATGACAATAACTGGTCTGATGACTTGATTTTAATTACCATGGACGTTGCGTCCCTTTACACATCTATTAGTCATCGGGATGGGATCAGGGCGGTTGAACACTATCTTAATCGCAGACCTGCATGTTTCACTCTCCATAATAAAATCTTGGTTGATATGATCAAAATGTGCTTGGAATACAACTATTTCACATTTCATAACACTGTCTTCCAGCAGATAAGGGGGGTTGCCATGGGGGCCTGCTTCTCCCCCAGCTACGCCTGTCTACATATGGGCTGGTGGGAGGAGCAGGTCCTGAAAACTGAGCATGAGGCTACCTTGAAGGCACATGTCCCTCTTTGGCTGAGGTATATTGATGACCTCTTTCTTTTGTGGAGGGGGTCAGAGGACCTAGCCAGGGACTTTATCAACAGGTTAAATGTCAACCAACTGAACCTAGAGTTTACTGCTCATATGAGCAAGACTTGTGTAGTCTTCTTAGATGTTGAAGTGTATATAAGTAACAACAGTATATGTACTAGACTACATCGTAAACCCACTGCCGGAAACTCGGTATTACATGCTTCCAGCCACCATCCCCAGCATTTGATCAACAGCATCCCCTATGGGGAGATGCTGAGGATCAAACGTATCTGCAGTGATGTGGAGGAATGCAAATTGGCACCAAAGAGTTGCAAAGAACGGTTCCTTTCAAGAGGCTATAGTCCCGCGATTATAGAGAAAGCTATTCACAAGACTGAGTCTCTAACTCGTGAAAGTACTTTGGCCCCTAAAATCCCAATCACTGATAATGGCACCAGCAAAAAGGTGAGGGTAATTGTCACCTATAATAAACAACAGGCGGCCATCAGAAAAATACTCAGGAGGCATTGGGATTTATTGTTGAAGGATCCTGTTATTGGTGAGGATTTGATTAAGAACAACCATACTCCACAAGTGACATTCCGCAAAGCCAGATCCATGGGAAATTGTCTTGATAAATGTAATCCTGAAATCAGGCCCCCATCTAATTGGCTTTCCAAACAAAAAGGCTTTTTCAAATGCTTTACCTGCAAAGCATGCAAGCATGCTAAAAATGTCAAGGAATACAATACACCTTTCCTGCCCCAACCTGTTAAAATCAAACAACGTATTACATGTAAAACTGAATACGTTGTTTATGTGTTGGAGTGCCCTTGCGCATTACGCTACATTGGCAGTACTAAGTTACCCGTGCACATGAGGATCCTGCAACATCTTCGGGCTATTAATAATAAGGATCAAACATACCCAGTTGCACGGCATTTTGAAGCCAAACATGCCAGTGACAATACTCTTCTTCAGTACTTTGCCATTGACTGTATACCACCGTCACGCAAGGGTGGAAACAGAGATAGTGCCTTACGGGTATTGGAGACCAAATACATCCTGGAATTAAATTCCAAAACTCCTATGGGTTTCAACACCACGGAGGATGTGTATACTTGTATATGAATCAGGTTTTATTTTTACCGTGAGGCAAGGGTTTCCTTCTATCCGAATCTGGGGATACAAAGATGTGCTTAGCATTGAATTGCCAATTTGTTTGGAATATTTTACATATACAATTGTAGTTGTATTTATATGGCACTGCAACAGTTTTCAATTTCTACCTTATGCCCAAATTTGTTTCTCTACACATACATCTGCGCTCTATATACTGATAAGTATTGTTTTTTTAAATTCACTGTCACTCAACACATTGGTGGTTATATGTTAGAATCTATCTTGATTTATTTTTGGTTCACTTATCCACTTTTAAGTATATCACGGTATTTCTCGCCTATGATATCCAGGCAGCTGATATAATCGATCATCTAGTACTTGGATTTGGTTGCCTATTTTGAAGTGCTTGCCCACTTGGGCAGTATTATGTAAGCAGCAATTTGCAGACTGCATTTGTATACACGCATAGTGTATGGCCAGTGGTTATTCTACACAAGAATTGATGTGTTGGAAGCTCCGTAAAAATCAATTGAGGAGTAGCATACAAACTTTATTTATTTAGAAATATATATTTTTATAAAAATGTATATATTTTTGTATATATGTAGGTGTACATTTATGAAATCTATTTATGATGATTTTAACCTTGTACATTCCACTGGAGTTTGTTGTATTTGTTTTGCAGTCTGGTTTTTGTATGGTGCATTGCATAGTCTTTTTTTCAGTTCTATGAATGTAATGACACAGCTGCTAGCAATTTACGGAATCATGCACTTTAAATTTGGCGCCGGTCCATGAGTAACGCGTCATGTGATCAAGGTCCAGGTCGGACCGAAACGCGTCATGGCGGCATAATGATGCAGGGCGGAAAACTTTAAATAAATGAAAAAACGCACAAAGAAATTGGGTCCGTTTTGTCTATCTGAGTCCGTGTTTGCTACTGGATTCCTGAAGGATAGAGTACTGCAATATATATATATATATATATATATATATATATATATATATATATATATATATATATATATATATATATATATATATATATATATATATATATATATATATATATATATATATATATATATATATATATATATATAATTATCACCCTGGACTTCTTAATTCTCACCCACTTTCCCCTCAGTCTTTTTAGTTCTGTCTACAGCACCAAGAAACCGCCTGGTAGTAGAGCGCTTTATAAATACCTTTCAACTTCAACTTCAATTATCGCCCTGGATATGTAGGGATAGTTGTACAACTACAAAGCTATTGTCTATATTCTTTGCATAATTTGCACTGTTGGCACTCGTCACTTTACATGTCCATATTGCATTTGCACTTTATGGAAACATCTATGCACTTTATTTTATATTTTGCACATTGACTAGGTTGACTAGTACAAACTGTATTGTATTCAATATAAATTTTCAATATGGCGTTATAATCTGTATAATTTTTGTATATTCTTTTGCATTTTATGCATTTATTTATTGTTACAAAAATGATTGCATGATGTTTATATTTTATACTGGGCTTAAAACATATTTCCGTAGAAGTTTTGGATCTAAGACCCGATGTAGTTACCAAAATGGATTTTAACCATTTCCATTATAGTTAAATACAACTTTTTATATATAAGTTTTGGAATTGTTTGGAAAACAGACTTCCCAGTACTTAATTTGGAGTATGTCCTTTATTTCTATGAACACATGGTGTTATGTATGAAAAAAACAGAAAACAGAGAGAAAAAAATACTAATTGAAAAAAATGCTAATTGAAAAAAGCTGTGAAGCACTAGCTATTTATCTGTGAAAATTTTACTTACTGACTGTCTGTGAGCAAGGGCGGATGCCCGAAACGCGTCAGATTTAGTTGGACTCAGCTTGTAAATAAACTTTGTGCCTTCAAACACGTTGGATTCGTGTGGTTTCCTTTGGTCGTTTCGACTGAGCTTTTGGAGACTGCTGTTGATCTATATATATATATATATATATATATAATTATCACCCTGGACTTCTTAATTCTCACCCCCTTTCCCCTCAGTCTTTTTAGTTCTGTCTACAGCACCAAGAAACCGCCTGGTAGTAGAGCGCTTTATAAATACCTTTCAACTTCAACTTCAATTATCGCCCTGGATATGTAGGGATAGTTGTACAACTACAAAGCTTTCTAACGTCTCCTGTAGGGAGGAAACTGTGCATATCTGGAAGATGTGGCTGAGGTTATGGATGTCAGCTATTTTGGCTGACATCCATAACCGGGACAGGGAGGGATTCATCAAGGAATCCAAATGGGTATGAATATCAGAAGCATACTAATAACAAGTAGTGAGTTATGGGTGACATAATCCACAGACCATGAGGGGAGTGGGTAACAAAATCAATAGTAGGATGGGTGCAATGAAATGGCCAGTTACGTATATGCTGGGTTGCTCTTTTCCTTTTCAGCGTCAGCAGTCCGGGGTGAAGATTGGGGGATGGCAGCACAATTTACATGGAGTGGGTAAGGCATTTTAAAGGCTCAGCCCACTAACAGGTGGTGAAGGCCTCGGTGAGGACTGCGGATGCGCATTACAATTAACATGGGGTGGGCGAGGCATTTGAAAGGCTCATACCAATAACAGGTGGTGAAGTCCTGAGTGAGGACTAAGGGGCGCAGAACAATTAGCATGGACGTCTCAATAAAAGATGACATAGTCCTGTATAAGGACACAGGGTGCGCAGCACGATTAACGGGGAGTGGGAAAGGCATTTGAAAGGTTCATCCCAATATTAGGTGGCGGAGTTTTGTGGCATAATACACAGGCAATGTGTGAAATGGCTGACAAATTCATTATTAGCGTTGCTGTACTTACGTTGCCAGACACAGACAGTGTCAGGTCCAAGGGTCCTCGGGATCTCACGATGCTCTATGGGGTCCAACTCTCGACAGCCCCTGGGTCTGAATGTGAACAGACACACATGAATGATCGAGCGAGGGATTTTCAGGAGGGGAAGGAAGGGAGCAGCTGGGAGGGGAAGCTGAAACGAGAACAAGGCACCATGAGACAAGCACAGACTTATAAGTACAACTCACCGCTACGTAACCCTTTACCCCCACCCTAGTGTGAAGTGAAGGCGGTATACCTGGAAAGGAATAAATGGATGGCTTTGCCTGGCAATCAGAAAAGTTGAACTTGTAGCTCAATCTAAAACACAAGAATCATGTGGTCAGTTTTCCTCTGTGGTGTTTAGTGCACTAATCACACCAGTAATAATTCACATACCAACATAAATGTCTAATATGGCTTCAACAGGGGTCAATATGGTAGGTAGCCAGCCAGGCGAAGCTCATAAGCCCCTGTTGCACAAAATAAAGAAATGAAGACAATAGTTATTGTCCAATGCCCCGGATATGCAACGCCTGGTTACTTCACCAGACATATACACGATGCAGCATAAAAGAGCAACACAAATAGTTCTGTATCCTTACGTAAACATATATTCTGAAGCCTTAAAAAGCTGAATACGTCTTTAGTTTGACAATACTCCCAAAGTTAATAAGCACTTCTTGGCAATCAGAGTCACATGCATGTAAATCCAAAATCCCCCTACTCCGATGAGAACTTAGGCAAGAGGAATGACGAGTGACACGAACAATTGCTCCGTGAATCAGGAAGCCAGTTTTTCAACAGAGCATAGGAGGGAAATCCCCCGATCAACGATGCTCACTCGGTAATCCACCCAACAATAAATATACAGATGAAGCCGCTAGGCAAACGGCTGACCTCAAGGATGTTCGAAACAGGAGCCTCAGCCGAGGACTCCTCAGGAATGGAAGGCGCAGCAAGGCGCAACCCACCAGCAGAAGCAGAACGCTCCGATTGTACTCACCAGCCGGAACTTTAAACAAACACCAAAAGGATACGCTGGTAACGCTCGGAACAGCCTTACCGTCTTAACCACTCAACCAGAATCAACGGCGGGCGCTGTTGTTTCTCCACCGGTAATGTTCCTTACGCGTGTGACGTCATCACCACGGGCGTCGCGCGCTGACCCTGGAAACATGGGAATTGTAGTTTAGGTTACAGCAATGCATCTCAAGGCAGGGTTCGAGACTAGACCCCGCCGTGAAACCTGACAGTACATCCCTCTCCCGAAGAACACTGACAGGGACATGGTTTGTTTGGGAAGCGTTGATGGAACTGCCTCACAAACTTGGGTGCATGGACATTTGAGGCAGGCTCCCAGGAATTTTCTTCATTACCATAACCCTTCCATGCTACCAAATACCACAATCTGGTGCGGTATATCTTAGAGTCTACAATTCCTCTCACCTCATAGTCTTCTTCGTTATCCACAGCGACCTCAGCAGGAACGAGTTTTCTGTGTATTCGCGTGGGTTTCACCAAAGACACGTGAAAGGCAGGATGGATGCGCAAGGAAGATGGCAGAGCCAGTTTAACCACCACTGGATTGATTAGCTTGATAATCTTGTACGGGCCTATATATTTGGGATTGAAAACACTATAACGCTTAAAGCGTATGTTCTTGGTGGATAACCAAACGTAATCACCCACCTTGTATACCGGCCCTGCTTGTCTGTGCTTGTCCACATAGGCCTTGTACCTCGCCTTGGCCTGTCTTAACTGACTCTTGACATGCTGCCATGTCTTACGAATGATCTGTAGTCTTTCCTGTACTTCGGGGACAGGGGTGGCTGATGCAGGATGGTGGAAAGGCAAGAAATTAGGATGAAAACCATATGTGCTGAAATACGGAGCCGTCTTGGTGGAACCATGTACTGCACTGTTATATGCTATTTCAGCTAGCCATAATCTGTCTACCCAATCTTCCTTAGTGACCTCTACATAGCATCTCAAGTACTGCTTTAGAGTTTGATTGACCCTTTCAGTTTGCCCATCGGTTTGGGGATGGAAACTCGTAGATGTGCTAGATGTTATTCCTAAGGCCTTGCACCATGTCTTCCAGAACCTTGCAGTGAACTGACTGCCTCTATCTGAAATTATCACTCGGGGTAATCCATGTAGCCTCACTATGTTGGTGAGAATTAGTTTGGCTAACAAACTAGCAGAAGGAACCTGTTTACAGGCGATGAAATGAGCCATTTTGGTTAAGTAATCGACCACCACCAGGATGGCAGTGCACCCCTGATCTCTCGGCATGCCCACCACAAAGTCCATTGAAATGTTTTCCCAAGACAACTCAGGAGTGGGAAGTGGTTGTAGCAATCCTGCTTGTCTGGAGTGTTGTACCTTCATTTGACTACAAACAGGACACTCAGCCACCCACGCAGCCACGTCCTTCCTAATGTTAGGCCACCAGAATTGTCTTTGTACTCGTTCCAGAGTCTTGCTGATTCCGTTATGGCCCGCACACGGTGCACTGTGGCACCACTGGAACACTTGTTTTCTTAATGCTTGGATGGGCAACAACAGCTGTTTCTGTCTCATCGGAAGACCCTGAACCATCTTCCACTCATTGTGTTCACATAACCATTTCTTCCATTCATCTTTCTGGATATTTCTGATAACACTTCTGAGAAACATCTGGGTACAGGTGACGCCGATCACCTTCTTCGGGTCGATTATGGACTCCTCCCTTGCGTCGGTTGGTTCCGTCTTGGTGAACTGCCTCGATAATGCGTCCGCCTTTCGGTTATCTTTTCCTGGTCGGTATGTGACAATGAAGTCGAAGTCCGCGAAATGCATCATGCAACGCATTTGCCGAGGTGTTAAATGGCGGGCAGCAGCCATGTATTGCAGATTACGGTGGTCGGTATACACAGTTACTACATGTCTCGCTCCCAATAACCTCTTCGCCGCTAATGACAAGGGTAACTCGTCATGGACTTTCCATTGATTTCAATGGGAAACAAATGAGTAGTAAAATAATGCCTTAGCAGCCAAGTGGTTAAGTGATGTCTCCATTCCAGAAAAGCGGTTCTTATTGCCAACAACTCCTTTTCAGCTATTACATAATTCTGCTCCGCCGAATTCAGAGTGCGAGAGAGGTATGCTACAGGATGTAACTGGCTGGTATCAGAGTGACGTTGGGACAATACTGCTCCTACGGCAGAATCGGAAGCGTCCGCTTCTACGATAAAAGGTTTACTGGGATCAGCGTGCACCAGCACAGGAGCAGAAACAAAAGCCTTCTTTAGGTCATCGAAACCCCTCTGAGCATCTTCCGTCCATTCAAAGGGCACCTTCTTCTTTAACAACCTTGTCATTGGGGATGCCATCGCTGAAAAGTTTTCAATGAACCGACGATAAAAGTTTGCAAACCCGATGAAACATTGAATGTCCCTTACAGTCTTGGGTATGGGCCAATTCTTCACTGCCAGAATCTTTCTCTCAGACATTTCTTGACCATGGGGTGTGAGCATTACCCCTGGAAACTCCACTGAGGTAGTGCTAAACTCACACTTGCTGAGTTTGCAGTAGAGATGATGTTCCATTAATGTTCTCAAAACAGCCTTCACATGTTCCACATGGTGTTCTGTGCTGTTGGAATAGATCAGGATGTCGTCTATATAAACAACAACGAAGCGATCTAAATAGTTCTTGAGTACATCATCCAGGAAGAACTGGAAGGCGGCAGGCGCATTACAGAGCCCGAAGGGCATTACCAGGTACTCGTAAAGTCCAAAACGGGTCTTGATGGCCGTCTTCCATTCATCGCCTGAACGCATCCGAACCAGGTGATAAGCCCCCTTGAGATCCAGCCTCGTAAAAACCACTGCATCTTTAACTTGTTCCAACAACACGTTGATGAGGGGAAGGGGATATTTATTCTTGACTGTAATGGCGTTCAGAGCCCTATAGTCTGCACAAGCGCGGAGTTCTCCATTAGCTTTCGGGATGAAGAACAACGGGGAGGCTGCTGGGGATTTGGATTCTCTAATAAAACCGATCTTCAAAAGCTTGTCTAGGTATTCACGGAGATGTACTGTTTCCGGTTCAGTAAGCGCATACACACGCCCCGCTGGGATCTTAGCCCCTGGAATTAGGTCGATTTGCCAGTCGTAAGACCGGTGCGGTGGTAAAGTTTCTGCCTTTCTTTCACTGAACACCTCCGACAATTCACGATACTCAAATGGAAGTTCTACATCCTGTTCGATGGTGGTGGCTATGTGATGTATGCTAGCTAAACCAGACGCAGGACCTGATTTCACAGGATAACAGTTTTGTTGACAGTAGTCCGACGTGAAGTGTAGGGTTTGACTTTCCCAATCTATGATTGGGTTGTGTCTACGCAACCATGGAAGACCCAGAATCACTCCGTACTGAGGTGCATGAATGATGTTAAAAAACAACCTTTCCTGATGTTCAGCAACCATTGTCGTACCAAGCTCCCTGGTCTGCAATCGGATGGGACCTGAATCCAACTTTCTGCCATCCACGGCATACACTGCTTCGGGAGTCTCTTTTTCTTCTAGAGCAAGTCCTAAACCAATAGCCTTGGCATGATCCATAAAACAACCGGTTGCTCCCGAATCCAACATAGCTCTTATCGCTAACGTCTTCTTTTGTACTTCCAACCTAACATCCACAAAAAAATGTAGACCTTCTTGTCTCTCATCTCCATCCAATGAAGGGATAATGAACTTACTTGAAGGATTCCCTTCCTCCACCTTCAAGCCTTCTCGTTTCCCGACTCTTGTTCAGAGGCCACCACAGACACCTTCTTGTAATCGGTTCTTGTTTTGTTCCTGTTAGGGCATTCCCGAATGAAGTGCCCTTTCCGGCCACAATATAGACACAAGCCTTTCTTTCGTCTATATTCCCTTTCTTCCATAGTTAACGGAGACCTCACAGCTCCTATTTCCATGGGTTCAGGTTTAGATGGGCTTGCCCCCTCCAGCCCTCTGGGATTCTCATATCTTGGTGTTATCCTGTCCTTTCTTCGGTTGTCACCCTTACGATCACTGAGGCGATGATCTAGTCTCAAAACTAGGCTAATCATGTCTTCGCAGGTACTGGGCTGAGGATCGATCTGTGCAAGTACATCTTTCATTTCCTCTGTGAGGCCGGTATAGAAAATGGCATGTCTTTTTTCTTCAGGCCAATCTGTTTCCGCGATAAGCCTTCTAAAATCGTTGAGGTAGGTTATCAAATCTCTATTACCCTGTTTCAGGCCTAACAACTCCCTGTCTGCTGTCAGTGTAGCTGACCTGCGATTGAAAGTCTTCTCAAAATCAGACCGAAAGGCCTCCCAGTCTCTTAATAAGGGATCATCTCTTTTCACTAATGGTACTGCCCATTGCGCAGCATCTCCTGCTAGGTACGAGATGAGAAAAGCTACCCTGGCGTGATTGGTGTTAAATACCTTGGGCTTACAGGAAAAATGCAACAACACCTGTGTAAGAAACACCTGCACCTTACTACTATCCCCATGGAAACGTTCTGGGGGGGCCAGGGGTATCGGGCGGGAACTTCTACTACAACGGAAGACGCCTGCTGAGTACCAGCACTGAAGGGGTTACGACTCAACCTATCCACTTGAGCCTGCAATGCAGCAGTCTCGGTCCTAGATGCTTGTAGCTCAGTTTGGACCAGCGCCAGGGCTGCCAAAATATCATCCATAGTGGACATTGTATCGTAAAATCGGGAGGACTAAATTTCTTGGGCCGTTGATTCTGTCAGGTCCAAGGGTCCTCGGGATCTCACGATGCTCTATGGGGTCCACCTCTCGACAGCCCCTGGGTCTGAATGTGAACAGACACACAGGAATGATCGAGCGAGGGATTTTCAGGAGGGGAAGGAAGGGAGCAGCTGGGAAGGGAAGCTGAAACGAGAACAAGGCACCATGAGACAAGCACAGACTTATAAGTACAACTCACCGCTACGTAACCCTTTACCCCCACCCTAGTGTGAAGTGAAGGCGGTATACCTGGAAAGGAATAAATGGATGGCTTTGCCTGGCAATCAGAAAAGTTGAACTTGTAGCTCAATCTAAAACACAAGAATCATGTGGTCAGTTTTCCTCTGTGGTGTTTAGTGCACTAATCACACCAGTAATAATTCACATACCAACATAAATGTCTAATATGGCTTCAACAGGGGTCAATATGGTAGGTAGCCAGCCAGGCGAAGCTCATAAGCCCCTGTTGCACAAAATAAAGAAATGAAGACAATAGTTATTGTCCAATGCCCCGGATATGCAACGCCTGGTTACTTCACCAGACATATACACGATGCAGCATAAAAGAGCAACACAAATAGTTCTGGATCCTTACGTAAACATATATTCTGAAGCCTTAAAAAGCTGAATACGTCTTTAGTTTGACAATACTCCCAAAGTTAATAAGGCACTTCTTGGCAATCAGAGTCACATGCATGTAAATCCAAAATTCCCCTACTCCGATGAGAACTTAAGCAAGAGGAATGACGAGTGACACGAACAATTGCTCCGTGAATCAGGAAGCCAGTCTTTCAACAGAGCATAGGAGGGAAATCCCCCGATCAACGATGCTCACTCGGTAATCCACCCAACAATAAATATACAGATGAAGCCGCTAGGCAAACGGCTGACCTCACGGATGTTCGAAACAGGAGCCTCAGCCGAGGACTCCTCAGGAATGGAAGGCGCAGCAAGGCGCAACCCACCAGCAGAAGCAGAACGCTCCGATTGTACTCACCAGCCGGAACTTTAAACAAACACCAAAAGGATACGCTGGTAACGCTCGGAACAGCCTTACCGTCTTAACCACTCAACCAGAATCAACGGCGGGCGCTGTTGTTTCTCCACCGGTAATGTTCCTTACGCGTGTGACGTCATCACCACGGGCGTCGCGCGCTGACCCTGGAAACATGGGAATTGTAGTTTAGGTTACAGCAATGCGTCTCAAGGCAGGGTTCGAGACTAGACCCCGCCGTGAAACCTGACAGACAGGCTGGGTTGCTCCTATCTTTTAAGTGTCAGTAGTCCTGGGTGAGGACCGAGGGGACGCAGCGCATTTACCATAGAATGGGTAAGGCAATTATAGGCTCATACCAGTAACAGGAGGCAGAATTAAATACACACGGGCAATGTGGGGGATTGGTAAACAATCAATGACCGGTAGGGTAGATGCACTTAGCTTGCTAGGTAACTTTATGCTGGGTGACTCTGGTTTTAAGCATCAGCAGTCGTTGGAGAGGACTGAGTGGGTGCGCAGAACCATCGAAAGTGTGGGCAGATGGAGGTCGGCTTGTTTTAGGTGGTATGTCAGACCACAGACGGTGGCGTCGAACGGCTAGTGTAGTAATTCCTGTATAAGCCCAGCAGGTATGATTTTCGGCGCATCCAGGAAGGGGAGAGCGCACAGGTTGAAGAGAATTCATCTTCATTGGATAGGGTGGGGGACCTCACGGTCCATTTACAAGGAGCACTTAATGAGGGCATGCACATCACAGAGGTGTTGGTGAGTCATGCAGGCGGAAATAGCAATATTCCGGTGGGCAGAAGAAAGGTTAAGGAGGCATTCTTTGATACATTCTCAGGGGTAAGGAGCTCCCTGCCGGGCACCATCAAAAAAGTGATTGGAGGTGCTCCCCCCCGTCAAGTTTGAGGGGACAGTGCGCCAAAAAAGGCAGCGGACAAGTGAGTGCGGAAATGGAATCGGGAGGTGGGGGAATTTGTTGGCAGTTTCGCCAATAAGCCCCATTAGGCATACTATGACACATGCATCAAAATGGAATTGTGCCTGGCAGATGGGCTACATTCGTACAATACAGTGTTGATATTATTCATCCACACTATATGGGGGGCCTTAGCGCTAGATCTGGAAGGTGAAGCAGACTTTGGGGGGAGGTCGAGAGCGCCAGTAGGCTCCTCGTCCTGTGGCGGGGTCCCGGGCAAGGAAAAGGGCAGGGACTCCTTTTGGCGGGGACTGGCCTAAACCTTGAACAGGGAGGCCAGTCAATGGGCCTCCGGGCTGGCGGGAGAGGGGGCCGTCCTGCTTTTGGTTCTGGACTCTCCGGCCCTACCCGAGATGCCGGTGTTTGGAGGAAGCAACTTTGTGAGAGCTGGTGCGCAGTAAAAGGCGCAAAGCAGTGCCCTGTTGGCCACGTCTAGGGGGTAGACGACTGGTAATTACCTCAAATGGAAGCAATGGAGGTGGGTTGTGGCCTGCTGGTACAACCCGCATCCCGATGGGCTCTGGAGATCCTGAATTGTAAATACTGTAACCTGCGTTCAAATGAATATTGCTTAACACAATGTTTATCAATGTGTGTTGTTTTGGTAATGAAACTTGGTCGAATGTTGACAGTGCATCAACAAATAAAGATGGCTTTATGAGAATTAATAAAGACTACGCAGTGAAGACCACCCACTGGTATGGTGCCTTTTTTTGTGGGGGGGCAAAGTTTGTGAGGCGAATCGCACGTGACATGCCTACTATGAGAGGCCCCCCCCGTGCCTAGGGGAGGGGGGCCTTTAGTGGCATTCCAGGCGTGACGCTAGAGAGAGGCTGGTACAGTGTACCGGTGTTTTAGGGGAATGGGAGGGGTCGCAAGGAAACATGAGGAGGCAGGGTAGGCTAGTAGAGCGTCACTTAGGTTAAGCAGGCGGCACGAAGGCGATAAGAGCCCTGGACACGAGGGAGAAGCCCTCTTTGTTCTCTTGCCTCTGGAGCCCATCGGGTAGCAGCCAGAAGCAAGTTGCCCACCCACCCATCCCTGTGTTTAAAGTAGGAATGGCGGGGTCCCGGGCAAGGAAAAGGGCGGGGACTCCTTTTGGCGGGGACTGGCCTAAACCTGGAACAGGAGGCTAATGCCCACAAACTGAGACAGATTAGAGATTTAAAAATTAAGTTCAAAGATCATGTGTGGAACCTAATCACGCGCGCAGCCTGACTCCTCCTTCTAGTTTAAACAGGCACCCAGCGCGCCAGTACACGGTTACTAGTTTAGCGCCAAATGTATTTTCGATAAAGATAATGTGCATGGAAAATAAGCCTATCATGCCACTGGGAGCACAAAATCACTGTGTTAGGAATGTATTAAGTAGGGCCAAATGTTAATTTGACTTATCTTACTGCAGTTTCAGGAAGCTCCCCAGTCCTGATGATGATCTTAAATTGCAAAAGATCGAAACGTCGTCGACCCACCCAAGGAAATGCCCCCACCCCATTGTATATAGCTCTATGAACTACACCTTGTTGTTATGTGACATTTCATTTGGTCTCACTTTGTTCACCAATGTCACAATATGCACCTTGGCACTCATGTGAGCACCTGAAACCCATTCTTACATGTTGAAAATATTAAATAAATAATTGTCTACATTTTACCCTACATATTTTGCTCCCAAGAGTGACTTAATAATACACTCCAGCTTTTCTTTTTTAGGACCTATTTAGGCCACCATTGAACCATTGTTTACCCTAAATACGCTTCAACCCCAGGTTCACTTTATGGGGTACCCTTGTCTCTTAAACTACCATCTGCCCCTGAAGCTGGTAATTTCATACATACATAACAATCACTAATTTCCATAGTGTCTACATATTGAAATAATAACTTGGTGAAAACATTTAAATCAGTGTTAATATCTGTTACATTGTGATGTATTTCTGACTCATCTGATGCTTCTAATTCTCAACTATCTACCTTTAAGTTTGACAATTTTCCCTTTGTGTCTGTACTATTTTTCTTTTCTATGCTCATCAAATATGGTATTGCTGTAGTTAAGATTAACCATACTACAATCACTAATAAAATGCTACATATGCTTATTCTACAGCACTTCTTTAAGCAATTTCGTTTTGGTCTTTCGGCAACTCTATCCTTAGCCATTTTAAGAAGATTTCTCTTCTTTATTTTATTTTGAAAATTTACATTTCTTGTATTATTTCAAGAGGGTCTCCACTTCTCCTTCATCAATCTCATCAGCAATTATTTCTTCGTCACTTTCTTCGTTTAAATCTAAGTTCTCAAGTTCCTCAAGAATCGCATAGGTCCATTCAGGGCCTTTGAATTTATTAATCAGTATTTTTAATCTTTGACTCCTTCGTCTGGGGTTCTCGTTTGTCTGTCCTGACTGACTAGTGACTAGTGACTTCATTCACTTGGTCAGGTTCTTCATTCATTGTCTTTAAATGATATCTTAATCTTTTGACATATCTAGGCCAATTATCACTTATTCTAACCTTTTTGGTTTGTACTGCGCTTTCAAATGTTCTTTTATTTACATTATGTTGTGGCACAATTTGATTTTCTTCATCTTCCAAATCCCTCTCTAACTGACCTAGTTCAGGGCTTCTTACAGTGACATAATTTGTCTGAACGTGTTCTGCTTCTTCTATCTGATCGGGTTCAGGTCTTATTCTAATTTGCTCTTCTTCTTCCTGAACTTGTTCTTCTTTTCTCTTTTCCTAACTGGTTCTGCTCAGGTCTTATTGCACCAGACTGATTTGTAGCCTGAACATGTTCTTCTACACCTATCTGCCCCTCCGCAGATCTGTGAATGTTTTGGTTCACCTCTGTCTGAGTGTATTTTTCTTTCCTTCTCTGTTCCTGCTCAGGGTCTCCAACAATCTCAAATTCAATTTCCCGAATTTGTTCTTCTACACCTGTCTGGTCCTCTCTAGTTTCTTGCTTTTCTAACTTTGCTCTACTTCTTGTTCTTATGTTTACATCAGGTATGTCAACCACTGGTATCCAATCCTCCTGACTCGTGCTTGGTTGTTCTTGATCAGCTACTTCAGAGTCTGTTATTCTAGACTCTTCAGCTGCACAACCTTCTGCAGCCTCAACTACAGGTATCAGTTGAGGATTTTCCTCATCAGGGGCTGGTACTCTCTTGGTATGACTAGCGTGAATCCAGTTAGGCAAGCCTGCACATTCTACTGCTGTTGTTGTAACCAGTATGACCTGTTTCGGAGTACTCCACCTGGGTGCTAGACACGTCTCGCGGGTATGATTCTTCACCACCACCTAGACTCCAGAATTTAGATTATGTGCTTTGTCCGGCTGCCTGGCAACTGCGTCTTCTCCAACCTGGTGAGAGACAGAACGCATTAGGTCAGCCAATCTTTTACAATAGTCTAATACCAGATCATCAGTTATACTTAACAGTCTGTGTCCTGGTATAATAGCTAATCTCATTGTTCTTCCCATGAGAATTTCATGGGGACTCAACCCTGTGTTTCTGTCAGGATTGTTTCTGAGTCCCATCAGAACAAGAGCTAATGTATCTGGCTAACACACTGATGTAGACGCGCACACCTTTGCCAATCTTGATTTTATTGTGCCATTCAATTGTTCTACCACCCCAAAAGCCTCTGAACGGTAAACACAGTGCGATTTTTGTTCTATTTTAAATGCTTCAAAGATCAATCGAATTATTTCATTATTAAAGTGAGATTCTCTATCTGATTCCACAGCTACTGGAAAACCAAAATGTGGTATTGGTTCCCTCAACAATAATTTGGCAACTGTTTTTCTGTCATTTCTTCTGGTAGGATATGCCTCCACCCATCGTGAAAACAAACATACTATGACAAGGATGTTCTTCAATCCCTTACATGATGGTAACTGAATGAAATCAACCTGCAACCTCACAAATGGTCCTTCTGCCTTTCCAATTCTTCCCCAACTGACCACTGTCTTCCTACCTGGGTTATTCTGTTGACAAATTAAGCATCTCTGGCAAAGGCTCTCTGCGACAGTCGTAAATCTCGGATTGTACCAATCTTGTCTAAAGAGTCTGATCATGGCATCTCTACCTATATGTGTATCTCCATGGTACATTCTGGCCAATTGTGAGAGTAAGCAGTCTGGGATGACTGGTCTACCATCTGGATAAATCCAGACACCATCTTCTTCTCTCCTTTGACATCCAGTTTTTATCCAACCTTCCTTTTCACTTACTTCCACCTCATCCTGTAAATGTCTTACTTCATCCCATGTTTCTATGGTTGAGATAAGCATACATTGGCATATGATTCCAGTTGTTTCAATTTTCTTATTTACTGCCATTTCTGTTTTTGCACAGTATTGGGCAAATTGGTCAGCATAGCGATTTCCAGCAGTCATATAGTCATTTCCAGACTGATGTTCAGCACATTTGACCACAGCCACTTCTTTTGGCAATTGTATTGCTTCTAAAAGCTCTTTCACATATTTTCCTGAAGAAGTCATGAAATCCCTCTGCATCCAAAGTTGGCCAAAATCATACACAACCCCGTAACCATACTGGCTATCACTGTAAATGGTTACTGTCAAATTCTTCCCAATTTTGCATGCTTTAATTAAAGCAATCCATTTGGCTATTTGTACAGACTTGACTCCTGGTGAATAGGATGCTTCGACTACTCTAGCCAATGTACAGACAGCATAAGCAGCACTTAATCCTCCTTCCTCATGCCTCATGCACGAGCCATCTACAAATAGTTAATTTCACATTCTTTCAGGGGCTCTTCCTGTATGTCTAGACGAGGTTTGGTACAATATTCAGTAACATCCAGGCAATCATGTTCAACATCATCCCTCACTTCTTCTCCATGCACATCAGGTAATAGAGTAGCTGGGTTTAGGATAGTACACCTGATTACTGTTACATTTTCTGCTCCTAAAATAATTCTTTCATATTTGGTCATTCTACTTGGAGTTAAGTATTGAGTTCTTGTTCTAGCTAAAAGAATTTCCACTGAATGAACAACATAGACTTTTACTGGGTATCCTATCACAATGGACTCACTTTGTTGGAGACCTGTGCAAAGCAGTAGCCACTGCTTTCAAACAACCAGATAATGCTGAAGCTACTGGGTTCAAAGTGGCAGAAAAATATGCCACTGGACGTCGCATCAAACCATGTCGCTGAGTTAGTACTGATAAAGCACAATTATCTTGTTCACAACAAAATAATGCAAATTCTTTTGAATAGTCTGGCATACCGAGAGTAGGAGCTTCGCATAGACAATTCCTTAATTTCACAAAAGCCTCCATGCTTTCATCATCCCATTCTATAGTGTCTTTTGCTCGTTTTCTTGTCATATGGAAAGGGGCGACCATTCGGTCCCCCCGAACGTATGGCGGAGTACCACGATCCCCCCGGGAAGCCATCTTGGGCGGGAGGCGAGTCTCGGCTGGTATGCCCGAAGCGGCGTAGCCGGGGCGCGCTTTTTCCCGCCCTGGAGTGGGCTGGCCTAGACACTGACGCGGCCGGCCACGCCCTTTGAGGCAGGCAGGGGCGGGTTGACGCCCGCCCTGAAGACGGATAAAAGGAGCAACAAGCCAAGAAAGCATCCTCTTGTTCCTGTGCTCTGAAGCTGCACCTCCTCGCTACACGTGAGCTCGAGACGGAACGAAGAGCCAATTTTGAGCGTGGTAATCTTTCTTTTTTGTCTTACAGATACTCTGTCTAAGAATGCCTAAGAAAGTCGGAAAGCGAGTTACTACCGACCAGATGCTCCGTATGCTCATGAAAGAGGTAACCGATCTAAAGAAGCAGATGGCGGCTAGAGACGGGGAAGGGGGACCGAAACGACCTTTGGCAGGAGCCGCTCCAGGAGGGAGGGGCAAGAGGCCCAGACGGGGGGCAGCTGGGGGAGACATCCCGGTTCCCGATACCCCACTCGAAGGGCCAACTCCGGTGCCGACAGAGGGGAATCCGATTCCCGTGGTGGTCACCTCCGTGTCCGGGGAGGATATGCCGCCCGAGTTGGCAGCACAATTGGCAGCGTGGTTGGGGAAAAATGGCGAGGGCGCCACGGCTGACGACGCACGGGTGTTGATGAAGCAACTGCGTGAAAATAGGGAGGTGGCGAAGGCACCATCGCCAGTTATCACGCCGTCTCCGGCGGGTGAAAAATCGACAGGAGCAGGTCCAGCGGCAGACGCAGCTTCCGGTTCAGGTAAGCGGCCATTGCCGATTGCGAGGGATGAGTCTGCACCCTCACGAAGGGAAAAGTTGGGTCAGCATGTCCCTCTGGCTATTAAGGAAAAGATGTGGGCTGATGAGTATGTAAACATTTTCTCGTTGCTTACAGATCATTATGAGATGGAGCATGTTAAGAGCCAAAAGGAGCTCATGCATCCGAGTGTTTGGCGCGCAAAGATGGCCGCCTTTAAGGTTGACGAAAACATTGGCACTTGGTGCAGGGCATGGGGAATTTTTACCTCCATCATGGGTGAACGTAGGCCCGAGTTGCTGTCCGAATTGCCTATTTACCAGTCACGGATCATGGAATATTCTGTATCATATGGGGGCAATCAGTGGTTCTGTTACGATAATATTTTTAGAAAAGCGAAAGAACACGACAAGAACTTGACTTGGGATTGTTACGATTCTGTTTCGTGGTCGAAAATGGAGAGTACTGGTATGTTGAAGTTACCATTGGTAGGGAGTAGCGGGGGTGAGTCCTCACGCCAATATGTTGGGACACCCTTTCGATCAGGTACAGGTAACGACCACCACTCGAGGCCGAACGGCAACGCAGGTAAAAAGGGGATTTGTTGGAACTTTAACAGGGGTAAATGTACGAGGCCCCAGGGGTCGTGCAAATTTAGACACGAATGTGGAGGGTGTGGGCAGTCATCCCATCCTGAGTCCATGTGCAGAGCCAAAACGGGTGATAACGGTGGTAGAGGAGGCACCAAACAGGTCTGAAATAGTCCGAGGGGTGCCTTTACCTACTCCGATTGATACCATGGCAATGATTCCTTGGCTCAGCGAATACCCGGATCATGCTTCCGCTGGGGTGTTGCGGAACGGGTTTTCATATGGTTTCCGCATCCCAGTGGGGGAGTTTCAGGGTTTAGCAAAATGTAAAAACCAAATGTCGGTCCTGCAACATACAACCGTGGTACAGGAAAAGATTGGGAAGGAGGTTACTCGAGGTCGAGTCGCCGGTCCATTTGATGAGCCACCGTGTGCTAACTTTGTTTGTTCTCCTTTGGGGGTGGTCCCGAAGAAGGACCCGGGTGAGTTCCGACTGATACATAATTTATCAGCCCCACGTGGTCTTTCCGTGAATGATGCGATAGACCCGGAAGTGTGTTCGGTGCGGTACGCATCTTTCGATGAGGCCGTCGCCATGTTGAATCGCCTAGGGCCCGGGGCGCTGATGGCGAAGTCAGATATTGAGTCAGCGTTCCGGTTGCTCCCGGTACACCCAGACGATCAGCGTCTCCTTGGTTTCATGTTTCAGGGTCACTATTACATGGATAGATGTATGCCGATGGGATGCTCTATATCTTGTGCCTATTTTGAAAAGTTCAGTTGTTTTCTGCAATGGGTCTTCACAAAGAGGACGGGTTTTCAACATGTCATGCATTATCTCGATGACTTTTTGTTTCTGGGGGCGGCCGTGGATCCGGAATGTGGACAGGCTTTGAATGAATTTTGTGTCTTAATGAAGCATTTTGGTGTGCCACTGGCACCAGGTAAGACTGTGGGTCCCTCGACCTGCCTCGAGTTCCTGGGGATCGAGCTCGATTCAGGGGAAGGTTGTTTTCGATTACCAAGGGAAAAGGTGTTAAGATTCAGGGCTTCCCTGAAAACGTGTATTAGTGAGGCTAAAGTCAGACTGCATCAATTACAACAATTGGTGGGCCAGCTGAATTTTGCCCTGAGAGTAATGCCGATGGCCCGCCCCTTTTCCCGCTCGATCGCTCAAGCCATGGTCGGACTGAAGGAGGGTCATCATCGCACGAGGCTATCGGCAGAGGTTCGCCAGGACATGCGCATTTGGTTGGCATTTCTGGCGGAGTTCAATGGTCGAATTGTCTGGAATAAACCGGCGGTGTCCTCCGAAGAGCTGGGGCTGTGGACAGATTCGGCTGGGAGCATTGGTTTTGGTGCCATATTCGGCACACAATGGTCGGCTCAAAAATGGCCGTTATGGTGGCATGAGTGTGGGCTGACAAGTAACATTGCCTTTCTTGAACTTTTTCCCATTCTGGTGGCCCTAAAAACTTGGCCTGAGGGATTCAGAGATCACTCTGTGGTGTTTTGGTCTGATAACATGACCGTGGTTGAGTGTATCAATAGCCAGGCAGCACGATGCAGATGGATTCTGAGATTGCTCAAAGAAATTGTGTTATTGTGTATGCAATTGAACGTGCTATTTAGGGCAAGACATGTGCCGGGGGTAATGAATCAAGCGGCTGATGCGCTTTCTCGTTTTCGTATGCAGGCCTTCTGGGGTTTTCTGCCCACAGCAGACCCGGTGGCGGCACCCTTTCCCGAAGCTCTCTGGTCTCTCGGTGCCCCGAACTACAGAACCTCGTGGGAGAGAGTTTAGCACCCAGGACAAGGAAGGCATATGAAGGGGCGTTCCGAGCCTATTGGGCCTTTTTGGGGACTGCTAGGGGTGAGCTTTGGGGCCAGGAAGAGCTAGTAGTAAAATTTCTGCTGTCTTTACATCAGGCAGGCAAATCAGTGGCTACGGCCCAGAGGCATCGGGCCGCCATTTCCTTCATGGCAAGGGCTCATGGGATCCAGGACCCGACTGCGTCTTTTGTTGTGCAAAAAGCGCTACGTGGGTGGCAACGCCTTGAGGGTCGCAGAGTAGATGAGAGGCGCCCGATAGGTTTAGATAGGTTGGCTCTTTTGTTATCTGTACTTCCCGCAACATGTTCATCCCGGTACGAAACGGGGTTATTCCGAGCCGCTTTTGTGCTAGCATTCCATGGGGCTATGCGGGTAAGCGAACTAGTGGCAAAGAACAAGCAGGATACCATGGGGGGACTGTGCCGAGAGCACGTTCAGGTCAGGGGGGAGACAATGACTGTCTCGTTTGTCAGGTCCAAGACCGATCAGGGTGCGATTGGGGACTGCATAATCATACGAAGGATTCCCGGGTCTCCCATGTGCCCTGTGGTGTGCGTGGAGGAATATTTAGCACAAAGGGTGGCATCATGGGGGGGGACCTTGTTGAGACACGCTGACGCCACCCCACTGACGAGGTTTCAGTTTCAGCGGGTGCTTGCGATGTCAATTTCGGCCGCGGGCTTGAACCCCGGCGAGTTTGGGACCCATTCCTTTCGGATAGGGGCTGCTACAGAGACTACAGCCAGGGGTCTGAATGTTGAACAAGTAAAACGTGTGGGGCGTTGGTCCTCGAACTGTTATAAGAGGTATGTGCGGTTGCACATGTTGTGAAGCTGTAATGATGTACTCACGCTTCTTGTTTTTTGTTTGGTTTTCAGTTGCGCAAGCCTACGAGGCGGGGCGGACTGTGCAGTCGACCCGACACCGGGGGGCCAGCGGTCAGACATCACCGGCTGTGAAAAAGGAGGTGTGGGTCGTGGGCCACTCATACGTGAGGCGTGCCGCGGACGTATTCAAAGCAGCTGACATGATTCACGTGGCTGGGGAATACGGGTACAGTGTGTCCTTCTACGGAAAGGGCGGGCTCTGTATTGACCAGTTTCGATCATTTTTTGAGGGTTTGTTAGGGCGGACGAGGTCACCGCCGTCTGTAGTCATAGTACATCTTGGGGGCAATGATTTGGTGACCACTGGTAGACGACTTCTTCTTGAGGCAATGCTTTCCACGGTAAGATGGTTGGCAAGGAGAGTTCCAGGGTGCACAATTGCATGGTCCCATATGATCCCACGGAAAGTGTGGCGGGGGGCTATTTCGGTTTCTGCTCTGAATCATTCAGTAAGGAAAATTAATAATAAAATGAGTAGATTGTTCCGTTCAAGTACACTGCATTCTATTTCGCATGGTTGTATTACAGGGGACAGTATGTATTTGGGGGATGGTGTTCATTTGTCCCGGATGGGGAACGAATTACTCATAGGAGACCTGATAGCTTGGCTAAAGACTTTATGACATGACCTTTAGGCAGGAGTGTTGTGGGGGGTCCGGATAGCCGGTCAACTATCCGGCCTGTGGCGGTAAGGTCATGATCGGTGAGCAGTAATTGGAAGATCCCTATGGGTGGGCGTCACCCATTACGGATGGGAGCGCTCGAGGGAGGTGGCCATTGGCCCCTCAACGGGGAGGCGGTCCCTTCTAAGGATGGGCCGCCGAAAGGAAAGGAAAGGCGGTCAAGGCCCCTTCCTGGGTAGGAGGGGCTACAGCCCCCTCCTGGGGAATTTCCCGGGGCCTGGACATCTGCGACGGCAGATGTGGTAAGTTGTGTGGGGTTTGGGAGGGGGTCTACGCTACCTTCTAGATACCTCACACGAGTCCTCGGACGACCTTTAAATGGCGTCGAGTTTATTGGGGCCCCCGTCAAGTCAAGGGAAATTGGTAAATGCACTTGAGGTACACCTCAGTGCGGTCGCCCCTCACAAGTGAGGGGGATATGTCTGGTTTAGGGATCTTGACACCGGCTACGACCTTGCCGTTGGCCCTTAAACGTTAGGATGTACAATTTCAAGTTAAACGTTTTGTAGGATGTTAGTTCGGCTAGGAGAACTTTTGTATTAGAGAATATGTTAAGGTTAGCCAAACATCGCAATGTGGAAATGAAATTGTACATTAATATGAAACTGTTATTTTAATGTTTTAATTTTGTTTCATATTTTAATAAATACGGCCGGGAGGGTCACTCCCTCCCGTCTTCCAAAAGTTCAGAACCGTTTCCGGTTTCCCATTCTTGGGGATTGTGTTGAGAGGGGGTGGCGGGTATCTCAGCCATATGGAAAGGGGCGACCATTCGGTCCCCCCGAACGTATGGCGGAGTACCACGATCCCCCCGGGAAGCCATCTTGGGCGGGAGGCGAGTCTCGGCTGGTATGCCCGAAGCGGCGTAGCCGGGGCGCGCTTTTTCCCGCCCTGGAGTGGGCTGGCCTAGACACTGACGCGGCCGGCCACGCCCTTTGAGGCAGGCAGGGGCGGGTTGACGCCCGCCCTGAAGACGGATAAAAGGAGCAACAAGCCAAGAAAGCATCCTCTTGTTCCTGTGCTCTGAAGCTGCACCTCCTCGCTACACGTGAGCTCGAGACGGAACGAAGAGCCAATTTTGACCCACCCACCAGCCCCTGAGGACAGCAAGTGGTTTTGAATAAAGTTTGATGTGGTAACACTAATTTTTTGCAGGTTGTGATGACTATCGTGATAACTTTGAATATGCAATAAAGAATGGTCGAATTATAATATGTTTTGCAAATAAAGTAATTATGCACTAGTGTTGATCAGTAATCATGCCTTTTAATAAAGTTGTAAATTGTACTGTCTTTTAGTAATTTAGTCATTTAGTAATTTAGTTAGAATTGTCGTATTTATTTTGGTCGGGCGGTAAGGTCATGATCGGTGAGCAGTAATTGGAAGATCCCTATGGGTGGGCGTCACCCATTACGGATGGGAGCGCTCGAGGGAGGTGGCCATTGGCCCCTCAACGGGGAGGCGGTCCCTTCTAAGGATGGGCCGCTGAAAGGAAAGGAAAGGCGGTCAAGGCCCCTTCCTGGGTAGGAGGGGCTACAGCCCCCTCCTGGGGAATTTCCCGGGGCCTGGACATCTGCGACGGCAGATGTGGTAAGTTGTGTGGGGTTTGGGAGGGGGTCTACGCTACCTTCTAGATACCTCACACGAGTCCTCGGACGACCTTTAAATGGCGTCGAGTTTATTGGGGCCCCCGTCAAGTCAAGGGAAATTGGTAAATGCACTTGAGGTACACCTCAGTGCGGTCGCCCCTCACAAGTGAGGGGGATATGTCTGGTTTAGGGATCTTGACACCGGTTACGACCTTGCCGTTGGCCCTTAAACGTTAGGATATACAATTTCAAGTTAAACGTTTTGTAGGATGTTAGTTCGGCTAGGAGAACTTTTGTATTAGAGAATATGTTAAGGTTAGCCAAACATCGCAATGTGGAAATGAAATTGTACATTAATATGAAACTGTTATTTTAATGTTTTAATTTTGTTTCATATTTTAATAAATACGGCCGGGAGGGTCACTCCCTCCCGTCTTCCAAAAGTTCAGAACCGTTTCCGGTTTCCCATTCTTGGGGATTGTGTTGAGAGGGGGTGGCGGGTATCTCAGCCATATGTATTAGTGGTTTGGCCACTAAGGAAAAACCTACAATCCATTGCCTACAATATCCTACTACACCAAGAAACATTCTGATTTCTTTCTGGGTCTGTGGTAACTGCATTTGCTTTATTATTTTTATTCTTTCAGGTGTCACTCTCCTCACTCCTCTTTCTAATTGATGTCCTAAATATTTAACTCTGGTTTGACAAAAATTGTAATTTCTCTGGTGACACCTTGTGTCCTCCATCAGCCAAATGGTTTAACAAAGCAATAGAATCAAGGACACAATCATCTTGTGACTTTGATGCAACAAGCTAGCCGCCGATATATTGGACCAAAACTGAATTTCTGGGCATCACTGGTGTTTCTAAACACTTCTTCAAAATTTGATTAAAAATTGAAGGGCTTTCTGTGTACCCTTGAGTAACTCGATTCCACACATAGATACGATTTTCAAATTTGAACAAAAAGTGGTACTGGATAAAAATGCATGACACAAATCAATTACTGTAAACCATCCTGCATTCCATGGTATTTGATACATGATTACTGCTGGGTTTGGCACTACAGGAGAACAAAGCACCACAATTTCATTTATTTTTCGCAGATCCTGCACTATCTGATATTTCCCGTTAGGTTTGTTAACGCCAATTATAGGTGAATTACAAGGACTGCTCAACATTTCTTTCAAAATGCCTTGTTGAAATATTTGTTCTATTTCTGCTATGACACCTGCTTTAATTTCTAGGCTCATTTTATATTGTCTCATGTTTGGGTAGACAACACCTTCTTTCACAGTCGCTTTTACTGAATCTACATTTGCCATTAACCCTACTTCTTTTCAGTGAAATCCCACACTTCCGGATTTACTGTTAATTTTAATTCATCAGGTAAGTCATCTTTTGTCATCATTGATTACAATTCATCAGTTTCTGTACCTTGTTTTTCTAACATTATTTTGTAAATACCATCTTCCTCAGGGGTCTGAATTGCAACACCATCCAGTGTACAATAAATTGTACAGATCATCTTGCATAGTAAGTCTCTTCCTAACAAGTTTACAGGGCTGGAATCGCACACTACAAATTTGTGCATTTCTCTAAAATTGCCAATGCATACCTCCATGGGCTCTGTGATTGGAGTTCTGATCTGTTAATTTGAAACACCTACAACTTGGATTGCTTCACCTGAGAGGGGTTGGTTTGGGATGTCTGCTGTTCTCACAGTAGAACGGGTAGCACCAGTATCCAACAAAAAGGTAATGTATTTTCCTTCTTCCTTTCCATCAATACATGGACCTGACTGATCTACCGGTAAGGATGCGCCAAGTACACACTCCTCTTCCTCCCCCCTCAGGCACCGTCATTGGTCATCTTCAGAAAACAACTCTTCTGCAAAAGAAATTGTGAAGTTACTGAATTTATCTTACCACTTTCTCCTGGAAATCCGGCTTCCACACTGTACTTTGCTCTGTTCACAAAATTTTGCATCGGGGCAGATGATAACTGACTCTGTTGATTAGCAACCGGTTGCAGTTGACTCAATATCACCTCATTCTGCATCTGTGGATTTAAATTTTGGTTTGGCCATTATTATTTTGAATATTTTTACACTCGTTTTTCCAATGCCCCAATTTTCCGCACCCATGACAAGGAAATTTCTTCTTTGCTTCCTCTGCTCATTTTTCCCTTTCGCTTTGGTTTGTCCCCACTAATTTCATTCTGACCATATCCTCTAGTTTAATCATTATTTTGAATATTTAATTTAAGTTCTTGATGTTCCGCTAATTTTACTTGTGCCCACATTACTTTTTCTTCTAACTTTTTGAGTCTATTTTCAATCTCATCTCCACAGTATTTTGCATACTTTAAAACTGCATCTATTGGCTTTCCATGCCAACACAACATATGGTTTTGGATCATCTGACAAATCTCAGGCCTCAGTCCAGATACAAACTGATACACAAAATGACCCATTCCTGTATCACCGATATTCTCAAATCCACTATATTGCTTAAACACCTGTAGCAGACGTTCATAATAAGCATGTACAGTCTCACTTATTTATTGGGTTATTCTATCTTTTTTATCCAATATGTTTCTTTTGGGGACATTTTTCCCTTCAAGAAAGTGATCACTTGGTGATATTTCTTCATTACCTCCTCTGAGGGTGCTCCTGTTTTCTCATCTCTTGGGTACTCATCACTAGGCCAATCAATTGTGATTTTACATTCTGTCCATAAATCTGCAGGTACTACTATGTCAAACAGACCATCCACAAACTTCAACAAAAATGTAGAAACTTTCATAAACATTTCAACTTGTCTATACCATTTAACTGGCTTCTCTTGTAATTTCGGAAAATCATTAGTAAATGATAACATATCTTGTTGGGTCCATGGAACATGTACATATCCTCCTCCTGGTACCTCTCTCATGGGGCATAATCTTTCTATCTTTTTAGGTTCTCTTAATAAATATTCTGATGCGGTCCTATTTGCCTGTGCTTCCTCCTTTTTCTTGGTCAACCTTGTTTTCCACCTATCTAATACTCCCCATTTCTGTAATATTGTCATTAATTCCTAATCTGTAATTTTCTTCCTGACACATTCATATTTTCCAAATCTTTATCCGTAAAGTATGCTCTGTAAGGTTTCGGTAATACTTTTGATCTCCCTATTTCAATTCCCATTTCAGACGCAAGCTCTGTCAATTTTTCATGAAATATTTTCACATTTCTGGTTATACTCCTACATATGAATAACAATTCATCTTCACTACACGTATTCAACCTGTATATTCCCACATTTTCAGCTATCATCTCTTCCAATTCTACTTTTAATTTATAAATGTCCAAAATCTTTGGCTGTGGATTTGGTTTGTCTATTCCCTGTGCCCATCTTCCTAATTCTTCTGCTGACACTATTGTGGCAATTTTAGTTCCTGTGGAGGTTTCTAATCGTATTTCCTTTGAACAACTAGGTGTAACTCTTCTTGGGGTTTCATTTATCTGATTTCCTATTGGCAAATCCATTAGTGATTTTCTATTCTATTTTCTAGGTTCTATTATAGGAGTGGCCATGACTGGTGGTTTTGGATAATTGTCTTTATCCCCATACAATGGGATAACAGGACCAATAGTCACTGGTATAGTCAATGCTTCAGGGTGTGCACTCAATTGTGTTATTTTCTGTATTAATTCTTCTCTATTTTTGTTTATTGCTTCTCCTTCTTTTTCCTGCAGTATCATTTCATTTACTGAGTCATGCATAATCTGAGGAACTAATGGTGTTTCTAGAGTTGGGGCACTTGGAGTGGTTCTACTGTGTCCCTCCTGATATGGTGGAGGATTCTTTGTTAGGATATCTTCCAGAAACTCATCTTCTGATTCTCCATAACCTGTCATTGTTAAATGCTTAGATTTTCTGGTACACTTGTCTCCCGACTGTTCTTCTAACATTAATACAGGATACAGTCCTTCTGTGACCATTGCTTGCCTCCATTGTTTCATCTGATGTTCATGTGTTTCACATATTCTTTTAGGATAAAATCCTCTATAACCTCTAGTACTTCTAGATCTGTCTCAATGAAACGCCTCCATGTCCCATTCTTATAAAGCTTCATACTGTGCTAACCTAGGTCTAGGTTCTAATTCATTGATTCCTGTCCTTAAGTTCTGAAGAATTCTCCCATTAAACGTACCAATTTCTGGGAAAGCTAATATTCCATCATCTTTTGTATACTCAATCCAATTTTCTAACCATACACAGGTATGATAACCTCTTTCCATCATCATAAATGAGGCAGGAGTCTTTGTTGGTGGGATAAGAATTCCTTCTCTAGTCTTAATGGGTTTATCTTTCTTGAAATAATTTTTTATTTTCTGCATAAGTAAAATTTTTCTTTTCTCTCTGTACATTTTGTGAGTAGGTCCTCTTATATATTGTTGTCTTGCAAAACCAAAATATCTTCTGTCTGGGCGATTCCCTATTAATGTTGGATCGTATTTCCACATACAAACTTCCCTGTCTATTACTATTACTGCTTCTATTTTGTTAACCAATTATCTTTCTGTTTACACTCAGGTTTCTCCAGTCCTATTGCAGCTTTTATTCTTTTATCCAATCATGCTCAAATGTACATAATTCGTTTGAACCAATACTAGCGCAGCTCTATTGTGACCTCAGAATCACTCCTCTATACTGGCCCCTCCTTTACAAAAATCTCTGAAAATCACACACCCGCTGTTTCGACCAATCCCTGCGCAGCACTCTGTGATGTCAGTGGGACAACTGACCCCTCCTTTTCAATTCCCTGTCTTGTCACACACACCCGCTGACTCAAACAATCCCAGTGCTGCACTTTGTGATGTCAGTGCAACTCCGGCAGCTGACCCTCCCATCAGAAGGTAATACGAAAACTTATAACAACATAAAAATATTCGCTACTCTGTCTTTTTCATAAAGCTAAAAGAATCGTTGATGTCTTTTACTACAAGTAAAACCTTCCGTTACCTTCATACCCTGCAAGTAAAACCTTCTGTTAACTCTTCATACACTGCAAGTAAAACCTTCTGTTTACTCTTCACTTAACCTCAGAAGAACCTGCTACTTCTTTAGTGTTACTCTTTCTAGGTGATATAACTCCAAAGTTTCACCAGCGAACTCTTTGCCAACAATCACTTTCACTTATTCTCAGAACTCAATTACTAAACAGACAAGTAACCTCACTGCAGTGTGGCTTCCATTCACCACCTGCTATACACTTCCCGGGAATTTCCAGACAACATGAAACAATATACAAATGGGTTTGTTAGAACATGAATCAATAACCAATAATCACCAAACTAATCAATAGAAACCATACCTCTGCTACAAGCAAACTGATCCAGTGGGCTACCAACCTGCGGACATCTATCACTATATACTCATCTGGGCCCATAAACACACTCACTCATATAGGCCAGTAAACACCGCTGGAGATCAAGTTTATAGGGCTAAAATTGTATATCTGTTTGCTTATAAATTCCTAAATCTATTACTAATCTGAAGCCCTTTCTATAACTAATATATCTATTTTAGTTGATTAGGATTTGATGATATTAACATTGGTCTCATTTACCTAATTTTCTCATTGAATAACCACAGACTCGTGTAAGTTTTAAATGTTTATCTAAATTAATCATAAGAGCAAAACAAATTACAGGTCTATCCAATTAAATTAAGATTTCACAATAACAAGTACCTCAGGAAAAAGAGGATAGAGAGAGAAATGCACATTGACACAATACACAGAGTTATATTTACCTAGGATGGTGCGAGAATCAGACCCCTCTGGCCAAGAACTAATGGGCCCCTTAGAAAAATTCAGGTGAGCGGTTCGTCAAGACAGGATAGGACAGGACAGGACAGATGACCTCTTCTGAATTTGACGCCAGCGCCTCACTTCTCTCTGATGCTAACTTCCTCCTCGATTCTTCCGCAATCTTCTTCCAATTATATTACCTCCTCTATTCTTCCGCAATCTTCTTGTAATTCTATTTGCTTTGGAAATTCTAAGTCTGCTTCTTCAGGTATTCGATCAGCATTCGGACAGCATCTCTGTCTCTCAGCGTTCTGGCAGCAACTGATCTAACTAATCTAATTAACTACCCCAATTATACTTTGCTAACGGCATGTACCACCCCCAAGTGTTTCAACTTTATGAAACTTCTATTTCTGATTGGAAGAGCTGAGGGGATGATCATCACACCTTGCTAAGTTTTAATACTTTTTCTTAAGTTCATTGTTTTAAGTTTCCACCCATTAATTTGTTCTCCCACGCTTTATTTCCCACCCATATTTGTAAACTTTATTGACAACGATGTATACAATTTCACAGTTGTCCATTAAATCTTCAGGATGTTCAGCTGGTTCCCAGGACATGTGTGGAGAATTTCCTTGGACGAGTCCCAAGACTTGAGCTCACTTCTTCGGAGTTGTCCCTCTTGCGCATGCGGGCAAACCCACGTGGGTGTCAGACCTTAGCATCATTCAGAGGCCCAAATACGAACTAATAGAGAGGTCAAAAGTCAAACTATTAAATCCAAAATAAAATGATTTCACTGTATACCACCTATCTCTATTCTAATCCCATTTACTTATAAAAACCAATTTATGCATTAACACTTAGTATATAACTCGGTTTAGTTTCAACAAAGCAGCTGCTTAGCACATGACTTACCAAGCGGCCATATTAGATGCTATTGCACAGAAGCAGAATTTTCCCTACAAGCGTTAGGACGTAATGCAGCTGCTGCATGCGCAGTTCATTTTCCCGCATTAGCAGCCACCTTTAATTACACTCTGGTTACTTGTTATTAAACCACATAGGCAAGCTTCCCTTTTCTAGAAATATATGGATTGTTGTGCATAATTAGTATTACAAACATTATTAATACTTCGTTACGGTATTATATGAGAGGATTGCGTCCAAGCAAGTCTCTTTTACACGAGTCCTTGCTCTATCAGGGACTTGCTCTGTAAAACTAACTGCTCCATCTATTGTACGCCAGATGGGATAGCATTTCATACCAAAGATGAGGATGGTGTTTTTAAAATGGTGAGGCAGGGAACAGAGGATAAATGATTTATAGCCTCAATTTACAGAGAACGATTTGCCTGATGAGTAGAGAGATACGGTGTTGTCGGATGTGGGGGATTTTTCAGGGAAAGACATTGGATTACAGTAAAACAAAATGCAGAATTTCCAAGAACACCAGCTTACGAAATAAGTCCTGAAACAATTGTAGGAGTTACACCTGTGATTGAAATTCTGATTGAACAAGGTATCTTAAAAGAGATTCAAGGGAGTCCATGCAATTCACCTATTATGGGAATTCGCAAACCTAACGGTAAATACAGAATAGTGCAGGATTTACGTAAAATTAATCAGATAGTAATACCTTGTTGTCCAATAGTGGCAAATCTAGCTGTGATTTGTATCAAATTCCATGTGAAGCAGAATGGTTTTCAGTGATTGATCTATGTCAAGCATTTTTCTCGATATCTTTGCATCTGGATATCCAATATTTATTTTCATTCTAGTTTGGAAAACGTGTTTTGGCATGGTGCCAAGTTCCTCAAGAGTATGCAGCGAGCCCCTCAATCTTCAATCAAATGTTGAAGAAATGTTTAGAATCACTACTAATGCCTGAAAATTCGGTCCTTGTCCAATATATAGAGGATTTGTTGGTCGCATCAAAAACAAAAGAAGCTTGTGTGACGAATGCAATTGCCTTATTGAATCATTTGGGAGAAGGTGGGCATAAAGGGGGTTATGTACAAGGAAGTGGCGGAGCGTATTGTTAGCCTTCTTGGCTTAACGACACTTCTGAGATGCTAGGCAGCACCTTATTTACAAGAATGTGGTGCAGCCTTGCGTTTCCCCCTTGCGACGGCGCTAAGTTTAGCAACCAGAGTGCAAAGGTGTCTGTATGCAGGGGAGGATAGTTTATGTGTAGGAAGGTGTCCCTTCCTGCACAAAAATAATCCTAAAATGCAATTCTGTCACTTTCATGCATGCTGCTCCATGCAGCACACATGAAAGTGACAAAATGGCATTTTTTTTAAAGGTTTGTTTATTGACAGGGAGGGACACCTTCCTGTACATAAACAAACCATGGCATTTTGCTTTTTCCATGTGTGCTGTACAAGGCAGAACACTGGTAAAAGCAAAAACAAGGAGAAATAATACATTTCTCTTTGTTTCGCCAACTTAAGACCAGGGTTTTCTGGTCTTAATTTTGGCGCTGCCTACTATGTACGCCAATCTTGTACATAGGGGGCAGCGTCTAATACAATGGGTGTTGCGATGGAACGCCCACAACAACAACTACTGCACGCCCCTTTCACGCTAACCATAGCGTGAAAGGGTGCCTTATGTACAAGGCAGCATTAAGCCACGTTAAATGATAACGCTGCCTCGAACATAAGGTGGAGCCCCTATTGCCACCACAGCATCCGTAAAAGTGACATTGTGGTGGCGAGCGGGACTTGAACATATTCCCCAAAGTGCCACCAGCAAAATTGCAATTCTGTCAAAAAGAAATTCTTTACTTGGGTCCTAAAATTGAGAAAGGAATGAGAAAAGTGTCTCACAATCGGATCAATGCTGTTGTGGAAATGAATCCGCCGAAAACGCAAAAAGAAGTTCAAATGTTTCTGGGAATGGTTGGTAATTGCAGGCAGTTGATTATTGCTTTTCCACTGATAGCCAAGCCATACAAAGACTGACGCTTAAAGATGTGTCAGATCCTGTACATCTTGATAATGAATGCATGAAAGCATCTCGTGAATTGTAAGACAGTCATTGTCAAGCACCCATATTGGGAATGCCAGATTTCAATATAGATTTTGCATTATTCTGCAGTGAACATGGTGGATGTGCACTTTCACCTCTAACACAAATGCATCGAACAGCACGCCGTCCAGTGGCATATTTTTCTGCCACACTTGACCCTGTGGCTGCAGCTTTACCAGGTTGTTTAAAAGCGGTTTCTGCTACTTGTATGAATTTGGAACAGAGTGAAACGATTGTAATGCGACATCCGTTGAAAGTGTATGTGCCTCATTCAGTTGAGATTTTGTTAACACAGACTCGCACCCAGCATCTTACAAGCAATCGTTTAACAAAATATGAACAAGTGATATTGGGAGCTGAGAACGTGCCAGTGACAAGATGTACAAATCTAAATCCAGCTACTTTGTTGCCGATTCCAAGCTGTGAAGTGGTGGTGGATGAAGCAGATCACGATTGTCTGGATGTTACTGAGTTGTGTTCAAAACCAAGACCTGAAATACAAGATACACTGTTACCCGAATCTGATCTTGTATTTTTTGTGGATGGATCATGTTTGAGAGATACAGAAAGTACCTTTCAAGCTGCATATGCGATTTGTTCAGTGGCGAGTGTCGTTGAAGCATTATGGCTGAAAGGAGTTCAGGTCAGGCAGCGGAATTAGTTGCACTGACCAGAGCATGTTGCTTTACAAAGCAAATGCGAGTAACCATATTTACTAATAGTCAATATGGTTTTGCGGTTGTCAATGATTTTGGGCAGTTGTGGTCTCAGTGTGGCTCTTTTACCTCTTTGAGTTCACCAATACGAAACTGAGAGTGGGTAAAAGATCTATTGATGGCACTACAATTGCCAGCACAAATTGGGGTGGTGAAATGTTCAGCACACAAATCTGGATGTGATTACATAATTGTAGGCAACAGATATGCAGATGAAATTGCTAAATTTTGTGCTCAAAATTCGCATACAATCAATGGGGAACATTTGAAAGAACGATCTGATCAAGCAAAATGCAAAATAATGTTCTCATCTGTTGAAACATGAAAAGAGGTTAGAGAATTACAAGATGCAGCTAGCGATTCAGATAGAGAAGGGTGAATTAAAGCAGGATGTATATGCAGAGCAGATGATGAGGCGTGAATTTACACTTATGGAAGACCATTTTTACCGGATAGCCTGTTGTCACAAATGGCACGAGTTTATCATGGACCTACACATGTGGGTAGAGATGCTATGATTAAGCTTTTTAAGCATATTTGTTTTAATCCCAAGTTTAGAGTCATTGCAGATAACTCTATCAAAGATGTATTATTTGTCAACAACAGAATGCAGGGAGGAAGACAGTAGTTAGTTTTGGTCGAATTGGAAAAGCAGCAGGTCCATTTACGCGAATTCAGGTCAACTTTATTGACATGCCTCCTTGCCATGGTTTAAAAAATGTACCAGTGATTGTGTGTCTTTTTTCTTGTTGGGTTGAGGCATATCCAACAAGACATAACAGGCTAACAGTGGCTAAATTGCTTCTCAGAGAGATAATTCCTAGGTGTGGGTTTCCAGTCTCATTAGAATCTGATGGAGGAATTAATTTTAATAATGAGATAATTCGAATGATTTGTGCGCATTACAAATTGAGCAGAAATTGCCCTGTGCTTATCGACCTGAGGCATCTGGAGTTTTTGAACAGGTCAACGTTACAATAAAGTCAAGACTGGCTAAGGTATGTGCATCCACAACACTAAAATGGCCTGATATATTACTTTTGGTATTGATGAGTTTGAGAAGTATTCCAGACCGAAGAACTGGACTGTCCCCATGCAAGATTGTGATGAGTAGGGCTATGAGACAGCCAACAGTCTCAGTAAATCAACTTGTGAACATAACTGATGAGTTAGTGCTCAATTATTGCAAAGGATTGGCTGATGTAGAGCATTCTGTGTCTCACCAGGTTGGCAAAGTCGCAACTACAGTTCAACAAGAACAAGCACATGATTTGAGCCCTGGAGAGTGGGTGCTCATCAAGAAACATGTGAGGAAATCTTGTTTTGAACCTCGTTTGCATGGGCCATATCAAGTGATTTTTGTGACAACAACAGCATTTAAATGTGGTGGACTACCTAACTGGATCCATGCAAGCCACCCACGTCGAGTCCCATGTCCACTTGAAAGGGCAAAGTCAGTTGAAGGTGAACAGAGAGAAAGAAGAGAACCTGAACAGACTGAGAATCAAATAGAGTGGGCAAAATCTACTGGCTCTCAAAACACAGTCACTGCTGATGCTGAAAGACAGTTTATCCCTGAAAGGGACAGAGAAAAAGAAAGAAGGGAAACAGCTAAAAGAAGGCGTGAATCAAGTGAAATAGACAGTGTTTCTGGAAAAAGAACAAGAAATGGTGATAAGAAAGTGAAATATAACTTAATTAAGAACATTCCAGAGACTGTAATTGAAATCTCTAGCCAACCTGAACAAAGTGATACTAAAAAGTAAGAAAATATAATAAGCAGAACAAAAAGAGCAAACATCTCAAATACGGAGTATCCTGCACCTGAATGGACATACTTGGCTGTTGCAACAAATGATTGGGAAAAAGAATTCATTGAGTTTTGTTCAAAAGATGATTCATCATATGAGCCACCCTAAATGAACTGTGCAGAAAAAAGGGGTGCAGAAAAAGAGAAAGGAGATTTGAAAATAAAACCATGATCTAAGGCGTAGAAAGTGTGTGGTACACATATTTGCCTTGCTAAAATTATTTTTGATTTTATTTTGAATTTGTTTTAGTAGAAATGGATAACACTGAGACTGGTTTATATGTGTTCTTCTAAGGCTGTTTGTTTGGTTAATACTAATTTTAGTTGTACCTTATTTTATGTATTCCACTAATGCAAATTCAACTAATAATTATGTGAATGTATTTACTGATGAGAAGGAAATTCTTAAAGAAGACCCAGAGACTAATATTAAAAAACTAACAGGGAATGGCTTACATCAAGATAATTCTATTAATGACTTTTCGTTGAATGTTTTTACAAAACTTTTATATGAGCATGTGGACACTATGGATGCAAGAAATTGTTATGTGTGCATGCAATTACCCTCGTCTGTCTCAGAAGGGGTGACATATCACCACCTTCCACTAACATATGGAATTTCATGTAGTATACTAACAAGTTTATTCTATGTTAAAGAGCAATTTCAATATTACTATTCTAATTTGGATTTAGTATTTTCAGAATTTCCTATTAAAAAGAATATGAATATGATAAATAGTGCAAGGAATACAGACTACAAGGGAGAATTGTTTCATACCACTAAAACTATAGAAACTGTATACGCGCATAGGAATAATCCAACTTGCAGCTTACATAGTGTAGAAAATGAGTTTATAAATACTGTAGACGATAGGCGACAAGATTTTAAAAGAAAAGCTGCAGATCTTTTTTTATGATAGCCAATATTTTAATCCGGCAAAAGCTGTTTGATCTTTTGCCGGATTAAAATATTGGCTGTCATAAAAAAAGATTTTATCCCAAGATTGACACGTATGAGTTGAGATTAATACATATGCCTTAAGGTATCGGCATCATTGCTCTGTCAATTAATACAACAGAGTTAGATGAGGAGCACCAGTGAGTGTCTTTGAAATTGAGCTAAGCCTGCTGAAGTTCACACAGATTGGTCTTTATGTCAACAGGGTCTTTGCTATATGCAGTTTCTTTTGTCCTGAAGATGGTCTGAAGGATTCACATCATAGAAGACCGAAACGTCGACTGTATTGTCCATTTCCCCATTAACTGATGTATTTTAAATGACTATTTATGAGGATATATGTTACCGTTTTGATCTAAGTAGGAATGGATGTTTTTACCCATGAATTAAAGGTTAAAATGCACTATACCTTTTCCATGTGTATGCATTGAATTGACTTCAGTTTTGACTGTACCCTGCTAATTTTGATTCACAATTGAAAATATATTTTGATTATAAGATATTCCCGTGTTTGTATCTAGTTTTTTGCTGTTTTGATTTTTTGTGCATTGATTGCACAAGTTATTTAATTCATTTCATTACTGGTTCAAAATTTGCTAATATTGAACTATTATAGATTACCACAACAGTGGTATGGGTGTTGTTACATGGGTATAGTTTTACTCAAAATTTACCATGTGGATGAAAATCATGGAACCAATGAAAATACACTAACATGGAGTAAAAGAGGAATTAGTGCTGCAGAAATAGTGGGAGACATATTTGGTGCATTAATAATTTCTGTGGGAGTAATTGTGTATTCACGTAAGATTAGAAAATTGTCTAGAGTAGTTGATCATTTATCAACGGATACTGCTGGTGGGTTCTTGATGTTTGACACTGAGATGGTCGCAATGAGATCAATGGTTTTGCAAAATAGACTTGCCATGGATGTATTATTAGCAAAATAGTGCAGAGTCTGTAGTATGCTGAATATTCAACAATGTTGCACTTATATTCCTGATAAAAGCAGAGACTTGGAGGGATATATTAGTAACATTACACATTGCAAAATGATTTAGCAGAATTGAACGTTGATGGTGCATGGGAACAACTTGGTAAGGGTTTTTCCTCAGTAGGTAATTGGTTCTTAGCCTTAAGTAACAGCTTGTTAGGAAAAATACTAACACCAATAATTACTATTGCTGCTGGCATACTAATAGTAATACTGATATACAAATGCTGCAAATGCAAAGTAAAAGAAACAAAACGAAACGCAAGAAAGAGGAAAAGAGATTTAATAGAATTGGATGATAAAAAGGGTGTTTATTATGAAGTCTTGAAAGACATAGAGGGTGTTGGATGGAAACAAATGAGAACCACAGCATTTTGAAATGAATCAAATCGTAATTAGATTTCTGTAGATTGTCTGATGGCTTGAGTCGCCATCAAAGGGTATTGAGGAAGTATTATTTTTTGCAAAATGATCTTGCTTGATCAAACCTACTCATAATTGTGTTATTAACAAAGCAATGACTAATGGTGTGACTTTTAACATTTACGTACACGGAGATATTTGTAGGTACGACGTGAATTTGTGAAAAGATGGCACAACATGTTTAATAAAATAGTTTGTTTACCTGAAACCCTTAACTGAAAGCATGAATATTCTATGAAGTGTTTTTACAAAGGCATGAGAGAGAGAGATGAATAAATATGCATTTAAAATCTTGCATGTGGAAATCTGAAATAGTAATAATAGAAACTGCTTACAGAAAATGTTTCATGAACGTTTATCCTTTTTCTTCTAACAAGAAAACATTGATTATTAATAAATTTGCATTTAGAAATCCGATTATGCTTATGAGTTTAATTAGAATAATAAATCTTGATAAACGATTTTTCTTATGTATTTCTCCCTTTGATCTTTTTATTGAAATGCTGTTTTTCTTTAGAAAAACAATGCTTTTACAGTTACTCCAAGGAGGCCTCAAACTCTGCTAAAGATGTTTTTCTTTCCCTAATCTAGGCCACAGAAGAATGTATTTTGTCCTTGATTATTTCTAAAAACTGATTTATTTGTTTAGCTTTGCTTAAGTGTATCACTAGGTTTTCCTCTTCCTACAATTATAGTATATTTTTCAAAGAATAATTGTGTAAACTAATGTTGCAAGCTGATGTGGAAGTGAACGCGAAGACATGAAAAAGAATACAATTATTTCTTCCTGCTTCCGAAGAGGATGATGACATCCATTTACACAAAGAACTTTTTACAAAGAAATCGGGAGGTACTGACCGAGACGATGATCACCATCAATTGGACCAATCGAATTGCGTGAAACCATGAAATTGTAACCTAGGGCGGAAAGAACTTATCTTACCTAAGAAGAACTAATTATTACTGTGAGAAAAGAACCTGGCAGTAGCTGTTTCTATGGGAAGAGAGCTTTGCTGCTGTACTCCCTGTACTACTTTTGCTGGCTATTATTTTTGCAATTCCTGGGAGAGACTATCCTGATTACTTTGGCTATACCTTTTCGGCTGAAGGGGTAGCAACCTCTGAGTATTGCACACTGTGCATTAGTATTTCTCTGATTCTAGGTTTGTATGAAATTCTGAATTGCATAATGATATTGTAATGAAATATTTTATTTTGTCTCTCTCTTTCCTCTCAATGCTGTTATTGAATGTTTGATGTATTTGTAATGAACTGTGGGCCAGATGTATCAAGATAGCATTTTGCCATTCCCTAATTGCTGATCACATCGAGTCGAACCCACAGGGGTAACAAGTGACGACCGATCCCATAATGCCTAGCACTTGCTTTTGCTCACCTGAGTATGATATAAGGAGGAAACGAATCAGCAGTCAATGCGTGGTGTATGCTGCGTGTCCTGCCTTTGAGAAAGGAAGATTAATTCCGACACGCGTCAGGCATGGGACATTTACTGCTTTGTTTGTGGAAACTTACTTTGGTTGTTGTGAATAAATCTGTTTAGAGCAGTTCATTTCGCCTGGGGCAAATTCTTTTTTCTGAATAACACAGCTGGTCTGGCCATGAAATGCACCACTACTAGATCCTTGTGGGCCACAGTTTGCTCACTCAGGCAACGTTGTGTGGATCAACAGGGCACAACAGACTGAAGGTTACTGTGATGTAAGTTGCACCAGCAAAAAAACGAACTTTATTGGCACATACAATTGAGGCAAACTCACAGGGGTAACAAGTGACTACCTATCCCATAATGCCTAGCACTTGCTTTTGCTCATCTGAGTACAATATAAGGAGGTAACGAATGGGCAGTCAATGCGTGGTGTATGCTGCTTGTCCTGCCTTTGAGAAAGGAAGATGAATTCCGAAATGCGTCAGGCATGGGACATTTACTGCTTTGTTTGTGGCAACTTACTTTGGTTGTTATGAATAAATCCCTGTTTTGAGGAGTGCATATCACCTGGGGGCAACTTCTTTTTCTCAGTAATACGACTGGTCCGGCTGTGAAATGCACTGCTGCGAGATCCTTGCAGGCCACAGTTTGCTCATTAAGGCAGCGTTGCATGGATCAACAGGGCACTACAGACTGAAGGTTACTGTGATGTAAGTTGCACTAGCAAAAAAATGTACTTTATTGGCACATACAATTGAGGCAAAACCCACAGGGGTAACATGTAACTACAGATCCCATAATGCCTAGCACTTGCTTCTGCTCACCTAGTATGATATAAGGAGGTAACGAATCGTAAGTCAATGCTGCGTGGTGTATGCTGCTTGTCCTGTCTTTGAGAAAGGAAGATGAATTCCAAAACACATCAGGTCTGGTTGGGATTTTTTTCTGCTTTGTTTGTGGCAAACTACTTTGGTCGTTGTGAATAAATGCCTATTTTGAGGAGTGCATTTTGCCTGGGTGCAACTTCTTTATTCTCATTAACACAGCTGGTCTAGCCATGAAATGCACCGCTGTGAGTTCCTTGCAGGGCACAGTTTGCTCACTCAGGCAATGTTGTGTGGATCAACAGGGCACTAAAGACTGAAGGTTACTGTGATGAAAGTTGCACCAGCAAAAAAACAAACTTTATTGGCACATACAATTGAGGCTAACTCACAGGGGTAACAAGTGACTACCTATCCCATAATGCCTAGCACTTGCTTTTGCTCATCTGAGTACAATATAAGGAGGGAACGAATGGGCAGTCAATGCGTGGTGTATGCTGCTTGTCCTGCCTTTGAGAAAGGAAGATGAATTCCGAAATGCGTCAGGCATGGGACATTTACTGCTTTGTTTGTGGCAACTTACTTTGGTTGTTATGAATAAATCCCTGTTTTGAGGAGTGCATATCACCTGGGGGCAACTTCTTTTTCTCAGTAATACGACAGGTCCGGCTGTGAAATGCACTGCTGCGAGATCCTTGCAGGCCACAGTTTGCTCATTAAGGCAGCGTTGCATGGATCAACAGGGCACTACAGACTGAAGGTTACTGTGATGTAAGTTGCACTAGCAAAAAAATTTACTTTATTGGCACATACAATTGAGGCAAACCCACAGGGGTAACATGTAACTACAGATCCCATAATGCCTAGCACTTGCTTCTGCTCACCTAGTATGATATAAGGAGGTAACGAATCGTAAGTCAATGCTGCGTGGTGTATGCTGCTTGTCCTGTCTTTGAGAAAGGAAGATGAATTCCAAAACACATCAGGTCTGGTAGTGACAGTTACTGTTTTGTTTGTGGCAAACTACTTTGGTCGTTGTGAATAAATCCTTGTTTAGAGGAGTACATTTCGCCTGGGGGCAACATATATATATATATATATATATATATATATATATATATCCACACTAAAAGGTTGCCCCTGTAAGCACGACCACTTCGGAAAGTACCTCTTTCAAGAACGAAGGCAGCAGCCAGGTAAGCTTCAGACATTTATTCACAAGTGAGGGCTTTACGCGTTTCGAACTACAAGTCCTTGATCACAAGCCGTTCTCAAACAGGACCACTCCCAACTCTTGTCAAACTGCTGCGTGATTTAAGTATTCAAATTCTTGCCTAGTGGGCGTGGCTTCTTGCCCATGTGGGCTCGCTAAGCCTTCTGGAATCTGCAGTTCAACAACATTACAGTGAAAACCCCAGTGGGTGTTGAAGTGTCCAAAGCATAAGAGTTCATTAAAAAAACACCAGTGGGCTGAAAAATGTACATAAAAGCTTCACCGCTGCCCTTTAAACCTCCGAGCGTGAGCTTTCCATTTCTGTTGTTGGCGCCTCTGAATCAACGCCGCAGATCTGCTCACAAGCGGCGGGTCGGTGCTTGCGGCTGAACCTTCCTCGATGTGGAGATGTACATCTGTGAGAATAGAATATGTACTAGACTACATCGCAAACCGACCGCTGGGAACTCAGTATTACATGCATCTAGCCACCATCCCCAGCATCTGATTAACAGCATCCCGTATGGGGAGATGCTGAGGATCAAACGTATCTGTAGCAGTGCAGAGGAGTGTAAACTGGCCCAAAACAGCTGTAAGGAAAGGTTTCTTTCAAGGGGTATATTATAGAGAAGGCCATCCGTAAGACTGAGTCTTTGACTCGTGACAGTGCACTGGCCCCTAAAATCCCTATTGTATCCAATGGCGCTACTAATAAAGTGAGAGTCATCGTCACTTACAGTAAACAACAAGCTGTCAGGTTCCTGCAGCACCGCGCCTACCCAATCTTTAGGAAACTACATCTACCATGATCCTTGTAGGGAGGAAGTATAAGGGAGGTGTTTCCAGGAAGAGAGTTGCTCGTAATTTTGTGTCCTTTCTTTGTGTTTTCGAGTTCCTGGGAGAAGACGGCGTCTATCGAGCTGCTTCAGCGTTTTGTGAAGTGAGAGCGCTGATCACGATTTCCCGGCATTGAGGTATTGCAACATTGTATCCGCTGGGAGCCCTGTTCACGGGCGCTTGCCGGCATGGTAACATTGTATCAGCTGGGAGCCCTGTTCACGGGCGCTTGCCGGCATTGTAACATTGTATCAGCTGGGAGCCCTGTTCACGGGCGCTTGCCGGCATTGTAACATTGTATCAGCTGGGAGCCCTGTTCACGGGCGCTTGCCGGCATTGTGAGAATTGCAACTTTGTTTCCTTGGCTAAGGAAAGCACCGTCTTGTGTGTGCCATTTCCAAACCCGGCTCTACTGGGTTTTCTGTTCCCGGAGCTTGGCGGCGGCTGCTGCAAGTTACTGTGGAAGGATCATTTCTTGTCCTGCAATGTCCGGAGTAGAGTGGTATTCCACTACCTACTGCCGGCTAGTTGTTTTTGTTTGATCTGAATCAGATTCTAATAGCGGAGCGTGGTGGTGGTCGCAACCACACGCTGCCGTTATATGGTTTAAAAGACTCTTGTTACTACATAAGTGTACACCAACGTATCGCATCTTTTGGGCTTAAAGATATCATATGCGAATTTAAGGGACAGTACTGTGCTTAATGGAGTGACAACGTGGGGGATTATACCACAAACTCTTGTAGAATAAATCCGGATGATAGACTTGTGCATTATCTCAAAGACTAATTTAGAGGAACAAGTCATTTTACCCGGGGGGGGTCTATTACAAAGGTTCTTTCTCCGCATAACACGGTGTGCATTACAAAGGGTACACTGCTGCTAGATCTTACACCTGTGTGTTATATGTTATGATAACCATTGTGTTTCCTTTCAGGAAGTTGAACTGATATCTCATTTAAACTTGTTGGAGGAAAGTGCACAGCCCTGCAAGGTATTCAGAGTTTGAGAGAGTATTACTGAGAGTAGCCTTGATATTTGATTGGTGTTATAAAACGTATGCTCTGTCGTTTCAGATCCCTTGTCCCTGCTGACCCCTTCCCGTCCCCGGTCTCTTTTCATTATTTATCCCTCGCCTGATGGTTCGAACCCCCTGTGTACACATTCAGGGTGTTGGTAACATCAGGAGGTGGACCCCTTTGTTCATCAATCGGATTCTGCGGAGCAGGCCCTGACAGAATTACGAGCCCACGATATATGCTCCGCCTGATACGATTGGTGAACAAACATGGCTACCCTAGAGGAAGTGTTGCAAGCGCTTGTTATAGTCCAACAAGAGTTAGTGGCCTCTAGAGATGAGGCTACGGCTTCTAGAGCAGAGGCTACCGCCTTGAGAGAAAGGGTGGATAGGTTAGTTGGTAACCCTTTTGATGCTGCTACGCTCAATCCCCGTATCCAAGTAACGGTACCCCCCCCCCTATACCGTTGGCAAGTCCTGAGAGGTATTCGGCGGATTCATCCAAGACACAGATATTTCTTACACAAATCATGATGCACTTTTCTTGCAAACCCGCGTCCTTTCCCAACCACCATTCTAGAGTAGCGTTCGCCATCTCCTACATGATAGGGGATGCAGCAAGTTGGGCTGTCCCACTGGTAAGGAGAGATGATGCTATTCTTTCAGATTGGGGGGCCTTTAGGACCGAGTTTGAGAGGGTGTTCGATAGACGGGCCACCACATTCAGGGCTGACAGGGAATTGATGGAGTTAAGACAGGGACGTAATGAATTGATTACATACTTAACGTCATTTAACAGATTGGTGGCAGAGTCTTCCTGGCCTGAAGAGAAACAGATGTCCATTTATTATCAATGGCTACGGGATGGGATGAAAGATGTCATAGCGCAAATAGATCCCCAACCGACTACCTGTGCCGGTATGATCAATCTTTCCTTACGACTCGATGGTAGAATGTCAGAAAGATCAGGGGACAGGAGAAAATGGGACAGAGGTTCCCCTAGGCCAGAGTATTTCAGCAAGAAGGGGCCATCATCAATAGGGGAGAGCCATGAACCCATGGAGATAGGAGCAGTGAGAGCTCCCTTAACTAGAGAAGAAAAGGAAACCCGTAGAACTCAGGGGCTGTGCATGTATTGCGGAAGAAAGGGACATTATGTGAGAGAATGTTCCTCCAAGCCAAAGACTACAGGGAGTTGGGTTAAGAAAAGGTTAGCCATATCTAGCACCGAGTCATATGACAAAGATAATGAAGGAAGGGGTGATCAGACTCCCTTAAAGCTACCTTCTTTGGTTTGTGAGGTTCTTCAGGATTCTGTATCCCACATTGTGTTGTCCATGTGTCTGGTGAGTCAGTTAGGGGGTCATCAAGTTCTGGTGATGATTGACTCTGGGGCCACGGGCAACTTTATAGACAGCGGACTAGTAACATCTTTGAACTTGAGACGCATACCCCGGATGCACCCAGAAGAAGTGTGGGCGGTGGATGGGAAACCCTTGAAGTCTGGGAAGATCACTGAACAAACAGAAGAAGTGTTGTTGGTGATAGACTTACCCGAAGGGGAACACCAGGACAGGTAAACCCTCAACATAATCGAGGCTCCACAATATGAGGTGATTCTGGGCATGCCCTGGCTATCCTACCATAACCCAGATATTGATTGGAAAGAGAAGAAATTGAGGTTTCTTTCACCTGTATGTCAGGAACATATGTCAGCACATCCGGTTACTCAGGCTAGAGAGCTGTCTATTCCTTTTCAGGTGGCTACTGCGGCCGAAAAGGAGGTTTCATTACCTAGTGCATATCAGTCGTTTGCGGATGTATTTAGCGAACAGTTGGCTAATGAACTACCACCCCATCGTTCATACGACTGTTGCATTGATATGGTGGAAGGAGCCCTGATGCCCTCCTGTCGTGTGTATGCTTTATCTGTGCCCGAAACTACTCACCTCAAAGAATATCTAACTCATTATCAAGCTATAGGTTTCATCCGCCCTTCCAAGTCCCCTGCAGCCTCTCCTTTATTTTTCATAGCGAAAGCTAATGGTGAATTGAGGGCTTGTGTTGATTACAGAATGCTGAACAAAAACACTGTCCGTAACCGGTACCCTCTTCCCCTTATTCCGGTGCTGTTAGATCAAGTAAGGAAGGCCTGCATTTACACAAAGTTAGATCTTCGGGGGGCGTATCACCTTGTGAGAATGAGGGAGGGCGATGAATGGAAGACGGCCTTTAAAACATGCTATGGGTTGTTCGAATATACTGTTATGCCATTTGGATTGTGTAACGCCCCGGCCGCTTTCCAATACTTCCTGAATGATGTTTTGAGGGATCTGGTAGACATCAGTGTGGTTGTTTACATTGATGATATCTTGATATATTCTTGTAATGTAGGGATTCATCACGACCATGTGTCACAGGTCCTACAGAGATTGAGAGAGAACAATCTGTTCTGCAAGCTTAGTAAATGTGAGTTTGGAGTAACCACTGTGGAGTTCCTGGGGGTCATGCTATGTCCAGAGGGGTTGCAAATGGCAGAGAGAAAGGTGCAAGCAGTACAATCCTGGCCCACACCGAAAACAGTGAAAGAAGTCCAATGTTTCCTGGGTTTTGCGAACTATTATAGGAGGTTTATTGATGGCTTTTCGCGCATTGCTGCGCCTCTTTCTCGATTACTAAGAAAAGGGGTGGTGTACGGTTGGTCGCAAGAAGCAGAGCATGCTTTCACTCATCTCAAGAGGGCGTTTGTCACCGCGCCCATTTTGGCTCATCCACAACCTGAACTGCCGTATATTGTGGAGGCTGATGCCTCGGATGAGGCAGTTGGGGCTATTTTGTCTCAGAGACATGTGCAAACAGGTCAACTCCATCCAGTAGCGTACCTCTCCAAAAAACTGAGCCAAGCCGAGAAAAACTACACCATAGCAGAAAAAGAACTACTTGCTATTAAAAAGGCCTTCCAGGAATGGCGACAGTATTTATGGGGGGCCATACATCCAGTGACTGTGTTCTCGGACCACCGTAATCTGCAATACATGCGAACAGCTAGACATCTGTCGCAGAGACAGATGCGGTGGATGCTGTTTTTTGCGGAGTACAATTTTTTGATAACCTTCCGCCCAGGTGCCGAAAACAGGAAGGCGGATACTCTGTCACGCTTGGGTGATACATTGGAGGTAAAGGCCGTTCCTCCAATGGATGCCATCATTGAACCTAGTAAAGTGATCTGTGTTCTTAATGCGGATGTCTTCCTAGAGACAATCAAGGGACAAAAGACCGAGGCTGCCTGGAGGTCATGGAGTAGCAAAGACACCAGACGATCCCTCGTCCGTGGTCTGCCCTTCGTAGAAAACAAACTATTTTTGCCTACCATGGAAAGCAGGAAAAAGGCTTTTGAGTGGTGTCACTCTTCGCCAATGTCAGGTCATCAAGGCATAAAGAAGTCAGTGCTCTTGGTTCAAAGACAGTTCTGGTGGGATACCTTGTCCAGAGACGTAACACTTTGGGTGGGTCAGTGTGAGGAGTGTGCACGGGCCAAGACATTGCAGAGTCAGAGCAAGGGAAAACTTATGCCATTGCCCACCCCAAAGAAACCATGGCAGAGTATCAGTATGGACTTTATCACAGGGTTGCCTTCTGATCATGGACATACAGCTGTGTTAGTGGTGGTAGACAGCCTCACGAAAATGGGACATTTTATACCATGTAGGAACCTCCCCACGGCTGGTCAAACAGCACAGCTGCTTTTGTCTAATGTCTTCCGTTTCCATGGGATTCCTGAAGTCATCATTTCAGACAGGGGACCTCAGTTCATTGCGAGTTTTTGGAAGTCGTGGTGTTTGGCGTTGAAGATCAAAGCCTCTTTGTCAACCAGTTTCCATCCCCAGACAGATGGTCAGACTGAAAGGCTCAATCAGACATTGAAGAAATATCTACGATGCTATGCTGCTGAGGCTCATGATTCCTGGGTGTCCCTGTTGTGGCTAGCTGAATTTGCCTATAATAATGCCTGGCATAGTTCGTTGGGGGTGTCCCCTTTCTATGCTAATTACGGATTCGATGCCCGGGCCTTGCCTATCACCATTCCTGAAGAAGTGGGTAATCAACCTTCGGTGTTGGGTTCGGTCCAACGTTTGCATGCGGTCCAAAAGAAAGTGTCCAAACATTTGGTTCAAGCCAAACAAGAGTACAAGAAATGGGCTGATAAGCATCGAGGTGTGGGTCCTGTTTACCAGGTGGGGGACAGGGCGTGGTTGTCCACCAAAAACATCAGGTTCAAACTCCGTTCGGTGTTCCATCCTAAATATATTGGTCCGTACGTTGTTGTGAAACAGGTGAACCCTGTAGCGTATAAACTGAAACTTCCAGCCTTGCTTCGAATCCACCCGGTTTTTCACTGTAGTTTGTTGAAACCTGCCTTGTCTGCTCGACGGAGGGCTCCTCCTCCAGTGCTGTGCAACGATGGACTGGAGTATGTGGTACGCTGCATAAAAGACTCTAAACGTCGCAGAGGCACATTGTGGTACTTGGTGGCCTGGAAGGGTTACTCGGCTGAGGACGACTCCTGGGAGCCATCTACGAATGTGCATGCTCCTGTTGCTGTTAGGTCATTTCACCGAAGGCATCCCGCCAAGCCGGGGCCTAGGAGGCGCTAGGAGGGAGGGCATACTGTCAGGTTCCTGCAGCACCGCGCCTACCCAATCTTTAGGAAACTACATCTACCATGATCCTTGTAGGGAGGAAGTATAAGGGAGGTGTTTCCAGGAAGAGAGTTGCTCGTAATTTTGTGTCCTTTCTTTGTGTTTTCGAGTTCCTGGGAGAAGACGGCGTCTATCGAGCTGCTTCAGCGTTTTGTGAAGTGAGAGCGCTGATCACGATTTCCCGGCATTGAGGTATTGCAACATTGTATCCGCTGGGAGCCCTGTTCACGGGCGCTTGCCGGCATTGCAACATTGTATCAGCTGGGAGCCCTGTTCACGGGCGCTTGCCGGCATTGTAACATTGTATCAGCTGGGAGCCCTGTTCACGGGCGCTTGCCGGCATTGTAACATTGTATCAGCTGGGAGCCCTGTTCACGGGCGCTTGCCGGCATTGTGAGACTTGCAACTTTGTTTCCTTGGCTAAGGAAAGCACCGTCTTGTGTGTGCCATTTCCAAACCCGGCTCTACTGGGTTTTCTGTTCCCGGAGCTTGGCGGCGGCTGCTGCAAGTTACCGTGGAAGGATCATTTCTTGTCCTGCAATGTCCGGAGTAGAGTGGTATTCCACTACCTACTGCCGGCTAGTTGTTTTTGTTTGATCTGAATCAGATTCTAATAGCGGAGCGTGGTGGTGGTCGCAACCACACGCTGCCGTTATATGGTTTAAAAGACTCTTGTTACTACATAAGTGTACACCAACGTATCGCATCTTTTGGGCTTAAAGATATCATATGCGAATTTAAGGGACAGTACTGTGCTTAATGGAGTGACAACGTGGGGGATTATACCACAAACTCTTGTAGAATAAATCCGGATGATAGACTTGTGCATTATCTCAAAGACTAATTTAGAGGAACAAGTCATTTTACCCGGGGGGGGTCTATTACAAAGGTTCTTTCTCCGCATAACACGGTGTGTATTACAAAGGGTACACTGCTGCTAGATCTTACACCTGTGTGTTATATGTTATGATAACCATTGTGTTTCCTTTCAGGAAGTTGAACTGATATCTCATTTAAACTTGTTGGAGGAAAGTGCACAGCCCTGCAAGGTATTCAGAGTTTGAGAGAGTATTACTGAGAGTAGCCTTGATATTTGATTGGTGTTATAAAACGTATGCTCTGTCGTTTCAGATCCCTTGTCCCTGCTGACCCCTTCCCGTCCCCGGTCTCTTTTCATTATTTATCCCTCGCCTGATGGTTCGAACCCCCTGTGTACACATTCAGGGTGTTGGTAACATCAGGAGGTGGACCCCTTTGTTCATCAATCGGATTCTGCGGAGCAGGCCCTGACACAAGCGGCCATAAGAAAAATATTTAGGAGACATTGGGATTTGCTGTTAAAAGATCCAGTCATTGGCAAGGATTTAATTAAGAGCAATCATACCCCGCAAATGACATTTCGTAAAGCTAGATCTATGGGCAATTGCCTGGACAAATGTAATCCAGAAATCAGGCCACCCTCCAACTGGCTGTCTAAACAAAAAGGTTTTTTCAAATGCTTTACTTGTAAAGCTTGCAAACATGCAAAAAACGTTAAGGACTATACCACCCCTTTTTTGTCCCAACCAGTAAAGATTAAGCGACGTATAACATGTAAAACGGAATACGTGGTTTATGTTTTGGAGTGCCCTTGTGCACTCCGTTACATCGGCAGCACAAAATTACCCGTGCACATGAGGATTTTACAACACCTCCAGGCGATAAATAATAAGGATCGATCATACCCTGTTGCACGGCATTTTGAAGCTAAACATGGCAGTGATAACACTCTCCTTTTGTACTATGCCATTGACTGCATACCGCCATCGCGCAAAGGTGGGGACAGAGATAGTGCCTTACGTTTACTAGAGACCAAGTATATTCTGGAGTTTAACTCCAAGTCCCCTACAGGCTTAAACACCACGGAGGATTTATACACTTGTATATGAAGCATTGTACTTTACACTCTGTGGAGATGGTTCTCTTTACTTTTGATGAAACCTGTGATACAGATTAGACTATATATATAAACTGCAATTAACGCACTAACTGACTGCCTCTTTAAAATGTATGGACTGTTGTCCTTCTTCAATGTCCCAGCTACGTTTTAAATGTCTAACGAACCCGCCCTTGATACTATGCATATGAGGAAGAGGTAACTGACCTCGAAACGCGTCATGCCATCCTGCTTGTTGTAACCATCTTGCCTGGAAATAAAAGATCCGAAATCATGCTGTTGTGGTCGGCTTTTACGCTGCTAAGGGCTGTGCGTAATTCTTGGTGGATATATATATATATATATATATATATATTCTTTATACATCTATGCCGAATGGGAGTTATGAATTATCTAAGGAAGTCCAATTCGATATATTGCCATTTTTTAACAATTTTTTTCCGAACTCATCGGTTAAACTCCATCTATACGTCGTACTGTGATTTGAAAGTATAATCTTGCGTCCTTTGTAATGAAATAATGCATTTGTTTTTAACAACACATCTCACTATTAGCAATTCTTTTCACACATTGGTGTTCATATGTTTGGATCTTCATTGATTCTATTTGGGTTCACTTATCACTCCTATTTACTTTACATATCACGCTATTTTGGGCCTTTGACACTTAGGCAGTTGATATAATCGATCATTAATTCTTGGGTTTGGTTGCCTATCTGAAGTGCTTGCCCACTTGGGCCTCATTTTCTCAGCAGCAATTTACAGACTGTATTTAAGTGCTTAAACTGTGTGGCTACTGGAAAATTTCAGTATTTATGTAGTTAAAACTTTTTAGAATGAATTAAAGAGTTTTTTTTAACTTTATTTATGATACATATTTAAATTACTATGTGTTAAGTCTTGTACATTAATGAAATTTATACATTGGAATTTTTAGCTGTGTACATTTCTGCGTAGCCACTTTTTGCTAATATGCAGCATGTTCTATCCACACTGTAATGTATAGTCTGTTTTCCAGTTCTATATGTGTGATCACACAGCTGCTTTGTATTTGCGAACTTTGCACTTTAAATTTGGCGCCTGCCCATGAGTAACGCGTCATGTGATCAAGGTCCAGGTCGGACCGAAATGCGTCATGGCGGCATGGGATGCAGGGCAGAAAACTGAATAAATGAAAAAGCACAAAGAAATTGGGTCCGCGTGTCTATCCGAGTCCGTGTTGCTTCATTGGATTTCTGGTGGATAGAGTACTGCAAAATATATATATATATATATATATATATATATATATATATATATATATATATATATATATATATATATATATATATATATATATATATATATATGGAGTGGTGTGGCTCACTGGTTAGAGGAGGTAGACCCAGAAGCAGAGAATGGTTCAATTCCCGACGCGGCAGGGTCGTGGACCAGGGTCAACGGACTCAATAATTCTCGCCTCGGTGCCTACTCTAACCAGGGATCACACTCGACAACTCTGGACATTAAGCTTGCCTCATCTCTACAACGGCCCCCCACAGACCCCGGGGATGCCTGGTTTCACCTTGGAGATACCCAGAAGGGACCATCTCACAGGGAAAGCCAGGACGGGTTCCCCAGCGGTCTTCAGTGCCAGGACACCCCGAGATGGGGTAACAGTGCGCTTTACAAGTATCATCATTACATTACATTACATTTACATTACATTACATTACATTACATTACATGAATATCTATCTATATCTATATATATATATATATATATATATCTCTATCTATCTATCTATCTATATATATATTTATATATATATATATATATATTCCAGCTCCAAAGTACCCACCGTACAAAGGAGCACCTGGACCTCGGCTGCCCACAAGGAGCCTTAAATGGTAAGAACGCCTTCAGCACAGCGATATCCTTTAACTGTTCAAACTGCCCTGGATGCCTGACGCGTTTCGAAGTGTCCCCACTTCTCTTCAGAGGCTTTGGCAGTTATAAAGGAGCGCTTGAGGCACCACACCCCTTCTTGCTTAGATGCACGCCCAGGATGGGACTTATGGGACTTGTAGTGCCTCACGTCGCGCTAATGTTCAGTCGGTAACATTTCAAGCCCACGGATGGGCCTCGCTGTGTGGAATTCGTGCAAAATCCATGCGCTGCTGTCCCATGTTCTTGGCCCGTAGTCAAGACCGCATGGCCCCCGGTTCTTTCAGGGTGGTGCTCCTTCCGCGGCATGGGTCGCTGCGTAAATATTCCTGCTCCAAAGTGCCCAACGTACAAAGGAGCACCCGGACCTCAGCTGCCCACAAGGAGCCTTAAATGGTAAGAACGCCTTCAGCACAGCGATATCCTTTAACTGTTCAAACTGCCCTGGATGCCTGACGCGTTTTGAAGTGTCCCCACTTCTCTTCAGAGGCTTTGGCAGTTATGAAGGAGCACTTGAGGCACCACACCCCTTCTTGCTTAGATGCACGCCCAGGATGGGACTTATGGGACTTGTAGTGCCTCACGTCGCGCTAATGTTCAGTTGGTAACATTTCAAGCCCACGGATGGGCCTCGCTGTGTGGAATTCGTGCAAAATCCATGCGCTGCCCTCCCATGTTCTCGGCCCGTAGTCAAGACCGCATGGCCCCCGGTTCTTTCAGGGTGGTGCTCCTTCCACGGCATGAATCGCCACGTAAATACTCCAGCTCCAAAGTACCCAACGTACAAAGGAGCACCCGGACCTCAGCTGCCCACAAGGAGCCTTAAATGGTAAGAACGCCTTCAGCACAGCGATATCCTTTAACTGTTCAAACTGCCCTGGATGCCTGATGCGTTTCGAAGTGGCCCCACTTCTCTTCAGAGGCTTTGGCAGTTATGAAGGAGCGCTTGAGGCACCACATCCCTTCTTGCTTAGATGCACGCCCAGGATGGGACTTATGGGGCTTGTAGTGGCTCACGTCGCGCTAATGTTCAGTCGGTAACATTTCAAGGCCACGGATGGGCCTCGCTGTGTGTAATTCGTGCAAAATCCATGCGCTGCTGTCCCATGTTCTCGGCCCGTAGTTAAGACCGCATGGCCCCCAGTTCTTTCAGGGTCGTGCTCCTTCCGCGGCATGGGTCACCGCGTAAATATTCCAGTTCCAAAGTACCCAACGTACAAAGGAGCACCCGGACCTCTGCTGCCCACAAGGAGCCTTAAATGGTAAGAACGCCTTCAGCACAGTGATATCCTTTAACTGTTGAAACTGCCCTGGATGCCTGACACGTTTCGAAGTGTCCCCACTTCTCTCCAGAGGCTTTGGCAGTTATGAAGGAGCGCTTGAGGCACCACACCCCTTCTTGCTTAGATGCACGCCCAGGATGGGACTTATAGGACTTGTAGTGCCTCACGTCGTGCTAATGTTCAGTCTGTACCATTTCAAGCCCACGGATGGGCCTCGCTGTGTGGAATTCGTGCAAAATCCATGCGCTGCTGTCCTATGTTCTCGGCCCGTAGTCAAGACCGCATGGCCCCCGGTTCTTTCAGGGTGGTGCTCCTTCCGCGGCATGGGTCACCACGTAAATATTCCAGCTTCAAAGTACCCAACGTACAAAGGAGCACCCGGACCTCAGCTGCCCACAAGGAGCCTTAAATGGTAAGAACGCCTTCAGCACAGCGATATCCTTTAACTATTCAAACTGCCCTGGATGCCTGACGCGTTTCGGCTTTGGCAGTTATGAAGGAGCGCTTGAGACACCACACCCCTTCTTGCTTAGATGCATGCCCAGGATGGGACTTATGGGACTTGTAGTGCCTTACATCGCGCTAATGTTCAGTCGGTAACACTTCAAGCCCACGGATGGGCCTCGCTGTGTGGAATTCGTGCAAAATCCATGCGCTGCTGTCCCATGTTCTCGGCCCGTAGTCAAGACCGCATGGCCCCCGGTTCTTTCAGGGTGGTGCTCCTTCCGCCGCATGGGTCGCTGCGTAAATATTCCAGCTCCAAAGTACCCAACGTACAAAGGAGCACCCGGACCTCAGCTGCCCACAAGGAGCCTTAAATGGTAAGAACGCCTTCAGCACAGCGATATCCTTTAACTGCTCAAACTGCCCTGGATGCCTGATGCGTTTCGAAGTGTCCCCACTTCTCTTCAGAGGCTTTGGCAGTTATGAAGGAGCGCTTGAGGCACCACACCCCTTCTTGCTTAGATGCACGCCCAGGATGGGACTTATGGGACTTGTAGTGCCTCACGTCGCGCTAATGTTCAGTCGGTAACATTTCAAGCCCACGGATGGGCCTCGCTGTGTGGAATTCGTGCAAAATCCATGCGCTGCTGTCCCATGTTCTCGGCCCGTAGTCAAGACCGCATGGGCCCCGGTTCTTTCAGGGTGGTGCTACTTCCGCGGCATGGGTCACCGCGTAAATATTCCAGCTCCAAAGTACCCAACGTACAAAGGAGCACCCGGACCTCAGCTGCCCACAAGGAGCCTTAAATGGTAAGAACGCCTTCAGCACAGCAATATCCTTTAACTGGTCAAACTGCCCTGGATGCCTGACACGTTTCGGAGTGTCCCCACTTCTCTTCAGAGGCTTTGGCAGTTATGAAGGAGCGCTTGAGGCACCACACTCCTTCTTGCTTAGATGCATGCCCAGGATGGGACTTATGGGACTTGTAGTGCCTCACGTCGCGCTAATGTTCAGTCGGTAACATTTCAAGCCCACGGATGGGCCTCGCTGTGTGGAATTCGTGCAAAATCCATGCGCTGCTGTCCCATGTTCTCGGCCTGTAGTCAAGACCGCATGGCCCCCGGTTCTTTCAGGGTGGTGCTCCTTCCGCGGCATGGGTCGCCGCGTAAATATTCCAGCTCCAAAGTACCCAACGTACAAAGGAGCACCCGGACCTCAGCTGCCCACAAGGAGCCTTAAATGGTAAGAACGCCTTCAGCACAGCGATATCCTTTAACTGTTCAAACTGCCCTGGATGCCTGACGCGTTTCGAAGTGTCCCCACTTCTCTTCAGAGGCTTTGGCAGTTATGAAGGAGCGCTTGAGGCACCACACCCCTTCTTGCTTAGATGCACGCCCAGGATGGGAGCTGGAATATATATATATATATATATATATATATATATATATATATATATATATATATATATATATATATCCAAAAGGCTGCTTGCAAAGGTTAGGTGCAACAACGAATTCCCAGTCAACACCAAGGAAGCAGACACGAGCCCAAAATATGTGCAAAAAGCAAGTAGCGTTTATTCCTTCATGAGTCCGCCATAACGCGTTTCACCACCGGAGTGGCTTGATCACAAGATATTAAATATTTTGGTCTGGCGATTATCCCACAGCATGAACGAGGTGGGAATCGAATTCTAAAGCTGAGAAGACTGGAGTCGAAGTTAATAATGAGATTCAGAACAAAGCAACCGTCAGGTTTAAACGGAGATGAGGAGATGTACGTCCACCTGTAGGAGATAGACTGCTGACAACATATGGACTAATCATATCCCCAACTGAGACTGTACCTTCTTGAAGATAGGAAGAGATGAAAAGATAAAAAGAGGACATCCAAATCCACAAGGAATATTGAGAATTATGGACATGCTGTAAAGACTTCCTTCCTAATATGTTCTATTATTACCACATATTCCAGCCAGGCCTTTCAGGTGCGCAAAATTCTTAACAACAATTGGCACATATTAAAAACTGATGCCACACTGGACAAATGTTTACATGAAACCCCCCAGATTACATTCAGGAGAGGAAAGTCATTGAGGGATGAACTGAGTAGTACGGTTAAAAATACCAGAGGACACAGTAGAGCGATGACAGGCTTTTCTTGCTGTATGCGTTGCAAGGCTTGCGCATACAGTAAGAACTGTACTACACTCAAGATCCCTAACAGTGGCAGAACCTTTGAGATAAGAGGAGACTTTGATTGTAACACGGAGATGTGTGTGTATTGTTTAATATGCCCGTGTAACAAATGGTACATCGGTAGCACCAAGAAAAAGGCCAAACTAAGAGTGCTTGAGCACAAATGAGCTATCAAGAACAACAATGAATTATATCCTGTTGCTCGTCATTACAAAAGCTATCATAACCAAAATGATAAACTTTTGGCCTTTGTGGTGTTGGATGCCATTAAACCTCAAACTCGTGGGGGGGACAGAGAACATCAACTCAGAGTTTTGGAGTCTAAATATATTATAGACTTCGAATCCCTAATGCCCATAGGGCTGAACTCCAGTGAAGAACTAGCAGTCCATTTGTGATGAACCGAAAAGAAAACATAGTCACTAACTTCTTGTATATATATATTGCTGAAAACATAAGAGTTTTTAATGGTAGATAATGTGTGTTTTTAATTAAATATCCTTTTTTTTCTTTTGCAATGTTATGTGAGCACTACGTTTGTTTGTATTTTTTAGGACTATGCAGTCCGATGAAGAGAAAATATTTTGGGGAAGTGAATTAGACCACCTGGCAAGATCCTCGCATTTTTTGCCCACTTGGGCTTGACTTTGATCTAATAATTGGACTACTGTACGCATATCAGTCAATATAACTCGGATGGTGTAGAGTGATAATGTTGTTGAAATGTGTATTTACATTGCGCGTACATTTTCAGTTAGCCCACTGGGGCGAGAGTTTATGTATAAACCACTAAAAGATGGCGGTCAAAATGATGTTGTGAAACTGACATAGTCCTATGTCTATTACTATCACTGGGTGTATGTAAATGGGTTGAAACTGTGCAAGCATTACCGTGAAGAAGCCTAACGGCGAAACGCGTCGGCTTTGTTAACCTTTGTTGGTAAATAAAACACTTTTGAATATCCCGGAGTGTCCTGACCTTTTTCTGTACCCTGGAGGGTGGACAGAAATGTTGGATTCAAATATATATATATATATATATATATATATATATATATATATATATATATATATATATATATATATATATGGAATATATATATATATATGTATGTATATATATATATATATATATATATATATATATATATACATACATATATATATATATATTCCACACAAAAGAATTATCGTGGCACACCTCTTGGTAGGTTTAAATATGGTTTATTTCAGATCATGATAACCTCCTACGCGTTTTGAACCGTAGTTCCTGTTCACGGCAGTGTTACACGGTTGTCCCTTTTCTCTTTCTCTCTTTATATCGCAGCACCCTAATGGATGTTGTGGTGTAATGTGGGCCATGTAGTGTATATTTTTAATGTTTCAACAAACTTTATTGAGCTGCCATATTTACGCGCTTTTGTGTCCTATTGGTGGTAATGTCAGACAGCGGAGTTGAGTGATTATTACATTACACTTCGCACCATGAATGCATTGATCAATATCGCAATAGCTTCTATATTAATCGTGTAAGTAATTGTTGACTGAGTGTCTGTAGGTATCTCTAGGGCTGAGTGCCCTTGGCCCCTGCCGTGCATTCCCCACCCTATGAATTGCATGTCTTTATCGATCTCTGTTTGTGCCGTTCGGCCATTGATAACATATCACTTTTATACAATTGTGCACTTAGAAATAAAGTTTTTGATGTTCAATAATAGAACATATTAGGAAGGAAGTCTTTACAGCATGTCCATAATTCTCAATATTCCTTGTGGATTTGGATGTCCTCTTTTTATCTTTTCATCTCTTCCTATCTTCAAGAAGGTACAGTCTCAGTTGGGGATATGATTAGTCCATATGTTGTCAGCAGTCTATCTCCTACAGGTGGACGTACATCTCCTCATCTCCGTTTAAACCTGACGGTTGCTTTGTTCTGAATCTCATTATTAACTTCGACTCCAGTCTTCTCAGCTTTAGAATTCGATTCCCACCTCGTTCATGCTGTGGGATAATCGCCAGACCAAAATATTTAATATCTAGCCATGTTTTTCCTTGGTGAGTAATGATATGTTTGGCCATTGCATACTTGTGGTCCCCATTTTGTATTGCACGAGTGTGCTCCAATATCCGTTTCTTTAGGGGACATACCATGCTGCCGATGTATTGTTTACCACAACAGCATTGCAGCATATAAACCACAAAGGATGACTCACAGGTTATATTGGCCCTGATTTCAAAGTTCTTTCCCGCTGGATCTTTGAGATTTTTAATGTTGCAGCCTATTTTGCAGGCTTTACACGTCATGCATTTTGTGAAGCCTTTAGTTCTTGTTTGGAGCCAAGATTCAGGTTTCTTAGTTTCAAATTGACTACACACCAGATGGTCTGAGAGATTCAGTGCTCTTCGGTATGAGACTAATGGGCTTTCTCCTATGTTGTTTCCTATATCAGGATCTGTTTGGAGTACGTGCCAATATTTCATAAGTATCTTTTGAATTTTATAACTTTCTTTACTGAAGGCTATTATCATTCGCGGCTGTTCATCTTTTGATGCAGTTTTATCATTTGTGTTGCTGGTTTCTTGGGTCTCTCTTTCAACTCTCTTATAGTCTGCTCTCTCTTCTTTAGTCAGTAGTGTTTCTGCTCTAGTTTTCTTCCTTGCCTTCGCTTCACCTCTGTTTACATCTGTGTGTTTGTATCCACGCTGTAAGAAACGCGTTTTGGTTTCTGCAAATTTCTTTTCCATTTCTAGATCTTCTGAGCAGTTTCTTTTCATCCGTAACAGTTCGTCATACGGTATGATCCTTTTTAAATTTTGAGGGTGAAAGCTCAGTCCATGTAGCAGACTATTTATCGCTGTTTTCTTTCTATGGACTGGTGTTTGTATTGTATTGTCCTTGACATAGACCTTGGTGTCTAAAAACTCCATTTCCTTTGCACTTACTGTGCATGTAAATTTTAGGCCCACGTCATTGGTATTCAGAATTGAAAAGAAGGTTTGAAACTCTGATTCTGTTCCTTTCCATAATAGGAACAAATCATCGATAAAACGCAGCCATAGTGCTACGTTTGCCATGTAATGGTCGTTTTCTTCTCTCCAAGTTAAGCTCCTCTCCCACCACCCCATCATGAGATTAGCATAGCTTGGAGAGCAGGAAACTCCCATGGCTGTTCCACAACACTGTGCATAGATCTTTTTGTTAAAGAGAAATACGTTGTTGTATAAGCACATCGTTATCATCTCGATTAGCATTTTTGAATGTTTCAGCTCGTTTATTGGTCGTTGTTGGAGGAAATACCGGACTGGCTGTATCCCTGTCTCGTGGTCAATAGAGGTGTACAACGACACCGCGTCGATTGTCACTAGCAAATACGTTGGTTGCCGCTCGGTGTTCATCAGTATGCGAAAGAAATCGCCAGTGTCCTTTATGTAGGAACTAAGCATTGGAATGATTGGAGCTATAAAGTAGTCTACGTAGGTTGAAATGTTCTCATACAGGCTCCCACAACTAGAGATAATGGGCCGTCCTGGTGGCTTATTCAATGTCTTATGGACTTTCAGAAGAAAGTAAATGGTATTAGTGATTGGATTGACAACCATTAAGAATTTCTTCTCGTTTTCCGTTAGCAGTCCATTATTCTGCCACAGGGCCAGTTTCTTACTTAAATCCATCATGAGGTCGTGAATGGGATTCTTTTGTAAGACTTTATAGTTCTTCATTTCACTTAATTGCCGCATGGCCTCCTCTATGTAATGCTGTTTCTCCAACACAACTATGTTTCCGCCTTTGTCGGCAGGTTTGATCTCAATGGTGTTATTGTTCCTGAGGGTTTGTATTGCCATGCGTTCTTTTTAGTCAACTTTTCCTGATTTGTTTGGTTTGCGTTGTTTTGCATTTTATCTAGATCTCCCATCACTAGGTCATGGAATATATCGATCTTGTTTCCTGGGTGAAGGGCAGGGCAAAATTTTAATTTCTTTTTAAATCCCATAGCTATTCGTCTGTTTGTTTGTATTCCCATTTCTTCCAGAATTTGAGTGTTAGGTATCTGGGAATCTGTTGTTTCATTCGCCAATTCGTATGCAACCCGAAGCTGTGGTACTTCTGCTATTTTATACATTCGTGAATCTTCCACTTGTGTAGCTGGCTCTTGGGCAGTTGGTCTATTTGATGGCAATTTCGTGAAGAATTGTTTGAGTTTTAATTTCCTTATGTATTTGTAGAGATCTATTTTGGTATCAATGGGATCCTGATGTATTTCAGGGTATAATGAGAGCCCTTTATTGAGGAGATTTTTCTCAGCTTCAGTTAAGGTGTATCTTGATAGATTAATGACTAGATCTGGGGTTCTTTGGCCGGTGGCATTTATTTTCTCACCACTGTGCGGGTCCTCAGATTGTATCAGGCGCTTCTGTCGCTTGCCTCTTCTTGTTTTTCTTCTTGGTTTCTTGAGGGAAAAAATCCCCTCCCCCTTGCTCTTGTTCATCCTGGGCCGCGACCTCTTGTCTTGCCCCGGGGTGTCTGCTGCTCTTGATAGAGCAGCTTCATCTCCTCTAAAAAAGAAAATCTTATCAGGCCCATTGGTCTCTGCTCTCCCTCGCTGAAATCAGATTCTGATCCACTCATTAGTTGGCTGGTGGTTGAGTCAGTGTTTGTTTTCCATTGTTGTTCGAAGACTTCGAATCTTTTCGCAAATGTGAGGATTGTTCCAAACTCATAGTCATCCGCATCCCTACGGAATTTGCGTCGTTTTCTGTCCTGCACTTCATCCTCGTGCTTATCCAAATTCTGTTCCATGTCAGCTCTTAATTTTTTAATTACTCCACTGTCTTCTTTTGTTGCAACTTATTGGCTCTCAATATCTGCTATTTTCTGATGAACCTCCTCTACTTCCTATCCGTCATACTTTAAGATTATTAACATCATATTCCTCATCATATTCTTCGCTGCAAAGTACGCGAAGAGGCTCACCTACATTTCGAGGGTTCTAAGGGCAGTTCCGCCCACACGGCTTGCCGCTCCCGCTCCGCGGGAGCCGCTGCGCACAGGAGTGCGCTTGTCACCAACAGCACCTGGACACTGAACGCGGAGGTAGGGGTGAGAGGAAAGGCGTGGGCTGCGAGTGTGCAGGGACTCCGACATCCAGGAGTCCCTGCGAAGACCACGGATTGAACATCCGGTCCGCTCTCCCCGCCGGCCCGCCCCCCGCCCACCTGTCAGTTTAAAGGGCGCTTTTGCCAGCCATTCCGTGGGACGCTGCAAAGTACGCGAAGAGGCTCACCTACATTTCGAGGGTTCTAAGGGCAGTTCCGCCCACACGGCTTGCCGCTCCCGCTCCGCGGGAGCCGCTGCGCACAGGAGTGCGCTTGTCACCAACAGCACCTGGACACTGAACGCGGAGGTAGGGGTGAGAGGAAAGGCGTGGGCTGCGAGTGTGCAGGGACTCCGACATCCAGGAGTCCCTGCGAAGACCACGGATTGAACATCCGGTCCGCTCTCCCCGCCGGCCCGCCCCCCGCCCACCTGTCAGTTTAAAGGGCGCTTTTGCCAGCCATTCCGTGGGACGCTGCAAAGTACGCGAAGAGGCTCACCTACATTTCGAGGGTTCTAAGGGCAGTTCCGCCCACACGGCTTGCCGCTCCCGCTCCGCGGGAGCCGCTGCGCACAGGAGTGCGCTTGTCACCAACAGCACCTGGACACTGAACGCGGAGGTAGGGGTGAGAGGAAAGGCGTGGGCTGCGAGTGTGCAGGGACTCCGACATCCAGGACTCCCTGCGAAGACCACGGATTGAACATCCGGTCCGCTCTCCCCGCCGGCCCGCCCCCCGCCCACCTGTCAGTTTAAAGGGCGCTTTTGCCAGCCATTCCGTGGGACGCTGCAAAGTACGCGAAGAGGCTCACCTACATTTCGAGGGTTCTAAGGGCAGTTCCGCCCACACGGCTTGCCGCTCCCGCTCCGCGGGAGCCGCTGCGCACAGGAGTGCGCTTGTCACCAACAGCACCTGGACACTGAACGCGGAGGTAGGGGTGAGAGGAAAGGCGTGGGCTGCGAGTGTGCAGGGACTCCAACATCCAGGAGTCCCTGCGAAGACCACGGATTGAACATCCGGTCCGCTCTCCCCGCCGGCCCGCCCCCCGCCCATCCCGCCCAATACGCCCACTATATCTTGGCTTAACACTCCCGCAGCGCGGGACGCAGCCCGGGCGAAGACAGGGCTAAGACTGGGCCGTTTGAGGCCGTTCCAGGTCTGAGCGGTCTGGTCTGGGCCCCCTCTCTTACACCCTTGTCTCGCATCCTGGGCTCTGTGTTTGCCTATTCTTGTTGCCCGGGTTGCTAGCCACAGTAAGTCCACATGTGTACCCGCGTTACACGTAACAGGGCGGCCAAGGGAGGGTTGGCCCACAACGGGCCTATGGACGATTTCATTACGCGGACAAGCAAGGCGATAGATCATGAAATCAATAAACTGCAAACTAGAGTGTCCCTTGACTTGGAAGCGGCCAGGAAGCTGTCACTCGAATTTGCCTCCCATAAGAAATCCTCTCTTGGACACATAGCTACTGCTATTTCCCCTAATCGCATTTGCATTCGGGAGGGTGCTATAGCGGTGGTCGATGTCCACGATATGCCTGTTCTGCCCATTCCCTCTCCACTTCTAGGTCTACCTGCTCTGCTTGACGGCCCGCCCATTGTTGAGGGTAGCCCTCTTGTTCCCCCCATTTCTTCCCCACAATCCCTTGATATATCTCTGGCCTCCACCTCATATGGCGGTCTCGATAACATTCCGGTGAATTCCAATAAGAGAAAACGTTCCCCCAGCCCAACCTCCCCTCGGAAAAAACTGCCAATGCAGGGTGCCAATCTGTCCACCACTGATAACACAATAGCTGATGCCAGTCCGGTTACGTCTTTCCCCTCCCCATTGGTTCCTTGTGGCGAAAATATCGTGGGGCAAGTCCCTTTAGATCCTGGAAGCACCCCACCACCTGAGAGATCAGACCCGGGTTGGACTAATCAAGAAGGGAGGGAGAGGGAATTTATAGGAGTGGTTTGGGAGTCTCTAAAAAATCTTCTATCTCCCCTGGATTTAAGGCTTTCTCGTATAGAGAACAATCTCCTTGAGATGGAGAAAAGCATTATCGCCTTGGCCACTCTTGGCCTGAGAGGCCTTGAACGCCAGGGTCTGATTGATAGTAATATGGTTACACAGGTTCCTAGCCCACCTCCTACAGCTATCCCTGGTTTGCCCCCTAATCCCACTCTGCCCTGCCCTACCCACCCTATTCCCAAACCTCGTACCCGGAGTCTCATTACTGTAAATCCGCCCCCCCAGGCCAGGGCTAACACCTTAAATGCTCCAGCAACACAATCTCATATTGGCACTACATTAGCTGCACCGAGAGCCCAGAACTCAATTAGCTCTAGTTCCCGCCCTGCCCAGGCCCCTCGGAACAACACTACACCAGCCGCACTGAGAGTTCAGAACTCAGCTAGCTCTAGTTCCCGCCCTGCCCAGGCCCTTCGGAACAACACTACACCAGCCGCACTGAGAGTTCAGAACTCAGCTAGCTCTAGTTCCCGTCCTGTCCAGGCCCCCCGGAACAAACCCCCTACTCATTCTGCTAGGGGTCCTCATACCAGGAGCAATTTTCGAGGAGGTTACATCGACCTTCCTCCTGAAGCAAATGATTATATGGTGGTTTTGACGGGTGTCCCGGAATTAGAGAATGGCCAATACGAAGACCAGCATTCCCTACGCAATAAAGTTATGCATTGGCTTAATACTTATAGACCTATCCCCAATGGTAGGAGGAGTAGAGTCTTAACGACACGAAGAGTTCCGTGGGTGGGTACCACGAGGAAATCGACTCCCGGTGACTGTATAGTCGTAACCTTTGATGATGTGTATACGGCCAAACACATCTGGTCTCCTGGGAACCAAGACTGGGGTTCCTCTATTGCTCCGAGGCCTTTGTCATTCTTCTATCCCCCCCGTGCTGTATGTCCGCAGGGGGGTTTTTGGCCTACAGTCCCCCAACAGCCTAGTTGGGGATACCTTCCCACTGTGTTTAACCCAAACAGTGGTTGGCTTGGAAATGTAACTTCAGACAGGTTTGGCAGCCTGGAGGATGTCGACTGACTCCTAACGCCCCCAGCAACAGCACTACCAAGTAATCCCAATGGTCTTGTATTGGAGGCGGGGAGATCGTCCTTGGCGGCTACCGTGGGTGCGATTAGTACTTCCCCTCCAACTCAGTCCTCAATTCAGGTCCCCTTTACACAGGATCTGGTGCACCTTTCCTCAGCTGTTTGTTCTCCTATTACTCCCCTAGCCTTAAACCTGACTGCCCCCGATGTCTCGTCACCTGCAGCTTCTCTCCAATCTTCCAGGGTCGATGATATCCATGTCATCTCTCCAGTTTCTGAGCCACAGTCTGGTAAGACCTTGACAGGTGTTCCCCAGCTTAAAATCTTAAGCTGGAATGTGGCAGGGCTTGCTCGGAACTTTGACAAACCTGATTGGATTTCTTTCATGGAGCCTTTTGGGATCTGCCTTCTACAAGAAACTTGGTGCCTGGAGCCCGTGCACAGGGTCGGCTTTACCACCTACTCTGTGCCGGCCTCCAGGTCCAAAGGCAGTAAAGGCCGTCCTTCTGGTGGCCTTCTCATCTGGGTTAGTGTATCGCTGGGGCTCACAGTAAAACATATAAATTCACCATCCCCAGATCTTTTGAGACTCACTATCCAATGCCCGGGGGGCAAGACTCTAGAGCTTTTCAACCTGTACTTTAGGGGGGCCAGGGCGGGGAACTCGAGCCCCTTGTCTTTAACTGGAGTTGAAGAGGAGCTAACTGGCTGCAACATTGACTCCTTCACTATTCTGGCCGGGGATTTTAATTGTTGTTTCGAGCCTCTGGCCAGTGATGACATTTTGGACACATGGGAGGACGATGCCAAGAGAGGCATTCCCTTGCTTGCTCTCGACCCCATCAAGAAATGGACACAGAATGCCATTGATATTAACGCACTTTGCTTGGAATACGCCCTCAGAGCCACTAATGGCCGTTGCAAGTCAGATACTGGGGGTGCGCACACATTCAACAGGATTGGACACACCTCCAGAATCGACTACGTGCTGTTAAACTACAACCTGTGGGAATATGTCCTTGATATGGCTGTCCAACAATCCACGGATAGTGACCACAATCCTTTGATCCTCTCGCTTGCTCTCCCGTGGGACCTAGGGGCCACAGCATTATCCCGGCCAACTTGGAAATCATCCCATGAAGTTGTTCCATCTAACTGCGGGAGGCGACTGAAGTGGGCTAAGGTTGCTTCTGATGTTACAAGAATGGCCCAAGTACAGTCCATAATGATGGAAGCTAAGTGTATCGCAGGCACGCTGGACTCTGACACTCCTATCCTCGTGCCATTTGTGGAGACTATTGTATCACTTAGTAATCTTTTTCTGGTTCCTGAGGGGAGGGGGGGGTCCAAGCGGAGAAACGAGACTAGGGGCAGAGATCAATGGTACACCCACGCTTGCCGTCAAGCAAAAAGTGAGCTAATCCTGGCGGTTAGTGCTAAAGACCCGGCTTTGATTTCACTAGCTAGGAAAAACTACAAGAAGACCCAAGCTGTGGCAAAGGTCACGCACGAAACTAACTTCTGGAGTGATTTAATGGAGGCTGGCTCTAGAAAGGACTCAAGGGCTTTCTGGGCTCTGATTAGAGGCAGGGACAGGCCTGTTGACTCCCTGCTAACATGTAATATCACAGGGGAAGTTTGGTTGGCCCACTTTTCTAAACTCTACTCTAACTCCTTGGGGGTTTTGGGGCCAAGTAGGGGTACTAGTCATATAGTGTCAGCTAATAGCTCTCATCCTGGCCCCACTTTTTCATCTAGGGAGGTGGAAATAGCAATCAGGTGTATCGTCCCCAACAAGGCGGCAGGCCCAGATGGAGTCCCCGGTGACTTGCTTCGTAGCAACGTAGAGGTTTGGAGCCTATACATTGCTAAACTCCTGAATGAGGCAATGGTGGGTGGCGGTTTCCCGGATTCTTGGAGGGGTGCGGAAGTTGTCCCCATTTTTAAAAAGGGCTGCAGGGACGACCCTGCCAACTACCGACCCATAAGTCTGCTTGATTCCACCCAGAAGGCAGCAGGGAAGGTAGTATTGGGTAGGATCTTGCAGTGGGCCGAGGAAATGAAGGTTTTGTCTGACTTTCAGGCCGGTTTCAGATCTGGAACCGGTACGATTGAGCAGACATTCCGTTTCCTAATGCTTTACTGGAAAGTGGTCAAACTGGGCAAGGGCAGTCTGTATCTCGCTTTCATCGATTTACGGACTGCCTTTGACCTTGTTCCACGCAACCAACTGTGGGCTGTACTTGAGGGTATGGGTATGCCCGCGTATTTGTTGGCCTTAACTATCAAATTCCACGAAAGCAACTTTGCCCAAATTAGATGGGGTCAGCAGGGCCAAAAAACATCCCGGATTCCTGTTGACAGGGGCGTCCGCCAGGGGTGTGTGCTAGCTCCCACTCTGTTTTCTCTATATCTAAACGGAGTGGTAGAGCACCTTCTCCAACTACCAGCAGATGCTCCCTCCCTGGCGGGCAGAAAGATACCAACGCTCCTGTTCGCAGACGACACCCTGTTGATTTCGAAATCCCCGAAGGGCCTCCAAACTCTGTTAACGAGGTTCCAGGGCTTCTGCGACGCAAGGGGCTTGGCTATTAACATCAACAAAACCAAGTTCCTTGTGCTGAATCCCCCCAGGAAGACAGTCTACCCGCCATCTATAGACGCAGTACCTTTAGAAAGGGTCAGGGAATTCGATTACTTAGGAATCAGTCTTTGTGATTCCATGTCTTGGAAGGCGCATCATCAAAAATCCATCTTGACACATAGGAGGGTCACGGGCGCTCTCCTAAAAGAACATCGCGCCTCACCCCTTAAACCCATCGGGGTGATACTCGACATCTACAAGGCAAAGGCTGTGAGTGCGGCATTATACGGGGCTGAATTGTGGGGTACCCAGAAATTTGATACCCTATTCCATCTGGAGAATAAGTTCCACAAAGACCTAATGCGGCTCCCCCATAGCTCTCCCACTCTACCCCTTCTGCTTGATACAGGAACACGATCCATAGCCGATCAGGCCAAGCTACGTCCCCTCCTTCTGTGGGCCCGTATATGGAATGTCCCTGAACTTTCAAGTTATGCGGATGCACTAAGCGAACTTCTTTCAACCCCGGGTTGGCATAAGATCGGTTGGCTCCTTGGAGTAAAGCGCCTCCTTTGTGACTTAGGCCTGGATGATGCTTGGGCCAGTAGATCTTCACCACCCAAACAGCTGCTAAAGAAAATATTCTGGTTGTGGGTGGATAACGAGAGAGTGACCCAACCGAATCTGTGCAGATCAGCTGAGGAGTTTTTGGCTACCAAATCCCGTCCCTTTAGAGAACCCTACCTTGATGTGATTTTGAATCCAGCAGATAGGGCGTTGTATTTTAAATTTAGGGCTGGGGTTTTGCCCTTAGGCACAAGGACAGCTAAATGGAAACCACCATGGCAAACCGTAGAAACTTGCCCTTTCTGTACAACTAGGGATGAATCCATTCCCCATCTGTTGTTCGAATGCCCAGCCTACGCTGCTCCCCGTCGCAGATGGTTGAAACCGCTCTGCGCGAGGCTAGGCACTCGGTCACACTTGGAGGCCTTACAGCTGTTAAGATCAGACCCTCACCCACTGTTTGCTTGTGGCCTGGCAAAATTCCTGGGGTGGGCTTGGAGGATAAGAACCGCGAGGAGAAAGATCCTCCAGTAAGGATGCCAATCTACATTCCAGTGGCCTGGTTGCTTTTTGTATGTGTCCCTTCCCCATTATTCCTATCAGAAGTTGATAATTATATACTTGCACAAATGTTTTTAGAATGGATGTTATCTACTATGTTGTATATTTTTAGCGCCCTTCTTGAGATTTTGTCAGTTTTGATGTACAACTGTTTTTATGCTCACATTGATTTTTACTGTAATGCTTTTATGAAATGAAACATTTCGAAATAAAGCTATACAACAACAACAACATATTCCTCGAGCAGTCCATATTGTTCTTGCCCCGCTCTTCAAGCATCTCAGGCTTGGTATCCGGATGGTTCGTGAGCGTAAATATGCAGAGGCCTCTCGGCACCATGTTACATTCCACATATTTCTCCAGGGTGATGATTTCCCACCCTGAGATATTTCTTTACGCATTGGTTTTTCCAATTGCATAAAGAGCTGTTTAATAGTACTAGTGACTGTAGGTTGTATTGCCTTGCCAGCCTCCTCAGCATTTTTCGTTATTGCTGTTCCTCTTTGGAACATGCTCTCTGCTTTTGACATTCTTTTAGCTGTTCTTTCCTCCATTCCTAGTTAATATTTTGTTTGTTATTGATGTCTGTTTAAAGTATGTGCACTGGCCCCTGTAGTTTGTTACCCCTTGTCAGGTGTTACTCGCTATTTAATGTTCCGTTTTATTGGGACAAATTTAACAACACTGAGGGTTCTTTTCCTAGAGCAGGGCAGTGACTTGTTTTACCCGGAAACACCATCTGTTTGTCACAACCAAGAGAGGTTCGTCTGAAAACGGATTATTGTTTTCAAGATGGCAGGGCTTCACAGTAGCCAATGTTTCTACCTCTCACCTTACTGCAGCACGCTCAACATACACCCGCAGATGTTCTCTTACCTGGGAGGCTCCCGACCGTGTCCGCGTCCTCTGACCCAGCACGTCAGCGCTCTACCAGGTGTTTGCGGGGTGGTGTGTCGTCTCGTTTTTCCGTCTCCCGTTTCCTGGCTTACAATGTCCTGTTGCTCTCACAGTGGATGCCTCCAGTGGCTCACGGCGCTTCTTGCCAGTTTCAAAACTCTGAAATGTCGGGTTCACGGGTTTGCATGCCGGGCTCTCCTCTGTCCGTTAGTTACTTTCACTCAAATTGTCCTGTAGCAGAGGGAGCACGTGCTCCCTTCCCTAATAGATTAGCTGCGATAGCCCCCGGACTGCTACAGTGATAAGGTGACGCAAGAACTAAAAAATCTATATTTGAAAAATGCAGGTATTCAAATAAAAAACACCAGACAGGACAATGCATTTTTTCAACTTTTGAAAAAATTACAATCAAATGAGGATGTAAATATTCGACAGTTGGACAAAGGCGGCAAAGTCGTGCTGTGGCCGCGAGACCTATACATGAATGAGGCGTTGACTCAGCTGAATGACAGAGAGTCAGTGCTACAGGTGCAGCACAATGCAAACAGTGAAAAACTCATGGAAATTTTTTTACACAAAGTTTCTGGCATGGAATAGTGCAGGATTGTTAACCATAGACGAGTTCAAGTTCCTGAAGAATGATCATCCCTTTATGCCGGTGATATATTTTATACCGAAAATACACAAAAATGTGTCTAAACCACCAGGAAGGCCAATAATATCTGCCTGTAACAGCATAATGGAGAATGCCTCGAGATACATGGATTTCTTTCTTCAGGAACACATGAAAAAACTGCCATCTTTCATTCAGGACACTGGTGACCTGCTAAGAAAAATAAGTGATGTCAAGTGGAATTCTAAATGTATACTCATTTCACTTGATGTCTCTTCTTTGTACACCAGTATTTACCATAAAGATGGTGTTAAGGCAGTAGAGCACTACTTGAACACAAGAACTATGTGTTTCTTCTTACACAACAAAATGTTGCTTACTATGATTTCAACTTGTTTAGAGAACAACTTTTTCCTCTTTCAAAATCAGGTGTTCCAGCAAGTGAGAGGCGTAGCTATGGGGGCTTCTTTCTCCACTAGTTATGCGTGCTTGCATGTGGGACTATGGGAGGAACAAGTCCTTGGGCTGACCTATGGTACAATAATGTCCAACCATGTTGTACGATGTTACAGTTATATAGATGATTTGCTTATAACTTGGTGAGGAACGGATGACAGCGCCCTCCATTTTTTAGAGCAAATCAATATCAAAAGCCTGAACCTAAATTTACGACTCAGAGTTCTATCTGCTTTTTAGAAGTAGAAATAAAAGCTGCACAGGATAGGCTAGGAACAAGATTACAAGATTACATAGAAAACCACCTGCTGGCAATACCTAGTTATATGCCTCCAGTCATCTTCCTCTACATTTGATTCACAGCATCCACTATGGGGAGATGCTGCAGATTCGGAAGATATGCAGCTCAGATGATGACTGAGTAAAAGCACAAAAAGAGAGTCGAAGAAGGTTTCTAGCTAGGGTTATTCTAAGACTGAGATTGACAGAGCCATTGAAAAAACAAACAAAATGGGTAGATCCCAGGCTCTGGTTTATAGATCAATTACCAATAACCATCAGCAAACATAGTCAGCCCAACCATCCAGATTGATTCTCACATATAGTAACCAACATAAAATACTTTGCAGAATAATAAAAAAAATTGGGTCCTGGTGAAATATGATCCAGTCTTGGAGGCCAGAATAACCAGAACTTCTAACATCACCTTCAGAAAGGCACGATCAATGAGTAATCCATTAGTCAAGAGTAGCCCGGAAGTAAAAAGTAACACATTGTGGCTAGACTCCAGCAAAGGGTTTCTTAGATGTCCTACATGTAAGACCTGCAAATATGGGGTGAGCAAATCAGAGTACACCACACCATTTAAGACAGAGCCAGTGCCCATTACTAAAAAATTGACCTGCAAAACAGAATATGCAGTGTATGTGATAGAGTGTCCCTGTGGCCTGCGGTACATCAGAAGTACGAAGCTGCAGGTCCACAAGAGGATACTTCAACACATAAGGGCCATTAACAACAGTGACATGTCTTACCCGGTTGCTAGGCATTTTAAGGAGCACCACAGCAATAATGTGAGCAATCTCAAATACTATGTTGTGTACACTGTCCCCCTCTTGAGGAGAGAAGGATACCAGGAAGCACTATTAAGGAAATTCGAGACTAGATTTATACTGGAGTTGGACTGTAAGACGCCGCAAGGCCTCAACTCCAACGAAGATTTCTAAACCTGCCTTTGAAAACACAGTTTTTTACCATCTAAGTATTCACTCTTTTACCGCTGCCTCTGCATTGTTTTTAAGTCCTCACTATATGTATTGTTTGCACTTTTTATGCACATTAAGAACCGATTGGGGGTTCTGAAAGCGGCAGCACATTTAACTTAGCACTCGCACTTTTGTATGTGTAGCATCAACAATAGTCAAGGCCCACTTGGGCTCAATCTGGTCTAACTCCTGAAAAAGTTTGCACTTGCAAAGCCCCAGAGCTTAAGCAATATCATCAGGGGTCGATATAGGCATGAGCATTTTCATCAATTGAAACACGACTGGGAATGTTTTTATATATGAAAAGTTTGCACTAGTTCGACTGTTGATATGTATTTTACTCAGTATTGTGGTTTTACTTTTAATTCTCGTTTGCACTATTTTAAAATATAAATTTTGCATTGCCTATTTATATAAGTATTTATTTATGTATTTATATATTTATGAATATTTATATTGTCGCTATTGAAAATAACACATTTGTTTACATATAATGTTTCAATATCGATGTGACATACAGTTGAGACTACAAGAACTGTTTTCCATGTCTATGATAATACGTCATTGTTAGGTCACTAGTTTTTGAGCACAGTCACTTTAAATTGTGAAGGCACTCCACATGCGTGTCATGTGATCAAGGTCTCCTGAAGGCCGAAACGCGTTGTGGCGGTGGTGCAGGGCATGAAACAATAAAAAATATTGCACCATAACTTGGCTCCGCTATCGTCTATTCCTGGCTGAAAGGAGTATGGGAGGCGAAGCAAGAAAAATATATATTTATATATATATTATCAGTTTCCCAAAGCACAAAACAGTTTGTGCCGATGCACTCCACTCCAAGAAAGTCTCACCACTCCAGGATTGTATTTGCAGAAAAGCGGGTTTATTCAACAAATAGTTTCAGCATGGTGTATCAAGTGATGGAAAAAAACACCCAACGCGTTTCGACGAAGAGCTCGTCTTGCTCACGGGTAACATCAATGTAACGTTCAATACATTAAATAAAGTTCATTCAAAGTGACGTCACAAACAAAAAAGTGTCAACATAAGTGAAGGACTTCACATTCAACATATTTGCAAGAGGCGGCCATATTTAAGAGGGGTTCCCTTTGTATCACACATATTTGTTGGTATAAAGTTACTGTTTTAGACGGACCGGTTATATTTCATTACAATGAATGGCAAATAGATAACCATCTTAGTCATTTCAGGCGTCAAAAAATTAAATATACATTCTTGATATCAGCATTTCGACATAATGAATAATACATCTTTCACTGCATTGCCTTTTCAATACGGTAATAATACATTGTGTCAATCAAATTACAAACTTCCAGAGCTACCAATACTCAAGTGGCACTCTCCCAATTAGTGTACCAACAGGCAGTGTGTTTGTATACCTAGTTGTACGGGCCAACCATGAAACGAAACCATTTCAAATCGTGCAATATCCCGATTCCGTGAAAACCCCAGTGGGTAATAATTAATTCTTGAAAATCCCAAGTGGGGAAATATATTGTCTAAGTCACGGTCATATTATCACAGTCAGAATCACAAAATAACAAATCCTAAGGATCCCAAGTGGGAACAAATAATGATTATATCACAATCATTCAACAATAAAAGTCAATTTGATTGTTCATTCCAAAGTATCCAACCGTGTATTGTTCTTCATAATGTCACAACTTGCTTGCTTTTTCGTCCGAACAAAACAAAAGAAAAATCAGCGTGATCATACTTATCGGAGTAGATTAATTGTCTTAGACTTAGGCCAAAAGTTGCAAAGAAATACATTCAACAAAACAGTGATCAATACAATTATGTGAAAATAAAAACTATGGCAGATGCAGTGGTACTCACACAAGCTACTTCCTGTTCTATGGAAATAAAAGAGGGCATTTGGAGTAGACCACTTCTATGCCATTTTGTTTGCCTGACAGATCCAGAAAAATCAGCCTGATCATACTTATCGGAGCAGATTAATTGTCTTAGACTTAGGCCAAAAGTTGCAAAGAAATACATTCAACAAAACAGTGATCAATACAATGATGTGAAATTGAAAACTATACCTACCTGAGAGTGCCGGCCACGAGGGGAGTTTTTTTTGTCTATATATATATATATATATATATATATATATATATATATATATATATATATATATATATATGACACAACCACCGTCTCCTCCCGCAATCGCTCTCTCCACGATCACGCCTGCGGACACAGACACGGACCAAAATTTCGGATGCTGGTTAGTTTTTATTCAGCTGTCGCCATAACGTTTCGCCACAGAGCCTTGATCACATGACAGCGTAACCACATTTTTCGTGAATTTTTGAATTGCACAGTGCTGCTTCATGATTGGCCAATTACAAGCATGAAAATGAAGGAAAGACTCGCTGTTACCTCACAGCATATCGTTCCTTAAAATACAGGTATGAATTACTAATACTTATAAAAACATTGTTATAGTGTAAAGTTATGCCATAATACATTTTTGTGTATATATTTATGATAAAAATCACAGGTTAAATCCCGGTTCGATTTTTCAACATTTTGATAAACATTCAAAATTGTGGGTTGAATCCCTTAGTCATATTATTACACAAATGTAAACAACCTGGTCTTTCCCTGTGTGATATACAAAACTATCCCAATATGTGAATGTGGATTTACGTGCTGATAAAAGTTATGTTAACTTAACATTTAAGAGTAGGACTGAGCCTCACTTTCTTTGTCCATTCGTTCTGTGTTTGCTTCCAGTGTTGCCTCCCTCTCCTAGTATGTGGTAATTCTAATATGTTCTTCCCACTGTCTTTTTATGACCCAACTATTACTATCAAGATTTGATAGGCTAAGTTTATTGAGAATTAAAGTTTTCATTAGATATAAAAGTCAATTTGATTGTTCATTCCAAAGTATCCAACCGTGTATTGTTCTTCATAATGTCACAACTTGCTTGCTTTTTCGCCTGAACAAAACAAAAGAAAAACCAGCGTGATCATACTTATCGGAGTAGATTAATTGTCTTAGACTTAGGCCAAAAGTTGCAAAGAAATACATTCAACAAAACAGTGATCAATACAATTATGTGAAATTAAAAACTATGGCAGATGCAGTAGTGCTCACACAAGCTACTTCCTGTTCTATGGAAATAAAAGAGGTCATTTGGAGTAGACCACTTCTATGCCATTTTGTTTGCCTGACAGATCCATGATGAAGTGTTCACACCCCAAATGCGTTGGATCAGCGTGCTGCTGGTGGTGCTGCTGGTGATCATCGCAAGTCTTGCAAGGCACTCGAACCTACCTTCCTGAGAGTGCCGGCCACGAGGTGAAGAACTGGGTTTTCAAATACCCAGCGGCACCAGGGACACGCCCAAAGTCCTCTGGGTTCCCTTGCCTTGGTACACAGAGACACGGAATACTTCTAGTTGGTGTCAGAGATCAAATTTATTAGCTGCAGCTAGTAGCAGAAATCCCAGCAACACAACACGGTGTACAACTCAAGAAACTGCTCAATTTTACTAAGGCGAGACATCCCTATTTATACACAAAAAGGTACATTTAAAATGCACGCCCCTGCACCAAAATTCAACCAATAGAAAATAGATGACATCACACAGCATCATACAGTAAAGCTCATTTTACAGTGTCCCAACCCACAAGTTAATATTTTGGCATATCTAAATAATAATCTGGAAGGCCCGGGCAAACTCTTAATTGAAAGCGTAACCCATGAAATGAAGAAACAGTAAAGAAAAGTAGTTTCAGATAATGGGCAAGATAACAGAAACGTAAAGAAACTTAAAAGTTAACAAATGTCTAGAATGGTGATTGGGAAAGTGGATAACGATCTTGCAGGGAAATTGGCTTGGCAGGGTCAATTCCAGGTGAAAGGCCAGCTTCTGAAATTAACTCCAGCGCACGAAGAAAACCTTAGTTAATGTATACATGACCCACAAAAGGTCAGACTGCTTTGCTCGCAGACTAACTTCTGAGGCCTACGTAAAAGGCAACACCAAATGGCACTCACGACGCATGGCAAAAACCCATGTTTAGAAAAGAAAGTCGTAAGCAAAAAAACAATTTAGATATTGTTTAGGATAAGATGTGTGCAAGGAAACTAAAGGTTAACAAGGTCCTGAACAGTGATTGAAAAACTCAGACAACGATCAGCTAGTGAAAATGGTTTTGCAAAAGGTCAGTTTCAGGTGAAACGGGTCACTCTCTCTGCAGTTCACTCAGAGTCAGAAAAACCCAAGTTAATATATGCACGAACTCAGAAGGCCAGGCCACTTGTTCGTTGGGCCTACTTCACAGGCCTACGTGAGGGCAAGACTAAAATGGAGTCAGGTTTGAGAATTACAGAACCATAGACCCTCCTTTTGCCATTACGTAGGCAATAACTTAAACTCATGTTAATCTGAATCTAGGTCTATATCTATTCTCATCAGGTCATCAAGGTGTTGCTGTAACATCATCTTATTATCCTTCACTTCTTTCGGGACTGGTCTTCTCACACAGATCGTAGCACAAAGACTACAAATGGCGGGACCACACTGCATGCATAAACAACACGAGAAAAGGATAGCTAATGCCATACCAAGGAACTTCAGAATCTTCCATCCCCATTTGGACAGCGATTCCCATACCCATCCCATCAACGACCAGTTACCTTCGTCCACATGAATAGACTCAGAGATCTTATGTATTCTAGAGATGGCTTGGTACACTGTCGGGGCATTATCTGGTATGAAAACGCAGCAACTAGATCTAATCAATTTGCATACCCCACCTCTATTTGCAAGTATAATATCTAAAACAAAACGGTTCTGTAATGTCATAAGGCGATCCGCTTGAAGCTCAGCTGTAATATTGCTAAGGGCACCTGCACTCTCATTTATAGTGGCCTCAACCACTCTCGTAAGCTGACGAATATTCCTACTATTTGCCATAGGACCCCAAAAGGGTAGGAAACCCTTGAAGAAGTCTCCAGCTTCTTGTGCGACAGTATCTTTCTCATCGATAATACCTCTACCATATGTTGTCTTATGGTAGTTGAAAACAGCAGTGTATGTAGGGGGAAGCAAAAATGCCACGTAACATGTGCCGGAAAAATCAAATGGCAACCATGTGTATGCTCTATCGTGACAAACAAAATACGTGCCTTTAGCTGGCACGAACGGAGGAGATTTCTCAGACGTATAAACGTATGTTTGAACACACACACTCTTACCAAGCTGAGCTCTTGGATTCTGACCATTACCTTGCAAACAGAGATGACCTCGTGGGGTATAATCCAAATAGGAGGAGACCTTCGCTGCCTTTCTTTCTCCGTCAAGCTAACACTATATGTCGTCTTATTCCAACCGACATATGCTCGTACCTCATCTCTAGGGATAGCGTTATACACATCGATATCTCTAATCATATCAACTATTCCCCGTATCAAGGCATTATTACTTGCATTGTCTCTGACGGAACGTACAGGAGAGGCTTCATTCGCATAGATAAACATTGATTGGAGTGCCCAAACTGACCCGTTAGGCGAATAAGGCAAAACCAAATATGGCATTCCCTTATCTGTAGTATGTGGCATAAGACCACACACCCAACAATTCGTGGTATTTATGACTAGCTGATGCTGATGCAACATCTGTATAAACAAATTGTTCACAAATTCTGATCTTCGTGTCTGTTCATGTTCAGGTAACGTTTGAAACTCATGTGGAGAAACAGTAGAAAAAGAAAGAGTAGGTTGGGAGGTAGAAGTAAGTGGCAATTGTGTGACATAGAAAATCCAACCCACACAAGCTAACGTAATATTCACAAGCATAAGAAAACACATTATTAAAAAACATTTGCTACGAATCAATATACATATTCGGACTTTAGAATCCACTTTCCTAACACATTTATCAGACTCAAGAAACTCCATCCTCTAACGTGCTGCTCACGGAAATTTTCCTTCTTCACTTAATTGTGCGCCAAGATCGCACTAACGACCCTGAACCACAGACCTTGTGTCAATACGCGGCTCACCCCTTAAGAACTTCCTACGGCGACCCTGCAGCTGAGTCCGTATGGTGACTCTAAAAAGGAAAAAGCAAAAAAAGTCTCCTGATCTAAGAAGGTGCAATTCACTGTATAAAAAAATTGGTTTTATTTGTCCATGGCAATAGGCTTTCTTGGCCTTAAATCGTAGCGTTCTTTATCAGGTACAGTTGGATCCTTAAATAGAAGTTCCGGATTGGTGGTGTCAATCTTTAGATAAGGAGGCACAGCAGCTTGCAGAACATCATCATCCTCGCGTTCTGACCATGTCCATGTCAAATGAGCATCACTAAAGGGCACAAATTCGGGGACTCTCTTGCAATCTGTGTCAGCTATACCATCCCTCACCCACTGATCATACGGTAAAGGCAAAGGAACTTTTTTCGCATGGGTGGCATGCACCCAGTTCTTTTTACCAGCTACTCTAACAGCAGTTTTAGTGACCAGCAATACCAAATAGGGACCAGTCCACCTCGGTTCCAAATTCTTGGATCGCTGAAAATTCTTCGTCAAGATAAAATCACCAGGTTGGATCGTGTGCCCTGGTTCTGTAGTAGCTGTCGGCAAACTGTCATAGACCTGTTGGTGGAGAACACGTAATTTAGCAGTCAAGTCATGTAAGTAATCCACCAACATAGGGTACTCAATACTGCTGTATTCTTTAGGACGAGGCACACCCCAAACATTCGCAGGATGACCAAACACAATTTCATACGGACTAAGTCCCACTCGAGAATCCACAGTCGTCCTTGTTGACAAAAGAGCCAACTGCAAGGCATCCGGCCACGTAAGACCAGTGCTCGCTTGTACCTTAGCTAATTTCAGCTTCAAGGTACCATTGTAAGATTCAACAAGTCCAGCAGACTGGGGGTGATTCGCTGCATGGAACTTCTGATTTATTCCCAAACCAGCACATACTTTCTTCATGATTAAATCTAAATGTAAACGACTAGAACGCCTGTGGAGGAAGGACTACTCTCCGGCTGCCAGCTTGCACTAAAAAAGTGAGCTCAAACTCTACCATAAAGCTTGCAATAAGGCAAGAACTAACTATGTCACCAAATCCATAGCTGAAGCCACAAACAAATCTAAAATCCTTTTCAATTTGGTTAAGGAGTTTGCAGGCGCTAACACTTCTTCCAAACCTCCCCCCCTCGATAGTCTTGAGTGTGAGGAACTGGCTATATATTTCACTTTCAAGATTGAGAAGAAGATATAGCATCACAACAGCAAGCTCAATCTACATGTTCGCATAATCTTGGACCTTATATCGATGTCAGCATGGCCCAAGCTCATCCGCCCCACACGCTACTCACTTCTTGGCCCGAGATAGACGTCCAAGGTTTACAGAACATCCTAGGGAAAGTCAAATCTGGGTTGCCAGTTGACCCTCTCCCGATTTCTATACTTAGACTCTTGGACACCTCTTCCCTGGCCTCGCTATGTCAAACAAGCAAACTTTCGCCCGATAGCCCTCCTGCCTGCACTTTCCAAAGTCTTGGAAAAACAAGTTCATGAACATCTTACCAAGTTCACGGAGGCTAATAACATTCTACACCCCGCCCAATCTGGTTTCCGCACAGGATTTTCGACGGAAACCACTCTACTTGGAGTCGTGGAAAATCTTCGACGTCTGGTCAACATGGGTAACTCCGCCGCGCTGATTCTTCTTGATCTCAGCGCGGCGTTTGACACCATCTCCCATAACACTCTGCTCGCTTCCCTCTCCAATATGGGCTTAAGAGGAAAGGCACTAGATTGGATAGCATCTTTCCTGACACTCAGGACTTTCCAAATTGCCTCTAGCAATGCGACATCCAAGATCCTTTTTTTCTCCGCACGGAGTCCCACAGGGTTCAGTATTAAGCCCCCTGCTTTTTAACCTTTATGCAGCCCCGTTGGCCCAGATCGCTGAATCTGATGGCCTCACCATGTACACATACGCTGACGACTCCCAAATCATAATCTCCCTTTCGGATGAGAACCAAGACACTCCTTCACTCCTTCAGACTGGCCTTAGGAACATTTCATCCTGGATGACCAAAAATATGCTCAAACTCAATGGCAGTAAAACCGAGGTTCTGATAGCAGGCCCCGACCAGAACCTCTGGAACTCCAGACACTGGCCATCTGAAATGGGCCCCCTGCCATCTCCTTCGTACCAGGTCCGCAATCTGGGCTTTATCATTGACAGAGACCTAACCATGGACCCCCAGGTGAGCGTTCTCTCAGCCACCTGTTTTACGATCCTAAGATGGCTTAGAAAAATCTTATGGATGGTCCCTGGTGACACCCAAAAGACAGTCGTCAATGCATTAATTACCGCCCGCCTGGACTACGGGAATGTCCTTTACCTGGGGGCATCCCAGGCAGTTACAATGCGCCTCCAACTAGTACAGAATGCAGCAGCTAGGCTGCTCTGTAAATGCAACAGGAGAGACCGTATGTCCAGTCACTTAAAGGCACTTCACTGGCTAAAAATTGACAACAGGGTCAAGTTTAAGACTCTCAGCCTCATGCACAGGATCAAGTGGGGCAACGCCCCCAAATACCTTCTGACCCTTGCGCACACATACATGCCTGCCCGAGACCTGAGATCTGCCACACAAGGTCTCTTTTGCGTCCCTAAAATACGCCAGGCTAGGATGGGAGGCAGATCTTTTTCCTTCCTAGGCCCGAAGCTCTGGAATTCCCTTCGCCAACCGCTCCGTCTTGAAAATAGGTACTTATACTTTCGCAAGGCCATCAAAACCTGGCTTTTCAACCAGTGAGCGCTTTCGGTCTCCCTTATAAAACCCTTTTTGTCCCCCCAGTTCAAAGTTCTGTTTAGCGCCGGGAAGCCCTTTTTGGGTATCTGTCGCGCTCCATAAATTAAATAAATAAATAAATAAATTTGACCCACAAAATCACTCCCATTGTCCGACCATACAATTCTCGGCAAACCATACCTAGGGAAGTACTCTCTCAGCAAAACCTTGGCTGTAGACAAGGCAGCATTATCCTTTAGGGGGTAGGCCTCTATCCACCTGGAAAAGGCACAAACAACCACAAGGACATACTTCAAATTATTGCATCTCTCCATATGTATATAATCTAGCTGTATCACCTCAAACGGATATGTCGGAGGAGCAAAATGACCAGCGGGAGTTGGAGTTCCCTTACCAGGATTATACTTCAGACAAATCATACAATGTTTCACCACGTTCTCTGCACATTTCGGAATTCCAGCATTCTGCCAAACTGTAGCCAACAACTTGCATAATCCCTTCGAACTTATGTGAGCCATTCCATGAGCCATTGTAACCACTGGGAGCACATATGCATCTGGCAACAACCATCGCTGGTGTTCTGACAACTCAACCCAACAACCTGTCGAATCCAACATACCCGTAGTCTCTCTCCAAACACTCACTTCTTTCTCAGTCGCTTCAGCCTGAATCATTTTCACACTTTCTATTGTGTCTTCGCACATTCCACCAGCCATAACCCAATTAGCTGGGCCTGCAACATACATACGGCTCAGCATGTCTTTCGCCGTTTCCTTCGCAACTTCATCTGCAAACGCATTCCCTCGACCAACATCGTCCACAACTTTCTTATGCGCACTACACTTCCTAATTGCAATCTGCTTTGGGAGAGTGAGAGATTCCAAAAGTTCATTCACCAACTGCCCATGCTGTATTTTTGTCCCATGCGAAGTAAGGAACCCACGCTCTCTCCATAAACGCCCAAAACTATGGGCAACACCAAACGCATACTGGCTATCGGTGTAAACATTCACTCGCTTTCCTTCTGACAACACACACGCTCTAGTCAGTGCAATCAATTCTGCCGCTTGCGCAGAATTTTGTGGTATGCGTGCTGTCTCAACAACTGTATGTAAAGTTGTAATAGCATACGCTGCAGTCGTTTCACCATTCGGAAGCTTAAAACACGACCCATCTACCCATAGGGTACCATCAACATCCATAAGGGGAATATCCCTCAGATCAACTCTAGCCTTCGTTTCTTCCTCTGTACGAAGAAAACAATCATGCTGTTGCTGAGGATCCGTCTCTGTAGAGATCGGTAACAACGTAGCTGGATTCAACACATTACATCTTTTAATGTGAACATGACTAGCCAACAATGTCAACTTGTAACCTGACAGACGTGCACTAGTAAGGTGCTGTGTCTTAGTCCTGTTTAATAAGGTATCCACTGCATGTGGGACCATCACAATCAACGTATTATCCAATACCAAACCAGCAGACTGTCGGATAGAAACAGCCTCTGCAGCTGTAGCTCTCAGACAACTCGGCAACACCGTAGCAACTGGCTCTAACGTTGCGGAAAAATACGCACATGGACGCTGCTTGTCCCCAAATGGTTGTGTCAACACTGACAACGCACAACCTTTTCTCTCGTGCATGTACAATGTGAAAGGCTTACTATAGTCTGGAGTACCCAACACAGGAACCGAACACAATGCATCGCGTGGTTCTGAAAAACTTTTCTGACATTCGTCAGACCAAGGAAGAGGATGCGGAGTATCTTTCAGAGTCCATGCTAACAGAGTTTTCGCCAACAGTGAAAAATTGGAGATCCACTGTCTACAATACGATGTAATACCTAAAAAGGCACGCACTTCTCTCTGTGTGGATGGTACATTCATTTGCACAATTGCTTGAATTCGTTCTGGGGTCAATCTCCTTCCCTCCTTCGACAAGAGATGACCAAAGTAGGTCACTTCTTGGCGACAATATTGCAACTTTGAAGGTGACACTTTATGATGGTCAGACAAATACCGCAACAAAGAAAGAGTAGCCTCTTTACAAATCTTTTCATCATCAGCAGTAATCAACAAATCATCGACGTACTGAATGTGAGTAGCACCAACAGGTAACACAAAACCGTCAAGCTGAGTTTTCAACGCCTGACTATAGATGGAGGGACTTTCACAATAACCTTGGGGAGCTCTCTTAAACCGGAAGCTTCGGCCTCCTAATGAGAAGCCAAAAATATCCCTGCTCTCCTCAGCAATAGGAATACTGAAGAAAGCATTCTTCAAATCGATGACAGAAAACCTAGCTGCCGAAGCAGGAATCAAAATCAACAAAGCAGTAATATCAGGTACCACAGGAAACTGTGGCACGACAATCTTGTTTACCTCTCGAAGGTCGATCACAAACCGGTACACAGATGGCTGAGAAGCATCAGTACGTTTAAGGACAGGCAAAACAGGACTGTTACAAACATTACCTCTCATTTCCTCAACTACACCCTTCTCATCCAGATCATAGACAATCGCTAAAAGAGCTCTTTCACCATCACTCGAGATCTTGTATTGAGGAATACGAGGTAGCCTAGCATTTGACTTAAGGGTGACAACATAAGGTGGAATTTGCAAAAGACCAACATCATTTGAACCTGTAGCCCAAAGTGTATCAGGAATTCCAGTGGCAAACAATCCTTAGACAAATACATTGGGGAAATCACTTTCTTACCGAGGGTAAGTTGTACTCCTGAAGGAGAACAATGTAATGTCGCATACGATCTTTTCAGCAGGTCCAAAATCAAAAGATTCTCACCACAACCAGTTGTTAGAATAAGTGGAGCTTCCAATTCACAGGGGCCAATGGAAAGGGACAAAGGACTAGAAACCGGATTACGAACTGGGGCGCCTGAAAATCCTACTGAAACATTGGTCAAGCCAGACAAAGGTGCGGCAGGAAGTTTAGAGTGCATAATAGAACTCTTCATTGCACCAGTATCCAAAGGAAAAGGATCTGCCACACCTGATGTAATCACTTCAACATAAGGTCCACTCTGATCTACTGGAACTGACACTACTCCCTCACTTTGTCGTTGGCTGTCCTAGTTATCATTATAACCAGAACTCTCACCTTCGACATAGTAATCCTCAACATAGTACTGGGTAGACTGACCACTCGGAACATTCTGTCTGTGAAAATAATTCACAGAATTCTGTAGGGAAGAGGAACGCTCATTCTGAGGGATCACACCACGTCTCCTACCCCTAGGAGCTTTCTGAAAACCACCACGACCTCTCTGACCAGATACGCCATTCGCACGCTGTAACAAAGCCGGGCAACTATTCTTGTAATTACCTTCCTCTCTGCAATAAGCACACTGATTAGGGCCAGGAAAGAATCGCTGAACAGAGGCGGATAAGCTTGCTGCAAAAGAACTTTCGTCTTTAACTCTTTAGTTTTCTTCTCCACTTTATTCTTCTCATCTTTATCCCTATTCTCGTAATATTGTGCAGTAGCCAATATCTGGGCCGACGAAGAGACAGCCCATGAACTCTCAGAGTCTTTTAACTTATTAGAAAGTTCGGGAAGCAAAGTAAAAACAAATTTATCCACAAACAACCTTTGACCACCCTCCGTACTCATATCCTGACCACTATGATCAATAAACGTCTCTTCAAACCTAGTGAAGAAATCAGATACACTCTCGTCTTTCTTTTGCTTACATGCTGCTAACTTATCCCAATTCACTCGTAAAGCGGGCATCATTGTTTTCATCAGATTAATAATTCTACCTGGTAATTCTGAAACTAAAGGTTCAGGTTTAGCACCTCCCTCCTGTCTACCATCTGCAGCAAAAATAATCGCCCATGTATCACCTAATTCAGCAGCATGATTCTCATGATGAATCTTCGCCCACAAGGGTTGAGGGACTACATTACCCATCAACATAGCGATGTCAACTAAATTCATAATACACGCTTCAACTGTCTGGGACAACTCCTTGTAATAACCAGCAGGATTCTTACGAGGGTCAGGTAAGGTCTGCTTAAAAGCCAAGACCTCTGCTCTCTTCCAAGGCACATGTACCCATATTCGCTGAAAATGAGCCGGAGCGGCCTGAATACCCAAATTTACATTAGCCTGAACTGCTTCTTTCCATACAGGAGGAACTTCTCTCATAGGGTACTATTTCACTTTCCTCCTAACAGAGGAATCAGGTTCATACAATGTCTGAGGCGAAAGTCTAGATCTGAAAGCAAGTATTGTCTCTCCGGCATCTGTAACATCAGATTCCACTATCATCCCTTTAGCAAAATCTGACTGAACATCGAGCACATCCTGCGGAATCGGACCCAACTCGTTATCTTCCCATTCCTGACGCAGAAAAGTACACATTACATCAAAAACATACCTTTGCTTAGGCAGTTCCCACTGAAAGAAAACATCCATAACTGCTGGCAAATCATACCTCGGAGCATTTAAAATCCACCTACAAGCCAACGAATCCAACACTGTCCGTTCATCAGAACTAGTAAGCTGACTACGACTCTGTTTACGTTCCGAAACAGGGGTCATATTCAGTGACCCAAACAATGGTGACAACAGATTAACAACAGTCTTGGTCATTCGTTTTCGAGCAGAAGGGGAAGAAGTAGGCATAAGAACAGGAGAATAAGTATTCTGAGGCAAGGAAGGTGTAGGGACAAGAACAGTAGAAGTCGAAGATGCAGAAGCAGAATGCAAAGGAGTTTGATTCAAAGCTGGTAGCAAGGCTGGCGACCCTAGAATGGATTGCGCAGGAGGAGGCAAAACCATCTGTGGAGCACCGGGTGGCTGAACAACAGCAGGAGGTTAAACAACAAAGGGTGGAACAACCGGGGGTAATAGAGGCGCAGTAGCACCCTGCACATAGGGAGGAGGCAATCTCAGTAAATGAGAGATCAAAGGATCTTTTTCAAGGTCTTCCATCACTTTCGGAGGAGAAGATGGCAAGGGTGGATAACATTTATCTATGGCCATGCAACGCTGTCTATCTAAGACTTCACTCGCACGCTCTTCTCCATCTTCCTTAAACTGTCTAGCAGCTTGTAGTACTGACATATTCTTATCTTTCTTATCTCTCTTGCTTGCTTAATTTCTAGCTGTTTGGCTTCCTTACGCCAAAGGTGGAAAGAGTCAAACATAGCCAGCCGGGCTTTCTTCTTAAATAGCCTAACTTCTAGATTGTCTAAAATCTCTGTTTCAAAACTACCATGTGGGGGCCATTGCAAAACACCATCTTTTTTCGTGTAGCGGAACCATACTTCATTATAAGTAATGGGACCCACTCCATGTTTAGAATATAGCTCATAAGCCGGAGTTCCAACCGGAGGTATCGGACATGAATCCTCCAATCGGGAATCCCTGTTACTACCACAAACAAACCAATTACCAAATTTACCAAGACCAGGCATCTTGCTCACTAGTCTGGTTTCAAACTTCAAAGGGAATGAAAAAATGATACACTCGTAAATATACAAGCCCTTCGGCTTTGGGTACTGCAGCAACCAAATCAAAACAAAGGAACCAAACAAAGTCGCGGGAGCGACCCACTTATACTTAACCAAATATCTGTCACGCCACCAGAAGACCGTCTATTGTCTCGCTTTACAAACATCAATCGGAGGGTCCAAGACAAGGCGACAGTCAGGGCAGCAGTCCTTCGTAGCCGTTGGAAAGCGGGAAGCCTCGCAGAAAAGACCGTTGGTCCACGTCAACATGCAGGGGTCGATGAAGTGGGGGCCCTCCTCCAGAATTTCCTCATGTGGCTCAGCACAATCTTCGGGCTTGGACCGGTACCACTGAAGTTGTCCCACGTTGGCCACGCCAACTGAAGAACCGGGTTTTCAAATACCCAGCGGTGCCAGGGACACGCCCAAAGTCCTCTGGGTTCCCTTGCCTTGGTACACAGAGACACGGAATACTTCTAGGTGGCGTCAGAGATCAAATGTATTAGCTGCAGCTAGTAGCAGAAATTCCAGCAATACAACACGGTGTACAACTCAGGAAACTGCTCAATTTTACAAAGGCGAGACATCCCTATTTATACACAAAAAGGTACATTTAAAATGCACGCCCCTGCACCAAAATTCAACTAATAGAAAATAGATGACATCACACAGCATCATACAGTAAAGCTCATTTTACAGTGTCCCAACCCACAAGTTAATATTTAGGCATCTCTAAATAATAATCTGGAAGGCCCGGACAAACCCTTAATTGAAAGCGTAACCCATGAAATGAAGAAACAGTAAAGAAAATTAGTTTCAGATAATGTGCAAGATAACAGAAACGTAAAGAAACTTAAAAGTTAACAAATGTCTTGAATGGTGATTGGGAAAGTGGATAACGATCTTGCAGGGAAATTGGCTTGGCAGGGTCAATTCCAGGTGAAAGGCCAGCTTCTGAAATTAACTCCAGCGCACGAAGAAACCCTTAGTTAATGTATACATGACCCACAAAAGGTCAGACTGCTTTGCTCGCAGACTAACTTCTGAGGCCTACGTAAAAGGCAACACCAGATGGCAGTCACGACGCATGGCAAAAACCCATGTTTAGAAAAGAAAGTCGTAAGGAAAGAAACAATTTAGATATTGTTTAGGATAAGATATGTGCAAGGAAACTAAAGGTTAACAAGGTCCTGAACAGTGATTGAAAAACTCAGACAACGATCAGCTAGTGAAACTGGTTTTGCAAAAGGTCAGTTTTAGGTGAAAAGGGTCACTCCCTCTGCAGTTCATTCAGAGTCAGAAAAACCCAAGTTAATATATGCACGAACTCAGAAGGCCAGGCCACTTGTTCGTTGGGCCTACTTCACAGGACTATGTGAGGGCAAGACTAAAATGGAGTCAGGTTTGAGAATTACAGAACCACAGAGGGGAGTTGTTTTTTGTCAATATATATATAGTCCGTGCATTGTCTTCCGTGTGCAAACTGTGAGCTGTCTTTGTGCAAGTGGAACTTTGGTTTGGTAATATTTATGGTCGTTTGGATCTACGCGACCAGACACGAGACCCTTTCCGAAATTGAAACTATTTTGAGGTCAACGTCACCACAAGAGGATCCTTACCGGAGTTTTCTTCGGCGTTCGTGTTCTCTGGAAGGAGAAATTGACGTTTGACCCCTGTCAGACGTTTGGATTGTACCGGAAGTGATTGCGTCCTCGCGGAATCGACGTCGGAAAATATCGAGAGACGCCGGAGGCGAGTGAAGGCGCTGCACCTGGGTCGAAGAATTCATCGGAAGACAGGCGGAAAGCAACGCGGCATCGGGGCAATACGGTATTTTGTGCTAAATTACATTTACCGTTTTTCTGTCCAAAATAACATTATCGCTAAATAACATGTCGGCAGACAGCGTGAGTGATAGGGAGGCGAGAGCCACGACCATGTTCTCAGATGAGCCCCTAGTGCTAACATCAATGCCCAAAACACCCCGAACCCACAAGGGGGACCCAACACGAAAACACTGCATGTCAAGGTTAAGATCCTGGAAAAAAAGTCCAGCCAGGAAAAAAGCAAATGGTGGGAGGCTAAGTCCTTACAGAAATACATCGAAGTAAACCGGATACCGAGGGGACTTAGAATTCTAACTTCACCCATATACGAAAATCCTAATCCGGAACTTATGAGGGAGTGGGCAGACAGCAATCTAGAGGCGTCAAGGCGATTGGTATTGATTTTAATTAAATACGCAGAAATTGATCGAACCAAACTGCTGGACGAGATTGCTAGTTTATATGAGGAATGGATGTATGATGTGACAACGCATACTGTTACCACGCATACCTTTACAACGCGGTATTTACAACGAATACCGTTACAACGCATAGCGCTTAGAGGTGCTGGATAGTGGTAAGTATAATTTTATATTCCAACTCCAGTCCCCGTGGACACTAGGGAAGGTGTGGGATATAAAAGAACGAAGCTTCTGGTGGAAATGAATGCCCAATTGAAAAAGGAAGAAGAAAAAATAATAACCAAAAAGACTTACAAATTTGCCAGAGATAGGCAAGATTATGATCTAGGACAAATCTTCACCTTTTCAAGGTAGTATGATGGTATCCGTAAGGCAAAAGGTGGTACCACTGGAGACATCCATACAAAGACTCAGGGCAGACGCAATTACAAACAAATACAATCCAACGCAGAGGAATCAGGGGCATCTGATTTCAGTTCAGGCCCAGGAAGCGATACAGATTCTGAACAGAGGCAGATGGGAGGTGTAAATGTCGGCAAAAAACCATCACCGGGTGAAGAGATCAGTTTTTTATGCAAGGAGCGCCTCCAAACTTTAGGACCTGGGACGAGAAAGTACTACGGAGAAAGTGGAAAAACTACGTCCGCAGGAGGAGACGCAGGGCGAGGGTGCAGGCAGGGCCAAACAAGCAATGGCCCGCCAAAAAAGAAGGGCTGGGGCAGGGGTCAATGGCAGAAGAAATAACCAGCCACTCCCAACAAACAATTATTAACCTCACCAACGTAACCCTTTCAGCCAAGGAGGAAAATATCTTGAAGCTGGGGTTATCCTTTGCACCTAGAACTAATCTAAACTACGTTGCCACTCGCACTGATTTCTACAAAGCCACCTGGAAACTAAAGCTGAAAAAATGTCATCTATTGAAAGCTAATGAAATGGGAAATAACAATATAGTTGACACAAATGCGTCCTTAACTCAAGAACTTAATACACTATGGACGAATGATGGAAATGACAGTTTGACTATGAAACAGAATGGAACATCTATACCGGGATCACGTGAGTCCCCGATATTATCTACAAATACTAAACCTCTCACCCCGTTCAGACCCTCATCTACCTTTTGCCCTTTCATGCAACGGGATTCCATAGACGTATTCCATGAGAATATTGTCAGTGACCTGACGGAACTACATAGCAAAGTCAGCAAAATGAAATACAAAGATGACCAATGAACATCTGACTATGAGGCCTTGGTACAAAAACTTAAAGCGAACAACAATATCATTGTTCGCCCCAGTGACAAGGGCGGGAACATTGTGCTTCTCAGCAAGACCATCTATGAGAAGGAGGCATTTCAACAGCTGAACAACAGGGATCATTATGAAAAACTAAAAGGTGATGTTGTAAAAAATATGCAATTTGAATATCATAAATTGTTGTTAAAATGGAAAACGGCAAAATTACTGGCTGAATCAGAGTATAATTTTCTGAAAAATGATTTTCCGGTAATACCATCTATGTACTTTATTCCTAAAGTACATAAAGACATTAACAACCCCCCTGGCAGACCTATCATCTCTGCCAGAGGTAGCCTACTGGAAAAAACGTCGGTATACATTGACTTTTTCCTGCAGAATTATGTGAAGGGCTTGGATTCTTATGTTAAGGATACAGGTGACTTTTTGCTTAAACTTTCCACTATACAGATACGTGAGGGCGATTGGCTAATTGCCCTTGACGTAACATCCCTTTATACCAGTATCCGCCATGAGGACGGCATTGCGGCAATACATTATTTTCTTAAGAGAAGGGATCCTGTTTTTCATGAACATAATGCAATGTTGATACAAATGCTTGAATTCTGTCTTGAACACAATGTTTTTATGTTCAGTAATTTACTGTTTAACCCTTTCGATGCTGATGACGAGCTCAGCTCGTCATCACCCACGGGTGTCGTGTGCTGATGACGAGCTGAGCTCGTCATAGTGCCACTAAAATGGCATTTTCCAGCACACAGCGGGAAAACGCCTAGCAGCCAAGAGGTTAGACAACTACAAGGAGTTGCTATGGGGCCAGTTTCTCCCCAAGCTTTGCATGTTTGCACATGGGAGCTTGGGAGGAACTGGTCCACCATACGCAATTTGAGCATGAAATGAGACATCATGTCATTAGTTGGCATAGATTCATCGATGATCTTTTTGTGGTATGGAGGGGGAGCAAGGAAGAAGCACTGTTGTTTATTGATCATCTTAATGACAATGTTCTAAATATACATTTCACAGGGGAACTCAGTCAACATCAGGTCCCTTTTCTGGATACCTTAGTTTATGTACATGACAACAAATTACAAACTAAGTTGTATCGTAAAAAAACAGCTGGAAATACAACACTCCATGTTGATAGCGCACACCCACGCCACCTCATCATGAGTATTCTTTATGGTGAAATGCTGCGACTCCGTAGACTATGCAGTACGGAGAAAGATTTAGCTGAAGCACAGAATGCCAGCTCCATCAGGTTTCGTGACAGGGGTTATTCCCAGAAAATTATTGATGAAGCCATCCACAAAAGTAAAGCCTTGGATCGCCTCTCTTTGCTAGCAAAATCTAACTCCCTGGCGACCATGGAACCAGGCACTATTACAGTGGACTCTGCAAGTAATTCTAAGACTGAAGCATTTAGAATTATTACTGGTTTCTCCTCCCAACATCAGGAAGTAAGATAAATTATCAATAAGAATTGGCCCATTGTTTTAAAAGATAACATCATTGGAAACAAATTACCCAAGCGAGCCTCTGTAACATACAGTAGGGCCCCAAATATGAGAAGCAGACTGGTGGACACCGGACCAGAAGTACTTGCAAAAACATCGTGGTACCATACTAGAGGAGGTTTCTACAAATGCAAGTCTTGTGAGGCATGTACCCATGGGGTGAACTGCACAAGTTATCAGGATGGATTCAGTGACAGGCAGCACAAAATCAGTAAAACATTAACATGCAAAACTGATTTTGCAATATATATTTTGGAATGTCCTTGCCCACAAAAATATTTGGGCGGTACAAAGCTGCCTGTCCATAAAAGAATCCTACAACACTTGAGGGCCATCACGTCAGAAGATAATACTTACCCTGTGGCGCGTCATTTTAGAACCCACCACAATAGCGACAACAAGGACCTAAAATATTTTGTGGTTGACTCTATCATGCCAAGCAGAAGAGGAGGCGATATAGAGGCGAATCTGAGGAAATTAGAGACAAGATATATCTCACAAATGAATAGCAAACAGCCTAATGGTTTAAATATAACGGAGGACCTATATACTTGTTTACATTAGAATATTAATATATCATATGTGCAATATCTATCAGTCCATAATACAGTATTGTGGTTAGAAGAACCCATATATAGTTTGTCATCATCTATTTAAAAGCAAAAGGATTAAGTAGATTTTATTATCTTATTTATTTCCTAACTTACAATGGATTTTAATAATTGTAAATAGAGGTTTTAATGCTTATAAAATGATCTTCTAAGTAGTAAAGTTTCACTGAATGATGACATATAGACTCTTTACCATCTATGTCTATGAATAATCTTGAGTCCACATCAGACATTATTAAGGGACTGTTATTTATTTTTCTCTTTCCTACAATACTGTTTACAAACACGGGGATATTCTTTTGAACTACAGGAAAATTATGGATTTTTATAAATTGGTTTTATAGTATGATGGACCTTCGCTGCAACACTGGATGTATAATATGTGTATAATATGAGACAATGTAAAATGTAGTATTATTGCTATTTGTATTTGGATCAAGGCTCTTTTGGATACACATGTTGTTATATCTAGGCATGATTTAACCCTATGGATTTCAAATGTACGATAATGGATCAAATGTATTTTACTATGTATATATCCCTTTGATACTGTTACTATCTTGCTCATTGATTTCGTGACATATACTAAGCAAATACTCTATGTGCAAGTGGAACTTTAGTTTGGTAATATATATATATATATATATATATATATATATATATATATATATATATATATATATATATATATATATATATATATATATATTCACTGAAAAAACCATAGGTTATAGGCCATATATAGTTAGGGATTAGCATTTACAAAACCTTATTTTACTCACACAAAACCATTGAAATTCGCATATATAGTTAGTTGCACTACTGATGATGTCACATATTACATCATTCATGACATGGTCAGTGACATCACTGATGACATCACTGATGACAACTCAAATGACATCACTGACAACATCACTGATGACATCATTCATGTGATAATACGATCAACCTCTTCAGACTCTAATATAACCTTAGATACACTCAGAGTAAACAGACACTCACAGATTGTCACTCATCCACGGAGTTACTCATACACCTAGTCAGTCATGCAAAGAATCAATCACACCTCCATTTCCTCAACTATACAGTTATACACACCTTACTTATTCAAACATATTCTAACACATATTTACTCTCTTATACAATCACTGATACAAGTTTTCAATGATCCATGCAGCCACTCACACATTCACTAGCTCTTATACACAGTAATTTATATATGTCAACTCTCACATGTACTGTGTTTTACATATGTACTTACTTTGACATGTAGCACTGAGATAGCCATTCACTCACCAATACACTCATGCACACAGACAACCACCCATACAGCTGTTTCCACATGCAGTTTTGAACCCATACATCTAGTGAATCAACTGTTCATACATCTATGCACAGAGTCACACACCTCCCAGACACCCACACACACACACTCACTCTCCCATACAAATACTTGGGCAACCAATCAATAACCCATATAGTTACTCATATAGCACATGCAGCAGTTTACAGAACAACAGCTATAACAATGCACAAATTAAGACAGTTTAGTCACTAACCCATGCACTCAGTGAGACACATTTAATCACTCTCTCATACAGTCAGTCATGCACCTACTAAATCCTTCATCCAGACACTTATACATCCACTCATTCTTCAATATGTAAGACATATTTTAACTTTACAGAAACATACAGTCACTGGATGATGTCATCAGTGATGTCATTTGAGTTGTCATCAGTGATGTCATCAGTGATGTCACTGACCATGTCATGAATGATGTAATATGTGACATCATCAGCAGTGGATTGCGGGTGCGCGATATATAGTTAGGCAACTAACTATATATGCGAATTTCAATGGTTTTGTGTGAGTAAAATAAGGTTTTGTAAATGCCAATCCCTAACTTTATATGGTCTATAACCTATGGTTTTTTCAGTGAATTTTCAAGGTTTTGTAAATGCTAATTCCTAACTATATATGGTCTATAACCTATGGTTTTTTCAGTGAATTTCAATGGTTTTTTAATAGCAAATATCAAAAGCTGTAAAATGTATTCTTCTTTTAATCGAAAAATATATTTTATATGTTTTTAATATAATTTTTTTATGTATATATTTTTTTAATTATTTTTTTTTGTTTCACTACCGGTCCGTGCACCGGGTAGCTTCCCGTTAGCTCAATTTGGTGCCGCGACCCGGTCCGCGAACCGGTAAACGTTCCGTTAGCGCAACTGCCGCGTTAGAAAACCTCGTGACGCGTCGCGTAAGCGCGACGTATCGCGTTGCCGCGTGATGCGTCTTATGACGTGCTGCGTTAGCGCACCCGGAAGCGCTCAGGAGCGCTGCAGAGCGCGACGCGCAGCACCCCGGAAGCGCTCCGGGGCACGGCCCGGGGCGCGTAACGTAAGCGTAACAGGTCATGTGACCTGAAAATAACACTTTTTATTGGTTCTGAACCTTTTTTTTTCAAAATGATGAAAGCCCCCACCTTTTTACTTCATTCTTACTTTCTACTTCCAGAGAGCAAGACCTGTTTTTTAGAATGGCTTCTATTTTAGCTGCAGCTGGTGCTTCTCAGCAACCACCACCACCACCACCACCAAAAGGACCACCTCCAACACTGGACTTTGGTGTAGAGGAAGATAATGAGGATGAAGAGGAGGAGGAGGAAGAGCAAGTAAAGCAGTTCCTGACAGAAACACCATTGCAGAGCCATTCCCAAGCACAAGTAAGGGATCTTGCTGCCAACCCCCCAAATGTCATCCCCAGCACCTCCAGTGGACAAAGCTCATTCGCCGGACCAGAAGGCTGAGAAATGGTCTACAATTTTCAAACTCCTTTTGAAAACTACAAAATAGTTTGTATATATTGTGGAGGAACTATCAGTTTTGGAGAAAAGAGTATTACTTTGATTATCCGAGCTGGAGAAAATCATAAATGCAACAAGAAGACAAAACATTGATTCCTTTTTATTTTTTTTTGCTCCTGTTGAGACATGTTCTAACCCTGCTTTTTTGTTATTTCCCCTAAAAAAACACACAAAAAACACAAATTTTTTTCAAAAATCCTAAAAAATCAAAAAATTGTTCTGAAAATTAATAAAAAACAAGAAAAAGAATAAAAAAAAACAGTTCTTTTCAGAACTACATTCCATTTATATCAAAATTGCTAAAATTTTTACACCCTGTCTTTCTTTTTTTCTCTTTGTTGCGCTTCCCGGAGCGCTGCCCGGTTGAGGTACCGGGCGCTCCCCCTGCGATTTTTATTTTTTTATTTTTTTTATTTTTGGCCTATATGAGCGTCCTAAGCCTGCCTCAGAAAACCTAGAGGGTTAGGAAGTGTCTACTGTGCCCCCTTCTACCCATTCCCAACGTTTTTTGTCCTCCATCTTGTGTCTCAATTCTACCGAAACACAAAATGGGGGACTCCCGTAACGCTACCGGTACGCGTACCGGGGCGCGCACTGGTAAGCGCTCGATAAAAAAAGGTGGTAAAGTAATTTACAGAAAAACCACTGGAGACACTTTCCTCAAATATAGAATAGGCCCTACTACATAGCAGTCCCTACCATTTACCCAAATTTGGTGGTATTCCATTGAGCCATTTGGGCTGTAGCCCTGTCTAAATATCCTGAGGTAAATTACATGACAAAAACACATATGAAACTGTTTGAATTTTTAACCAATTAAAATGTTACTTACATTTTGTACTTTTATGTGCTGACATTTGATTGGTTAAGTACAAGAATATATATAAAAAATGAGAGGGAAACACAGCCATTTTGACTAACACTACCTAAGGTACATTTGCAAAAGAATTTGACAGATAACTTCAACTACTTTGAAGAAGGTAAGTTGTTAATTTGAAAGGAGAACTATGTTATGCACTTTAAATTAATTTGGGAAAACGTTTTCAGATAGTTATATCCTGTCCCTCTGTAAGAGTTAGACATTGAGATAGGCTTGACTATTATAAATATGGATTGATTTAGGCTTCTGTGGTATAATTATGAATTTACTTAGGCTTCTTCACAGGCACTTTTTAATAGTTCTACTTCCTGCCTGAAACCATACAGTGCCCAAAGATAACTTCTCTGTTATAAACTCACAAGTACCTGTCTGAACTTAAACCAAACAGTGCCCTATCTCTACTGATATATTTTTTTAATGCAATTTACAGCAAGAAAATGGAAGCACAACAGAATGAAAATAAAATTTCATTTCAAATTAAGATTGAAAACAATCCTAACGAAGAAAAAGAAGAAATAGACTTTTTGGATGACACTGTAGACGAAGAATTAATTAAATGTGTTGATGAATGTGAATCATGGAATGAAAAGGAAGACATACCAGATGAATTAATGTTGCAAATTCTTTTAGATTTTGAAAAATCAGAACAATAAATTTCAATTTTATAAGTTAAAATTGTTTGAGACATTATTCTTTTTTATTTGAAAATGCTGAAAAAGTACCCCAAAAGATATAATATAAAGTGTGACTTAAAATATACTGTGCAACTTTTTTGTGTTACATAGTAAGTTTGCTCATAGTTACTTCCTTTCTCCAACTATATTATCTCCAATGTGTATTTAACATCTCTTTATCATCTCCTGCCTCCATATTGTTTCTGCTTTCCTGACACACTATGGTATGAATTCCATATACCACAATAACTTCTGAAACAACATGCAAGATATCTACAAAGGAGACAGTGTATATTAATTTTTTGACTCTGCATTGGTACCTACATGTTGCTACTTAAATAAAAAAAAAATGAAAAAAAAATGAAAAAGAACAATCAATAAACATACAATATTTGAAAAGTCTTTCATTCTTTTTTCCCCATAGTACGCTCCCCGGACCGCTTCCCGGTGCACGTACCGGGCACTCCCCACGCCAAAAAACCGAAAAAAATTATTTTATTTTTTTGCCCCGCGGGGCCCTTTTAAAGCCCCCACATCAAACCTAGGGGGTCAGGGAGGATCTACTATGCCCCCTTATGGTCATTTCCCCCCTTGTTTTGGCCACCTCTTGTGTCTCGATCCTACCGAGACACAAGATGGCGGCCGCTCCGGACTGCTTAGAATGTTTACAGACACCCGAGAGCCAATCCGCTTCTCCTCGCATAGTTCCGTTACGCGTCTGGTACGCGAACCGGGGCGCTTACCGGGACGCTGTCCCAGATATATATACTTTTTTGAACCTAAAATACTCAAAATCCACTTGAGCACATATCTTGAAACCTAGCAAAGGCACATCGGACTACCAGTCCCTACAATTTTGCCAAGTTTCATAGAAATCCATTCAGCTGTTCGAGCTAAAAGTGAGTCCAACCGCCCTATGGAAAACTCAATGTTAAAAACACGTTTTGGGACCCCCCTTTTTACTCGGACCCCACTTCACGAAACCCCTCCAAACTTTCAGGGGACGCTCAGAAACAAAATGTGCCATTTTCCTGAAAATTTCAGCCAATTCCATCCTTCAACGCCAAAGTTATTCAACATAGAATTTTCAGAAATCCCTATTCAAAAAAATCCGAACTATATATACCTACTGGTGACCGCCAGTAGGTAATATATATATATATATATATATATATATATATATATATATATATATATATATATATATATATATATATATATATATATTCGGTACGTAGTCGTCCAAACACAGCCCACTCAGCCGAGCAGAAGGATGAAGCGAGACCCAATTCTTTGGTGAAATTATTTTATTGCCCAACACCAGTCAGCCATGACGCGTATCGGCTACCAAAAGCCTTGATCACAAGCCTTGATCACATGCAGCAATCCGTAACTTGTCCTCTGCAGCTTAGTCGACGCCACTCCTAAGCAAATACGGACATGGACCAAAGGATTCCGATGCCAATTATTTTATTTGTGCTTCTCTACCGCCATAACGTTTCGGCTCTAAGGAGGCTTGATCACAGGACAATGTGAGTGAATTCACCAATCATTTTTAAAGTGACTGTGCATTGGATACAACTGATCATGTGAAATAGACATGGAAGGCATACTAGTTTATCGCTGTGAGGCATAAACAGTAATTCTGACCGAGGGGGAAATGTAAAATATTAGCAGCTACATCACTGTGCAAAACTACAAAAATGTGTGCAAATTTGCAAGTTTGTGCAAATTGCCGCTGTAAATACCACTGTATAACGAGGTATAAAAAAGTATATACAAGGTTGAATCCAAGGTTAATATACGCAAATTGTAATGATGCTGAGTTTAAAGGCATAATTTATATTAGCAAACAATCCTAGGATAAATCCTTAATACATGTCTAATACATGTTGAATCCTGGTAGTAAACTACATCATAGTAGAATAACATGATCCACCATCCTCTATACATTGGTTAAAACAGATACCCCTCAGAACAGCAAATGCCAGTTGCGAATGGTTGTATCAAGTGCATATTAGCTGCAACTACTGAATTCGATTTCCAAAACAATTCTGAGATAAATCCCCATAGTGTGTCCTATTGCTGTCTTCCTAAATAAATTTAAATGATTACTACATGATCAAAATCCTAAAAAGTTGTGCAAAAAATAGTGCAAGTGTCAAAGTGCAAAATGTTACTTAAAAATACCTATTTTACATACGGGTAGTTAATAACATACTCATGGGTGGACTGAGCCCAGTCATACCCCTCCAACATGTTAGAACTTCTTATTGATACGGGTTGTGTGGGAGCAGTACAACCTGGTTATTCAATACCAAAACAAGAGCAAAAATCCTATGCATATAGCATGCACAGGAATTCGTAGACCACACAAATATAAGGCGCCAAATACTGTAATAAATTGACAGATATCTATTTTGCATAAATCATAAATAAATTACTTTTCAAAGAACAAAGGTTGCGCGCGGAAAAGAAAAGGGAGGGTAGTGGGAGGTGAAAGTATGACTCAAAGAATGAAGGGGATAAATTCAATATTTTACACATGCTGGTATTAAAGACCAGTGATTACAAGCCTGTCCATCTTAAATTTACAAGTAATCTGTAAATTTTAATTGTGCACCCAATGCAGTTTCCAGAAATATGACAAAAACAATATAGGTACAGGTCTTGGTTAATAGAGCGCCGACTGTACTGTCAGGGATTCGGACCTTAGCTGGGAGTCTTCTTCAGGACTGTATGTAGCAACCTTGCCTGGAGCCAAGCCTGGCATTACAGGTGTACTGTATCCAAGGAGGAGCGTTTCACTGGCCCAATGTCGCCAGAAACGTATTAACAGGTGAGCATCTTCACCCTTCTATTCCTAAACAAGGACTGGTTTCCTTCCTTAGCTCGGGGGCCAATCGACGAAACCTCCAGCCATCTCAGTCGGCATCCCGCAACTGATGCCGACTGAGATGGCTGGCGGTTTCGTCGATTGGCCCTCGAACTAAGGAAGGGAACCAGTGTGATAACACAAGGGGGAGTTACCGTGATCAAAGGAATGGTCCGCCATCAGATTATATATATATATATATATATATAATCTTGAGTATGTATATATATATATATATATATATATATATATATATATATACATATATATATATATATTTTTGACTCCATGACTTATCACGATGCTGCACTTTAAATAAATATGGATTTCTGGAAAAGCGCACTTGTTTGAGAACTTTTGATTCCTGGCATATCGAGGGGAGTGCATTTTACGTAGCGTTGCTACGCATTGTGGACCTGCATATATATATATATATATATATATATATATATATATATATATATATATATATATATATATATATATATATAATCTGATGGAAGAGACGCCTACTCAAGTCTCTAATGGCACAGATATATTGCCTATGCAGGAGACACTGACCGTATTATTATTTATTTATTTATTTTTGAAAACCTTTATTTCGATTAAAGCAATACAGTTGCAGGCCTACAACCACAGGGGCTGGCCATTGCTAAAACGAAACGGAAACACAAAATTACATTGTTACACAGCTCTTCAGCCAACAGCCCGGGGCCCGGCAGCGATTCCACAAGTATTCTGAAAAGTCCTGTGGTGGTAAGCAGGATAAATTCAAAGTTTCACATTTTACATATATATAAATAAACAATAAAAATAAACTGAAAAAAATAGCGAGGCAAAAAAAGGACCATACAGTAAGTGTCCGTCCCCCAGGGGGGGTTGGGGATGGGGGGGGGGAGCCGTATCGGAAAATTATATGTACAGTGTAGATAAAGGAGATCTTGGGAGGTGGGGGCCGGGAGCGAGTGATCACAGCATCAGAAAGAATATGCACCAAACAAGGAATGTGCAGTTACAGGGACAGAGGTATTTCAGGGACATCCACAAGAGGAGGGGTACAGATCTCCCCGCGGTATGGGTTCCATTGGTTCCATATTCTCCCCCACTTCTTAGGTCTACCACGTGCAACATAAATGGTTTGTTCCCTAAACATGCACCAATCCATGTTTTCTTCCCAAGCTGAAATCGTAGGTGCCCTTTGGGATCCCCATAGTTGTGCTATGTCCCTCTTAGCTACCATGTTTCCAAGGATAGCCCATTGCATCTGTGCCACATTATATTCGTTTGGTTCCCATACATTCAGTAAACAGCGTCGGGCCTCCGGCAACAACGACACTCCCGTAACCTCTTCCATGACAGCATGCACACGATTCCAAAACACCACCACATCCGGGCACTCCCATATAATATGAAGGAAGGTAGCAATCAAACCACACTCGCGCTTGCACAACCCATCCACAGAATAACCCATACGCAACAGCCGGGGACCTGTGATATAGATACGATGTAGGATTTTTAATTGCACCAGCCGGAGACGGGCTGGAATCGCGACCTCTTTAGGAGAAGATATCGCAGCCTGCCAATCTTCATCGTCCAACTCCAGTCCATCGCCGGCCCGAAGCTGCAAAAGCAAATCCGACCGATCGTTAATACGTTTTTTGTATATTAGGGAAATGGTGCTATCCGGGACGTGCCCATCAAGCACTCTGTCTTCGAGAGGAGAAGATTCCGGGATAATGGTCCCGGCCGGGAAAACCGAACCACGTGCGTCACGGATCTGTATATAACGGAAATGCTCCTTATCACTAAGCGCATATTCCGATTAAAGCTCGTCAAAAGCCTTGACCCTGTACTTGACCCAGAGATCCCCGACCCTACTAATACCAATGAGGTCCCACTTCTCGAAGCCCTTCGTAGTCCAAAGACTACCCAATCTCTCCGCAGCGTAAAACGGGGCAGCTCTAGTCAATCTGTCCGACCACCCCATAGCTGCATTTGCGCTACGCCACACCCGCACCGCGACCCCGGTGGGTCCAGTCAGTTTCTTTCCAGTCGATTTGGAATATAGCGCCCTGTTATAGTTCCCTCCCGGCAGCTGCCATTTGTCCATTTCAAATGCAGGATTCGAAACAGGGCCGTACATTGCATGATTAATTGCACTTAATTCGGATGCCCAGTTGTACCGTTTAATGTCTGGCAGCGCCCCCATCGTACCAAGGCAAAGTCAACTTCGCTAGGGCAATACGGGGACGCCCGCCCCATATCAACTTTCTCTGTAGGCTCTCAATCTCGCGAAAGTAACTGGCTGGTACAAAATCAAGCGTATTTTGGAGGGCATACAGGAATCGGGGTAGGGACATCATCTTGAAAAGAGCTGCCCTTCCGACTGGGGACAGCGGCAAGCCGCACCAAGCTGTCACGTTGGATTTAAGCCCGAGAAGCGGGGGAAGCAGGTTCCGTTCATACCGAACCGCGGGGTCTAGTGATATAAAGATCCCCAGATATTTAAAACCGGCATATGTGATCGGTATTGGGCAGACATGTGGCAAGGGGGGTACTTCCCTGGTGAGTGAATAAATTCTAGATTTAGCCCATTGATAACTAGACCAGAGTTCTTCCCAAACGAACTAAGTACGTCAAACAGTACCCCCAGTGACTTCCGAGGGGAAGTGAGATATAACAGAATGTCTCCTGCATATAGCGATATGCGGTCTTCGAAGTCGGGGGACCACCTAATGCCTTTAAGCAACGGTTCCCACCGCAGCCAAGCTGCAAGGGGTTCTAAGGCAAGCGCGAAGAGCAATGGAGATAGATGGCACCCCTGTTGCGTACCCCTCCCAAGAACAAAGGATTCCGAGACTCTGCCGTTAACCACCACCTGGGCCAGCGGTTCCTCATACAGGAGTTTAACCCAACAGATAAACCCGGGGCCTAAACCGAATTTCGCGCGGGCCGCCCCCAAATATGGCCATTCCACAGTATCGAAGGCCATCGTGGCATCCAAGGAGACCAAGATAGCCGGCTCGCGCAACGACTCCGCTCTCGCCAGGACGCCAAGGAGACGGCGCAGGTTAAGCGCGGTGTTACGGTGGGGAATAAACCTGGACTGATCCGGGTGTATCAGGTCACCGATCACCTTTATCAGCCGGTTTGCCAGAAGTTTTGCTAAAATCTTAGGTTCGGCATTCAATAGCGATATCGGTCTGTATGACGCACATAGGTCCCGGGGTTTCCCTTCGTTATGAATAACAACAATGGACGCTAGTCTCTGATCTCGGGGAAGGGACCCGACATCTCGCGATTCTAGAAACATCTAACGGAGGTGCGACGCCATTTTGTCGGGACACAACTTGTACAGTTCGATGGGAATGCCATTCGGGCCCGTAGCTTTCCCCGAGCGAATGGAGCGGATGGCGAGCGCTATTTCATCGTTGGAAAATTCCGCCTCCATAAGCTCTTTGTTCGAATCAGACAAGCTAGGCAATTCGATATCTCAAAGCAACAAGTGCGAGTCCTCCTCCAGTCTGTCTGAGACTGGCGCATACACCTTTTGTAAATGGTGTGCGAAACCCTCCACTATCTCAACAGGATCCACAACTCGCACTTCATCCGCTCTCTCAATAACAGGCACAACACGATTCTGTCTTTCCCTTTTATCCAACCAGGCAATCAGTTTCCCTGCCTTGTCTCCAACATCATACAGTCGCCCCTGTTGCTCACGACTCATAGCCTTAGCCGCATCAGTCACCAGAGCTCTATAATCAAACTGTTTGAGGGATAAAGCGTGTAATTTATCCTGTGTGGCTCCAGATTGCAGCTCTTCTTCCAAGTCAGTGATTTCAGTCTCCAGTCGTACAACCTCCTCATTCTTACTTTTCTTTGCACAAGCAATCAGCGACAAAGTTTGGCCACGGATTACCATCTTGAAAGCCTCCTATAGTGAAATGGAGGAAGACACTGACCCCACATTTTCAGCGAAGTAATGATCCACAGACTTAACCACACCAGCCCTAGTTCTGGGATTGTGAAGGTGCCAGGGATTAATCGGAGCAACTCGACCCTCCGCTCCCAGCTGTATATCAATAGGGAGCCAAAGTGGGGAGTGGTCCGAGATACCCCTGGGAAGGTGTCTAACTTCTCCCACCGAGACGGCCTGTGCCGCAGGGACAAGGACATAATCGAGCCTGACAAGGCTCCCATGTGCGCCCGAGTGAAAGGTGTATTGTGCCTGTCAATGCTGCCCAGCATCCAACAATCCACCAGACCCAGTGTTTCCAGGAAGTTACCAAGCCAAGATTGTGATCTCGCAAGATCCCTGGGGGGGCTGCGGTCCTCCCTACCACAAACAACAGAATTAAAATCACCACCCACAACCAAAATACCTTCGGGGAGCCCCCAACACCACTTTTCCCAAATCGGAAAACGTCATAGTTTGTAAACCTGGCGGGACATACACAGAGAGTATGGAGATCGTCTTCCCCTCCCACCTGCCCATGATAGCAGCATATCGTCCCTTATCGTCAAGTATAGTATCGTCTATTTCCAGGGGGAGGGAGTTCCTGACAAGAACGCCAGCCCCCCTCGACCCAGTAGTGAATCCCGAGTGCGCTACCAGAGGATAACCCCGCCTATTCATTGCATAGCATGTGTTCCCTATCAAATGTGTTTCCTGTAACAGAACTACATCAGGGGAAAGACGTTTCAAGTACTGCAATACTATCCCCCGCTTTATCCTGTCTCCCAGACCGTTAACATTCCAACTTAGCACCCTCAGCCGGTGAACAACCTTTACAAAAATTTTTTACAACGCACTACCATTACAACGTGGTCATTACAACGCAAACCATTACAACGCATTGCGCTGGGGGGCGCTCTAGGATAGGGAATAAGTTTAATTTACTATCCAACACCTTCCCTAGTGTCCACGGGGACTGGTGTTGGAATAGTAAATTAAACTTTTGACTATCCAGCACCCCAAAGCGCTATGCGTTGTAATGGATTGCGATGTAAAAACTGTGTTGTAAAGGCTGGCGTTGTAATAGCCTGCGTTGTAATGTCATACATCCCCCTCAGCCCCCTACCCCCCATCCCAAAGATGAAGACAGATTCCCTCCCATAAAAAAACGGACACCAAAGTCAAAATATGCAGTAATACATAGCCTCGAAACAAACAAATGTAAAACAAAGTTCCCCCCACCACCCCCAAAGAAACTCTCTGAACACCCCCCCACCCTGCACCCCTGCGTTAGACCAAAAAGCCACCCCAACTTGCAGTGTGCCTGTCGCCCCAATATGAAACTAATCAACAAAAAGAGAAAAGACCCCCGAAGGAGGAAGAGTCCCGGTTCCCCTACCGCCTCTGGGTATTTACGAATATATATACAACTCAAAAAGTCATCGAACCACTGCTGCAAAGTCCATACAGTACGCATGCCGGTCGGCACTCACTCCTCCTGCACCAATGGGCCACCGTCAGCGCCTCCCGATTGCTCCGAGCGATCTCGATGCGTTGGTAGAGTATCAGTCACTGACGACCTCGGGCCGGTCAAAGAATAGCGCCCGTTCATTGTATTCAATAAGTAGTCGGGCAGGGAAGAGCATAGCGTATTTCAAGCCCATGTCTCTGAGTCTTCGTTTCACCCTCATGAATCCCATCCGTTGCTTTTGTACAGACTGTGTGAAGTCCGGGTAGAAACCAATAGACACATTCTCAAAATTCGTGGGCCCATTGGCCCGCGACGCCTGCAGCATAGTGTCCCTGTAGTTAAAAATCCTGGCTATTATGGGCCGTGGAGGGTTTATGTTTCCCACCTGGAACTCTGTGAGCACGCTCCACTGCAAAAAAGTTACTGAGGCCCTCAGGGGCCAGATGGTTCAATATCAGGTCCTCTACAAGGAGATCCGTCGTTAATTCAGTGGACTTCTCCGGAACCCCGATGACACGAACATTGTTGCGCCTAGCTCGACTTTCGAAGTCATCCAGCCGACGGGCAAACAAATCATTAGAGGACCGCAAATTACGAACTTCTGTATGAAGATCGAACATATCGGTCGTGAGACTGGTGGTCTTGAAATCCAAAGACTTGACCCGCTCGTTGGTCTTCGCCAGATCAGTCCTGATCAAATTGACATCGATAGCCACTGTGTCAAGCTTTGAAGCCAATGTTTCGTATTGCTGGACCATAGATGTCTTCATGCTTGCAATGGCGCCCATGACGTCTCGCAGGGTCAATTCTTCCGTCGCTGAGGAGCCATCCCCGGTCTCGTCCAGAGCTTTACCAACACCACTGGGGGATCCTTTTGGACGAGTGTAGCGGTCCATAATGTTGGATTGGATGGCACCCCCTCTGTGCGTGACTTTGGTGGTCCGCTTCTCGCTGTCTGGCTTGCTCGCCATATTGAGCGACGCGCCCCGAAGGGGCCTTTGGGACCTGGTTTGAATGGCTCCTCACAAATCCGACTTGTAAAGTCTAGAGACGAGGGGCAGAGGGCAAGCGCTCAACCGATGTTAGACCATGGGCCAACAGAGTCAAATGGCGGCTGGTGACAACAGACAAAGACCAAATACGAAACCAAAAGTACTTCAGGGGCACCAGTCGACTTCCACCGGCCGTTGTTGTTCAATTGCGACCTGGGTATCTCGGGGACCCAAATCCCGGGCTGCTCATCGGTGTAGGCCGCAAAAGTTCAGAGTGGAGTAAGTCCGGTTCCCGGCAGCCGAATCGATTTCTGAAAAGAGCTTCTATGTCAGCAGGGTAATATCCATAAGAACCCGTCGGCTATATCAGGATCCATGACAGGATATACGCAGGAGGCGGCGAGGGTCTCGGGAGCTCTGTGCTCACGCGACCATCTTGGATGCGCGCTAAGGTCCTCCACTGACCGTATTATTGAGGATTGTTTTTTATCTATGGCATACTATGAGCCAATAAGAAGTTCTATTAAAGATAATTGGGTAGCCCTTAAAGTCAAGGCGGACCTGGGCGTAATGCGGGAATGAAAACAATGGCCTGTGACCAAAAATTAATAAACAAAGATTTGTAAATTCAAAAATACGGGTTGTGTGGGAGCATTACAACCTGGTTATTCAATACCAAAACAAGAACAAAAATCCTATGCGTATAGCATGCACACCAGATATACATTATCAGTAATCACGTAATTTCCTGTTTACACAAGTGTGGCATTGTGGGAATTGTGGTTTACACAAGAAAAGTTACTCATAAGGACGGATTCGCAAAACCAAAGTAAATTAAATTAAAAAATACATTTCACATCACAGTTCAATTAATTTAAAAATACAATTTTAAAAATGAAAATAAATAAAATAAAGTTAAATACATTTCATAAGTTCAGGTACTCCATATTCAAAATGCATTTGTGAGCAAACTTGTAAGTTCATTACTATCTGATTCACATGATTAATTAATTAATTTTCATTAATCTCCCTAATTAATTAGTTAATTTCCTTCTTAATCCTTCTTTCATTATTCTCATGATCAAAGTATCCTCAATTATTTAATTCTCCACATAGCCCCCTCCAGTGGGCTATTCAATTATTTGCACAATAATTCCAATCAGGAGTCAAAAATAGATATACATTCATCATTTACCAAGGCGATAGATGTTCTTCCTTTACCTTCTGGTAAATAATCATATTTATATTGCATATACATCCCCAATATATTCTTGGGCATTGGATCATGCTTTAACTTTGCTTAAGATGTTATGCATCTGTCAGATAATTTTATAGATACTGTTTTTTTAAATGATTTACACAAGCCGAGAAACAAGCTGAGTCAAAGGCTAAGTTCACAAATGTACATACAATTCTTTGCTTTGATTCAACCCGTATGGAGTGAAAGACCTGAAATCTAATATATAACGGGATTCCTTCTGTCGTAATCATCTCTCACGTTCTCCACCTCTCACTAAGCGGCTCATGGTTTCTATGGCAAAGAATCTCAATTTCTTCCAGTCACTTCCTTGAGGCGTTTCTATATGTTTGGCTATTGCATTCGTCCAATCTTGGTTTGTTGTAGCCCTGACTTGTTCCAAGATGCGTTTTTAAGTTCATAAATCGTTCTTCCCACATGTTTTAACGAGCACGGGCATTCAGTCACATATATCACGTACTGGCTTTTACACGCAATCAATTCCTCAATTTTCCATGTTCTTCCGTTTGCTAGTTGCACTTCTTGGAATTTTTTTGCAATTTGGCACACCTTGCAATTCTGGCATTTGATGAATCCCCTTGTTTTCAGCCATTGCGTAGATTTGTTCTTATTCTTTCGAAAGTGGCTATGAACCAAATGGTCCTTTAAATTGGTTGCTCTTCTGTAAATTATAGCAGGATGTTTTCCCACAATTTTAGCAACTGTTGGGTCCAGCTGGAGAATTTTCCAGTTCTTCTGCAGTATTTTTTTCATTGCCTTTGACTCATTTGAATTTGTTGTGATGAATCGAATAGTTTCTGATTTCTCCTCCTGTATTTGTGTTACTTTTTGTTTCAAAAGTATATCCTTTTCTTTTCGGTCACTTTTGCTCCAACCTTTTGCAATTAATTTAGCCCCTTTTCCTGAATCTTTGTGCCGTGAGATTACTATGTTTTTCCCAATCTGTGTTTTCTGAACATAATCTGCGTATCCAAAAAACTTGCCGTACGGAATGTTTTGGATTAATGATTGTTAGTAAAAGCTATCCGCATGGCATGTCGCATTTGTTGCTGTTACTTTTCTGTGTAGAGTGGTATGAATCTGATTATTCTGGATATACATCTTTGTATCTAGGAATGTTACCCTTGTCTGGCTGATGTCATAAGTGAATTTGAAGTTTACTGGTGTGGAGTTCAAAATGTTAAAATATTCAGTGAAGTCCTCATTTGATCCATCCCAGATGATCATTAGATCATCAATGAATCTGAGCCACAATATTGTTTTGTTGATGAATCGATCATTGTCTAATCACCAGGCCCATTTTTGCTCCCATCAGCCCATCTACATATATATACTCCATGAAAACGCACTCACATATAGGGTAACTTGCAGTTTAATCAACAACAGAAACCAACAGTTGGCAAAGGAACAGTTCAGGCCTTACGTGTTCAAAGCATGATGGTTAACGTAGTCCTGCACTTTTGAAAGGTTTACCCAAGTGGGTTCTGGCGTCATTCAACAATATAATAAAGTCCATATCACTTGCCCCAGTGGCCCTCCAATGCACAGTAGCAGGTTCACTGTAAACTTTACGTTAAAGTCCACAAATTGTAGTTCCATATTGGTCAATACCTGCATACTCACAAGGATCTGCCTGAAAGCAGCGGTTGGTTTTTGCGGCTGGACGGCTGCATTAATGCTCCATGAAAACTTTGCCCTCTAAAGAAAACACACTCACATACAGGGTAACTTCCGGTTTAATCAATGACAGAAACCAGCAGTTGGCAAGGGAAGAGTTCAGGCCTTCCGTGTTTTGGGCTCCCGCCCTTGATCACAGGCCAATTGATGATGCAACCGCCAAACTCGTGCAGGACATGATTTCCTCCTTAAAAAGTTCCGCCCCAGTAGGCCTAAAATGAGTTGAAAGCATGGTGGTGAACGTAGTCCCGCACTATCTCATATAGTGTGGCTTTAATATAGGTAAACCAAGCAATCCTCTTGCACCCTGGAGATTTAAGAAGAGCCCTACTCACAACTCTATAGGATTCCAATTCATCTGTGGACCAAAGCCTGTGCTGGTACAAAATACGGTGACACGTAACAAGTTGATTTATAGGGACAATTCCCGAATCCATGAGTTGGGGGAGGAGAGGGGCATGGTGCAGGAGGTTAAGAATGCTCCTCACAAACCTATTGTTGGTTTTGCCATCATTCTTGGCATGGCCCACAGTTCTACGCCATACATGGCTGTGCTTTTTGCTTTCATGTTGTAACTCTCCACCACTGGTTTTAAGGAGTACGCATGTTCCAATTTGCGCAGTTGGATACAGCGCAAGCTTCTTGTTGGAGTTTTAGTGCGTCTCCAGACGTTCGTGGAACAACTCATTTTTTAATTCAAACAGACTCCCAAATACATAAACTCCTGCACTTTTTCTTGAGCGACACCTTGCACCATGATATTTGCTCCAACAAATTTATATGGATTAACAGCCAATAATTTTGTTTTATTAATATTTAGTTCTAGACCACGATCGCTACAGAAAATTAAAAAGTAATTAAGTAGTACCTGCAGACCACGTGGTGTTTTACAAATGAAAAGGGTATTGTCTGCAAAAATTAGCATCACAATATTATGAGGGCCAAGTTTGGGTGCATCGTTTCCGGCGAAGTCAAGTGCATGCACTAAATCATTGATATGAAGGGTAAACAGTGTTGGAGCCAACACACAACACTGCCAGACTCCACTTTCAATCTTAAAAGTGTCTGTGAGCTCACCGCAGTTGCCATGCATGACTCAAGCAGTATTGAATGCATGCAACCTAATAAGGGCAGACGAAATGTTACAGGGAACACACATTTTTTCCAGAACTTCCCACAACTTAGCTCTAGGAATGGAACAAAAGCTGTCTTCAGGTCAATAAAGACAACATACAGGTGGCCCTTGTCTAGCGAGACAGTTTTCCAATATAGTTCGCAGAAACTGAGAATTTGATTCACCCTACTGACCCTATTCCTGAACCCCGACTGGAGCTGTGAGACAACAGAGTTGTCCATGGCTCAATCAAGCAATTGATCCAGAAGGAGGCAACAGAAGTGTTTCTGGGAGGTGTCGATTAGGCTGATGATTTTGAGATCGAGGCTTTCAGGTACTTTATGAGGGCAAGACCCTCATCATTTCTTTTACAGTCTGAGATGTTTATTGATATGATTTCTTATTATTTAAACACCAATTGTTTCCTTTTTGTTAACTAATTATTCAAACAGACCGAGGGCATGGCGACAGGCACCTGCTTCGCTCCCAGCTACACAAATTCATTCATGGACTGGTGGGAGCAGCAGGTGGCTAGTAACCTATCAGGGACTGAGGAATAGGTACTGCTCTGGGGCAGATTCATTGATGACATTTTAATGATCTGGAAGGGCAATGAAATGTCTGCTAGAAATCCATTCAGGTTTTGAATATCAATGAGTGCAATTTGAAATGTGTATGCCAAACAAGTAAAGCAACCATCAATTTTTTTAGACATACTATAAATCAAACTATTTTGCAAAGCAACAGTGGGAAACAGTCTCCTTCATGTAGTGTGATCGCTATCATAGGTACTGTAATGCACAATGAATTGCAACATTATGGTACCGATTCTGATGTTGGACGGACTCAGGTCCGTCCGACACCGGTCAGGAGCCGTAACCGACCAACCTGCTGTCGTCGGTTACGGCCCTGCAAGTACGATGCGACCGAACTCTGTTTGGTCGCATTCATATACTTCACAATGGGAGCATGCATTCCAAGCGGATTGCATGCCTGCATTGTGAAAAGCAGGGGTGCAGTTCATCCCTGCACCCTGTGGCCGGCACCCCAAGGTGCCTGCCACAGGGAGGAGGGTTCAACAGAGGGGCACCATAGGCCATTCGGCAGCCTCGCACCCATGGGGGCCCTACTGGGGGCCCCTGAAGACAGTTTCCGACTGCCTTTTCCTGCCGGAAACACTGGAACGAAAAGGCAGTGAAAAACTGCCATTGTACTCCCTCGGTTGTGAAGAGGCGGCCGGGGGAGTACTGAAGGATTTCAGGATGGCGGATGGGCTCTCAGAGCCCGTCGAACGCCATTGGAAATCCGAGTCGGGTTCCTTTCCGACCGAGCCGGCACATTCCGATTCGGTCGGAAGGGCTCCGACCATCGTTCGGAGCCCTTCCAGCTGAAATCGGATCCGGCCCCTAAATGTTAATTTGATTTCCAGGTACTTCCAAATGGCGGCTGCTTTTCAAGTAATCGTGTATATTCTGATTATTTTGTTTGTCTTTACTGTCTATTTCATTATTATTTAATGTGGATAATTGCTCCTTTCCGTGACAAAGGATACGGCTGAACCGGGATCGGAGGAGTTGTTTTGAATAAACGTTTACTGCCAACTGAGCGCTTCTGAGTGTTTCCATGTATTGGGAGAAAGATTCACGCTGCACAACAGGATCATGGCTATTTCATAATCACGGAGTGTCCTGCTAAAGCCTGAAAACCACAAGGTATAATCAACACCCCCGCATCACTTACCTGGAAATAAAGTGTATTCTGGACTGAAAAGAGATGAGTTTTAAGAGCTTTGCGAAAATCCATGTAGACAGAGAGAGACCGGATAGTGAATGGGAGGGCGTTCCAAAAGCGGGGAGCAAGAGTGGAGAACCGCAGGCCTCCCTGTTTTTTCCTCCTAAAGCGAGGTACCTCCAAGAGAGCCTGGGTGGAAGAGCGGAGGCTTCTGTTGGGGAGATAGGCACGAATTTTCGAGTTGACAAACACTGGAGCAGTGCGGGCTAGGGCCATGAAGGTCAGGCAGCCCAACTTAAATAGGGATCGCTGGGAAATGGGTAGCTGGTGGAGGGATTTGAGTAGGGGGGTAGCGCGATGACACTTAGGGAGCCTGCAAATAAGGCGCGCTGCTTGATTTTGGATAAGTTGAAGGCGCAGAAGCTCATACACCGGAATCCCAACATAAAGGCCATTACCATAATCCAGGCGAGAAATGATCATGGCTGAGATGATGAGCTTAAGGGCCTCGACAGAAAAGAAACGAGAGATTTTGCGGATAATACGATGGGACAAGAAACAGGTCGACACCACGGAGCTGATCTGGGGGCGAATGGTCAGATCTTAACTAATTTGGATACCCATGGTTTTTGCTTTAGTGGAAGGTAAGGGGGGGCCAAGGGCATGGGGCCAAAAGGCAGGGGACCATGGACTGGAAAGGCCACCGGTGAGGACCTGTTCCGTCTTGTCCGGATTAAGTTTTAAGTGGTTATAGTTCATCCAGTCATAGATGAAAGTAAGTACAGTGTGGAATTTAAGAATAGAATCGTGAGAGGAGGAAAGGTTGAAGATAAGCTGAAGGTCGTCAGCATAGTTAAATACTGACACTTCCATTCTTTGTAAGGTAGCGATGAGAGGGTGAATATAGAGGTTGAACAGGAGGGGGCAAAGGGAAGAGCCCTGGGGGACCCCGCAGGTGACAGAACAGGAGGGAGCAGAGAAGCCCTCCAAGTGAATGGCCTGTGTCCGATCTTGTAAGAAGGAAGTAAGCCAGGCCAGGGCAGTCCCCCGAATGCCGGCACCCCCGGCACGGTCGAGGAGGATGAAATGGTCGACTGTGTCGAAGGCGGCGGACAAGTCGAGGAGAACGAGAGCCTGGGGGGAGTTGGTATCTGCACTCTGCCTAAGTTCATCCAGAACGGAGATAACAACAGATTCCGTCGAATGGACTGGACAGAAGCCGGCCTGATGGGAAGCCAAAAGATGGTTCTCCTCGATGAAAGCCGAGAGGCAGGTGGTAACATGGCTCTCTAGGATTTTGCCCAGGAACGGGAGTGGACCATGTCCAATCAGCATAGGGCAGGACATATTTTAAGTAACTGTTGGGAAAGCCACCTGATTATGTTTGGGCGCTGACGAAGGCCGTAATGGCCGAAATGCATTCGCCTCTGCACAATCGAATAAAGGTGTTCTCCAGCCTTCCCCCACTGCGGCCTCTGCTCTTTCTTTGTAAGGAGGTTGGTGTGAGATATATATATATATATATATATATATATATATATATATATATATATATATATATATATACTAGCAGCCCGTCCCGTCGTTGTCCGGGAGCAATTAGGCTTCAGGGCCCCCGCCCGCCCCGACGTTGTCCATGGGTCCTCCGGAGCCTTCCTCCATATATTGCAGTATTATACCTCTATGTTTACTTTGTATGCTTTTGTAACCTGCACACGTAACTTTTTCCTCCTGTAATGCACCGTTTGGCTCACTTTTTTAATGCTCCGTTTGCTTTCTCTTGCTACCTGCACACGTCACTTTTTCCTCCTATATCTCTGTTTACTTTCTACGCTTTTGTAACCTGCACACGTAACTTTTTCCTCCTGTAATGCACCGTTTGGTCCACTTTTTTAATGCTCCGTTTGCTTCCTCTTGCTACCTGCACACGTCACTTTTTCCTCCTATACCTATATGTTTACTTTCTACGCTTTTGTAACCTGCACACGTAACTTTTTCCTCCTGTAATGCACCGTTTGGCTCACTTTTGTAATGCTCCGTTTGCTTCCTCTTGCTCACGATGTACGCTTTGTAACCTGCACACGTACATTTTTCCTCCTGTAATGTACCGTTTGGCTCACTTTTGTAATGCTCCGTTTGCTTCCTCTTGCTTATGATTTTCATTTTTGCTTCATTTTTCCGCCGCTCACCGCTCCTAAATAAATAAATAAATACCCTACCTCATCCGCCGCTCACCGCTCCTCCCCGCCTGTCCGCCGCACTTTACCGCCTGTCCGCCGCTACTCACTGCCTGTCCGCCGCTCCTCACCGCTCCTCCCCGCGCCATGTCCGCCAGTCCTCCTCGCGCTCCTCCCTGCGCTCCTCACGTCGGGCACGCACGTCGCGGCTGGCGCTTCTTCCAAGGGACTACTTTTTTTTTGGTAAATTTTTTAAATAACGTATATTTATTACGTTTATATAGCCTATGTCCATCTGCACACCCTGACGATTGCAACGATGTATCGGGTGTGTGGATTGGCACTGTGGTTCCCGAGTTTACCCACCTCAAAGGTTCAAAGTTCTTCCTTTATAATAGTAGTATAGATATATATTTAGTTCTCGCCTACATATATATTGATACGATTATGTCACGCAAAACTGTAGTAGTAATTTAAATAAAATGTACATTAAAATGAAGTAATTAGTTAAATAAGTTAATTTTACTTTATTAAATGAAGTTACATAATAAATCATATGCAATACATTTTAAGTAAAGGTTTGTGGTTTTAATTTATTTAACTTATATAGGTGTAGTAAGGGGATTTGGGGTTCAGGAATGCTTAGTGTATAGGTTTAGTAAGATTTTTTTAGGGATCATAGATGGGCATTTTAGAAAGTGTTTGTTACTGTGCCTGCTTCTGAGAGTATAGAACACACAAACCAACTTGCTCTGACCATCAGCAATGGTTTGAAAATGCTCTTTAAAGGTAAGCTCCTTTTGAGTACACAAGAAATCCTACTTTACCCTTTGGTATCCTTGGCATAATGTGGTTCTGTCGCTAATTATACAAGTTCCCACCAACACAAGGATGTATCACAGGATTAGTACTGTACGTGGTGGCACCCCAGGCTGTGTTGTGCTGATATTACACAGGTACAGCTCATCAAGCATCCCCTTTCCATAATTTCCCTCTTCACCATAAATTGCAGTTCGCCAAGAAATGTCTAGTAGGTAAATTGCAAATTCTGTACTGTGGAAGACGTGTGTTTGGGATTTGCTTGTGGTCAGGTTAAAATGTTCTAAAGAGTGGTATGTACAGCTTCTGAAGCACGAGTACTATCATGCCAGAATCTATTATGTTATATATTATGTTTTGGCACATTCTTGGTGCTTCTGCACTTCACCTATGAACACTACTCCGGTATCTTCTGGTACCTGGCTCCTGTTATATGAAACTACACAAATGAACAATGAAAATGTGTACACATACACACATGCACCCACACTGTCCACAAATGCAGGTTGCTCAGATAAGATGTCTCTTCTGCCTGATATGATTGATTATACAAGGTTGAAGCACAGACAAGCCCTCATCGTCTCATATTGAATGGGGACAAGACAGATATTTTGTCCAGCTTGTCTCTCTCTTTTCTGGGATCTCTCCTTCTAGCTGCCCTCCCTGGGTCCAAAACTAGTATTGTGCACCTACATAAAAACTGTGGGCATGAAAATAGACTCAACTTTCTCTCTGCAGTATCAAATTGATGCAATGCCAAAGAACTGCTATTTCAGAAAACGTTCTTTGAAGCTCATTTTACATCTCTTCTCTTTCTCACAAGATCCAGATTATCAATGCCGTTATTTCATCTCGTCTTGGCCCTTCTCATTCAGTCTACCTCATTCACAAGCTTCAACTCATTCATAACTATGCAACTAGTTTGGTGCTTAGTTTGAAGGTGTGAGAATCTATGACTCCATGCCTTCTTCTATTAGTTGACTATTAAAGCTTGCATCCTCTTTAAATCTATGCACCTGGTGAACCAAAATATATTCTCTTCTTCAGACACTGCTTTGAGCTGCTGGCTCAGTCTTTATCAGCCAGCAAGATCATATTGGTTACAGAACAAACTCCTCATCTCTGTTCCTAAAGATTGCCATCATACCTGCATGGCTAACATTTTCATAGCCACTCTATGGGAGACGTTAAACGAGGTTGCCAGGGGAGAGCTCATCGCAATCTCCGCAGCGGAAAATAAACTGCGCAAACAAAAAAGGGTGGGACCAGAGGGGAGGGTTAAGAGTCCATAAAAGACTACCCATTAAAAGGACAGGGGCCACTCTTGGGGCAACTGGAGAATGCACAGGCGTAGCTCTGCAATTTAGATTTGGATAGGGCGGAAAATGCGGTGCTCGCCTGCTGCATTCCTTCTATGCAAGGGGGATAACTGTGGCAGTCTATTGGCCTGTTACGAGCAAAACGGCAGGCTTACAGAGTGGAAGCCATCCTTCCTCTCAATGGTAGTGAAGTTACCGGGGGTGTACCTATAGCTGCCACCTTTGGGGATTTCTATGTCACTATATGAGGCACAGGGCTTCCAACCTGGTGATTCACGAGCTTACCTTCTAAGCACACGCACACCCCGGCTGACACCCCACCAGGCTGACTCCTCAGATCAGCCCATTCACATAGATGAAGTCGTTATGCCCATTGCACACCAGAAACTTCTATATTCCCAGGGCCCAGATGGCTTCCCTGCCCTGTTTTTATAAAGCATTCTACCAGGCACTCACCCCTATCCTCAGCACTCTTTCAACCCCAATGCTTGAGACTTCTATCACCGTCATTCCCAAACCTGGGAAAGATAGGCAGCAGCGTGGTTCATAGCTGCTCATCTCACTTATAAACGTGGACACTAACCTGTTCACTACCATTTTGGCAGCAGAATTAGGGCCCTATATGCCAGGCCGGGGGGGATCAACTAAGCAAATCCTCCAGATGGTGGATAAAGCTAAGCGCATGCAGAGGTAAAATAATGCTTCAATGCTGAAAAAGCATTTGATTGGGTGCACTTGACCAATTTAAAGGCAATGCTGAAAAATGTTGGCATCGGGGACAGGTTTCGTGCCTGGGTGCTCAGCACTTACAGAGCACCTCGGGCAATGGTGCACATCAATGGAGTGGCTTGCACCCCCTTTCCCATTGGTAGGAGAACAAGAAAGGGTTGCCTGTTGTCGCCCTGGCAATTTTCTCTTTATAAGGAGCTGGTGGCACAGAGGGTGCGGGATGACTCAAGCATTACTGGTATGAGATTGGGGGTGGGGGAGCATACCATTAGCTGCTATGCAGATCATGTAATAGTAGCACTCGAAGACCCGATGTGGTTGGTGCCAGCCTTTCTGGAGGAGCTGGGGCTGTTTGGTGGGGCCTCCAGCTTACGCATCAACCTCCAGAAATTGCAGGCTCTAAGCCTCATGGTCACGCCTCCTGTATAGGGACAGCTAGTTACCTGATATCTGTTAAAGAGGACTTCTCAATATCCTTCAGATAGCTACAACTGAGGGAGATACAGTGGCCCTCAATTACCAAGCCTTGCCGCGACAGGTCCGTACAGACCTCGCTCAATTTGAAACATTACCAGCTCTCATGGCATGGGAGGGTGGTGGCGCTGAAGATGACCAGGCTTCTAAGGGCTCTATTTCTGTTCCATGCCCTTCTTATTGCACCCCCAGCGGGTATGCTTCAATCTTGCCAGGGGGAAATCAACTGCTTTGTTTGGGATGGCCAGAGACCACAAATGAAACACACACAGATTCAAAGCCCAACCCAGGAGGGTGGGCTGGAGGTTCCCAGCGTTTTGCACTACTACCGCTTCCTGATGAAGTGGAACCGTAATCAGTTCAAAAAATGTTGTTTTATGTATAGGGCAATAGCAGGAGAACATCTCTGGAAAATCCCCTTTTTGTGAAGGAAGCAGAGAGCCTAGTGGCTGTACTCCTCCCCTGTTACTAGAGCCACCTTTTGAGTCTGGAACAGCGTTGCCACTCAGAACCTTGAACTCATTCCTGTCACCACTGACACTTAACTTAGGCAACAAAGGGTTTACTCTGGGTCTACATCCTACTCCTTTTGCGTCTTGGCAGGTGTCCAGCTGCCGATCTATCAGGCATGTTTGATGCTGCAGGACCCATTACCTTTGAACAGCTCAAACTGGCTTTAGTTTGCCAGAGACAGGAGACAGAGGGGCAGATTTACAAGCCCCTTGCAACACTATTGCGCCACCATTGCATCACTTTACTGACGTAGCGGCAGCGTAAACAATACAGCCAATTTACAACGTGACGCATGTAGGGAGATGCGTCACGTTGTTAAGCCCTGCGTTACATTATACCTGCGTCAGGTAGAATGTATGCAGGGTGGGCGTTCCCATGCTGGAAAGCCTTGAGGAAGTGACGCAGTGATATCTACAAGATTTCACTGCGCCACTTCTAGGATGCTACTGCGTCAAAACCTTACGTATGCTTGAAGCACGCGTAAGGAGTGACGCAGTGTATTAAGTATAGGCCTCACCCAAGTATTGCTGGAGTTGCGTTGTGCTTGCGATACGACTCCGGCAATGCGTGACTTTTGGGCCAACAGATGCATCCAAATTTGTGACGCATCTGTCAATCCTTGCACCATGGTGCTCCGTATTGTAAATACTTAAACAACAGGGGGTGGTGATGGACAGAGTTTCTGAATTAAGCAGAATACTCTCACCCAGTCAAGAGATCAGGGCTTGATCCAACACCGTTTTTTAGCTCACTGCACCATCCCAGCTCAGAACCTGGCTATATGCAAATTAGTCTGTCCCTGGCCCAGTGCATCATGGGAACAGGGCAGACCAAACTACCAAGCCAATTCTTTCACTGGGAAGGAAACAAGCTTCCGGGGACCGGTTTCTGGCATTTCAGCCGTCTTCGGCCCGGCTTGCTTGAATCCTGATGGTGCAATGAGCAAGGGACTCACGTCTGAGTATACCCTTCCACGCTTATGGTGGACAAAATAATTAAACAACAGCGGCTATCTCTTGACTGGGTGAGAGTATTCTGCTTTATTCAGAAACTCTGTCCATCACCACCCCCTGTTGTTTAATTATTTTGTCCACCATAAGCGTGGAAGGGTATACTCAGACGTGAGTCCCTAGCTCATTGCACCATCAGGATTCAAGCAAGCCGGGCGGAAGACGGCTGAAATGCCAGAAACCGGTCCCCGGTAGCTTGTTTCCTTCCCAGTGAAAGAATTGGCTTGGTAGTTTGGTTTGCCCTGTTCCCATGATACACTGGGCCAGGGACAGACTAATTTGCACATAGCCAGGTTCTGAGCTGGGATGGTGCAGTGAGCTAAAAAACGGTGTTGGATTAAGCCCTGATCTCTTGACTGGGTGAGAGTATTCTGCTTTATTCAGAAACTCTGTCCATCACCACCCCCTGTTGTTTAATTATTTTGTCCACCATAAGCGTGGAAGGGTATACTCAGACGTGAGTCCCTAGCTCATTGCACCATCAGGATTCAAGCAAGCCGGGCCGAAGATGGCTGAAATGCCAGAAACCGGTCCCCGGTAGCTTGTTTCCTTCCCAGTGAAAGAATTGGCTTGGTAGTTTGGTTTGCCCTGTTCCCATGATACACTGGGCCAGGGACAGACTAATTTGCATATGGCCAGGTTCTGAGCTGGGATGGTGCAGTGAGCTAAAAAATGGTGTTGGATTAAGCCCTGATCTCTTGACTGGGTGAGAGTATTCTGCTTTATTCAGAAACTCTGTCCATCACCACCCCCTGTTGTTTAATTATTTTGTCCACCATAAGCGTGGAAGGGTATACTAAGACGTGAGTCCCTAGCTCATTGCACCATCAGGATTCAAGCAAGCCGGGCCGAAGACGGCTGAAATGCCAGAAACCGGTCCCCGGTAGCTTGTTTCCTTCCCAGTGAAAGAATTGGCTTGGTAGTTTGGTTTGCCCTGTTCCCATGATACCCTGGGCCAGGGACAGACTAATTTGCATATAGCCAGGTTCTGAGCTGGGATGGTGCAGTGAGCTAAAAAACGGTGTTGGATTAAGCCCTGATCTCTTGACTGGGTGAGAGTATTCTGCTTTATTCAGAAACTCTGTCCATCACCACCCCCTGTTGTTTAATTATTTTGTCCACCATAAGCGTGGAAGGGTATACTCAGACGTGAGTCCCTAGCTCATTGCACCATCAGGATTCAAGCAAGCCGGGCCGAAGACGGCTGAAATGCCAGAAACCGGTCCCCGGTAGCTTGTTTCCTTCCCAGTGAAAGAATTGGCTTGGTAGTTTGGTTTGCCCTGTTCCCATGATACACTGGGCCAGGGACAGACTAATTTGCATATAGCCAGGTTCTGAGCTGGGATGGTGCAGTGAGCTAAAAAACGGTGTTGGATTAGGCCCTGATCTCTTGACTGGGTGAGAGTATTCTGCTTTATTCAGAAACTCTGTCCATCACCACCCCCTGTTGTTTAATTATTCCGTATTGTAAATACGACGCATCCATGGTGGCGCAAGGGTATCGCAGGCTGGTGCAGGGAAACTGACGCATCTCCACAGATGCGTCAGTTTCTTGTAAATCTGCCCCAGAGTGTCTGCGATACCTGCAAGCTACCCAGTGAGTCCCCCATACAGACATTTAAGGGGGGGGGGGGGGGCAACGCCTACTCACACTCTTTGAAGAGTGGCTGCAGTCCAAAGCCTTTGAACGCCGCCTTTTCACTGAAATATACACTCTTTATTGCAACCCCATCAATAGGAGATAACCCAGGGGCAGGAAAGATGGAGACTTGAGTTGGGGCCGACTCTGATGCATAAAGAAGAGGGGGAGATTTATCATAGGGCATGGTATAGCGCGCATAGCACCGCAGGCATAGAGAAACCGCTAGTAAAATTGCAACTTGCTGTTATCTAACATCTGTTAGACTTCACAAGGGAAACCAGTCGCAGTGCAAATTGCTGGAGGGGCTCCTGATACATTGTTTCACCTTCTCTTGGCATGTCCAAAACTCATGGTCCTGGGATGCAGTCCTGACTGGCATTGTGAGGAAAATTAAATTTTGGCCATGTTGTGTTCCCTAACGCGTACCCCACCGACTCCATGTACCAGCTTAAAGTGCATGTAACTTCCCTCCTGTGCCAGCTATGAAGACGCAAATATATTTGCGTCCACCGTTAACTTGTCCTCTTTCAGATCCACCATGAATGGATTATATAGTCCGTTCCTAAGTATGCTATGCCACCGTCTTTTTGTAGTACACTTTTCATATTTTTCCTGCTCTAGCAAGAGTAGGCCCTGAATTCCTGCCATCTGAATCTCTTTTGTGGCTCCTGACTCTGCCCAGGCTACCTCTGTACTCGTGAACTCTGTCCTACTTTCAGCGCGGCCCCTCGCGCTCAGCTCAAGCCTGCTTTCTGCCAAGACTGACTATAACCTTCGAGTTATCTGTTCCGCTCCCCGAGAATACATTCCTGCCTACTAGATCCTGTAAACATCCTCTCCAGCTGCAGAGCCAAAGGACCGACCTGTCTTAATGCAAGTAATTCATAGCCTCTGTTGCCATGCTTCCATGGAAGGCCCCGTGCCCCACGCTTCACATGTAGACACTCAGGCGCTTATACACGCATCCACAGTTAGCGTAGAATAGCTTCTGCCCTAGAGACCTTTCCGCCCAGATAGTATAGTTCCTAAACACCAGATATCAGATATGATAGAAATACAAGTTGATCTGACATGCCAGACTTCTGTCTCTTTCCGTTAGTGTAAATGTCAAGTCCCCCGCACCCCGTCAATCACACGTCATGCAGCTGCGCGCGCATCCAAGCTTCCGATTTCTGCTGACATTGCAACATTCTGTTAGCACCACCCCTTGGTGCCACCCACTTGCGTCACCTATCAGTGACGTTTCTAGCACACACCTCTAGTTCACGCCTAGTTTACGCCTCTTGATGATGTACTAGTACCACGTGTACACTGTTATCTTGTCTTCTCTCAGCTGTTACGCCTCTTACATTGATTCTTATGGTGTAAATCAAGTATATAAGCTATGTATTATCAATAAAATTCAGCGCTCTATCCCTTCTGACACCCCTGTGGTGGTCAGAACATGATATCCTGATTCCTTTATGAGGAATAAAACCCTTAGAAACTCTAACACCACGGACTCTGTTTTCTTTCATTCTGATTGAGTTATTATTGATTAAGTACTTACCTGCATAGAAATTAAGAGAGTAAATTAATTATTTACGTCATTTTGGTGCCCGAATAGGGACCCCTCCCCCACCTCACGCGCCGGTTGGTGCGTTGCAAACTCTGTCCCCTGCCATCAGTTAGACGGAACACACGTGTACTGGCAGGATTTCCTGCATCTCCCTCTGACCCACGGAGGTGACGAAGACTGCGATCAGTGCCCAGACGAGGCGGTGAGGAGTGCGGAGGATCCCGACCAGAGCCCAGCCGAAAGAAGCAAGGTCCGAGGTGTGAAGAGGCCCACCAGTTTTCCGAAGTTTTCCGAAGTTTCCCGAAGTCTTCCGAAGTTCCGAGTCGAGTCCAGTCGAGTTTTCCGAGGCCTTCTGTTTTCCGTGCTTCCCGGTGAGTACCATTGCTGGGTCGTATCTAGACGGGTTTGGGTACGCAAGTCCGGTCTGCACTGTTTTTAGGCAGTGTATCTGTACTGTTTAGCAGTATATCAAGTATTCCGAATTTCTGCACTGTTACACCAGTGTATCCGTACTGTTGAGCAGTACATCCAGTATAGGGGGGTAGTCATCTATGTCTTCAATGTTTTTATGTGATTAATGTTGTGGTATGAATGCGACTGTTTAATTGTGTATTATTGTGTTTCTTGTATCAACTAGCTGTAAACTCGTATTAAGGAATAAAGATCTAGCGTTCAGTAATAAGTAAGCAAGATGCCGTTCTTCAACAAGTTAAAACAGATAGGAACTAGGAAAGGGTTACTGGAGGAAGAAATTCCTATCCCCCCTAGGGACACTCCAGGCAATTTTATGTATCAGAAACATGGCATAGATGCCATATTATATCTAGATTTATGGGCCGATTATACCAAGCACCTAGACGAAAGACACAGATGGCCTGTTACCGGAACGTGGGATGCCGAGTGCATCATGAGGGTAGAAGAAGCATTATGGAAAAAGAAAGCTAGACAATCTCAGAAGGACGCCATAGAATTTTGGCGTAAGGAATCACGTAAGCGCGCTGACAAAGCACTCCGTAGAGAAGATAGACTTAAAGAATCAGATAAAGAACAAGAAAATGAATTAGTTACTGAAGGGATCCGAGTAAAAACAGAACAAATAGACCGTGCCCGAAATAATCTTGTAAACGGTATGTATCTTGCAGCAGATGGCACATCTGAAACTGAATCAGAGATACCGAAAAACTTACCGACACCATTAGTTCCAACTAAAGTAATGCATAAAACTGCTAAAGACATATTCCTAAATTCATATCTAGAGGATGTAGCACCAGCTTATACTAATCTGCCTGTTCGTGCCCTGCCTACTGACAGGGATGGGGGTGGCACTGCGCCCCCAGATAATGTCCCGCCGGTACCACGACAGACCTCCTCTGTTCCGCCAGCTCCGCCACTTCCCGTACTTAAGACAGATCTACCGAAACCAGTCCTACCTGATCTCACTAAACGACAAATTCAGACTCAGATCCAGACTCCGCGGAGAGATAATGCTCAAGCATCCGCCTCAGGAGGTGCGACAGCGGGTCTACAGACCCCGCCACCGACACACAGATTGCATTTAAGGGACACGCAGAATCCTTTCCAGTCCCCCTACTCATCCCGGCTTGACGCATTTAAAGAGAAGATGTCGGTTTGCAGATATGATCCAGTACCCGGAAAAGACGATTTAATGATATTAGCATCACTTCGATTAAGATCTGCCACCGATAACTTGCTATGTTATGTAGGAATGCAGGAAATTCTCGACAGACTATATAAGTTCATACAGACAGGGAAAGACCCCGACAGTGTCAAAGCTGCCATGCATAAACAGAAAGTTGACATTCAAGCACAGATATTACGATTTTTCATAAATTGTGTAATAAGAGAACGAGACAGGCCCGGGACAGATCAAAGTGAGTTAGACGCATTAAACAAGTGGGGTCAAAATATAGCCGACGGAAAGCATGATAAGGGGGCTTGCATAGCCAGTATGTCCCAGAAAATTAGAAAGGCAGTATTGACTGCACACCAGGAAGAGAATGATAAAACTTCCTCCGAGGAGGAAGATGAACATGAAGCACCAGGAAGGTCTACAGATATTATAGCATATGTAGGTAGGGGAGCCTACCTTAGGAAAGGTGTCCGTCCAGAAAGCAAGAGAGTCTTTCTCTCTGAGTTAACAAATCCGAATTCTTCTGAACATCAGTTCCAGGAAACTGATAAAAGGCTTCGAGACCGAATGGGGTACCATGTACTCAATTCTATGGATGAACAGGAACTAGCCCGGTCAGCTGTATTATGGGCCGAGAACCCAGACATGTATAATGATGACACGTTAGTGCAGACATTCTTGAACCTTTCCCCGGAAGAGCAGAAAATAGCAGGTGAATATATGATTCAGCACCTCCTCATCAAGTTCAGAAACCATCATTCTGATCCAGGTCCCTTACACGAAACATTAGAAGCACTACTCATGGATAGATGGAGAGGTTTCAGTACCAAATTAATACAAATAATTCTAGAACAACGACGTAAGTATCACAACTTCCTAAACTCTGAATATGCTCCCGCCCCGCCTCCAGAAAGAAAAACGTACCACATGCAATGCGGTGGTGGCATTGAAAGCCAGAATCCCTTACGAGAAGTACATCCAGTTATGGGTACGGACCAACGCTTGAAGCGTGTGTATGTTCACACACCACTGACTAAGTTAGAACTGTTGGAAATGAAGAAATTAGTTCCGTGCCATGATAAAGACCCTGCAGGTTTTCACAGAGAGCTTAAAGACATGTTACTGATGGGAGATTACACGTATGATGATATTATGAAAATGTTAAAAGTACTGTTGCCCACGGGCATTTACGAGAAATTAAAGGAGAAGGATTGGGAGGTGGGAGAGTCAAAGATAGCATGGGCAGAAATAGAAGACGAAGAAGGCAAACGAGTCCCAGGGGTAGGCCTTGGGGACAAGACTAAAGCATTACCAGGTTTAATAGTACAGGTTTTGCCAAGATTATTGACAACAAGAAAGGAAGATTGGGACGCAATCTCGTCCTGTAAACAGAAACAAGATGAGGATACTAGTGACTTTTATTCAAGATTCGAGAAATGTTTCATTATCAATAGTGGTCTAAAAACTAGTAGCGAGTCATATCCACACCTTTTTGTAACAAAATTAGTCGAGAACGCCCTACCATTAGTCAAAATTAGAGTGTACAAAGTTGAAAGTACTTGGCAGGCAAATACGCCATCACAGATGTTACAAATGTTACAATATCACCAGAATAGAATTAGGGAAGAACAAGATCAGGAACAGAAACGTATGAAAGACACGAAAATGAAAATGTTAGTAGCTCAGACAATTCCAGCCGACGGTCATAGAAAAGGTGGGGCCCAGACAAATCATTCTGCAGCTCCCGTTAAAGGGACATGTAATTATTGCAAGCAGCCAGGTCACTACGTACATGAATGTCCAGTCCTGAAACATAACATCGAGACAGGTAAAACTAAAGAAAGACCGCGTCCGCCTAGACATGAACAGGGTCATCAACAGACCTCACAGAACGAACAGCCAATGCAGAATACACAGCCTATGCATGATCAGTCCCATACAGTACAGACAGTAGCAGTACCGCAGCCACAGCATGCTCAGACACAGCCCGCTGCCGCAACTCGGCAAGTCTCACAACAGATGTACCAGTATGCCCAGTCGGCATATCCAGATTATCAGCGTTATACATGAAACAGCCTAGGGAGGGAAAGTGATTTGCCTCTTATTGAAATTCCTGTAGATCAAGAAGGTCCTTATGTACACAGTCACGTATTAGGAAAAGACAGAAAGTTTTTAATTGACACAGGGGCAAGTCGCACTACTATCAGTCACAATGAAGTCCCAGGGGCACCCCTCTCAGGCTCACAGAATGTTTCCCTTGGTTTTTCAGGACAGCCTATTGTAAATGAAGTATCGGAACCAGTACCACTAGCTGTGGGTCCATTATCTCGAGTTACAGATTTGTTACTTACGAAATCATGTCCCGAAAATCTGTTAGGAATTAAAACACTGAAGGCTTTAGGAGCTATAATATGCTGTTCCCCAGAGGGAGTCAGACTCTTTCTGCGGGATTTCAAGGGTCATTATGTTCTACGTGACTTTGATGTAAGATTGAAAAATGTACCAGATCACTTATGGGCAAAAGGCCCAGCTGATGTAGGTTGTATGCATATCACTCCATATCGTGTTACACTCAAGACAGGAGTTGTTCTACCCAGAATCAGACAATACAAGTTACCACCCGATGCTGTAGTGGCTTTACTGAAAATAATTGAAGAGCTTATTGCCCAGGGAGTGGTCGTAGAGACCGACTCCAATATCTGTAATTCACCCATCATTCCAATTCTTAAACGTACAGACCGCAATGCACCGCCAGTATATCGGCTGGTGATTGATCTTCGAGAACTGAACAAATGTATTGTACCACAGTATCCTGTGGTCCCCGATATCTCCTCCCTGTTAACTGCTATTGATTCAGAAGCAACGTTCTTCACTGTAATCGATCTCAAGAACGCTTTCTTCAGTGTACCTATTGACCCGGAGAGCCAATATCTCTTCGGATTCAGTTTAAATGGACGAAGTTTCAAATTTTCTCGCGCACCTCAAGGATTTACAGAAAGCCCCAGCATCTATAGTCAAGCACTGAAAAGACAACTAGATTGTATTCAGATGCCAGTTAATACCGCTTTACTGCAATACGTCGATGATCTACTGATCACCGCACGAAGTGAGCCCGAATGTGAACAAGCATCTCTGACAGTTTTGCATTTCCTAGCCGACAAGGGACACAAGGTGTCTCCTTCGAAGCTACAATTCTGTGTTCAGCAAGTTGTGTACTTGGGTCACTTGCTGTCCAAAGTGGGGAGACAGCTCACTCCCGATCGCATTCAGTTAATTGTAAACATGCCACGACCCCAGACACAAAAGGAAGTGCGGGCCTTCATAGGCCTCACCTCGTACTGCAGACAATGGATTCCTCAATATGCATTTCTAGCTAAACCACTCATTCAGTTAACGACCCAGGAGGCAGCGACTTCGACTGTCCTCCCTTGGACTCAGGAACATACACAAGCCTTTGAGGAATTAAAGAAAGCTTTATGCCAAGCACCAGTTTTAGCAACACCATGTTACAGCAAACCGTTTACACTTTTTGTTACAGAACGTGACGGTACAGCGTTGTCTGTCCTCACTCAAGATCAAGCAGGTTCACATAAGCCTTGCGCTTATTTTTCAAGCACATTGGATTCAGTAGCACAGGCACTCCCTGCATGTTTAAAATCAGTAGCAGCAACAGCGTTAGCAATCAGACAAAGCGACTCAATTGTTTTAGGTCATCAGTTAACAGTACAAGTCCCACATTCTGTAGAGGTTCTGTTAAACAGAACCCAGACTCAACACTTGACTATAGCACGACTGACAGGTTACGAATTGACATTATTCCAGCCACACATAGAAATCAGACGCTGCAGTATCTTGAACCCAGCGACATTGTTACCTACAGTTATGACAGATCCAGCTCCACATGATTGTATAGAGATCATTAATGCAGTAACAAAGCCCAGACGAGATTTAACAGATGTTCCATTGACAAATCCAGACCTGACACTTTATGTGGATGGTTCATGTATGAGAACAAGTACAGGAGAGTTAGTGGCCGCGTATGCAGTGACCACTGAAACTGAAGTTAAAGAAACACATCGTATTGATACACTGTCTGCTCAAGCGGCAGAGCTCCTCGCTCTGACCCGAGCCTGTATTCTAGCCAAGAACAGAAATGTTAACATATACACTGATTCCCGTTATGCGTTCGGAGTCGTACACGACTTCGGCATGCTCTGGCAAGAAAGAGGTTTTTTGACCTCTCATGGTACAAAGATACAGCATGGTCCTCTCATTCAAGCACTGTTAGAAGCAATACATCTGCCTTCAGCCATATCCGTCATGAAGTGTAAAGCACATACTAAAGTCACAGATTCTGTTTCCCAGGGTAACGACCTGGCAGATCAGACAGCAAAACATACAGCACTAACTCACACTCAGACAACTGACACGACAAAGACAACAGATCCGACAAACTGTATGACAGTCAGAGATCCCACACTAGATGTTATTGACATTCAGACACATGCTACTGCAGACGAAATAAAGAAATGGATCGAACTAGGAGGGATCCAGACAGATCAAGGTTGGATGACGAAGGGAAAATCTACATGGTTTCTCCCTGACTCTATGGTTCAAGTCATGATAAATACAGCACATAGTCCTGCCCACCTAGGAGAGAAAGCAATGCTAGATAGTTTGCAAAATCTCTGGAACAATAAACACTTACGAGCAGCAGCAAAACAGAAAGTGCGTACTTGCATGATCTGTTGTCAGTTCAATCCAGGTAAAAGCGTCCCTGTAGAGCAAGGTGGATTTCATCCTCCCGATCACCCTTTTGAAGTCCTCCAGATGGATTATATCCAGATGGACCGTTGTCGAGGATTTAAATATGTTCTCGTAGTTGTCTGTGCTCTGTCCCGCTGGACCGAAGCATACCCAGTCCCAGATTACACTGCTCCGACCACTGCCAAACAGTTGGTTCGTGAATTCTTCCCACGATACGGCATGCCTCGTGTCGTGTACTCAGATAACGGTCAGCCATTCTCATCCGAATTAATGAAACAAGTTTCCTTGTTACTGGGATACCAGTGGAAGTTCCATTGTGTCCGACATCCAGAAGCAGCAGGCCTTGTAGAAAGGCATAATCAGACATTAAAGATCCGCCTTGCCAAAATATGTCAGGAAAAAGGGGTCGACTGGATAGTCGCCCTGCCAGTGGCACTATTCTATATGAGAATGGTCGCCCATTCGAGATCAGGGCTATCCCCGTACGAGGTGGTCTTTGGCAGACCACCGAATATGTGGGGGACGCCCATTCCTAAAAAGATTACTGATGTTGATTCTAATATGTTGACAGATTACCTTGCCTCCTTGATGTCTGCACTCCAATCATGTCGTTCACAGGTTGCCGCAGCCTTCCCTGACAACACTGATGTGAAGCCGCATGACGTCCATCCCGGGGATGTTGTCCTAGTTCGCAACTTCGACAGGAAAAGTCCGTTGGAGCCCCGCTGGAAGTCTCCGAAGACCGTTCTTCTTACCACGAAGACCGCAGTCAAATTGGAAGGCAGAAAGGGGTGGGTCCACCTAAGCCATATCAAAACATTCCCAGGACTGAAACCGGAACAAGACTCACCCACCCCCACCAAAGACTGTGTTACCAAAGACTTTACCGAATCCAAACGAGAAAAAACTCCTCAAGAACAATACCGCATGAAATTACGATCTAGCAAGTCAGACAGTTTAATTGTTTAAGTCCTCCCCTAGGTGAATCGGTTAAATAGTTTCTGACATGTATCCCCTAGATCGAGTTAGAGAGAGAGAAGCAAAGAAAAGTACATATTGCAAATCACTCCGTAGTCACTGTATAGTGACACTAATAATTATGTTTATTCTCAGTGTTTTAATTATTATTGCTAGCATCTTATTACCTATCTACTATCCTATTTTCAAGCGTGAACAATCTGCTTACAATGTCTCTGCTGAACACACTTTTAGTGAGTTACCTCCTCATGAGCTTTCCTACAGACTCGCGCTGCGCAACAATACATTCATTAGTATGTTACATCATTCTCATCAAACTAACAATGCTACAAATTGCTGGGTATGTGGCCGACTCCCTCCCTACCAGAATTACAAGGGAGCCCTGCCTCTCTTTCCTTATCCGTTCACTCACAATGGCTCCTGTGGAGCATGGTTTAAGATAATTAATTCTTTAGATCCCGATATTGCTGTTTTCGATGGGGGTTGGGTTTGGGGAAACCTGAACTTGGTCCTACTAGACGTCTGTTACCCAGATAAGGAGGGACTCCCCACTAGAATAGGAACTGATCTAGAAAATGAAGTGTATGGATTAGGTAATTATACAATTAGCCTTATGATTCTTACTGTCGAATCCGAAGCCATACCCGTTCTACCTATTATGTCAGTACTGCCAGTCACTGGTGAATTATGTGTCAAGAAGAAAGGTTCAATACACTTAGGTCATAGTAAATGCACTACTGTGGTCGAATTCAGTGATGATGGAAAATCATCTTTCAAAGCTATCAGTCATTCTTACTTTGTTTGTGGTCATACCGCATACATTCGTCTACCTCCAGATTGGGATGGTACCTGTTACATTGCATTCCTTCTGCCACCTGTTTTTCTAGCTCCTCCTGATTACCATAGAAAGAGCAATCTAGTAAAGAATAGACCCAGAAGAGATGTCCCACTTGTCGACTACACAGAAACGGCATGGGAACAGTACACTGACTTTAATAAAGGATTCTTTTTCTTTTTAGGCCCTGTCCAGAATAGTAAACTAATACGCAGATTAACTAGAACACTTGAAGCAGTAGTAAATGAAACTACCTCCGCCTTAGGTAACTTAACAGAAGAGCAGTCCGCTATGCGGGTTGTTGTCCTTCAGAATCGTCTTGTAATTGACGTCATCTTGGCAGATAGAGGTGGAGCCTGTAAGGTCATCGGGTCAAGCTGCTGTGTTTTCATTCCACAAAATGCACCATCTGTATATCAAGCTATCACCCGTCTTCATAAAATTGCAAATCAGATACATCAGACTCCAGGCACCTGGACTTGGTCCGGTTGGTTCTGGACAACGTTAACAGCTTGGGGATGGAAGATCCTATCCTTCCTAGGCATTGGCCTAGTCCTAGTATTCAGTTGCTGCCTGTGCCTGCAGTGTGGGCCAGCGATTTGTGGACTGTGTGCCACCTCTTGTATTGAACATTCCAGTTTTCACTCAAAACGTAACCGAAAGAAAGAAGAACAAATGATGTTACAAGAACAGACTGATCGATTCATGAGGATCGATATTTCATGAAGGGTCCGTAGGGAACAAGGAGGGAATGAGGAAAATTAAATTTTGGCCATGTTGTGTTCCCTAACGCGTACCCCACCGACTCCATGTACCAGCTTAAAGTGCATGTAACTTCCCTCCTGTGCCAGCTATGAAGACGCAAATATATTTGCGTCCACCGTTAACTTGTCCTCTTTCAGATCCACCATGAATGGATTATATAGTCCGTTCCTAAGTATGCTATGCCACCGTCTTTTTGTAGTACACTTTTCATATTTTTCCTGCTCTAGCAAGAGTAGGCCCTGAATTCCTGCCATCTGAATCTCTTTTGTGGCTCCTGACTCTGCCCAGGCTACCTCTGTACTCGTGAACTCTGTCCTACTTTCAGCGCGGCCCCTCGCGCTCAGCTCAAGCCTGCTTTCTGCCAAGACTGACTATAACCTTCGAGTTATCTGTTCCGCTCCCCGAGAATACATTCCTGCCTACTAGATCCTGTAAACATCCTCTCCAGCTGCAGAGCCAAAGGACCGACCTGTCTTAATGCAAGTAATTCATAGCCTCTGTTGCCATGCTTCCATGGAAGGCCCCGTGCCCCACGCTTCACATGTAGACACTCAGGCGCATATACACGCATCCACAGTTAGCGTAGAATAGCTTCTGCCCTAGAGACCTTTCCGCCCAGATAGTATAGTTCCTAAACACCAGATATCAGATATGATAGAAATACAAGTTGATCTGACATGCCAGACTTCTGTCTCTTTCCGTTAGTGTAAATGTCAAGTCCCCCGCACCCCGTCAATCACACGTCATGCAGCTGCGCGCGCATCCAAGCTTCCGATTTCTGCTGACATTGCAACATTCTGTTAGCACCACCCCTTGGTGCCACCCACTTGCGTCACCTATCAGTGACGTTTCTAGCACACACCTCTAGTTCACGCCTAGTTTACGCCTCTTGATGATGTACTAGTACCACGTGTATACTGTTATCTTGTCTTCTCTCAGCTGTTACGCCTCTTACATTGATTCTTATGGTGTAAATCAAGTATATAAGCTATGTATTATCAATAAAATTCAGCGCTCTATCCCTTCTGACACCCCTGTGGTGGTCAGAACATGATATCCTGATTCCTTTATGAGGAATAAAACCCTTAGAAACTCTAACACCACGGACTCTGTTTTCTTTCATTCTGATTGAGTTATTATTGATTAAGTACTTACCTGCATAGAAATTAAGAGAGTAAATTAATTATTTACGTCAATTGATACATACTTCAACACACAGCTGCCATGCTTTCCAGCATATATTTTCCAGGAGCTCCAAACCCACTGACTTTTCCAATTAAATCTTGCAGGGTGCGGCGCATTGGCTTGCATTGGGGGCAGTGCTCCAAGCCATTCTCTCATACTCGGGCACAGAGAAGCTGCCGACGCACACAGCATGACTTCATAGGATATGGCATATACTGGGTATGGAACGTCTGACTCTTGCACAGAATCTTCAGTTAAACACCTATTGAGAACTCTGACAACCATACAAATTGCTTCTCTCTGCTGAATGTTATGAACTGATAGAGACCTACGCCTAAAAGCGCCAAACATGGAGCACGAATGGAGCAGAAAGACAAGACAGGCAGAGCGCAGGAGGGTCACATGATGCCTAGACACACTATGTCAGAGTGGGTACAGAGGGGAGGGACACAGGGGGATGGTTAGGGAAGGAATGTTGTAGTTGTTTTTGTAGCTCTCTTTGCGTGCAGCACCACAAGCATGGAGTTGTATTATGTTGCATTAACATAACAAAATACAATAAAATAGATTTGAAGCTAATGACCGCCATCAAACAATTGATATTTTTTTTCTATTTTAGTGGCCAATGAGTGGAATTCCTTAGCATTACATCTTAGGTAGATTGCGGATCTCAGTAAATTTAGGATGAGCAGAATTCATAGTTGCTTAGATTTCATTTACAGCTATGTTTATGGTTTTCTCTTGGCTATAATTTGTCTTGGAGGCCCAAGTTGCTTAGCACCATGATACTGAATTGGGATGAAGGAGAAGGATAGTTAATAAGGTCCTTAGGTGGCATGGAACTATCTGAGCCTCTCATAGACTTAGTCCAAGGCTATTAATAAAACCTGCTCATGAAAAGATTCTAAAGTTAATAACTTCATGGGTTTATCAACAAATCATATCATTACACAAAGCAAAAAGATTACAAATATTTGATGAATGAAGATGAATCAAAAGAATTATCATAATTATAAGTACTTAAATAACCTGCAAAAAAGACTGGCATACAGTTTGTCTCTAAGAAAAGCCTAAAATATCACAAATAACTGTCTCTATTTCAAAAAAATGTATTTTATACTGTTTTTGGGACAGAAGATACACACATTTTCATAGCATGATATTACATAAAAGGGTTGGATTCAAAAATATTTCATTCATTACAGCCAATCATTCTATTAGTTGGTATAACACTCCTAGAAACTCCTATTTCCTGAAACATCTTGTTGGTTAAAGCTGTACAAATGTAATTAAGGAGATGAAATCTTACATTAAGAAACACTGGAACACAATAGCTTGTTCAACTACCGAGGAGCCTGGCAATGTAACCTTGAACTTGTAACACAGACACATCCTTCCCTCTGGAGAGAACACTTGATTATACATTTGTATTAGGACAGATCATGGCTGTCGCTTGATTTTCGTTGAATATTTGAATAGGAGAAAAGACGCATGCACATGGAATGCTTGACTACCTAACATAAACAAGAACTTTTCGGCTGCTTATCATGATTGCATGATTGGTTGTCATTGTGACCTGGTGCATTCTAATTATGCTAAGTGAAGCAGGTCTAAATTAATCATTATTTTCTAACAAATTCAAAATAAATTACAACCATATCGCTTTACAAAACACTTCAATTGAACTAAATACAAGAGTAAAGTTATTGTTGGGTGTTGCATTGAGGGTGGAACTGAAAACTTTTGAATGGGTGAGGAGGAGCGGGTTGCATGCCTGGTTGTTGTTTGGATGCTTTCAACCCGTCTTGCCTGCCAGAACAAACACTGTTCCACTGAGAAGAAACATTGTGAGTTCTTTACAGCTGCGATGCTCTCCCAATGTTGCAGGGTCCTCGCTGCAGTCACATTACCAGAAAGCTCTGTTGTAAAAAAGTTACACGAGTGGTGCATCATGAATCTATAAAGTGTGTAGACCTTTGATCCTGTGGAGAAGGCTTTGGTGGCAATTCTTCTGTTGTGCCCTGCTATGCTGTGAGTAAGCATCACCACCATGCTTTCTCTTTGCCTTTCTCTATCACTCTACTTTGCCAATTTGTAAGCGTGAAGGCACAGGCTTGTGTCTCACTCTTTGTGAATGTAAGACAATTTCTCTGCTAACTTTTCAAACAGTAAAAATTCTTGGTGATCACTGTCCGGCTGGACAAATCACGTCAACTAATATAGCACCATTGTGTCTATATTCATTTGGTCGTAACTATTTACGCATAGGACCACTGTTGCCAAGTATAGACTATGTTCCCCGAGGTCCTGTGCTGACTCGCTGGGTGCCCTTGTTGTTCCTTAGCCACCCAACAGTCACAGCATAATATGCTGTTCATCACCTGTGCCGTGTTTGTTGTGGTGCACAGAAAACCGCTATTTAGCTGTGTTCTTCATTGAGGATGTCATCACGCTGTACAACTTAATGCCATATTAGAATCAGGTGGCATTTGTTCTCAAATGTGAAGGAAGTCTTCCATCGCTGTGACCATGGTACAGAACTGACTGTGACCATGGTACAGCAGACTGCTGCCTACAAACACATGGTGTCAAGGGATTATTGAAAAGAATAGTGGAATATTTCACAAAAGTAAGTTATTGCACTAGCATGTGCGTATTGTTAATTTTAAAACTGCATAGGCATGTGCTAAGCAAACACTGAGAGAAATGATAATTCACACCGCCCAGCATGTGGCTGAACTTTACCCTCCAATGGGGAAGAGCACAGGATACATAAAGGTGTGGGCGGAGCTACACCCAGACTTACAGCGGAAGGCCACAGTGCCAAAATGCATAATGTCCATGCTGTAATCAAATACAAGTTTTCTCTGTTGTCCCCGAAGTGGCCTCTTACCCTCCTGACTCGGAGCGGTGTTATTTGGATATTTGCCCGCGGCTAGTGGCGTGAAAGAGGACCCGTTACTTCAAAGTGGCAGGAGTACCCAGCTCTGTGAATTACATTGTGATACTTTTTATGGTTGGCTGAATTTTCTGCACACTTCACATCGCACTTTGCAGAAATTACTGCGCTCATGGGGTATTTGCTCAAGAAGAAAGGCACATTTTAATAGAGTGATAAGCGTAAGAAAGCATTTGTTAAAAGGAAGGAAGGAATTATGACTGCCAAACCACTCATACTGTTTGATACCAATGACAAATGCATTGTTATGATGAGTACAACTGGGTGTGGATTGAGGCAGCTTTACTTCAGATTAAAGAAGGGAGAGAGGAGGTGCCAACCTTCATTTCCAGAGCAGCAAGTGGTGCTGTGGCTCAATTCAGTCCTTGATGTGGTGGTCTGTTTGTGAGGGATGGCTGCGGCTTTGAATGCCCTACTTCTGAATTGTTTCTATGGTATTATGATTCGATGGTGCACGCAAACCATGTGCCAAAAAAGTATGTTTTTTTGTACAATATCTATAATTATTTTCTGAAATAAAGCTAGTGAATGTTCAATCATTTCGGGTGCACACCAGCATTTTATGGCAGTGTTAACAATTTGGTAAGATAAAAGAAAATTCCATGCTCCTCGGTTAGAAAAGGATTTGACACAATAGCTTCTAAAGTGGTGGGAAAGTAATTAAGTAAACACCAGAGACAAATTTATTGGATGCTACTCCTAGAGTCCAATGAGAAAATGTGAACTGAAATTGTTGCAGAAGGGATTGGCAGACAGTTGTTTCCCCATCACGTGCATATTCTACCACAGAGTTCAGGTGAGCAGAACCTAGAGAGGGTTGCACATTTCATCCTATTCTCCAGAAGACCTCTCTCGTTTGCACTTGCTCTGTACCTCATCTTTCCCATCTCTTGTCCTCTTCTTAACATTGTATCTCCTCTCCCTTTTCTGACTCTCTCTGCTGAGCCCACTTTGTATCTAATTGTCTGCTATTTTAATTCAGTAGCTACCCATGTGCTTGCCCACTCCATCTTTCCTTCTTGGTTTGTACACTTCCCTCAGTACTCGCTTTCACTCCATCACATTGGCTTCTTCATAGTCTTTTCTATACTGTACCTCTATTTTTCCTCATTTCCTCTGTGTCTGCCCTTTTCTATATCTCCAATGCATATCTTAATATTTGTGCCAGGCTGGTGGCTTAGTGGATGAATGCGTCCACTGAAGTGGCCTGTGGTTAACCTCACAGTCACAGGTTCAAATCCTGGAGGCCCCATGCAGCCTTTTACCCTTCTGAGGTTGATAAAATGAGTACCATTGAGTTGGGTAACAATATATATCTGTTATTTACCACCAACATACACTTCTGGGTGAACTTGCACTTTACATATACACATGTTATGTTATGTCATCTGTACCCAGTGTCCAGCTTCTCCTCTCTTTTGTACTTTCCCAACTTGACTTCTTTACATTGACATATGTGCATGCTCTCGCAGTCTTATCCCCACTCCCTCTAACTGGTTTGTTAAAAGCCCATGCTGGATACTTTCCATTTTCTGTCCTACTTTCCCTACACCCTCCCTAACACTCGCTGAGTACTAGTCCTCCCACCCCACTCTACTTTGATCATCTTTCAGTGTCAGTCTTTGGCTCCTGGATGTTTCTGAACTCCAGGACACGAAGCAGGACCAGGCAAGAGATGAGCATGAGGACCACCCAGACGAGGGCATGGGTGTAACCAGATGACCGGAAGCGGGACATGCATGGCTCCCCAACAGTTTCTTCTAACCTACAGAAAAGGAGGAAATAATTAGCATCTATAGTGTTCAGTATCACCTTATACATCCCAACAGATGGAGCCCAACTGCTGGATACACTTCCAGAGCTCACCACCACCATTCTGCAATGGCATAAGCTCACCACCATCATGTGCTACTCTTACACAGGCTCATCGCCACCTGATGTGCTAGCACAGACTGACCACCAGCTGACAGACTGCCTCAGACTCACTATTACATAATATTATTTTAATGGTTCGCCACTACCTGATAAACTACCAAACTCACAACCACATGATATCGTACCAGAGACTCACCACAAAATGAGAGACTTCCACAGGGTCATCACCAGTTGACAAACTACCACAGACTCAGCACCATCTGATATGCTATCATAGACTCACCACTACATTATAGAATTCTACAGGCTCACCACCACTCCCAGATGCACCTCCGGAGGTCACAACCATCATAATTCTATGTAAATATAAATGTAAATGTAGTATACTTGTAAAGCGCACAGCTGCCCCAGCAACAGGGCGTCCCGGCGCTGTATAACCCTTTCTGGCTCTCCCTGTGAGATGGCCCTCCTGGTCACCCCCAAGGCGAAGCCAGGCATCCCAGTGTTGTTGGGGCCGTTGTGGAGATTAAGCAAGCTATTGCCCAGAGTTGCAGCATGGGACCCATGATTAGAGTAGGCGCCGAGGCGAGAATTATCGAGTCCGCGGACATTGAGCCCAAGACCCTACTGCGTCGGGACTTGAACATTGGTCCCGGGCCTGATCTCTACTTCAGAGTCTGCCGCTCTAACCAGTGAGCCACACTTCTCCACTATGTTAGAAGCTAATTACCAAGATTAGATGCAGATTACATCATTATCAGTGGCGGCTCCCCCATTGGGGCATGGGGGCAATGCCCCACTGCTTTCTCAACAGTGCAAGAAAGCAGAAACATAAATAGCAATAACTACCATTTTATGTTTCTGCTTCTCGCACTGCGAGAAAGCAGAAGTGCCTGGTTTGGTGTGTCTTGGTCGAGGGTAGGGGGGGAGTGGCTTGCCCACTGTTTTGGGTACTGACTGTTTGGTCGGCCCTGTTTGGTCAGTACCCACAACAGTTGGCAAGCCAAGCCACTCCCCCACTGCCCTCGAGCAGGACCGCCCACTCTCTTTTTTCTCTATGTAGGCTGTTGCATGTGTAGGCTGCTGCATGCAGCAGCCGACATAGAGAAAATGGCCCGGCTGGGGCACTCTTCACAGCGCCTCACCAATCACCATGCTGCCATTGAAGCGTTGTGATTGGTGGAGGGGAGGGAGGAAGGCTGCCTTTCCTGATGACGATTATCTCACTGCAGGAATTTGAAAATGCAGGACGGTAGGATTCGGGACCCATCCAGAAGCTGAGGTGGCGCAGGACGGTAAGTTATATATATATATATATTTTTTTCAATTAAACCCCTCCCGCCTCCCCCATCCCCCCTGCGACGATCCCATTTCCACCACCCGCCCGTCATGCCAGGCACGACTGCAGTGGGATATTGGCTGATATTTCCATTTTCGTCTTGGGCTGAGCGGCCTTAATGGAAACAGTAGCCTCCCCCCTCATTCTATTTTTTGCAGAGCATTCCTTTTTTGAAGCACACACTCTTTGTAAATCCTGGCAGAAAGCATCCGCAAGTCTCATAGACGATTGACAGGAGCCGTGGGTCAGATTTGTGTGTAGATAGTGAGGCAGGAGCACAGGACATTACTATAGGGATCTCATACCCAGAGCTGTGGGGCATGGACTAGGTGACAAAGGTAGGTGTGTCACAGGTGTGAGCAGGAGCGCTGCGTAATGAACTGTGGGAATGGAGCTAGGTAACAAGAGTTGCGTGGCAGGTGTGAAGGGAAAAGAACTGCCAGAAGTAGCGACTGCCAGAAGCTAGGGTGAGAGTTGTAGGACAGGCGATGTGGGCAGGAGATGCGAGGTAGGGGTTTTGTATCAGGAGTCAACGTGGGGCAGGAGCCGTGGGACAGGAGCTGTAGTACTGCAGCTTGGGTGACACAAGCTTTGGGTGCAGGACGTGGGGCTGGTGCTGTGTGTCGGTGCTCGCCGTATAGCTTAAAGAAAGTAGGTTTGGGACAGGCGTAGTGGGGCAGGAGACGTGGAGCTGGGACTGAATTACAGTAGTTGTGCAGCAGGTTTTAAGAGACAGGAGCTCCCTAACGAGGTGTGTTGGCAGAAGTTGTTGTCCATGAGATGCATGCAGGTGCCATGGGGTAGTGGCTGCATGGCAAGAGTCATGCAACAGGAACGGTGGGCACATGCATTTGGGACAGGAACCGTAGCACAGAAATCTAGGCTTGAGACGGTGAGTGACAGTGTCTGCACGAAAGGATCAGGAACAAAGAGGCTTGACTTGTGACAGGTAGCGCATTGTATCTTAAAATGTATATATCGCTTACTACGCCTCGGTGGGCTGCTGAAGCGCATGCCTTGGCAGGTAACCCACTACACCCTATAGGGTGTGATTGGAATTGGTACTGAGAGGTATTGGGAGTAGAAGCCATGGAGCACGACGAGCTGGGGGGCAGGAGATATGTGGCAAAAGCTGGGAAGACATTTCCAATGAGTGCTGTATGTTGGTGCTATATAAAAAGCACTTGGAATTGACACTGGGCGGCAAGAGCTGAGTGTTGTCCACAATATCTGGAGCTGTGTGTAGGCGCAGGGCAACGCTAGTTGTGTGTTGACGCTGGGTGTCAAGAGTTATAGCAATGTTTCTCGGAGGTATCATGCAATCTAAAATGTACTCACTGTTGTGGAGTGCATTGAGAAGGCAAATAGCAAGCCAAACATCTTTGGTCACTTGTGCGTAGCAAATATTTTAAAATGTAAAATGTAATTGTTCTCTTATTGCACTTTGAAAGTAATGTATTGCATTTGTATGTGTTCTTGCTTACAAACGCTTGCCTTTCCTTTAACACAGCGTATTATGTAGGGGCACAGTTCAGGGCTCTGCGTGAAATAGTTACAATTAATCCGCATTGCCAAGAAATGGTGAAATGTACACAGAATCTCTCTACCATCTATGCTGCCTTTAAAAACAGGAGAATACAGTCGATTTTCTGCTCATCGTTCCCAGATCTGCCTGTAACTGCAGCTGTACGCAAGTCAGTAGTACTAAACCTTAGCAGTGTTAAGATCCCACACCACTAGCAGTAAAACTAAAGCTCTACCCATTTCATTGGCCAAATTGCACCTTGGGTCACCTATGGAGTATACTTAAAAGCAAATATGACTATTTAGACACCATCTGTAGTTTATATCTCACTTCTTCTAGACCTGTACACAGTGGTATCTGTGCTGCTAACCAGTTCTATGTAATCTTGTTTTATATGAGGCACTCCGCTACTCCGGTCCTGGCTATATAAATACACTAATAATAATATATAAAAGTTCAGCAATCATAAATAAGCAGTGCTGAGCTTAAATCGTTAGCTTCTGTGTGATCCCCTTCAGCAATGTTGCCAGAATCTCTTTGATTAACAAACACAAAATGCCTGCCCCAACCGTTCTTTTCAACACTTATTCCAACCAATAGGACAAACAAAATTACTTACGTTTGACCAGGTATTTTATTTTATACCCATCAACTTCAATTTTTTCAATATTTTTTGTAGAAAAAAGGTAATACAGAAAAGAAACAAAAACATTCAATAAGTTGCGCTTGGACCTGTACAATAATATTTACAAGACTGACATTATATACATTTCAAAAAGCATTACAATTCTCATGCATTCTACATATAATATACATTACAAAACAGAAGAAAGCAGAAAATTGTGACAAATTGATATTCAACAGACCTAATCTGTGTTCATAGAAACAGAAGAAAGTAAGACAAAGTGAAAGAGAAGGAGTAAGACTTTCGTTTAGACAATAACTTCACGCTGGCCGCAGCCAGTTGAAACGCTTGATGTAACAAAGTCGCTCCTTCGGATGTGCCGACGCGTTTCTAGTCCAAGGAAACCAGTTCCTGGACTTTCACCAGGGCTTTAACAGTTGTCTAAATCGAAAATGCAGAGAAACAATAAAGTTTTTATTATTTGACTGCATTCCTCTGCGTATTCAATGTTGCACTATTGCTTATTTACATAAGAAAGTACCTGGGATCTTGTGAAGAAAAACCTTTTGCCTCTTTCAGTAGCTTCAGGCTCAGGTAAAAAGAAGGAAAGTTTTTTTTGGGCGCTGATTTACTACTTGTAGGGAAATGAGGACAATCCGACCTACAAAAAAGAGGGAGCTACATTATAACTTATGGAACTTCATTCCCATCGGGGTTCAATATAGTTAGTGCGAAGTGTTGCCTACCTCTCACGAAGAGGGTCCAAAAATACAACAGGCCGTATGTTCCACCTTGCTTCTATTTTGTAAGAGGACCTGTTCAAGTGATCGGTTGACTCGTTAGCCACTTGGGTTTTAAGGTTGTTTGCGAGGCTGCTTATGTTTAAGACGCTTGGGGAAGTACCTTGCGTTTGGAATCACGCGAAGTGAAAAATCATGAACTTCCGCCCATTAAGGGCTCCTTCATGGAGCATGAAGTGTGCGAATTATAATGCCCTGTGTTCGTTCCTAACGTGGCTTATTTTGAATCAAAAAGAAGAATAGTCCACCACTGCAGCACCTGAAAGTGAAACATTCTCCTGTCACTGCTCGTAAAGTTAACAAAAATTAAGTTTAGCGCGACTACCACTTATGTGCGTCATTAAGCTGGAAGGAGGTATAGCTCATACCTCTTGCCGCCACCTCGCCCGGAGTCAAATCACTGGACGCTGTATTTCCAGGGGCCTTCTCAAAAGTCTTATAAGTGTTACTGCGCGCTCACCGCGAGATTTCTGGAATTTGTAGTTAAATGAATAAGGAGGGTTTTAGGTGGGGTGGTGTGGCTCACTGTGGAGTGGTGTGGCTCACTGGTTAGAGGCGGCAGACCCAGAAGCAGAGAACGGCCCGGGACCAAGGTACAATTCCCGACGCGGCAGGGTCGTGGACCAGGGTCAAGGGACTCGATAATTCTCACCTCGGTGCCTACTCTAACCAGGAATCACACTCGGCAACTCTGGGCATTAGCTTGCCTCATCTCTACAACAGCCCCCCACATTCGCCGGGGATGCCTGGTTTCACCTTGGAGATACCCAGTAGGGACCATCTCACAGGGATAGCCAGGACTGGTTCTCCAGTGGTCTACAGCGCCACAACGCCTTAGGGCAGCAGTGCGCTTTACAAGAACACATACATTACATTACAGGTGCGCACTATAGCTAACATGCTGCTATATTAAAATAATATTCCCCTTGGTTAATGTTTACTGCCAACATGGCTGATTTTTCAACTCGAGCTTGATTCTTCAAGTTGCAGAAAATTACCAAATCCAACTTCTGCAACTAACACTGAAAGAGGATGTAATTCATTCAAATATCTGAGTTCAATATGTCATACAATTTTGAAATACTGAAGCTTCTTAGCTATAGTGCGCACCTAAAACCCGCCTTATTCATTTAATTCCAGAAATCTCGCGGTGAGTGCGCAGTAACACTTATAAGACTTTTGAGACGGCCCCTGGGAATACCAGTGTCCAGTGATTTGACTCCGGGCGAGGTGGCGGCAAGAGGTATGAGCTACACCTCCTTCCAGCTTAATGACGCGCATAAGTGGCAGTCGCGCTAAACTTAATTTTTGTTAACTTTACGAGCAGTGACAGGAGAATGTTTCACTTTCAGGTGCTGCAGTGGTGGACAATTCTTCTTTTTGATTCAAAATAAGCCACGTTAGGAACGAACACAGCGCATCATAATTCGCACACTTCACGCTCCATGAAGGAGCCCTTAATGGGCGGAAGTTCATGATTTTTCACTTCGCGTGATTCCAAACGCTAGGTACGTCCCCAAACATCATAAACATAAGCAGCCTCGCAAAAAACCTTAAAACCCAAGTGGCTAACGAGTCAACCGATCACTTGAACAGGTCCTCTTACAAAATAGAAGCAAGGTGGAACATACGGCCTGTTGTATTTTTGGACCCTCTTCGTGAGAGGTAGGCAACACTTCGCACTGACTATATTGAACCCCGATGGGAATGAACTACCATAAGTTATAATGTAGCTCCCTCTTGTTTGTAGGTCGGATTGTCCTCATTTCCCTACAAGTAGTAAATCAGCGCCCAAAAAAAGCTTTCCTTCTTTTTACCTGAGCCGAAGATACTGAAAGAGGCAAAAGGTTTTTCTTCACAAGATCCCAGGTACTTTCTCATGTAAATAAGCAATAGTGCAACATTGAATACGCAGAGGAATGCAGTCAAATAATAAAAACTTTATAGTTTCACTGCATTTTTGATTTAGACAACTGTTAAAGCCCTGATGAAAGTCCAGGAACTGGTTTCCTTGGACTAGAAACGCGTCGGCACATCCGAAGGAGCGACTTTGTTACATCAAGCGTTTCAACTGGCTGCGGCCAGCGTGAAGTTATTGTCTAAACGAAAGTCTTACTCCTTCTCTTTCACTTTGTCTTACTTTCTTCTGTTTCTATGAACACAGATTAGGTCTGTTGAATATCAATTCGTCACAATTTTCTGTTTTGTTTCCTTTTTGTAATGTATATTATATGTAGAATGCATGAGAATTGTAATGTTGTTTGAAATGTATATAATGTCAGTCTTGTAAATATTATTGTACAGGTCCAAGCACAACTTATTGAATGTTTTTGTTTCTTTTCTGTATTACCTTTTTTCTACAAAAAATATTGAAAAAATTGAAGTTGATGGGTATAAAATAGAATACCTGGTCAAACGTAAGTAATTCTGTTTGTCCTATTGGTTGGAATAAGTGTTGAAAAGAACGGTTGAGGCAGGCATTTTGTGTTTTCTAATATAATATAGGGTCTAGCCTACCCCACCCCTTGTATGGGCCTAACTCCTTAGAATCTCTTTGAGGCATATTGGACCACAAAATTAAAATACATAAACTTGAATAGCATCCAGACTATGCTTAATTTTTTGAAAACACAATGGTCCCCACTGGGAATCCTGACATAAGGCTATAACAGTGGTTTTACAAACATATAAGCTGTTAAGGTGATATGACTTAAGTAAATGCTCATATGCTACTATCTAGATTTTGTTTAAAGATCTTTGTCCATAGATGAATTAGGGAGCCATTATGATAGATACGTTTGGCAAAATATAATAAATATAGAATGCGGTGGGCTTAATGTGATGGGAAGGAAGTGGGGATGATACAAAAGTGTGGTTGTGAGTTTAGGTAGCGGGGGCTGAAGAACGAAAGCAGCAGTGGCTGGTTGATAGCTCAGCATTAGTACATGTGAAAATAAATAGATTAATTTCCACTGGTGGAACAAAGCAGATTGAGGCACATTTTATTTGGAAAAATGTCATGTAATAAGGAGTGGTGAAAATGGTCTGAAAGAGCAGTAAATGAACAATAAAAATGGGAGTAGGAGAACTCGATTTGTGCTCACTTCAATGTTTGCCCAGAATGCATAGACATTTATACTGGCAGGAAGGGCGCACAGTACAACTTTGCTTTCTAAAATTTGCTTGAAAATGCACCATTTGCACACTCTTTTTAAAAAAAAAAATTCAGGGGAGAACCGCCCGAACCCACCATAAATTGTTAGGGCTCGCTCCCTACGCTCGCTCACCGCGATACACCTCAACTAAAATTTTACACCCACACCAATTTCAAATGTCACCAGCCGCCACTGATCATTATAAAACATATATTCTATAAAACACATTAATATTTAGATTAATCATAGGTTAAGAAAATATTTAAATCAGAATCAGCAGAAAATATAACTCAAAACATGAAGCTCCCTGAGCTTACAAGATCCAAAAGGGTTTTAACAGGCAACATGATCGACTATTGTTATGGTATTTAATGCTTACAACGCAGGCACTACCTTAATGAATGTTACAAAGCGAGACGGTACTAAAAAGATTAGTACAGTGAGTGGCCTTTTTCATTACTTTACAACTTATTGTTTATTAGGGACATAGAGGGAATTAAAGTGGTTTAAGCATTTTTTACGGATGGGTAAGTGTAAGGGTTGGTATTCATTGTTATAATGGTACCTCTTGTCTAGAGCAGTTTTTAAACTTTTAGTCGCTTGGACCAAGACTTTTGCCAAATGAGCTAACAGCTGAATATGAGCACTATTCAAAAATCAACTGCAGTACCACAGCTCCACACCCTTTGTTGGGAGAGAGTAGTGTGTATTCAAATTATGGGTTGGTCCACTAATTCGATATTCGTTATACCTCACGCAGTAATGAACACTTTTTACTGTTGCCATCAGGAGTCCGCCACACATTCCTGAACTCATGGATGGAAAATGGCAGGAACCTAACCTGGATCATTTCTTTTCTATTTTGGTTAGTGGAAACACGAGGTACGATTGTGGGACTGCCCTCACTTTATTATATAAGGTGTATTTGGAGAATTACTTGGTGTTGAATTCTGTACTGAGTTAATTTGCTACATACACAAAGGTTTAAACAGTCTGCATGTTCTCCATATTAAAGGCAGCTGTAAATAATGATTTTTCTAAGTATTCAGGCCAGGTGTTTGATCTGATTGAGTCTTGTTTATTTCCTTTCATATTTCTTGAGAGGGGGATAAAAACCACAGCTTGCTTACAAAAAATGGAAATTGATGTCGCTCCAGAATCTCCTCTGTTGCAATCCACCAGCAAGAGAACTGCACCTTAGCAAACACTAGGATGTGTCCTCAGGGTTTTCGTCTAACTCTATGTGTCCCCCTCTCAAGAATATTAAAGGACCTGCTTCTAACCTGGCTGCCTCGTGCTGAGGGGGTACCAGGAGGATTACAGAACTGTTAACACACATTATATGGGGAGAGGAGTTGGTCTAATGGCTAGGGCAGTCAACCTCGAATCTGAGGAAATGGGTTAGAATCTCGCAATGAGGCTGAACATCCTGTGATTCTGGGCAAATCACTTAAACTCCCTGTGCCTAACAAAAATTAATGTGTCCTCATGTAATGCAACTGGTGCTATGTAAAGCGCTCTGATACCCGATTCGGGTAAAGTTTGCACTATATAAAACTCTGTAGAATAAAAAATAAAAATATTGCATTCTTCAACCAGCCCTGCTCTCACCACTAATACTACTTACACATCTACCTGATGGGCCGATACAGACTCACCATCAGATTATAGATGTTCATTGATGCTGCACTTCCTGTTATAGTAACACAGGCTAACCAATAACAGACGGTGTTGGCTGGTACTGACTCACACCAAGCTACAGCTTTTATATGTTGACCTCCACCAAAATAACACTTTTACAGATTCACCAACACCAACCTAACACATTTACAGATAAATCATCACCACCAGCAGAATAACACTGTTACAGATGAACAACCAACACAAAGTTAACACATTAACAGATTCACCACCACAACCAACTAAATGCTTTTACAAATTCACCCACACCAACATAACACTATTACATATTCACCACCAACACCAAGGTTTCAGTCATACAGATTGACCACCAACTCAAAGTTAACACATTTACAGATTCACGGCCACCACCACATAACACTGTTACAGATTTACCACTAACACCATGCTAACGCATTTACAGATTCACGACCACCACCGACATAACACTGTTCCAGATTTACGACTAACGCCATTCTATTGCATTTACAGGCTCACAACCACCAACGCCATAACACTGTTACAGATTTACCACAAACACCATGCTAACGCATTTACAGGTTGACGACCACCACCGCCATAACACTGTTCCAGATTTACCACTAACAACATGCTAGCACATTTACAGATTCATGACCACCACCGCCATAATGTGGTAAAATCTAATTACCCATGCTTAATTTATACGGTAAAGTCAATACGAATAACTCAGATAAATAAGAGGCAAAATCCGTGATATTGAGGTTTACTCAAAAAGGGTTTTATTCCTTAAAAAGGAATTGGGTATTTGGCTCGAGCCAAGGTGGCATACCATTCCGTCACCACATAGGTTCGGGAAGGGACTGACAGACAACATTTTATTGACAGTTATTCATATATATAGTCAATGCATTACAGTAAGACATATGCAGAAGGCGTAACAGCTGAAAAGAGAGATAAAATGTTCATACGTAACAGAAAAAGGCGTTGCAATAGGCGTGCATGAAGGCGTGTACTAGAAACGTCATTTATCATGATGTCACAAGTAGGTGGATCCATAAGAGAATCCTACAGTGTCAGCAGAATTACATGGCAGAGATGCGCGCGCAGCAGTATGACGTGTGACTGACGTGTAACTGGAGGGTGAAGGGGACTTGACATTTAGCCCTACAAGTGCAGACATAAGTCTGGGATGTCAGATCAACCTAATCCCAAATCGTATCTGATATCTTATGTTTAAGGAACTGTAGTATCTGGAAGGGAAAGGTCTCTCGGACAGAGGCTATTCTATACTGGTTGTGAGTGCGTGTATAAGCGTCTTGTGTCTACGTGTCTACGTGTCTGCATGAGAGGTGAGGGGGCATGGGCCTACCATGGCAACGGAGTCTATGAATTACTTGCACGGAGACAGAAAGGCCGGGCCCATTGCTCCTGCAGCTGGGAGGATGTTTACTTGAACGACGAGACAGGAATGTATTTTCGAGGAGTGGAGCAGATAAATCGAAGGTTGAATACAGTCTTGGCAGGCAGTAGGCTGAGCTAAGCGCCGTGAGCCGCGCAAGAAGTAAGGCAGGGGTCACTGGTACAGAGGCAGCCTGGGCTGAGGCCCTCAGAGTCAGAAGGCAGGAAAAAAGAGGCTCGATGGCAGAATCAGGGCCTACTTCGCCAGAGCTGAAAAACGTGTAAAGTATACCACAAAAAGACGTTGGCATAGCATATTTAGAAACTGAATATTCAATCCGTTCACGGCGGATCTGAAAGAGGACATGTTAAAGATGGACGCAAATGTATTTGCGTCTTCATAGCTGGCACAGGAGGGAAATTACATGCACTTCAAGCTAGTACATGGAGACGGTGGGGTACGCGTTAGGGAACATTACTTGACCAAAAATCTATATTTCCTCATTCCCTCCTTGTTCCCTACGGACCCTTCATGATATATCGATCCTCATGAATCGATCAATCTGTTCACATAACATCATTTGCTCTTCTTTCTTCTTTTCGCGTTTTGAATGAGAATTTGAATGCGGAATGCATGATGTGGCGCACAGGCCACAAATCGCCGGCCCACATTGTAGACACAGGCAGCAACTGAATACTATGAGAAGGGCAATGCCTAGGAAGGATAGGATCTTCCATCCCCAAGCGGTCAACGTTGTCCAAAACCAACCGGACCAAGTCCAGGTGCCTGGATTCTGGTGTATCAAACTTGCAATTTTATGAAGACGTGTGATAGCTTTATATACAGTTGGCGCGTTTTCTGGAATGAAAACACAGCAACTTGACCCGATGACCTTACAAGCTCCACCCCTATCTGCCAAGATGACGTCAATAACGAGACGATTCTGAAGAACAACAACCCGCATGGCGGACTGCTCCACCGTTAGGTTACCTAGAGCTGAAGTAGTCTCATTCACTACTGCTTCGAGAGTTCTGGTTAATCTGCGTATCAGTTTACTATTAAAAACAGCACCTAGATAGGGGAAGAAACCTTTATTGAAGTCTGTATATTGCTCCCATGCCGTTTCAGTGTAATCGACAAGCGGGAGATCTCTTCGGAGTCGATGGTTTACTAGATTAGTATTTCTATGATAATCAGGAGGGGCTAGGAAAACAGGTGGCAAAAGGAATGCAATGTAACAGGTACCATCCCAATCTAGAGGTAAGCGTATGTATGCGGTATGGCCGCAAACAAAATAGGAATGACGTGAAGCTCTGAATGTAGATTTGCCTTGGTCACTGAAATCGACCACAGTAGTGCATTTACTATGACCTAAGTGTACGGAACCATTTTTACGGACACATAATTCGCCTGTGACTGGTAATACTGTCATAGCTGGTAAGACTGGTGCAGCTTCAGATTCAATTGTTAGGATCATGAAATTAACGGTGTAATTACCTAACCCATACACTTCATTTTCTAAATCAGTTCCTGTCCCAACGGGAAGTCCCTCCTTGTCGGGGTAGCAGGCTTTAAGCAAGACTAAGTTCAGGTTTCCCCAAACCCAGCTTCCTTCATATACAGCAGTATCAGGATCTAGGGCATTAATCAATTTAAACCACGCGCCACACGAACCATTGTGAGTGAACGGGTACGGAAAGAGGGGCAGAACTCCCTTATATTTCTGGTAGGGAGGGAGTCGGCCACATATCCAACAATTGGTAGCGTTATTAGTCTGATGGGAGTGATGTAACATACTAATGAAAGTGTTGTTGCGCAGCGCAAGTCTGTAAGACAATTCATGGGGGGGTAATTCACTAAAAGAATGTTCAGCAGTGACGTTATAAGCGGATTGTACATGCTTGAAAATAGGGTAGTAGATGTGCAGCAAGATACTAGCAGCAATAATCAGAAGGCTTAAGAAAAACATAATCAGTAACGTCACTATACAGTGACTACGAAGTGATTTACAATATGCACGCTTCTTTTGTTGTCTTTGTCTATCTCTCTCTCTATCTCGATCTAGGGGATACATGTCAGAAACTAATTTAACCGATTCACCTAGGGGAGGACTTAAACAATTAAACTGTCTGACTTGCTAGATCGTAATTTTAGTCTATATTCCTCAGAGGCAGTTTTCTCAACCAAAGGGAGTTTTGAAACAGTTTGTGTAGGAGGGCAGGGCTTAGAGTCCAAGTCCGAAGGAAGTCCGTGGAATTTCTTGACGTGGCTGGAATGCAGCCACCCTTTCCTGCCCTCAACTTTTACAGCTGTCCTCGTTGTTAGAAGAACCAATTTCGGGGTTTGCCAGCGGGGCTCCAACGGACTTCTCCGATCGAAGTTGCGCACGAAGACAAAATCCCCCGGGACCACTTCGTGGGGCTTCACCTCGGTGTTGTCGGGAAAAGCTGCAGCTACCTGTGAACGACAAGATTGTAGTGCAGACATCAAGGAGGCAAGGTAATCTGTCAGCATAATACAGTCAACATCTGTAATTTTACGTGGAACAGGCGTCCCCCACATATTCGGTGGCCTACCAAAGACCACTTCATACGGGGATAGCCCAGTTCGAGAATGGGCCACCATCCTCATATAGAAGAGGGCAACCGGCAAAGCAACTATCCAGTCAACACCCTTCTCTCTACAGATCTTGGAAAGTCGGATTTTTAGAGTCTGATTATGGCGCTCCACGAGACCTGCTGCCTCGGGATGCCGGACACAGTGGAACTTCCACTGATAGCCTAACAGGAGTGTAATGTGTTTCACAAGCTCGGATGAGAATGGCTGACCGTTATCTGAGTACACGATACGGGGCAAACCATACCGTGGGAAGAATTCACGAACCAGCTGCTTGGCAGTGGTCGGAGCAGTATAATCTGGGACTGGGTAAGCTTCTGTCCATCGGGAAAGAGCACATACAACTACGAGGACATATTTGAATCCTCGACAACGTTCCATCTGGATATAATCCATCTGGAGGACTTCAAAAGGGTGTTCGGGAGGCTGAAATCCACCTTTCTCTACGGGGATGCTTTTACCTGGATTAAACTGACCACAAATCATGCAAGTACGCACTTTCTGCTTGGCTGCTGCTCGTAAGTTATTATTGAACCATATGTGTTGAATACTGTCGAGCATTGCTTTCTCTCCTAGGTGTGCAGGACTATGTATCGTGTTAATGATAACCTGAACCATAGAGTCGGGGAGAAACCATGTAGATTTTCCCTTCGTCATCCATCCCTGGTCTGTTTGGATCCCTCCTAATTCAGTCCACTTCTTAATTTCGTCTGGCGTGGCATGTGTTTGTATGTCAATTACATCACGTGCGGGATCCCTGACTGTCATGCAGTGTGTCGGTACTACTATTTGTGTCTGGTCAGTTACATGAGTTCGGTTTTGAGCAGTTTGCTTTGCTGTTCGGTCTGCCAGGTCGTTACCCTGGGAGATGATATCGGTAACTTTTGTATGTGCCTTACATTTCATGATAGAGATTTCAGTGGGTAGATGTATTGCATCTAACAGAGCTTGAATGAGGGGACCATGTTGGATGTTGGCACCGTGAGAAGTTAAGTAACCTCTCTCTCGCCAAAGGACTCCAAAGTCGTGAACGACTCCGAATGCATAACGTGAATCAGTATATATATTGACTTTCTTATTCTTGGCTTGAATACATGCTTGTGTCAGAGCGATGAGCTCTGCTGCTTGAGCTGACAAGGTGTCGATACAATTGGTTTCAATAACATCGGTGTCTGTCGTGACTGCATAGGCTGCCACTAATTCACCTGTCTTTGTTCTCATACATGAACCGTCCACATAAAGTGTCAGGTCTGGATCTGATAGTGGAACATCTGTCAAGTCTTGTCTGGGTTTTGTTGTAATAGTAATGACTTCAATACAATCATGTGCCAATGGATCTACTCCATTGAGTGGTAATAACGTGGCAGGATTTAATGTGCTGCAGCGTCTAATTTCTATGTGTGGTTGAAACAATGTCAATTCATAACCTGTCAATCTTGCTATGGTCAGGTGTTGAGTCTGTGTTCGATTCAAAAGGACTTCCACGGAATGTGGAACCTGTACTGTCAATGGATGTCCTAACACAATGGAATCACTCTGTCTGATTGCTAAAGCTGTTGCTGCAACTGATTTCAAACACGCCGGGAGGGCCTGGGCTACTGGATCTAATGTGCTAGAAAAGTAAGCACACGGTTTGTGTGAACCTGCTTGTTCCTGAGTGAGGACTGACAAGGCAGTACCTTCACGTTCTGTGACAAAAAGCGTAAAAGGTTTACTGTAACATGGTGTTGCTAAAACAGGTGCTTGACATAAGGCTTTCTTCAAGTCTTCAAAAGCTTGTGTATGTTCCTGAGTCCAAGGGAGGACAGTCGAAGTCGCTGCCTCCTGTGTTGTCAACTGAATGAGTGGTTTTGCTAGAAATGCATATTGGGGAATCCATTGTCTGCAGTATGAAGTGAGGCCTATGAAAGCCCGCACCTCCTTTTGTGTTTTGGGTGGTGACATGTTTATAATTAACTGAATGCGATCAGGAGTGAGCTGTCTCCCCACTTTGGACAGCAAGTGACCCAGGTACACAACTTGCTGAACACAGAATTGCAGCTTCGAAGGGGACACCTTGTGCCCCTTGTCAGCCAAGAAGTTCAAAACAGTCAGTGAGGCATGTTCACATTCGGGTTCGCTTCGAGCGGTGATCAGCAGATCATCGACATATTGAAGCAGGGCAGTGTTAACTGGCATGTGGATACTGTCGAGTTGTTTTTTCAATGCTTGACTATAAATGCTGGGGCTTTCTGTGAATCCTTGAGGTGCGCGTGCAAATTTGAAAGATCGTCCATTTAAACTGAATCCGAACAAGTATTGGCTTTCCGGATCGATCGGGACACTGAAGAAGGCGTTCTTGAGGTCAATTACAGTGAAGAACGTCGCTTCTGAATCAATAGCTGTCAGTAATGAAGAGATATCTGGGACCACAGGATACTGTGGCACAATGCATTTATTCAATTCGCGCAGATCAATAACTAATCGATAAACAGGTGGTGCATTTGGGTCAGTACGTTTAAGAACTGGAATAATAGGAGAATTACATACATTGGAGTCAGTTTCCACAACCACTCCTTGTGCAATGAGCTCGTCAATGATTCTCAGTAAAGCCACTACAGCATCAGGGGGTAACTTGTATTGTCGAATACGTGGTAATATCACTCCTGCTTTTAGTGTGACTCGATATGGTGTAATGTGCATACAACCTACATCAGTGGGGCCTTGCGCCCACAAGTGTGCAGGGACATCCTGTAACCTGCGATCCATGTCTCTCAATACATAATGGCCTTTGAAATCTCGCAAGAACAATCGTACTCCTTCCGGAGAACAGCATATAATAGCTCCTAGGGCTTTCAATGTCTTTATGCCTAACAAGTTTTCTGGACATGATTTCGTAAGCAATAAATCTGTAGTTCGTGTCAAAGGACCAACTGCAAGAGGAAGAGGTTGTGATACCTCATTAATAATGGGTTTTCCTGAAAATCCAAGGGACACGTTCTGTGAGCCTGAGAGGGGTGCCCCTGGTACTTCATTGTGACTTATCGTGGTTCTGCTTGCCCCTGTGTCAATGAGAAACTTTCTGTCTTTTCCTAATACTTGACTGTGTACATAAAGACCCCTTTGATCTACAGGAACCTCAATAAGAGGCAAGCGGAACTCCCTCTCCAGGCTGTTTCATGTGTATCGTTGATAATCGGGGTAATCATTTTGTGCATACTGGTACATCTGCTGTGTCGTGTTTTGTGTTGCGGTGATAGGCTGTTGTTGTGGTATCGCTACGGTCTGTGATGAAGCTGGCATAGGCGGAATATGTTGTATATTCTGGGGTACTTGTTGTTGAACCTGATCTTGTCTAGGTGGACGCGGTCTCTCCTTGGTCTTACCCGTGGCGATATTATGTTTCAGAACTGCACAATCGTTTATATAATGACCTGGCTGTTTACAATAGTTACATACCCCTTTAACAGGAGCCGTTGAATTACTGGGCTGGGTCGCACCCTTTTTGTGACCGTCAGCTGGAACTGACTGAGCAACCAACATTTTCATTTTCGTATCTTTCATACGTCTTTGTTCGTGTTCTTGTTCTTCTCTAAGTCTATTCTGATGGTACTGTAACATTTGTAACATTTGTGAAGGAGTATTAGCTTGCCAAGTGCTTTCTACTTTCAGTACTCTGTTCTTAACCTGCGGCAGGGAATTCTCGACTAATTTCGTTACAAAAAGATGTGGATATGACTCGCTACTTGCTTTCAGACCGCTATTAATACCAAAACATTTCTCAAATCGGGTGTAGAAATCACTAGTGTCTTCATCTGGTTTCTGTTTGCAGGCTGAGATTGCACCCCAATCTTCCTTTTTCGTACTCAATAAACGTGGCAATACTTGTACTAACAACCCTGGTAACGCCTTGACTTTGTCTCCAAGCCCTAGGCCTGGAACTCGAGTATTTTCTTCATCCTCTAATGCTGCCCAATCAATCTTTGTGTCTCCCACCTCCCACTCTTTTTCTTTGAGTTTCTCGTATATACCTGGAGGCAGTAATACTTTCAATATTTTCATAAGGTCTGGAAAAGTGTAATCGCCCATTAATAACATATCCTTTATTTCACGGTGAAAACCTGCGGGATCTTTGTCATGACTAGGTACTAATTTCTTCATCTCCAATAATTCCATTTTAGTTATGGGTGTGTACACAAACACGCGTCTAAGCGTATTGTCTGCGTTCTGTACCGGGTGCACTTCTCGCAACGGATTCTGTCTGTCCATGTAATACATTTTTCTTTCCATGACATGTGTTGAGTTGATCTGTGGACATAAGAAGGTACTATACTTGTGACGATGTTCTAGAATTACTTTAATTAGATCAGTACCCAAACCACTCCATCTGTTCATGAGCAATTCTATTAATATATCAGGAAGAGGGCCTGGATCGGAATGTTGGCTTCTATACAATAAGAGCAGGTGTTGTATCATGTATATACCAGCTAAACGCTGTTCACTCGGTGTCAGGTTCAAAAACGTATGTGCTAACGCATCATCACTATATTTCTCAGAATTGTCAGCCCATTGCACGGCTGACCTGGCTAATTCTTGTTCGTCCATAGAATCGAGTACATGGTACCCCATTCGTTCTTGAAGTACTTTATCAGTGGCCTGGAATAAGTGTTCGGGGGTTCTCGGATTACACATGGCTTCCTGAAAAATCCTTTTACTTTCTGGACGCAATGGGCGCATTGAATTATTGAATGGTCTTCCTTTACCTACATAAGCTATCATTTCTCTAGCCGGTGTCTGTGTGTGTTCTGGTGTCTCTGCTTGATCGTCCTCCTCCTCCTCCGAGGATTCATGTTTGTCTGAATCTACTTCCGGTAGTGGCTGTCTTTTCTCATGCATTTTATTTATTGCAGTTCTGATTCTTCGGTACATATTTTCTATACAGGCCTGTTTGTCATGATTCCCATCTGCTATATTCTGGCCCCACCTGTGGAGTGCTTTTACGTCATCCGGGTTCATACCCGGCCTATCCACTTCTCTTATGAAACAGTTTATAAGAAACCGTAATATCTTGGCTTGAGTATCTACTTTCTGGTAGGCCATGGCCTCCTTAATGCTTTCAGGCCCTACTCCTGTCTGGACAAACCGATATATTCGATCTAGATGATCTATCATTCCAGGTAGTGTTAATAGGAAGTTCGTGACTCTCCGCAATCGTACTGATGCGAGCAACATTCTTTCATCATTCTTTTTACCAGGTACTGGATCATATCTACAATCTGCAAGACGATCTCCATAGATGGTAATATCGCCTGTTCTAGGTGTACGTTGTTGTGCTTGTTCTCTAAAAGTCATCCGATGGGTGGGTGGCGGGGTCTGGAAACCTACCGCTCCTCCGGACGCGCCACCTGAGGCGCCGGCTCCGAAGGGGTTAGTTGGGGCCATATCAAGGGGTGCAGGTCCAGGAAGAGGTGGAAGGAGGATTGGAAGACCAGGAGGAACAGCGGGAGGAGGAGTAGCTTGTCGGGGAGGTAGGGGCTGACCATCTTGGCCGCCAGGCGGAGGTGTGCGTGGCGGTACGATATTAACATATGCAGGAGCTACATCGTCTAGATAGGAAGAAAGGAAAACGTCCATTGCTGTTTTCTGGTGCTTTTTAGTCGGGAGCAGTGGGGGTGGTAGGTTTTTCGGGACTTCCGGGGTGGCTTTAGGCAAACCCTCAGTCAAGAGGGGATACATGCCATTCATGAGTGTGTTTCGCTGTCTGTCTACTTGTTCTAATTTTACTCGGATACCTTCCTCAACTAATGCGTTTTCTCGAGTCTTTTCAGGCTCCTCCTTCTTTTTCTCTTCTAGTCTGTGTGCTTTTTCTGTGCGCCTATGCGATTCTTTACGCCATAGCTCAATGGCATCTTTCTGTGACTGTCTGGCTTTCTTTTTCCATAATGCTTCCTCTACTCTCATGATGCAATCTGCATCCCATGTCCCAGCAGCGGGCCATCTCTGATTCTCTGATAGGTCTTTAGTGTAATCCACCCATAAGTCGAGAAATAAAACGGCATCTAGGCCATGCTTGTGGTACATAAAGTACCCTGGAGTGTCCCTAGGTGGAATGGGGACGGCTTCTTCTAATACCCCTTTTCTAGTTTTTATTTGTCTTAATTTGGAGAATAACGGCATTCTGAAATCTAGCTACTTGGTCCTTACTCAGATATGAACACACTGAACACAATAATCACAATAAAGAAGATCGAACATTCACTCATACCACGACATTTGAATGACACATTAAAACATTTCAAAACGAACAACGATAATTATAACAAACCTACTAACTGCGTGAAACTGGATGTACTGCTAAACAGTACAGATACACTGCTAAACAGTGCAGACCAGGTCTGTGTACCCAGACCTGTCTTTACCGGCACAAACTAATGCGCACGTCTAGATGCGTCCCTAGCAACGGTACTCACCGGGAAGCACGGAAACAGAAGGCCTCGGATACTCTGGACTGGACTGGACTCGGACTGGATTCGGACTCGACTCGTGACACAGATACTTCGGAACTTCGGAACCTGGTGGGCCTCCGTATACCTCGGATCTTGCTCTCTCAGCTAGGCTCTGGTCGGGATCCTCCGCACTCCTCACCGCCTCGTCTGGGTGTCGATCGCAGCCTCAGTCACCTCCGTTGGCCTGAGGGAGATACAGGAAATCCTGCGGGTACGCGTAGTTGTCCGTCCGGCTGTGGCAGGGGGCCAGGCCTGCAACGCACCGCCGGCGCGTGAGATGGGGGAGGGGTCCCTATTCGGGCGCCAGTTCTGTGGTAAAATCTAATTACCCATGCTTAATTTATACGGTAAAGTCAATACGAATAACTCAGATAAATAAGAGGCAAAATCCGTGATATTGAGGTTTACTCAAAAAGGGTTTTATTCCTTAAAAAGGAATTGGGTATTTGGCTCGAGCCAAGGTGGCATACCATTCCGTCACCACATAGGTTCGGGAAGGGACTGACAGACAACATTTTATTGACAGTTATTCATATATATAGTCAATGCATTACAGTAAGACATATGCAGAAGGCGTAACAGCTGAAAAGAGAGATAAAATGTTCATACGTAACAGAAAAAGGCGTTGCAATAGGCGTGCATGAAGGCGTGTACTAGAAACGTCATTTATCATGATGTCACAAGTAGGTGGATCCATAAGAGAATCCTACAGTGTCAGCAGAATTACATGGCAGAGATGCGCGCGCAGCAGTATGACGTGTGACTGACGTGTAACTGGAGGGTGAAGGGGACTTGACATTTAGCCCTACAAGTGCAGACATAAGTCTGGGATGTCAGATCAACCTAATCCCAAATCGTATCTGATATCTTATGTTTAAGGAACTGTAGTATCTGGAAGGGAAAGGTCTCTCGGACAGAGGCTATTCTATACTGGTTGTGAGTGCGTGTATAAGCGTCTTGTGTCTACGTGTCTACGTGTCTGCATGAGAGGTGAGGGGGCATGGGCCTACCATGGCAACGGAGTCTATGAATTACTTGCACGGAGACAGAAAGGCCGGGCCCATTGCTCCTGCAGCTGGGAGGATGTTTACTTGAACGACGAGACAGGAATGTATTTTCGAGGAGTGGAGCAGATAAATCGAAGGTTGAATACAGTCTTGGCAGGCAGTAGGCTGAGCTAAGCGCCGTGAGCCGCGCAAGAAGTAAGGCAGGGGTCACTGGTACAGAGGCAGCCTGGGCTGAGGCCCTCAGAGTCAGAAGGCAGGAAAAAAGAGGCTCGATGGCAGAATCAGGGCCTACTTCGCCAGAGCTGAAAAACGTGTAAAGTATACCACAAAAAGACGTTGGCATAGCATATTTAGAAACTGAATATTCAATCCGTTCACGGCGGATCTGAAAGAGGACATGTTAAAGATGGACGCAAATGTATTTGCGTCTTCATAGCTGGCACAGGAGGGAAATTACATGCACTTCAAGCTAGTACATGGAGACGGTGGGGTACGCGTTAGGGAACATTACTTGACCAAAAATCTATATTTCCTCAATAACACTGTTACAGATTTACCACTAATGCCATGCTAACGCATTTACAGATTCACGACCACTCCCGCCATAACACTGTTACAGATTTACCACTAACACCATGCTAAAACATTTACAGATTCACGACCACTACCGCCATAACACTGTTACAGATTTACCACTTACACCATGCTAACACATTTACAGATTCACAACCACCACCATAAAACTGTTACAGATTTACAACTAACACCATGCTAAAGTATTTACAGATTCACGACCACCACCGCCATATCACTGTTACATATTTACCACTAATGCCATGCTAACGCATTTACAGATTCACGACCACCATCGCCTTGACACTTACAGATTTACGACTACTGCCATGCTCACGCATTTACAGATTCACAACCACTACCGCCATAACACTGTTACAGATTTACCACTAACATCATGCTAACGCATTTACAGATTTACGACCACCACCACCATATCACTGTTACAGATTTACCACTAACGCCATGCTAACACATTTACAGATTCACAACCTCCATCGCCATAACACTTACAGATTTACCACTAACACCATGCTAATGCATTTACAGATTCACGACCACCACCGCCATAACACTGTTACAGATTTACCACTAACGCCCTGCTAACGCATTTACAGATTCACAACCACCAACGCCATAACACTGTTACAGATTTACCACTAACGCCAGGCTAACGCATTTACAGATTCACGACCACCACCACCATAACACTGTTACAGATTTACCACTAACACCATGCTATGCATTTACAGAGTCACGACCACCACCGCCATAACACTGTTATAGATTTACCGCTAACACCATGCTAATGCATTTACAGATTCACCACCACTACCGCCATAACACTGTTACAGATTTACCACTAACACCATGCTCATGCATTTACAGATTCACGATCACCACCGCCATAACACTGTTACAGATTTACCACTAACACCATGCTCATGCATTTACAGATTCACGATCACCACCGCCATAACACTGTTACAGATTTACCACTAACACCATGCTCATGCATTTACAGATTCACGATCACCACCGCCATAACACTGTTACAGATTTACCACTAACGCCCTGCTAACGCATTTACAGATTCACAACCACCAACGCTATAACACTGTTACAGATTTACCACTAACGCCAGGCTAACGCATTTACAGATTCACGACCACCACCACATAACACTGTTACAGATTTACCACTAACGCCATGCTAACGCATTTACAGATTCAAGACCACCTTCGCCATAACACTGTTACAGATTTACCACTACTGTCATGCTAACGCATTTACAGATTCACGACCACTACCACCATAACACTAGTACAGATTTACCACTAACGCCATGCTATTGCATTTACAGGTTCACAACCACCAACACCAGAACACTGTTACAGATTAACCACTAACACCATGCTAACGCATTTACAGATTCACGACCACCACTGCCATAACACTGTTACAGATTTTTCAATAACGCCATGCTTACGTATTTACAGATTCACAACCACCAACGCCAGAACACTGTTACAGATTAACCACTAACACCATGCTAACGTATTTACAGATTCACAACCACTACCGCCATATCACTGTTACAGATTTACAACTACTGCCATGCTAACGCATTTACAGATTCACGACCACTCCCGCCATAACACTGTTACAGATTTACCAATAACACCATGCTAACGCATTTACAGATTCACGACCACCACTGCCATAACACTGTTACAGATTTTTCACTAACGCCATGCTTACGTATTTACAGATTCACAACCACCACCGCCATATCACTGTTACAGATTGACGACTAACGCCATGCTTACGGATTTACAGATTCACGACCACCACCTCATAACACTGTTACAGATTTTTCACTAACGCCATGCTTACGTATTTACAGATTCACAACCACCACCGCCATATCACTGTTACAGATTTACGACTACTGCCATGCTAACGCATTTACAGATTCACGACCACTCCCGCCATAACACTGTTACAGATTTACCACTAACGCCATGCTAACACATTTACAGATTCACGACCACCACCGCCAAAACACTGTTACAGATTTACCACTAACGCCATGCTAACGCATTTACTGATTACCGCCATATCACTGTTACAGATTTACCACTAACGCCATGCTTACGCATTTACAGATTCACGACCACCATCGCCATAACACTTACAGATTTATGACTACTGCCATGCTAACGCATTTACAGATTCACGACCACTCCCGCCATAACACTGTTACAGATTTACCACTAACAACATGCTAGCGCATTTACAGATTCATGACCACCACCGCCATAACATTGTTACAGATTTACCACTAACGCCATGCTTACGCATTTACAGATTCACAACCACCAACGCCTTAACACTGTTACAGATTTACCACTAACGCCATGCTAACGCATTTACCGTTCCACGACCACTACCACCATAACATTGTTACAGATTTACCACTAACGCCATGCTTACGCATTTACAGATTCACAACCACCAACGCCATAACAACGGTACAGTTTTACCACTAACACCATGCTAACGCATTTACCGTTCCACGACCACTACCACCATAACACTGTTACAGATTTACCACTAACACCATGCTAACGGATTTACAGATTCACCACCACCAAGCTAAGGCTTTTACATATTCACTAACATAGCACTGTTATATATTCACCCCCAAAACTAACACATTGACATATTCACCTGAGGTTCAACAAGGTAACAGTAACACCACCACAAAGCTAACACGGTCACAGACTCACTGGCATCAGCAGGCTCTTCTAACACTTAACAGAGAATACATGCTGTTAAAATGCTTCCACAGACTGCCCCCTTTAACTTTCCTTTTTATTCACAAAGATTGATAATATATTGTAAACGTTTCTTCATTGTCAACGGAAAATGAGGAACAAATATTTACTGAAGAGCAGTGTTTGATTATTAAAATTGCAGAATGACTTCTTAAAACACGAGTTAACAGCCTCTATTCACTCAGTAGCCCCATAATTCATTAACATATCTCATATGTTAAAGTTTCCAGAGTACAATGTATTATGCTCGAATGCCAGAGGTCATTACCTAAACAGCTGTTTTTCCCAAAGTTGTACAGTTTGAATAACTACATAATCCACTCTTGATGTCCTCCTTGTCGAAGTCCTGATTAAATGAGGTGTCCCCGCCTGCCAAACAGATTTCACATGGTCAATGTTCTTTTTAGTGGCAGGGCTATTCGGGAGCTACTCTGGTTGCGTCATGTACCTTCACCAGTGTGACGCAGGTGCACAACAGGCAGGGAAGGCAGCAATGATTTGTTCGGCAACCAAGTCTGGTGAGAATAGTCTTGGATGCACAGAAACTCTATATAACAGAAAATGAAGCAACCATGGCCACCAACAGTCCAATCACATAGCAGTCCGATAGTCCATATAATATTTCCAGTGTTGTAGTCCTTCCTCTTTCTTCACTGCTGCCTCATCAGTTAAGTCCCTTCACTCCTTCTTCCGGACTAAGGAGGTTAGACTTCGGGCTTATCTGGTGTTTGCTATTATTTTGTGTTGACTATCTTTGCTTAACTGCGAAACGCTCTGCAAGCGCTCCCTTCACAGCAGATTCCCCGCTTCACTTTCGTGATGTAGGCTCGTTGGCCCGAGCGTGCCAATCCTTGCTCCCCGTGGGTGCACTGGGTGGTGCTCTTTTGTGCCTCTTACACGCTTTGGACGCACCACAAAGCAGCTTGTTGCACTCCGGTGGTTGCGTCGCGCTTGGGGAAATTGAGCGACCGCCTGCTCATGCCTTTTTTCCCCCCAACCCTCACCTGACACCGCGCTGCGGTAGGTTCTACAGGCTTTGCCCATTGATTTTCTTTGCTTCTCTCGTTCCTCAAGGGATTTCCCAGCAACTGTTACTTGCCTGGTCAGGAACGTTTAGAGCACTGACAAGGGGGCTTCCCCCATTATTATTATTATAAGGGCGTATATTTTAGTGCTCAGACCCTCCACATAAGAAGCAGTCCCAGCAGGACCATCATTATGCCCCGCTCTTTCCTCTTAGGAGGAATGGCCACCCCAACAACACATTCCTGCAGGTGTGGACAGGGGCACAGGAATACTGGGAGACAGGGGGGGCAGGCCCTAGTGGGGTGCCCTAGTTCACCCACGTAAGGCTATAAGCATGACGCGGTGCACCTTGAAGGCTTTAGCCGACTGGCTGAAGTCTTTCACAAGAGTGCGCGAATGCTCAAAGAGGCACCATACAGGGAGGAAGACATACCCTGGGTTACCAGCCAAGAGGTCGCCACAGATTTTCATCTCAAAAAGGGGTTCCCCGACATGGGGAGGGTGATTTTGAGGTAGAAGATGGTTCCTCTGACGAAACACAGGATTCAGGCAGGTTTTGGCTTCCACAGTCTACCAACTTTGACCCTTGTGATGGGGACGATGCCCCTACCGACATGTTTGACCCCGAAGGTATTTTTAGGCCGCGCTCTGTGGAGTGGGTCCCTGATAGGAAGGTGGCTGAGTATGTGGGCAACAAGATTAGGCAGCCCTGAGCAAAGAGGTGAGAGCTTGTCTCAGGTCAGAATGCCTTCGACCATCACCAGCCGACAATATCTCAGCTACCCCTGAGATAGACCCCAAGCTGTGCATCTTCTTCAGTAAATATATGAGGAACCCCAAGAAGGGGACAATAGGTCCTGGAGAGCCTGCTAGGACAAGCTCCTGGATGTAGTAGGACCATAACAAAAATTATAGAGCTCGCAGAGTGGTCAAAGAAGGCAGGTTAGCCTCTTCCCTCGGACGACGTGGAAGGGTGGGCGCAGAGGGCAGTATGCCCCCTGGGCAATGTCAACTGCGCCCTCTCCGCGGAACGTCATTACTCTATCTTTCTGAAGATAGACCCTAAGTTGGGGGAACTCTCGTCCTCAGAGGCAGGTCCGGTATCCCAGGGCTCCCTCTTTGGCAACCCCTTTGTCAAGGAGCACGGATCTTGACAAAGCCCAGGCATTGATGAAGATCTTCCCTAGGAAGGTTTTTGGTGGGGCCCGAAGAGGCAGATGTCCAGGACTTCTGACCAAATGGGCAATATGCTACTTAGTGCTGCATCCCAGAGGATTCCTTAGCAACCTGTTTTTAGTGGAAAAGAAGGACAAGGGCTTCCGCCCTGTCATCAACCTCAGGTCCTTCAACGAGCGACTGGTGTACCGCCACTTCAAGATGGAGAAGATTCACCTCCTCAGGGTTCTTTTGCAACATTTTAACTCCTTGGCGTGTCTCGACCTCAAAAACTGCTACCTGTTTGTCCCCATCTTTCTCTCGACTGCAGGTTCCTCCAACTCGAGTGGAGGGAGCAGGTCTTCGAATTCCGGACCCTCCCGTTTGGCCAGTCATCAGCACCCTGGTGCTATACCAAACTCCTCAAGCTAGTGGTGGAACACCTATGGACCCTGGGCATCAGGCTGATTATTTACTTGGACGACATCCTGTTGATGGATCAGTCCCGACTCCGACTTATAACTCACCTGAATATCACCATAACTCTGCTCTAGAGTTTAGGGTTCGCCATCAACCAACAGAAGTCAGACTTGGTCCAGCACCAGAGCATGCTATTCTTAGGCCTTCGGACCAATTCTAGGGTGGCGACCCTCAATCTACCAAAACAGAAGATTGCCAAGATCAAGAAGGAACTGACAAAGGTTATTAGACGGGACAGAATTTCTTTACGTCAGCTGGCCAGGATTGTTGTTTTGTTATCATCCTCGATACAGGCCATCTTCCCGGGACCGCTGCACTACAGAGCCCTGCAGAGACTGAAAGCCTCCCATCTCCGGAGGGGACTCACTTACTCCGATCTTGTGTCTCTGACTCAGGAAGCCAGGACGGAGCTCCAGGGTGGATTTGCCATATGAAAGCATGGAACAGACGGGAGATCTTTGGCTCTCAACTGGATCTGGTGATAGAATCGGATGCCAGTCACCTGGGTGGGGGTGCAAGATGCGGATCGACCGACAATGGGAGGCAGATAGACGGAGAAGGAGCTTGCACTCCATATCAACTGTCTAGAGCTGCTGGTGGGCTCTTTTGCTATTCAGACTTTCGCAGTGAGCTGAGTTCCTTATCGAACAGGCTTGGCCCTAGGGACCATCAAGAGGTATAGATCGGCTTGGAGGAGAAGGTCACGTTGGTGTGTGGAGAGGCACCTGGATCCCGTGGGCACCAGCGTTACTGATATAGTGAGATTCTTGGCAGAACTTTTTCAGGAAAGATTGGCTTATTGTACCATCAACTCACTCAGATTGGTTATTTCAGCGGCTCATACACCGGTGAATAATGTTCAGGTGGGGGAGCACCCCTGGGTAAGTAAACTCCTCAAGGGCATCGGGATTTCTCGTCCTCTCGAAGCTCGCTACGCAGGCCTTCAGGACGTCAATCTGGCCGTTTGCCTGTTGTCGTCTAGCCAGGACAATCAATACCTGTCCAGCAAGGAAATACCAGCAAAGCTGGCAATGTTGCCCTGCCTCATCTCGTGCAAGAGATCTTCAGATGTGAGGGCCTTAGACCTATCTGGAACAATTTTTACCCCGGAGGGGGTCACATTCAACATCTCAAGGAGGACGAAGACGAGTACCAGGTCGGTATCCTATCCAGCTTTTCCTGAACCTTCTAAGTTGTGTGTGGTCAGATGCCTAAAGGCCTACAAAGACCTGACATTGGAGGTACGGCCACCAGGGGAACGGCATTAAAAATCCCTTCAAGGCTGTATCATCCCCAACCATTGCCAGATGGGTTAGATGGATTATGGCAGAGGCTGGCGTTGATACTAGTGAGTTTGGGGCACACTCCACTAGAGTGGCTATGGATTACAACGCTGTCCGGTTAGGGTGCAGATTGGAGGATAGTATTAATCTGGCAGATTGGTCATCTCATTCTACTTTCAAAAAGTTTTGTTTTAAACCAATCCATGACGCAGCCGCTCCGGTGGTAAGTAAGCTTTAAGCATGGATAATCCTCGCCTCTGGTCCTGACATAGAATTAAAATTTCCTAGTTAGCATAAATGAAAGTTTCAATTCTATTAAGGACGCAGAGGCGAGGATTATTCCCCCTGGCACACTCCATCTCTGCCTATGGTCGAGATCCTGTGATTGCCAGGAAAGTCATACATTTTTTGTTTCTATTGTGGTTTATTGTTATGCTTGTGTTTGATGTATTGGCATTGCTGGCAACGGCTCCCAGTTCCTGTATGATATATTCATATCTAATGTGAGATCAGAATATTCCTAAGATTCAGTTGATATTTATTCCATGTCTAATGATATTCTATTGGTGTGCATTTCTGTGCCCTGAATATTGGATACAATGGTCAGAACGGTTTAAAGGAGAGTCGTTACCATTTTATCCATATCTTCTTAGGTTCGGAGTCCAAAACGGAATGAGGTCCAACGGGCTTAACCTTCTCCAGTGAAGAAGAGGTAGGTCTACGACACTGGCAATATTAAATGGACATTCGGCTCTGCTATGTGATTGGACTGTTGGTGGCCATGGTTACTCCTAGTGTTAATGTGAGTTGTAGTTCAGTGATAGTCTTTTAAACTTTATCTTTGAGCGTGCTGTTAATAAAGAGTGAAGACAGTAAATGCATAATCCTCACCTACGCATCCTTAATAGAATTGAAACTTTCCTTTATGTTAACTAGGACATTTTTCAGTCTCCTTGATTATATGAAAGCAAGGAAAGCAACTTCCAAATGGTACAATGTGCAGTCCTCTACACAAGAGGAAGAGAAGGACATTTTGCAAATTTCAAGAGGGGTCCGTCAATCAATAATAAAAGAAGCACTGGCTAATGCTCCTGCAGAGCTCTAAATTCAAAGAACTAGGGCAGAAGATGATGAGAAATAGGAATCTACCCTGACTTGACATTTTACAGCATATCAGAGAGGTGCTTGGATTTGAGGAGAAATGTAGAGATGAAGAGGGGTTTTATGTGCAAAACAGTGCAACAAAGGTTGATGTAATGAACACATTAATTTCAAATAAATGTAAAAGCAGTAGATAAGGCAACAATACCATGATTTATGAACACATGGTACCCAACTGGGGTTTTTGTGGAACATTTCTGCAATCCCCTAAGGTGATCACGATTCTGACTTTGATGGCTTCTTCTTCTTCATTAGCGTCACAGAACTCAATGCTGCCTGATGTTGTGGACAAGAAGTTTGGGACATCTTAAAATGATCTTATGCTGCCTCATATTATGCCAAGGGCCAATTCTTATGTAGCTTATGCTACACAAGTCCATCTTTAGAATTTTGAAACACTTTATGACTGCCTACAAGCGAATGATGACCCAACAGCAATCCTTGCAAATATGTAGTTACTGGTCCAATTTCTATCAGATGCCACATTTCACAGTCTTTGGGCATCCACGTCAGCAGCAGGAGCTTTGGTAGCTGCACATCGAACACTGCGGGTGAAATCTTGAAAGCTGTAAGAGGTCTCAAATATATATGTTGCCATTTCAGAGGAAGAAATTATTTGGTCCAGAACTGGATAAAATGGTCCAGTAAGCTGTTGAAGAGAAGACAATCTGGAAGTCATTCAAACTCTTTACTAACAAGAAGTTCTTCTTTTCTAAACATACTGCTTCAACAACCAGGGCAAGCGACCCCTTAAAGGATGGGCCCATGGATGAGAGGCTGCATTCTTGATCAAAACCCAACCTATCACCCCACGTAACCAATACCAACAAAAGAAATAACTACATGAAGCTGGGTGGAAGGATGAGACATTCGTTTCAACAATGAGTCACTTGAAAACAGACTGGTGGGTAATTTCCATAATAGAACATGGTTATTGGATAAGATTCAAGATCCCTCCTCCAGTAACATACTTCAAACATACTTCATTGACAAGAGTCCTTGTCAAAAGTCAATTGCTGCACTTGGCAGACCCTGCTTCATAAAAGAGCCAGAGCACCTCTCCGCCAGGATCAAAAGGGCAGCGTTTTTTATTGAATACGTTTTCTGTCTACAACTTCGGACAGAGTTTAATTTACAGTTCTAGATCTGAAAGCATTGAACAAATTTGTTCGGGGAGAACCATTCAAGATGATTTCCTTATAATCCATCATTCCCCTAATATCAAGAGGCGATCATTTGTTAATATTAGACGTAATGACACATACTTTCATGTCCCTATTTGTTCTGAGAGTCAAATGTTTCTGCCCTTCGCAGTGGGGGAAGAGCACTTTCACTTTCAAGCTCTCCCCTTTGAATTTGCAATGTCACCTCGAACACTCACATAGGTATTGGCTGCTGTTGTGGCCTGTTTGCAGTTAGAAGGCATTCCAGTGTTTCTTTACCTTGATTAGTTACTGCCTTTTTCCAAGCCCCTAGAGAACGTGGTGACAGTAACCAAAGTGATTCACTTGAGCTTACTGTTGAATCTCCAGAATCCCCAGTTGGTTCCTTCTCCAAACAAGAAGTTCATTAGATCCTGATTCAGCAGACTGGAGGGTGCAGCTTTTCTTCCACTTGACAGAGTAATGACGATCTGGTCCAGCGTACTGACTATGTTGGGACAGACCGAGGCCACGGCCAGATCGTGGTCTAGGATAGATATTGGAAGCTTCAACAGCAGTTGTGCCTCGGGCACGGTTCCACCTCAAGCCAGTTCTCAACCATATTCTGAGTCACTGGGACCCAAGCTCTGCAAATTACAAGCAGGTGATTCCCATTAGTGATCATGTGACTTAGGAGCTCTCATAGTGGAGGATAACTAGCTGTGAGAGATTCCTTTTCAATATCCATCTCTAATTCTGTTAGCTACAGATGCCAGGGTGTGGGGGGCAGTCCTCGAGGACCAAGAGAAGAAAGCTCATTGAAGCAGTCCCAGTCATTGAACTGAAGAGGGTTGTCTGCAGTAAAAAAGACTTGCTATCATTTTGACGTTTTTTAGAAGGGAAGAATGTGGTTGTCAGGACAGACAAAGTGGTGAGGTGCTACTTGAATTGGCAAAGGGAAATAAAGAGTGAGTCCCTGAACTTGGGAGCATTCCAGATCTTTGCGCGGGCAGAGTCCCATTTGATGATGTTGAGAGCAGTGTACATCCAGGACATATTCAATTTACAACTAGTCAGTCACAATCTGCCATTTTCAATGATGTATCATATCTCCATGCAATGCTATGTCAGTACCATGACCCCAGAGGTTTCTGTATGCCTTCCCACAGATTCCCCTACTCCCGAAGGTAATGCAGAAGATTGGAGAGGGTAACAATGATGTTGATAGCTCTTTATTTGCCACGACGCCCCTGATTCTCTCTCCTCCTGACCCTGTCTGTTCAGTTCACCTCCTTCATAGTTCTCAAACCTGCCACTTCTCTCCTATCAACACCATGATTGTTAAGAGGCTAGGTCTAAAAGCTCTAGGCTGTTCCAAGCAGGTCGTTCTTGATATCCAAGCATCAAGAAAACAATCAACCCTCAGTTCCTATAAAAAGCATTGGAACACTTTTCACAAATGGTGCCTGAAAACGTTTTTGATAACCTTTCCAAGGTTTCTTCCTTGGTAGTAAGATTGTTTAACCCTTTCGATGCTCATGACGAGCTCAGCTCGTCATGATGCACAGTTGAGCTGTGCCGATGACGAGCTGAGCTCGTCATAAATACAGTAATAAAGCAATTTCCAGCACAGGGGGGGAAAACGCCTAGCAGCCAAGGTGTTAAGAGCTTTACATTAGAGAGACCCACAGTCCACAGTGCTCAAGGGTTTACAACAAAAACCTTTTGAACCCCTAGTGGAAGCAGACCTTTCCTGGTTATCCGCTAAGGCAGCTTTTTAGTTGCCATTACATCTGCAAGAAGGTTGAGGGAGTTTAGTGCTTTAGAAGTCACTTTTCTATATGTACAATTCTTACAGATCGGGTGATTTTGAAGCTAGATCCAAAATTTGTTCCAAAGATTCTATCTTCATTTCATATGACTCAGGGGTTATCTTACCAGTTTTTCAAGAGGATTCAAAAAAAGAAAGTCAATTTTCTCCAGATGTAAAAAGAGCTTTGCCCACTTATTTAGAGTGTATTAAGGCATTATCTGGCACATGCATCAACAATGCCATTTGCGATTCCTTATTAGCGAAAAATAAGGATTCGCTAATAAGGAATAGCAAAAGGCTGTGCATGTGGAAATCGCTTAAAAAATAGCGATTTCTAAACATTCCTTAATTGCGACTCGCAAATTGCGAGTCGCAATTAAGGAATACCTCCCCATTCATTCATATGGGCCTAGAGGCCCATAGGAATGAATGGGAAGACATTCTCAATTTGCGATTTTCAATTAGAGAATCGCAAATTGAGAATGCAATTTCAAGGGTACCAGGGTGTCAAACGGACACCCTGTTGCACCCCTGAAATCTGCATGAGTACATCTTGCACACACACATGCTCCAAGGGCATGTGCAAATTACCATGAAGTTCCACTTCGTGGTAATTAGCGAAATTGCTAGTTTTTTTACTTTAATGCATTGCATTTAAGGAATCTCAATTTGCGATTCCTTAAATGCAATGGCAATTTAAGTAATCACAATTTAGAGATTACTTAAATTGCGATTTTTGCATTTGGGATGATGCATCCCAAATGCAAAAATACCGGTATCAAAGGGGCAGATTCTCAGAATCTGGCCGTTTGCGACCGGTTTTTGCTTTGATGCATGTGGGCCTTAGAGTCTCAAATTCACTTGTTGTTGTACATGGCTTAAGGTCAAAAGGCATGTATGTCAAAATTTGAATAGGTGCGTTTGTCAAGCAATCTCTCAGTCTTATAGAACTGTAGGGCAGTCTCTTTCTGATAACATCCAGGGTCCCTCAACAAAGGCTGTATCAGCTTCCTGAGTGAAGGCGGGAGAGTATCTCTGCAAGAGATTTGCAGGGTGGCAACCTGATCCTCACATCAGACTTTTTTCAAGCCCTATAGAATCAATGTCATTGATTTTGTTAATCAAAATGTTGGTTCTAATGTTATTTCTTCCGCAAATTAAAAGAAATTGTCGCATGAAATAAAAAACTATTCAGTATATATGATTTTCCGTGCAAATGTAATAACTTGAGTAATCCTTAGATAGTCAGGACTTGGATGAAGAAGACACCATGAGGGGTTAATGAACCAATTACATATCTGTAGTTTTCATTACCCCCATTAGGGGTACTCCTTGTCATTCCTCCCTCCCTCGTGTCTCATGCCTCCAATTCTAAACTTGGTACATACAGAAGAAGGTGTGGGGGAGGGACCTTTTCTGCCAGATATTGGCTGCAGAGATAGAAGACATGTGGTGCATATTTATATATAAAAAAAATTGATCATCGAATATAGTCAGGATGGCCCCTAATTGGTATAATAAACGTAACGCGTGAGTAATTGGTTCAATCGCCAGTGTTAAAAGCGCTGCTGTCAATCCTGCATAAACTCAGAGTTACAGAACAATGATGTTGGTGGCGAATTAAAGGTCAGCATTAAGACCCGTGACAGGACAAGGCACCTCAGGTCGGTATCTGTGTAGCCGCGTAGACGCAGCGCAATTTGCCCTCTCATCTCCCACACCACTCATAGCTGTAGCCATTGTTAGAACAGCAAGAGCAACGAGTGTCTGGCATTCAATATTCATAACTTTTTAATGCGTGTAACGTGTTTATTTTGGCCTTAAATAATGTATACATTGCCTCTGGTATACACCCACATGTCTTTTGTGCAAACTTTGAACGTGATATCCCGCCTCAGCATTTCATTATTTATGTGTCTATCCCCTTCCCAGTTGTAAACATCTTTCCATTTTCCAAACCATAGCCATTCATGTAGGCCAAAGAGCTTTATGTACACATAACAACAACCTTTCTCCAGAACAGATTCTATAAAGCATATATTTTTAGGTGTGCTCCCAGAGACAATGCAAAGTTCTCAATAAGCACTTAAAAACACCATTCAGGTCATTATTTCATGTTTAGATCGAAGGCTATCAAACAGAACAGCTGTCTGGTTTGCTTACCACATCTTGGAGACACTGGAACCGTTGCTTACCATTGGCTTTGTGGCCAGTAACTCACGTTTGCTTGCTTCCTATATGCTGGCGTTATTTGTTTTAGGCTGTCCATCTTGGGTGCATCCCCTCCCATGCCCAAACCCTATTTAGTGTATTCTTCCGCCAGAACTGAATTTCTGTAAAAAGACCTTTAAAACTTGTTATTGTCATATTTGCTGTGACAGAGGTCAAATGTCAGGCTGTGTCTTCCAGGGACTTGATGTCTACTTATCTTTCTCTGACTTCAAAGTGAGAGGATATACGTTACAATCATGCTGCCTACTTATGGTGTGCTGTACCAGTTATTTTATTTTCTAGCACAAAACAAAATTTAAATGTTTTTAAATTAACTGTGAAGATATTTCATAATATGGAAAGCACAAACCAAGCATATTTTTTGCTAATTCTGAAGTGTGGTGGAAACAAATATTTTACAATAAAAACAAATCTATACACTATGTAATGACATTTCCACACATTATTTTTGGGCACTGCAAACTTATATCAGTAAAACTGTATGCCTATGCAAATGTAATGGATTTCAATTGAATATGTGTTGTCTGTAATGTCAGTGTGCTACCACATGTTGCATACTCCAGTTTAAATCACTCTACTCTGCACCATTCCACACTACGTCACTCAACACTGCGTCAATGCACTCTACTCTGCACCACTCCACTCTACACCACGTCACTCAACACCTCTCTACTCTACGCCTCTCTATTCTGTGCCAATGCACTCAATCCCACGCTACTCTACTACTCACCACTGCACTTTTTGTCAGTCCACTCTAAGCCACTCTAATGTACTCTGCACTATTGGATTCTACGACACTCTACTCTGTACCACTGCCTTCTACACCACTTCATTCTGCTCTGAAACAATCTACTCTATGTTACTGCACTCTATATCATTCTGTTCCACTCTGTACGATCCCACTCTTTGCCACTCCACTCTATGTTGTTCCACTCAATGCACTCCACTTTACACCACTGCAATCTACCCTGTGTCACTGCACTCCACTCTATCCCACTACACTTTACGCTACTCTATTCTCCCCCACTGCACTCTCCACCAATGCACTCTATCTTTCCTCAAAACTATACACTCTACAACATTGCACTCTATGCCAATCTACTATGCACCTCTTTTCTGTATGCCACTATACTCCAAAATACTGTAAGCCTCTGCACTCTACTCTACACCATTGCACTCTACGTCACTTTATTCTGGACCACTCTACAACACTGCACGCTACACTGTTCGACGACAAACTCTTGTTCAATCCCCATGCAAACGCTGTCGTCTCCTCTTCTTTCCATACCCTAAGAAAAATTTAAAAAACTACTACCATATCTCCCAGTCTCAGCCGGCAAAACTCTGATCACCACCCTAATCTTTTCTAAAACTGATTATTGTAACGGTCTCCTGCTTAATGCCCTAGAAAAGGTCCTTAACAAGCTCCAGTCGGTTCAGAACGCGCAAGCCAGAATACTACTCGGCATCCCCAAGTTTAAATCCATCACACCGGTCCTTCACCAACTTCACTGGCTGCCTATCAGAAGCCGGACCAAATTCAAAGCATTATGCATCGCCTACAAAGCTATCAATAATTCAGGACCTCAGTTTAAAAAAAAGCTTTTTCCCTATACACACCCAACAGACCGCTTCGTTCTTCCATAGCCTATCTTCTTCCTGTCCAACGCACCAAAAAATCCTCCTGGGGAGACAGGTGCTTCCTAGTCTCCACGGCCAGACTCCCCATCAAAACCAGTCCCACACTCATCACCTTCAGGAAACAATTAAAAACCTGGCTTTTCAAACAATAACCGCCCTGCAGCGTTTTCCTGTCAAGCGCCGAGACACCCCAGGGTATTTGCGCGCTATACAAATCGCCCAAACATAAACATAAACATACACTAATGCACTCTACACCATTGCACTCTACGACAGTCTACTCTTCAACACTGCACTCTCTGCTGCTTTAGTCTTTGCTGCTGCACTATACACCACTGCACTGTATGCCAATGTACTCTACGCCACTTTACTTAAAACCAATACACTCTATGCCACTGCACTCTATGCGAATCTACTCTGTACCACTGCGTGCCACTACTATACTCTACTCTGCAATACTACGCTACTGCACTCTATGCCACCCAAATCTACATCATTGCACTCCATGTCACTTTACTCTGCAACACTTTATGCCACTGCAATCTGCACTAATGTACTGTACGCCACTCTATACCGCTGCACTCTACAACACTCTATTCTGCAACACAGCACTTTCTGCAACTGAACTCCATGCCACTGTACTCTGTGCCACTGAACTCTGAGCCATTGCACTTTACTCTGCACCACTCTATGCCAATGCACTCTACGCCATTACACTCTACAGCACTCTAATCTACTGTGCACCACTGCACTCTTTGACACTACACTCTACACCACTTCACTCTATGACTCTCTATTCTACTTTGCACCACTCTACGCCACTTCACTCTACCCCACTCTACTATGCACCACTGCACTCTTCACCACTGCACCACTGCACTCTATACCGTTGCACTCTCTGCCAATGTGCTCTCCCCCACTGAAATCAACACCACTGAACTCTACTCTGCACCACTCTACTGCACTCTGCCCCAATGCACTCTACTCGATGCCACTACACTCCATGCCACTCTAATCTCTTCTGCACCACTGCAATCCACTGCACTCTACTCTACGCCACTGCACTCTACACCACTCAACTCTGCACCTCTGCGCTAAGCCACTACACTCTATGCAACTCTATTCTACGCCATTGCACTCTACACCACTGCAATATACTCTGGAACTTTCTACTCTTCGTCACTGCACTCTATGCTAGTGAACTCTACACCACTTTACTCAAAACCAGTGCACTCTGCGCCAATATACCATGCACCACTGTACTTTACGCCACTTCACTCTAGTACACTCTATGATCCTACACGATACCCCACTCTGTGATTCTCTACGCCATTAAACTCTACTCCAACCTCATTTGGGGCATTGTAATGAGGATGTGATGCATATGAGAGTAGTTGATATGACCATTAGGGTTCGCCATGGGGAGTAGATCACACACTCAAATGTATTTAACTATGAATTGTACTTGTTAGGATTAAGGGGTTTATGTAATGGGGGGGCACCCAGAACTCAAAAAATGGGATTGGTGAGTCTGACATGTCTGGCTCCCCATGGACACAACCGTAGGGAGGAGGCATTTTAATAGTTTTTGACTAGAGTTAGCTTTATAAGTATGTAAGCAACTCTATGTAGTGGAGTATCTGGGGTCAGTGACTAGGAATAAACAGATGCATTATGTTCTCTTATAGGTGTAAATCTCAGAATCAACAGAAGGCTACACCTCCGTATGTAGGTAGTGGAGATCCCAGGTGTGAAGAAATCCAGTTTGGAAAAATAATATCATATTATTTCTACGGGATAATGTGGTGAGTGGAGGGGATAAGGGGTGCCCCTAACCAGATGGAGTAGAATGAATGTGAGAGAGAGGTGGGGGTCCCAGTTTACTTTCCGAGGGCCCCTTCCAGGAAGGCTTTGGTCCTACCTGGAAAGTCCTTCAAAACACACAAACCCTAGCGGTAAGGGTCCACATTAACTATAGATCCAGGCATGGTACTCGTTGCTAGTGAGACAAAATAGGGCGTATATCAGTTGTTATCACTAAGGCGGATTATACATGAAGTCTTTGTATATTGGGATATTCCTTTGTTGATTTTGATTTTATGTTACATGCATGTTTCTTTTTTGATACTGAATATATTATTACTATATTGAGGGAGACATACCTAATTGCATTGTCCTGAAGAAAGTGGTTGAATTCTTTCCTAATCCACTAAATGCTTCAACTTTTTTCTTACGCTTAATCCGTTTGCAACGAGAGACCACAGATGAAGAACATCTACATAATCAGGACTCGTGTCTGAGAGAGATAACAGATCAGCATATATAACAGATACAGTAGTACTGTCCTTTAAGGTGCTCCCACTTGATTAGTGTATTTTGTAATCCTTTGACTGTATATTTTTGAATTATTTGTTGTGCCGTATTAGGGAGGTGGAGGTCTAAGCAGTGAATTGTGTTTTTTAAACTTGATGTGATATGGTACTGCTTTTTAGCTAAATTGAGACATGAAATGTTGATATGCTCTATGGTGATATGATGTAACTGTGAGAATTTAGATGGGATTTTTATGAGATTAAAGCTTTATGTAACTCTTTATCTTGGTGGTACTTGTTGCGGGGAATAGGTCCCCAGTATATGTGGGAACTATTGGTGGAGTGTTGTGAATGGTTGAGTCATTATTGGTGTGCGATAAAGTGTCTCCAAAGGGAGCCTTAATCCTACTGGATTTGCCAAGAAACACAAAGTGCTGAGCTGCGACCGGTTGCCCACTAAATTAGGCAGCTTAAGTCACTAAACTATATTTTCTCCCATGCCTAATGTTGCCTAAAAATCTAATTTTGCAAATGATGGGTTACAGTCTCGAATCATTTCTTATCCGTCTGTCAGAAAAGCTCACAGAAGCAGGATTCAATCCATGCAGACTGAGGAGTCCATCCATGCAGATGACACTCAGGTCTGTCTGACTGACTACATCAACAGACCTTTGAAGTGTATTGACATTGATACACAAATGGTAACAAACAGCTGGCTCAGAGTCTGTGTCGCTCACCACCACCCCAAGGATTTCCAAATACCTATAACTCACAACATTTTTTAGGGTTTGGCCCTCGCCGACCCAGAGGCAAAAGGCGAGCGGCACAGAATACGGGTGTACAATGGGAAGACCAGACAGGTCCACATGCAGGGACACGGAGCCCAACTGCCAAGAACCAGAAAGCAGGCCCATCGGGGAACAATCCCTCGTAGTCAACTTATCTACAAAGATACTGACCACACTTGAAGATGAAGTATTGAATAAGGGCTTGGGTTTCGTCATGACGAATCATGGAGACCCATTCACTTTTCAATGTGAACTTAGTCAGTTTTTCAGAAAACATAGACTTCACTATTTCTTTAAAGATAAGAACAACGACGAAGACCAGAGAAAGGACACTAACACTGGACTAAAAACTAAATCCAAATTTCAACCACCCATTCATACTGTTCCGCCACAGGTTTTGGCGTTTGAACAAGCTATAGCTGAGGACACCTCCTCTCTATGGAACACAAGAATCAGGTCATTCAACAATCTGACCAGATTAGAACAAATAACACTAAAGACACTGTCGGAAGATCAGTCAATAACTATAAAGCCTGCAGACAAGGGCGGCTCTATAGTTATTTTAAATACTACTGATTATCAGAATGAGTGCTACAGACAACTCAACAACAGACAGGCGTACCTTCCCTTGTCTACAGATCCTACTGAGGATGTCATCAAGCAGATACGAGAATTGGTTGAAGAAGCACTTGCTGAGGGTTGGATTACCCAGAGTGAGGCAACATTCCTGGTTTCCAAACATCCAATAATACCCTATTTTTACCTTCTGCCAAAGGTACACAAGCCACAGAGGCCACCTCCTGGTAGGCCTATTATATCAGGCATAGGGTCAGCCTTAGAGCCGCTGTCAACTTTTGTGGATCACTTCCTGCGGCCTATTGTTCAACAAATGCCTACATATTTGCAGGATACTAAAGATGTGCTACGAGTCTTACCAGAAATAGACTTTGATAGCGAAAGAGACCTGTTGGTCTCTTTCGATGTAGAATCTTTGTACACCTCTATCCCTCAGGATGAGACTCTGTAAGTTGTAACATCCACCCTGAGGGATAGTATAGGTGAGACCATCACTCCAGTATCGTTTATAATGGCCTTAGCCACGCTGGCCATGAAAACGAACTTTTTCAAGTATGAAGATAAGCTATTTCTCCAGATCTCTGGAACTAGTATGGGCAGCGTTTTCGCGCCGAGTCTGGCGAATTTATATGTCCATCAGTTCGAACAACAACACGTACTGACACCCACCAACCCCTTCCACACCTCCATTAGGAGGTGGAAGCGTTATATTGACGACGTGTTGGTGGTGTGGAGAGGCACACTAGATTCAGCTAACGAATTCCATCAGTGGCTAAATAGCCAAAACCAGTTTCTCAGATTCACCATGGAAGCACACAGAGAAAGAATTGCTTTCCTAGATCTATCGATCTATGTCACTCCTGCAGGCCTGCAGAGTGAACTCTACAGGAAACCCATGGCGCGCAACTCACTTCTCCTGTACGAGAGCTATCATCCGAAGGCCCTGCGCCAAAATCTACCTTATGGCCAGTTTCTACACGTTCGTAGAAACTGTTCCAACAGAGAGGACTTCGAGGTACATGCCAATAATCTTTGTGTACAATTAAAAGATAGACATTATCCTAAGTCACTCATTAAAAGATCACGAAAACGAGCACTTAATAACAACAGAGAGGCGCTCCTTGAAGCTCCTATCGCAAAACCTCCATTGGAAAGATTCACTTTTGTGAGCACCTTCAACACGAGAAGCAATACCATCCAAAAGATCGTGAAAAGACATTGGCGCCTACTAAATCATGGAAAAGAGAAAATTGCGCAACCTTTGTTCGCATTTAAAAGGGCGAATAGTATCAGAGATCGATTGGTCCATACACGCCCAAGAGAGACTCCTAAAAAACTGGGTGAAACCCTATGGGATCTCCCTCCAGTTGTTGGGCATCATCTGTGCGGTACTTGCTCGGTTTGTCCACAGACCAAACATACAAAGGAGATAGATATAGGCACTAACAGACCTTGGTTGCAGAACAATTTCAGCAATTGTAACAGTACCAACTTGATCTACATGCTGACATGTCCCAGTTCCATACGATATGTAGGAATGACTACTCGGAAAGTTCGCACTAGAATGCTGGAACATAAGCGCTCTTTCCGATGTAAGAAAAGCCACACAAAACTTACTAGACACTTCCTTGAACAGACACACCTCGAAACGGATTTCCAATGGACTGTTTTGGAAAAGCCGCATATACCCAGTTATATAAGTGATGTGTCCGGTTACCTCTTTAAGAGGGAACAAAAATGGATCTATAGACTTCAATCTGACAAAGGGGGATTAAATGATGATATTCCCTGGACCTTATTATAACGATCCACTTCTGTACAGTAGTGGCAATCACCTACTAGCCTTATTCTATAAGGCTTAAACAAGTTTACAGACACTGAATCACCCGGTCTTTTAGTTGTTGACATAACACTGTCTTGCAAAGTATAGTAGCAATAAGTACTTTAATATCTATACTATTCATATAACCTACTGTAGGTGCTGCTACTCACATTACCTACTGGGCACTCAAGTTTTCAATGTACATGATCCATACTACCTTATAACTGATGTTGATTACACTACTTGGGGAGTTTGTTCAGATTGCCTTAAGTGGATAGAGTCAATATACATTCTTAAGATAGTCTGCTTTTTTTACATTTTCATACTTTCAATTGAGATACCAACTACAAGCTCTTTGTAATACTCGATCAGTTTGCCAATATGAGAACTACTATTATGGCCACAATAGTCTCGATCTGTAGTTTTTGGTGTGAACTCGCGCTATCTTGTAAGTAAAGCACCGAGCCACGGGCTATGATCTAAGCCCCTGACAACTAAAACTACAAACATGGCCGCAATATCCTCTAATTGTAGTTTTTGAGCGCTTGATCTCGTGCTATTTTGGAAGCATAACATAAAATTAAGCAAAACATCGAATCAAGCATCGAGCAGAGTGATTACTACTCATAGCCCTTGCTGTCCACCCGCTGACTTGTCTGGTCAGCGTGTGCTTAGGAGTTGGGGATGTAACTAAGGAGATCCCGGTATGTTTTGGTCGGTACCGAGGGTCTGAACTACAAAAATGGCCGCGATGACATCATCCTGTAGTTGTGGATGCGTGTTCTCGCGTTATTTCGATCGTAAAGTAGTGTGCTTAACAATTGGAGCTGCTACACGCCAAACAGCCTTTTCTAACAATATATTTTGGGAAATTCATTATCCTACATACACAATAAACGATAAGGCAGGTGGGAGACACTGTACAGAAACAGCTCCTGTTATTCAGTAGAGAACATACAGGCGGAGGGTTACTACACGAACATCAGCCTACTTAAACTGAGAACATACACTTGTCGGTGCCTCCCCCAAGCCTCAGATGCAAGCTTGTGGCACTGACGGATAGGTAAGAGCATATATGATTTCTTAATGCCCTTGATGGAGTAGAGAGTGGTTGTAATTAATTGTTTTTAAAAGAGCAATGTTGTTGTGCCAAACAGCTTGGTGCTAGAGTCCAGTGTCTGGGTTGCCTGATGGCTTGGTGCAACTAGGTCCGTGGATTGACTTATTTTATATGTTAGCATTCAGATATGGGGTAATATCCAAAGAATTGAGTTATATGCATGGTGTTAAGTCTATAACCTTTAGCTTCACTGTGCTATATTCCTTTTTTCTTTCCTGTATCTTTGTAGTGCGGGCCTCCTATACCTGAGCAGAGTCCCGGTGAGGTGAGGTCCTTTCCCCTACCATTAAGGGTGAGCATTGAATTTTCTTTTGTTACACATATTTATGGTATTTCGGTGACACATGCTTGATAGGAGATTGATACATCAGACATAATGTTAACAATGTAATGCTTTCATTCGCAGAAATTCACTGTAGCCAAAGTGAGTCTGAGGGTGAAAGTCTGTGGTTACTACAGGTTGTACCGTATCTAACCAGGTTTATCTTTATTTCTTTGGTGATGGTGGTGATCCTGTTTATTTCACTACTAGGAGTGCAACTATTATAAGAGCAGAGGCCCTGATGAATGCCAAGGGATTTACACCCATTAGGCAGAAACATGTTGGTCCTTTTATAGGCAGATATCTGTTACTGTCTTTTTTGCACTGTTCTGGTTTTTAATTAGGAGGTGTGTCTTGTCCGCAGAATAAAGTTGTCAGAAGGAGGGCATTCCATCCTATTTTAATTTCACTATTTGTTTTGTTGCACTTGTCTTTTCTACCATCAAAAGATCAGTCATCATGGACGTTTTGTTTATGTTGGTGGACCAAATCCCAAAACAGCGATAAGGTGCGGGTACTGTCCCTATGATCAAGGGATCAACCTTTATGCACAAGGGTTTGGCCAAATGATATGACTGATCATTAAGTCTGTTTGATGGAAACCCGATCTGAATTGTTTTGGACTGGTTAGCCATTTATCAATACCCTATGATGTAACGGTCCCTTCTATGCATGTACAGTTCACCTATTTCTCTCTCTTTTTTTCTCTCAAACACACTGTCTTTGTGATATACACACTCTGAGATCTTGTGGACTCGGTTTTGACAGTACAGCTCTAGTATTAAGCTGGTAGACCCCCTGTGTTTCTTGTGTTATACACTAAGGAGGAGCTGGGGATATGATCAGGTGTGGGTCTCTAAATTATATATCCCTTGGACCCTTTTTTCAAATTTTTGTGGTTATTGTCTCGCTCAGAAATAAGCCATTCTGTATGTGCTGTGTTTATAGTGATGAAAGCCCTACCACACTGTGTGAACAGGTAAGCCATCCTGCGGCCCTTTTCCTGACTGATCCTTTGATTTTGGGTCTCACCTATCATACAGTGTTCGGACTATACCAAACATTTACAGTGGGTTGGCCCAACTCATTACCTACCATTACTTGTCTTTGTTGTCATTCTTATTTGCTTGCTTTTTGTTCATGTAATTGTCCCGCCCCTTCTTCTGTTTGTCCCTCCCCTGGCGCATACACTTTATACCCTCCTTTTGATTTACTGTTCACATTTAGGACCTACATTTTTCTTTCAGCAATCCATGAGAGTTGATGTGTTTTCAAACTCCCTCTCTTGTGTGCTGCTTGGAATTGATAGTGACCACATCTAACAAAGTAAGCCCAGCAGCTTACATCCCAATAATAAAAAAAGACAGTGGCATGAAAGGCTTGGCTTGACAGTAAGCTGTACCAACTTGGACAATAACCAAGTATCTAAGTACATATTCCATTCTATCTACCCCATCACTAAATAAGATCAGAATCTATTTAGAAGCTGCAGCCCTGTTATTAAGCATTAATCCTAGTAAAGCCCTTGCTCACCACTCTTTGGAAAACCTAAGCTTATTCATGGATTTTTGAGCTCTTTTATGTTTCCAGAAAATCTACCATTCATCCCCTGAGAACGTTCCTTGCCTTAAGAAAGTATTTACTGGGGGGAGGAGCCAAGATGGCGACCGGAGCGGACGTGTAGTCGCCCGGCTCCGCCGATCCTTGAGCTCCGCTAAGAAATCCTGCTGTCCTTCCTGATCGAATCCGGCGGCGGATTGTGTATGGAGACGAGCTGAGCGTGTAGACCCGTTTTTGACTTCCTGGCGTGCCCGGGTGCTGGGGAAACTCGAAGTACGGCTCCCCGCCCCGGACCTTCGCCTGTACTGCCGCTCGTCGTCGGCTCCTGGGAATCTGATGCGATCCGCTCAGCTGGGGCAGAAGGCTCCGTGGCGGCGCCTCCACGAGTGAGGCAGTCGCCGCCGCACTACAGCTGACGTCCAATGCGGACTGCGCCTGGACTGGAACAGCTGAGTTGGGAAGCCCGTGGACGGTGGTTCCCTTTGTTGTCACTCCGGGTGGAAGGTGAGCGGCGCATGGTGTCCGGCGAACCAGCACAGCGACGTCTATTGACTTATCCCACTGCCCAGCCTGCGGGGAACGGCGGATGGGAGGTGTGATCGTTTTACCCTTGGTGCTGGCGGTGTCGAGGTCTCCTGGGGATACTCGCCTATGAGGCACCCCCCCCCCGGCTCCATTATCGAATGCCCGACGCCATGGTTCCCTTTGTTCTCCCGCGGCCGGAGGAAGTTTGTACGCTCCTGCCTGTCGACTGCCTTGCCCCGCCGGCGCGGGACACCGCTTTGAGAACACCGGTGCAGGAACTCGCCTCCAGGGAACTTCGACCCGCAATATCCTATGGAACTATCCTTGCCGCCCTCCGTGAACTCCGCTCGGAGATGTACGATGGCTTCAAAGCACTGGATGCTCAACTGGACACCATGTTGACCACCGTGAATCGCGAACGCAGCGCCTGCCCCCAGCTGAGTGAGAATCTGCCTTTGCCACTACATGATGCTACAATGTTTCACCATGCCTGTGCTGATGCTACACTTGCGGTTGCCTCTACCGAAGCCTACGGCTTGCAGCCCTGCAGCCCCGTGACCGCTACATTGTTTCCCCTTCCCTCCGGGCGTGACTTTTTGCCGCCTGCACCACCGAGTTTATTTGGGGACTACGTGTCGACTTCTGACTGGTGGTCTTCACCCTTCTCCCAGTGGACTCTCTACTCCTCAGTGGCCTTTACGGACTTATACATGGAGGACAAAGGAACTTATGTAGATGGTCGGTGGCCATTTTGGGATCCTGCTTCGTCTTCTTCTTTCAGGCGGCCATATTGCCCTGATGTACACGGGGGGAGAGGCTCTCCCGGGGAAGTCTGTGGGAGGTTACGTCCACGTTCGGGACAGGGCTGAGCTGCCCTCTCACTGCCGATTGATTTAGTTGGCTGAAGGGGATGGGGTTGAAACTGGCTAACGCGTTTACTGGGTGCACATTGCACGACGCTTCTACACAATTGTATTGTAAGGCTATTTGATTCTGTTTTGACTTCCAGGAATGCCGATGTTTATGTTGTGGGTCTAAGTGAAGGGTTGGGATCTCCGGGCGATTTGGTATCGAGTGGGCTCCTCCCCCCCCATTCTTCTTTTTGGGTCGGTAGATAGATTCGTTCTCTCTCACTCCCTATATTAAAGGTATTAATGTTCTTCTTCTTTTCCTTCTTTTCTTCTTCTTCCTTGTCTATATTTCGGGTTTTACGGGGCGACAGTAGGCATGGGCGGAAAATCCGTTCCGCTCGCGGATTTTGCGGATTTTCGGGAAATCCGCAATCCGCGAGATTTGCGAATTTCCTGAAAAATCCGCAAATCCGCGAGCAGCGGATTTTGCTCGCACTGCTCGCACTGTTCGCGTGAGTTCGCGCCCCGCGAATAAGTGCGAAATTGCAGAAATACGATTTTAGCAAAACTGAAAGTAACTACTTACCAGGTTCAAAAGTTCAGGCTCATCATTAGTAGCCATTTCCTGTAGTGCTTCCTGAGGGGCCCCTCCAGAGTTCAGTTGCCAGTTGCAACTATTATGTGACCCTGCTCTGAACCTCAGAATAGTTACACATATGCCACAAAGGTCCTGAATTACAGCTAAGGGAGACAAGCAGGAGCCAGGCTGGAAGTTAAAATCCATTAATCAGCCCCTAATTCATTATTGTCAGTTGGGGCAGGGCAGGTGTTGTAACTAATTTTGCAACAATGAAAGCACTTAGCAAGTGCAAAAGATCACTAATCAGGGCGCACTAAGGAAGCAGGTGCCAGCTAAAAAAATATTCTGTGACACATTAATCAGCCCCAAATTAATTCAGGTCACTTGAGGCAGGGAAGGTGTGCTTTGCTTTGCCAAAAATAATGTACACTGGACAACCAGAGGGTGTGGTGATGAAACAGAGGGTGGCATGGGTGGGCCAGAGGGTGGCATGAGTAGTCAGAGAGTGGCAGTGGTGACAGAGAGTGGCAGTGATGAAGAAGAGTGTCCCAAACAGGTTGGACACGTAGAAACAACAAGTTCGCAAAACTTGCGACCCGACAGGTAAGTTCGCAAATTGCGAAATTGTAAAAACCCTCGCGAACTGGCAGAAACACGGGCGAACACAAAAAAAAAAAAAATCCGCAAATTCGCGGGAATTCGCGGATTTTGCGGATTGCGAGTTTGCAAATCCGCAAATTCGCGGATTGCCAATCCGCAAAATCCGCTCATGCTTAGGCGACAGGCACTCTGTGGGGGGGGGGCAGGCCGTAGCCTCCACAATGTTGCAGGGTGGGTGGGGTAACTTGATATTATCTTAGTTCTATGGGCCTTCTTTTCTATTTTCTGCGCTTACTTTGGTTCGACTCCGGGTCTGGGTTGGGTATGGTAGGGAAGGGGCGACGATGTTTGGGGTGCATGAATGGTAGTAGATTGTTTGCTTCTGCTTTGCACCGCCATACAGTACTGGATGTTAAACCTCCGTTGATGTTTTCAGATATAACGTCGCCTACCCGTAGTGTGAAGTTACTGTGCGGACTCGAATCCTCTTATTATTTTATCTTTACTGCCTTCTTTTGATGAAAACGACAAAAAAAGATTGAAAAATTAACCTTCATTTATCCTCTCCCCGGTGGCATGACTTTTTCCAATGTACTGTTCATTGCTTGCTACTTTGATTATATCCGCGGGGGGACTGTATTGCTTGCACTTGTGCTGATGTCACACCGTGGCCGGCCTGAAGGTTGTGGGCCCGTATTTGTTCTGTTACTCAGGCACAATAAAGGTTTTCAAAAAATTAAAAAAAAAAAAAAAAGAAAGTATTTACTTAGTACCCCAAAATTATACCAAGTTCATGCATTCTTAGTTTAATGACAGGTATGGTTTAGGTAGTGTACATGCAAAACACCACTATATCATCAGAGCTTAAAGCCAGTCGGGCCACCTCATACTCTCAATTTCAATCGATGTGGAATTATCTCGTATCATGATTGGCCCTCAGCTCCATATAGAGCAAAGTAGTTCATTCTCAAGATTCCCCTGACATGTTGAACCAAAACTGACTAAAATTTCAGAGCCCTGTTAAGAGGAGAGCTCCAGGGAGGTGTGATTTAGGAACAAATCTGAAGAAAAAGACTTGGACAACCCTATATGGAGAGAGGTGAACAAGTACTTTCTTGGAAAATGTTTTACTATTGTTTACAAGAGAAATACATACTGAAAACAAGTCGCTCTTCAGCAGGTTCAAAACCTCTAATATTTTGTTTGTAATAGTCATATGGTCTTTAAGTGGTTGTTGACCACTGTTACTGATGAGCATTAACCAAGTTCTGAAAAAACAAAACATTCCAATCTAGTCACAATCCCTAAACTTTCCAAAATGCTAATAAATATAGTGTAAACTTCGGTGGACAAAAATGGAGACGTAGACAACATGACGGACTTGTGTGTGGGAGCAATGTTCTTTGAAAAGATGTGTATTCAGCTTCTTTGTGATTTGTTTGCAGTCCTAATGTTCATCTGGTTGTAGGTTCCAGGTGCTTAAATAGAGAAGACCTGCCTTCTCCAACTTTTCCTCCTTCCTTCTCCTCTCAAGTCTGGTAATGTCTGGCACCTGAGGTGGTTAGGTCCTTGGTCACGTAGGTTGTGGTATAATTTCTGCTGGTCATGAAGATTTTGTGGGACTGCAAGCAAAGTCAATGCCATTCCTTCAATTTTGTGATGATCTGGTCGAATTCCTTTAAGCCTTATGAGATATGCCAGAGTGTGAAGGATACTACCGTAGGGATTATGATGTCCCTTTTCCCATGTAAAAGCAGATGGAATGGGACTTTGGGGACCCCTTGCAGGGCCCCCGTCACCCTTAGGCCTTTGCAATGGACCCAGGAGGGCACATGTGGTGCCCCTCAAACATCCATGCCCTGTGTGCCAGGCACCACATGATGCCTGACACATGGGGAATGGATGTTTGTAAACAAATTCTTCACTGTTGAAGCTTGTTCTGAGGCCCTTTTCCGGCTGCCAGCACAAGCCGCAATAGTAAAGGGTATGTTTCCGACCGCCGTGCTGGTGGTTATATTATAATTAGGCGGGTGGTTCCTCTGACTCCTTGTCGGGTGGTCCCATTCGTTCTACGATGTTGGTTGCATAATAACGAGGGCCAGAGTGTTGGTGATGTGACTATAACTAAACCTTTTTTTATCTATGCCAGTAAGCGTATGGTCTACTGACCCCTCTTCTGTAAAGTTCTCCTGTTATGTGAAACCCAGAACCTTGCACTGACATTCTGTGTCTATGTCGAGTGTGTGGGTATGTGTGAATACAGTATGTATGTTGTACTTGTGTGGTAATAGGATTCTGTGTCTGAGTACTGATGACAGCAGGATCCATTTTTTATGCCCTTGGTTGTAGCATTTAACAAAATGGGAGATAATAATAGCTTCCCCAGAGGAAGTGTATTGCCTTTATTCTTGTGACTGGAGGTGAGAGACCCACACATTGAAGTGAGGAGGATAGAGATAGGGTTACCTTTAGAATTTCCATGAAGACTTTGGCCTCGATTTAGAAGTTGTCAGATACAGTACTCAGTTGCAAACACAACGGAGTACCCTGTCTACCAGAGGCTCAGTCCATCTACTTCATTTAGATATGGACGGACCTTAGGTTTTTGGTCAAAGGAGCCCCCATTTGCTCAGTCAATGGAAAAATTCCTCCAATGGCTCAACAGGGTAGTGCCTGTTGGAAGAAGCACATTACACTGCCTATCCTATTTATGGGGATGGTGTAATGTCTTTTTTTTCCAATTCATCACCGCCAGGAAAAACCTAGTGGTGAGGGACAGAAGAAAATAATATGACCCCCCACCAAGGGAGAGAACACTTAGGATCTAGGGGTCATTAGTTGTGCTGCTTTTTGGGGAGAAAATTGAAAAGTTTGGCGAACGACTGTCAACACTGACGACAAACATCCCAAAATTTTTTTCTACATTGAAAGGAACTGCAAAGAAAGTGGTTCCTTTCAATGTACAAAGATGGCCACTGCCAACAGTCATCTTTAAATTCATGGGCGGTAGTCCCTCATGGTGGCGGAGGTAATGTCCCCCGCCACCTGGACAGAGCATCCTGTATGTCACGCTCTAAATCAGGCCCTTTGTTAGCAAAGAGCCGATGCATAGTTCTTCATGAGTACATTCATTTGGTAGATGGTAGGGGTAAAAGATGGGACTACAGTTTCTGTTGTTCAAGTTGAGGACGTTTCTAGGCCAGGCCTGCCCTTTAGTCTACTTCTATTTGTTGCTTCAGAAAGGTTAATGACAACCAAGTGCTGAAAACCCATGCTTCACTGTGCCCATTTTTAGGGTTCTTCTGCTTGGAGCCAGCACCAATGATACCTGCCATGAGAAACATCACTTTACACAAAAACTGTGAATGGAGACCAACTTAAGAAGGACAACCCAAAACCAAATGTTTGAGACTATGGATCAACATCACCTTTCTGGCAAATGCGTATAAAGGTAGGATCCAAACCACATCACTTTGTTCTAGTCCCAAGTTCTTCTGGATCCGGGAAGAGAGTGCTCCGCGGAGTGCTTCAATAGCTGCTGTGTAGCCAGGGCTGTTTTTTGCCTGACAGCCAGTCTCCCACCAGTAAGGAGACATCACCTGACTGGATCACTTTTTGTTGGGGGAGCCGAGGGTCTGAGTGAAGTGACTAAAAGCCTGCCTCCCTGCTCAGACAGGGATGGAGTATGCCTGCTCCTGCAGGAGTTCAGGCTGTCTAGGAGGAGAGACTATGTGTTCCCGGGGTGGGGCAGACACTCCAGAGGAAGCTGATGACGTAAGCAGAGCGCACTTGGAGAGACCTGTGTTTTGGGAAGACCCTCTGGTCTCTCAGCGCAGTTTGTTGTGGTTGAAGCATGTCTCCCGGCAGTTAGCCATGGGTATGGGAGCAAAGAGACTGCATCAGTGGAGAGGCCAATCTGTCTAAAAGCTGCCACTGCCTAAAGCCATCAACGCAAGGTGATTTGGCCTGGAGGATGACCCGCAGCTGCCACCATGGGCTGACCAACCATGGGAAGACTTGCCTACCTAGAGCCTTCTGATCATGCCTTCCAGAGTAACCACTACCACAGCCATTCAGCAAAACCCCCATGCTGTTAAGGAGAAGGGTGGGACCACATCCACCACCTACACAGGTCTGCGGAAAGAAACATACACGTAAATAGTGGGGCATTTCCTGCTCACGGACCAAAAGACATAAGGGTGCGTGGTGGTCCTCCATGTCCACCGAGACTTTAGAATTAAGACTAAGAAAACAATAAATTGAATAACTGGGCAACATATTAAAAACAGTGAAAATGTTTAAAAGAACTGCATTTAAGTCTAAACCTTAACAGGGAGAAGTACTATTGCCAGCAAAGGCAGGGGGAACGTGTCTCATTGAGGAAATGCAACATTCTGTTACCCTCTTGTCCTAATCATTCAACTGTATGGTATTTAGTTTGGCCTAAGATTAAACAATTATTATTTTCATAAAGATAAGCACTGGGCTAGACATTGCTTTATCGCATCTGTTGGTTGAGTGTTAAGTTCAGAGTTCAAAATTCTTTCCCTCCCCTCCCACACTTTCTCCCTGAGACAGCTGTGACTTATCACCCTCACCACCCTCAGAGTCAAATGCGGAAAGGGTTGTATTTGGCCCAGTCTGCAGAGCCATAGAAGGACATGCCCCAGTAGCCCCAGTCTGCTCTGTAGCCACTGCAAGGGGCCTGACTGATTACTAATCTCAAATTACATTATACCTCTGATTACAGACCAGTCCATAGCTTCTCTGCAATAATAGCAGTCCCTTATTGAACCGAATAACTCCAGAACAGATTGCCCATATATGTAATAATCTATACATCATCCAATAAAGTGGGGTACTGGAATTTCGTAGTGAGAATATCGTCTTATACATCTAATGTTCCCCAAATATAGTGACCTAAATATAATTTGCATAACCCCATTGGAGTTAATAATAGAAACTCTACACCCATTGGGATAATATATTTGTAAACAATATTTGGGGCACAATATTAATGTCAATCAATGTTTCTAAGATAGTCTTACTTACAACCCTCAATAAAATCTATTTAGTATCCATGGCTTTTTACATATTTTTGAAGCTCCTGTCTCAAATTTGGCATCCTGCCTTACATTAAGATAATACCGGTGTTGAATTGATGCACATTAGAAAAAAGAAGTACTCCAAAACCAATTACTGATGCTCCTTCCAGAGACCAAACAAGGTTTAATTATAAATCAGAAGGGTTTATTTACTAACATTTTACCCAATCGCTCATGTGGGCAAAGCAACTCAAACTTTGCCCAAATGCATTGATGTACTTATCTAAGGGCCTGCAGGTGTAGCAGAATATTGCACAGCACCGCATGAGCGCCTGCACAACACATAGTAACTCTGGGCCAGAGAATCCATCCCTGCTTATGTTTTTAGGTCTTGTTACTGACAGCTTAGCTTTTTGGGTGACTGCATGACATGGCTACTTACAAAACGTAGTATGAGAGGTAGAGGGAGATAGTGTGCTTTGGATCAGTCACCTTCTGAAATTGGTTTTCATGTATTTTTCATGGTTTCCTTAGATTGGAATTGGTCTCTATCAGGCTCATGGCATTTCACTGAAAGTTTCATTGCCCCAATAATGATCCAATTCAGTTTCGGTGATGGGTTTCAAGTAGCCCTATTTCCTCCTTTACATTCTGTCTCCCTTGCCCATCTTCACCCCTCATCGCCACCCTCCTGCCTCTCTTGCTAACTTGCTCTCCCATATTCCTGCTCCCCTTCTGGGTGATTCATTCATGCCTAGCCATCTAGTCTATTTGGTGTTCAGACCTTCTCCATCCATGCTACCACTTCATTATCCGCTCACGTTCTTTCTGTTACTGTCATCATTCGCAAGCCTTCACCTGCTTTATGGTTGTACATGCTGATGGCTGCTGTGGCACACCTTGCAATATTTTCTAGAGGAGTTAAGGTGCTGCTCTAGATGTAGAAAACAGGTAGTTTGTAAATACAAGTGACTGTTGATACCTACAAGGTGACTTCTTCCAGAACACAAGGTCATCGCTCTCGGAGTCTTGATAATGTTTTCCCATCATAAACCAATATGGGTATTTTTATATATGGTATGGTAATAACACTTACATAGCACACAAATACCACAGGTCTCTTAGCGCTTATCTAAGGGGTTATAATACCATATTGCAGCAAATATTAATATAATGATAAAGTCAATCTCATCCAAAAGCCTGTTCAAATAGGAATGTTTTCAGTGTTTCGAAAGGGGAGGAGACTGGTTTCTCTCCTCAAACTTTCTAGTAATCCATTCCAGAACTGTGGTGTCAGAACTGAAAAAGCCCGACCGTCCAAGGTAGGTTTATTAAAGTGAGGGCAGGTCAACAAAAATGCCTCTGAGGAGTGGAAACACCATCCAGGCACATAGTACCTCAGCCACTCCTGAATATCGGCTGGTATTGTGCCAAACAGAGTCTTGTGTGCATAAACAGGCCTTTAAACCTGGCCTCTGTTTGACTAGCAACCAATACAATAGTTGCAGCAGTGGCATGGCATGCGCCCATCTTGATAGCTTAAACAGTAGTCTTGCGGCATCATTCATAACCACTTGAAGCTTCCCCAGCAGCTTATTAGGGATGCCTATGTACAGGGCATTGCCATAGTCCAACTGTGACATTATCACTGCAGCCACCACCGTACGCGTAGTTGTAAAAAAAAAAATAGGGATCAATTTCCGGAGCTGCCTAAGGAGGCCTGGCAGCTGCCAACCACTGTCGCCACCCGCTTAACCATCGACATATTACTGTCCGGCTTGATACCAAGACTTTTCCCTACTGGCACAGATTCAAGCACAGGACCTAACTCTCGGGTCCAAAAGCCATCCATGGATTCCCCTTCAAGATAATGGCAAGCACCTCTGTCTTATCTGGATTCACTTTCAGAGAGTTCGCTGTTATCCAGTTCACATGAAACCTAAGAATATTCTGCACGTTCAACTGCAACTGCAATGAATTCTCAATCCGTAAAACCAGTTGGGTTTCATCTGCATAGTTAAACAGTTGGCAATCCAACTGTGCTAGTGCTGCAATCAGAGTATACAGATAGATATCAAACAACAGAGCTGACAGTGCAGATCCCTGATGGACCCCACAAGAAAGCGCCTCTTCTCTAGAAGTTTAGCCACTTATCTGCACCCTCTGTGACTGGTTGTTCTGGAACATAGGACATAGAAAATGCAGGGGCTGCTCCTCCACGTGGACATCGGAGCATTGCCCCACTACTTTCTCGCAGTGCGAGAAGCAGAAACGTAAAATTGTGTAAATACCATTTTACGTTTCTGCTTCTCACACTGCGAGAAAGCAGAAGAAGGGTATGCCTGGTTGGGGGCAGGCAAGTGGGCAGGTCGGGGAGGGGTAGCTAGCCCAATGTTATGGGCGCTGATTGGTCGGCCTTGGGGCCGACCAAACAGTCACAGCTCTCTCTGTTTTCTTCATGTAGGCTGCTGCGCAGCATGCATGAAGAAAACTGCCTCCCCGTAGACTCCTGTAAGGATGGCGTCCTAGCCAATCACAATGCTGCCATTGCAGCGTTGTGATTGGCTTATGGTAAGAGAGGGAGGCTGCCTGCTTCTGCTTCCTGTTTGCAGAGAGCTGGAGGCGCGACGCGGGAGTCTGGCACCGGAGGCGAAGGTAAGTTTTTAAAAACTATTTTTTTAATTAAATTAACCATTAGTGTGCAATATGAACATGCATTGCAAATGCTTGGTATTTTTTGTCCCAAATTCTTGTTTGAAGCTTGAAGGTAATATTGAAATTTACAGACAAATTGTAAAATGTCTGTTATGCTGATAATTCAGTTTGCAATTATATTAACATTGAAGGGTCACCCAAGGTGGGTGCATACAGGGAAGATACAGAGCTTTTGTTGTCCACTTTGCATAGTTTGACTAGAACCTGCATCACCCCCTTTGTTCAGACTTGAGCCAGAATTTAGATGTTCTGGATCTGTTATTAACATTGCAGCTCCTCTACTATTTATTTTATTTTATTTTTATTTTGACAGTTTTGTATAGCCCGAACAAGACCCTTGCGGGTATCAGAGCGCTTCAGAGGGCAAATATAGGATGACAAATACATACAAAACACATAATTATGAGAGTACAGTACTGATAACTATTAATATCTACAAGAATGTAAAAGTAACAGTTCAAGTAAATTTACACATGAGTATCGATTTCACTTCTTTTTTGAAAGAGGCCGCGGTCGGAATTAGTCTTGTTTCTGGGGGTAAAGTGTTCCAGATCCTGGGAGCCATTCCTGAGAAGGTGCGATTATATGTTTTCTTCTTGGAAAAACGCTGTGGTTCAAGTAGAAGATTATCCGAACTCCTGGTAGATCTGTTACCACCCGATAGTACTAGTTTCTCCACTAGGTACCTCAGGGTTTTGTGATGCAATGCTTTATGATACATACAGGCGATTTTTAGGTGGATTCTGACCTCAAAAGGTAACCAATTAAGGGCCTGCAGGTCAGGTGAGATGTGGCAACTTCGTTTTTTGCGAGTGACCAGTCTAGCAGCTGTATTGACTCCGACTCTTAGCAGAGCGGTCGTTGATTTAGGACGGCCCCAGAGAGCGACACTCCCATAATCAATTCTGGGAATTACTAGAGTTTGGACTGCCTGTTTAAAGTCATTAGCAGGTATGAAGGGTTTCAGTTTTCTCAGGGTATTTATCTGAAAATGTGCTCCTTTAGTTGCAGTGGTGATATGCTTCTGCATATTTAGTTTATTGTCCAGGGTTATTCCTAGGGATTTGGCGGAATCGATGATGAGAGGTTGATGTTAGATATTGGGTGATAGTTGTTCAAGTCTGAGGTGTCTGCTATTACTTTCTTTAGGATGGGGAAACCTGACCAGCTTTGAGGATGTCTGGGAGTAACCACTCTACAGTGAGTCCTCTCATTCCTAAATCACCCTTAATTCAAGTATTCCACGTGTCTAATGGCATATTATGTCATGGCTTACATTTTTCAAAACTAGTAAACTTTATCCATTCATATATCACTGATCACACCATTTACTTTCCAGATGGAAACATGAAAAACCATAAACTCAATGCCCAGATTTATCACTTGATATAGAGTTGAGAGGGTGGGATATTCCTTACCAAACATGACATCCGCCATATTACAAGTGCCCTCTGGTATAATGCTCTTGCAACATAGTGGATAGGATATCTGTCACATTAGTAAGGAAGAATTTGACCTGACTTACTCTAAATCAGCCTCTTGATCTTTAATCCAAACCCCACACCACATGGGACAGTCTGTTTACACACTTCTTCTGTCCCCTCGGCCAGAGCATCTCAACTCGTTAAGTGAAAAAGCACAAGAAACTCAATTGTGTTTTTTCCACAGTGCCAACCATATGAAAATGTTTTGGGGCTTACCTTGTAATTAATTCCAGTTGCTTTTTATTTTACCCCCCTCTCATCCCCTTCCAACCTACTCACCATGTTCCTTAAAGCTATCCTTCACACTTCGCAAATGTGCCTGATGAAAGTTTGTGACTGCCAAGTCAGTGGGTGTTTACCTACACATTGATGTAACCCTTCCTTGGAACACCCACAACGCTGCAAGGGGAGCACATTTACACACCAGTAACATTATTCCTTGGAGGTGTAATACTGTGGAAGAACACATCCATTCACAAGTGTATAGACACGTGAATGCAAGAGGTGGTTTACAACTTTTCACTTATACATGATTGATTTCAGGTGTTTTAGTCTAATCAGTGCAATGGAAGCAAGATTACAACACTTAAACGACTGGTCAATCCCTTGTGAACCTCTCACATCCATTATTATCCACTCTCACCTATAGGCCAAGCATCCCGGACCTCAGCCTGCTCTAACCAAATAGGATTCGGCCTGTGATATTGATGATGATGATGATGAAGGAAATTTATAATGCGCAAAAACAATAACCCGCAGGTATCAAGGCGCCTAACAATATGATCAAAAGTTGAAACAGACGTCCTTACATATAGGCTTGCCGAAAGAGGAGAGTTTTTAGGGCAGTGCGGAAGTTCTGTAAAGACGGAAGGGATCTCAGGTCCAGGGGAAGATCATTCCATCATTTAGGGGCTAGAGTGGAGAAGGCCCCGCCGCCCCATCTAGCTCTTCAGAAGCAATTTCCCGGAGGAACGCAAGTTCCTTCCAGGGATGTAGTGGGAAATGATGGACCCAATTCCTGTGTCGCTATTTTTGGCGATGGCTCTGTAGGTCATGCATAAGACTTTGAACCGGATTCGATGTTCTACCGGTAGCCAATGCAGCGTTTTCCTGGCCGCAGTGGCCGAGGAGCGTCTGGGAATATCCAGAACAAATCTGGCTATGGCGTTTTGGACTACCTGTAAGGGGAAACATCACTTACAACGCAACTTTTACAACGACATACCATTACAACGCAACTTTTACATCGCAAAAACTTTTACAACGCATGTATTTACAACGAATGTTTTTACAACGCAGGTACCTTTACAACGCATACCATTACAACGTAAGTATTGGTAAGCATATAATTATATTTTAAATGTTATATGTTTGGGGTAAAGGGGTATTTTTAGGGTTCAGGGTCAGTTTTGGGGTTTTGGGTAAAGGGGTATTTTTGGGGTTCAGGGTCAGTTTTTAGTTTTTGGGTAAAGGGGTATTTTTGGGGTTCAGGGTCAGTTTTTAGTTTTTGGGTAAAGGGGTATTTTTAGGGTTCAGGGTCAGTTTTTAGTTTTTGGGTAAAGGGGTATTTTTAGGGTTCAGGGTCAGTTTTTAGTTTTTGGGTAAAGGGGTATTTTTGGGGTTCAGGGTCAGTTTTTAGTTTTTGGGTAAAGGGGTATTTTTGGGGTTCAGGGTCAGTTTTTAGTTTTTGGGTAAAGGGGTATTTTTGGGGTTCAGGGTCAGTTTTTAGTTTTTGGGTAAAGGGGTATTTTTGGGGTTCCGGGTCAGTTTTTAGTTTTTGGGTAAAGGGGTATTTTTGGGGTTCATGGTCAGTTGTGGGTTTTGGGGGTACAGGGGTACAGGGTAAAAATAAATTAAAATTAAATTTAAATCAAATTACATTAAATTATATTTTTTTAAATTAATTTACGATTATAAAATTAATATATATTTACCAATACTTACGTTGTAATGGTATGCGTTGTAAAGGTACCTGCGTTGTAAAAACATTTGTTGTAAATACATGCGTTGTAAAAGTTTTTGCGTTGTAAAAAATGCGTTGTAAAAGCATGCGTTGTAATAACAAGCGTTGTATCAACATAGATCCCCTGTAAGCGCTGCAGGTGGCTCCTGTTTAGCCCAGCATACAGCGCATTACAGTAGTCCAAACGAGAACCAATAAGTGCGACGGCTATTTGTTTTCTAGCCTGCAAGGAAAGATATTTCCTAATCCTTCGTAGGGTGTGAATCAAACCCCAGCAGGTGGAAACGGTTCTACTCACCTGGATGCCCATGTCAAGGGCAGGGTCTATCGTCACCCCGAGATTCTTGGCAGATGTTGTAGGGGAAGGGCATATTCCTAGTGAGTCAGGCCACCAGTTGGCTGACCAGATGTTTTCTTTCCCCCCAAACACCATCACCTCAGTCTTCTCCCCATTCAGTTTAAGAGAGTTCTGAATCATCCAATGACCAACCGCCTCCATACAAGATCTAAACTTGGAGGCGATTAGTACATCTGAATGGGGGAGAGAGACGAGTATTTGGGTGTCATCTGCGTAAGAGACTACCTCCATCCCGAAAGATCTTATTAGTCTGGCTAGTGGGGTCACATAGATGTTGAGGTTTGTAGCAAGTTTGTGTAGCTACACTGTGGTGGTTAGTACTCATACTGTCATTTGGAGCCTGGATATAGGCAATTCCCTATCTTGAGGGCAGAGACATCTAATATTTGACAAACTCTGGAACAATCATGGCCTCTCATGTAGCATAATGAAATTAATAAATAATAAATCAAAAAAGCCCATGAGTTACGAAAACCAACCGAGAACCCACAGTTTCTCACAGGTTATGTCACAGAGAGCTCTCGGAGGATAAGGAAAAATACCCATCAGTCACCATTCGGATCCGCCCTTCATCATTTGGGATTTTGTCCGTACCACCCGTCAGAGAAAACTTGTGCTCTGCTCAGAGGTCTACCCGGTGGTAGGGGGTATCCTCAATGAGTATTGGAGACGACAGTGTGGTGTACCACTCGGTGTTGGTGAGTGGCAATGAAAGTGGGACTGGGGTGTGCAGTGCTGAAATAAATGTGAAGAAAGAAAAACCAAGAAAAAGGTGTGTTTAAAATTGGTTTTGAAAAGGCACTATACAAAATTTATTCCAGGTGTGCTTAACATACCAATGTTAAAAACAGTGCGACCCCAGGTAGTCTGATTATGTAGACAGCCTAAGGTAAATGTGGTCGACTAGTTTCAGCAGTTAGTGGACTCTTGCGTCCTTGCCTTCATCATTGAGGATACCCCCTACCACCGGGTAGACCTCTGAGCAGAGCACAAGTTTTCTCTGACGGGTGGTACGGACAAAATCCCAAATGATGAAGGGCGGATCCGAATGGTGACTGATGGGTATTTTTCCTTATCCTCCGAGAGCTCTCTGTGACATAACCTGTGAGAAACTGTGGGTTCTCGGTTGGTTTTCGTAACTCATGGGCTTTTTTGATTTTTGATTTGAGACCCTCTGGTACTTTTGTTGTTTATCAGTTTCTGTGGGGATTGTACCCAGAGCCTGGTCTTTAAACTTCCCCTAGGTCCTCCCCCACCATAATGTTTTGTTGCATAATGAAATTAGACAGTTGCTGGTCAGGGATCTGCTCTCCCCCCGCAACTCCGCTCCTAAATTCCACTGCTCTGGCACTGCTGACTAGGTAGGTGTTGAGGCCCTCAGCCACCCGCAGGCTCATGCCTGTGCCTCATCCCTGGTGGTCCAATGGGAGAGCCTTGCTCTTCTGGTGACCGCTGTTGTCTCTGTCTGTTTTTGTGCCACTATGCTGTCTGTCTGTGAACCCGTGTCTGTCTTTGTGCCACTGTGCCGTTTTATTGTGTTTTTTTCTGTCTCTCTTGCACCTGTGTCTGTCTTTGTACCCCTTTCTGTGTTTTCTGTCTCTCTTGTGCCGTGTCTGCCTTGTACCTTTTTCTGTTCTATTGTCTCCCTTCTGCCTGATTTCTGCCTCTGAGCCTTCCCCTGCACTGCTGCCCCCGCACCCCCCCTCCCCTTTGGCGGTTCTCGCCTCCCAGTTGCGCTTCCCTCCACCCTCCTCTACTGCAGCGGGCATGCCGCTGGCGTGCCAAAGGCATGTCCGCCTGTGCCCATCCACGACCCAATCGCAGCCAGCTCCAGGAACCCTGGGTCTGCAACCTACCTACGCTGCCCTCCTCGCACTCAACCCTGGAAGAAACAACAACTGCCAGAGCTTGACGCTGAACACCATCCACTGCCAGTTCTCCTGCCTACACTTCCGACAATACTTCACCATCAACAGCACCCCCACGACCGCTGAACCCATGCTGGACTCCCGCACCACCGAAACCCTGACATGCATCCTCCTCAACATGAACCTTATTTTCTTTTACTCACTGTGCTACTAGAGAGTAAACAACCACATGCAAATCAAATCAGTTTTGGCCCAGACCTCAAGGACAGTTCAGCTTGGCTTCGTTCCTCAATTGCACTTCCCAGTTGCACCAGGACATTCAATCTCACTCACATCTCACAAATTAATCCAGGGCTCCAGAGTCCTCACTCAAATCAATCAGCTTAGCCAGGACCTTGCAACTGCACAAGAACCTCCTCACTCACATTTCTCACTCGTGGTTTGCACCTCCATCAGGATATCTCACTCCTCAATCAATTGTTATATGTGCACCCAGAATCAATACTCCTCACTCACAAATCATACCTGCATCAATATATCTCACTCCTGACACACAATGCATCTGCATCAGGCCAGCTCTCTAGTTTTTCAAACCTGAATAGCTGCATTACACTCCTCACTCATCCATCACCTTATGAATGCATTTCACTTTTCAGGAGGCTGCATCAGGACTTCACACCCCTCTACAATTGCTCATGTAGCTCCATCAGGACATCACACCCTTCTTTAAGGTTTGACTTAGCTTCCTCAGGATCTCATACCCTTCTTTAATGTGTCTCCTATCTCCACTGGTGTCTTATACTCCCCACTTTAAGGTATCACTTACCTCCATTACCCTTTAATGTCTCAGGTAGCTCTATCAGGACCACCTCACACTCATTTTTAATGCCTCATTTAGCTCCATAAGGATCTCACACTCATTTTTAATGTCTCAGTTAGGTACAGCAAGACCTCATATTCCATTTGATGTCTCGCTTAGCTCCATCATGACCTCACACTCATCTTTTAATATCTCATATATCTCCATCAGGACCTCAAACCCCATTATTGTATCTCGCTTAGCTCCATCTGGAGCTCGCACCCCTTTTAACCATTTTAATGTATCATTTAGCTCCATCAGTGCCTTACACTCCCTCCTATTTACTCTCAAAGTTGCCTATGGAGATTGCAAACTTCACTCACATCACATACCTGCATCAGTACCTCAGACGCTTCACTCACATGTTACAAAGTTGTTCTTGGGCCTCACTCTCCTGAGCTTGCTCCTCAGTGTCGGATTCCGGGCTCAACTCCAGGGACAGGATTTTCACCCCACTTTCCTTTCTCAGTTGCTCATTCTCCATCCTACAGAGGAAAGAAACATAGGTCTGTACCTCACTCAGACTTCCATTATTCTTTTCTTAGCACCCTATATTGAGTACATCCTTTCGACAATACACCCATGGCAGATAACCCTGATCTGGGGGTGGGGGGACACCTATGGTATGTGACAATCAAAATGCCTCTCCCTTTCTAGAGAACGTTACCTCCAGCTTCCAGGTGCAGGCGCTTCTCCAGTTGCCTCTCACCCTCCTCTTTATGTGCCCTCAATATGGGAAAATCTCTTTGGTCCTAAGGGGCAATGGTGAAGATAACCCATTCAATGTGTTAAATTAATCCTAATAGTGTTGTCCTCATCTTCTGACAGCCTTCTCCAGATATTTATCTACTGAAGGGACGAGTAAACTTGACATGAACTTATTTAGGTAAAGTGTTCTTTCCTAGAATAATAACTCTGGCGATGCTTAAGAAATATGTGTGAAATGTTCACCACGAATGTGTGAGGGCCCAAAATGTCCATTTCTCTAATAGGCACTGTGAAGCCTGCAGTATCCCCAAAATAACCATGCTGGAGTTCAGCAGGGGCAAGAGCAATAAATACGCCTTTAGATTTTGTTTCCATCTTCAGAGATAGAGATTAAATGTGAGGCTATGTCTTCTGACACATTCCTACTTATTCTTTTAAAATGGAGGTTGATATTTACTTGTCTTTCTTTGATGGCAATGTTAGATGATTCAAACTGAGGGGTATAGTGAACTGACAATATTGCTGGGTACTGGGAGCATAAAAGGGAACACTGTAGGAAGCCAGTTTTTCCTAGCACACAACAGCATTTTAACACCTGTAAATGAGCTGTACAAATATTTCAAAATATGTCAGCAAAATGGGAATTACACATGAAGCACATTTTTTGTAATTCTTAAGTGTGATGAAAACAAATATTTTAACAGGATCAAAACATTCATGACACTTTACTTGGGTGATGTTTAAATGATAAACGTTGCAGAAATGATATCCACACATTTGTTGTGCTCTAGTTTTATCAGTAATACTGCCTGTCAGTGCGAATTTTGTTGGCATTTCAATGGAAAATGATATGTCTGTAAATGGCAATGTGCTCCCACACCATGCATTAGTACTAGATTTGTGAACGTATGCTCCAATATGCACTACCTGCTACCTTGTCACTATCCCGACGAAAGCCTGTGCCTCATTTGCTACACTTGTTCCTAGTGTGGCGTGGGGATTTTTCACAATCCCTGCGACTTCAGTGATGTAACATAGATACAGCCACCCCCACTCTGAAAATTGTTTCTGCACCACTGATCTCCCTTGCAAAAACTACTGGACAGATTTACACCACACATGATAAGAAGGCATGGCTTGGCCCAACCTGCCTGATATCAGTTGTAGTTTAGTGTGAAAGTATGCAACATTTTTTAAATATAACCTTGCAAACAAATATAGATATCTGAGAACATAAGATTTGAGAACTTGAACATTTAGTTGAGAACTTCTTGAATGCCACTAACCATGACTCATAGGAGGCGCGTGTCAGGAGGTGAACAACCGTTACAACGAAACTTTTACAACGCATTGCCTTTGCAACGTGGTATTTACAACGCAAACCATTACAATGCATTACTATCCAACACCTTCCCTAGTGTCCACGGGGACTGGTGTTGGAATAGTAAATTAAACTTTTCACTATCCAGCACCCCAAAGCACTATGTGTTGTAATGGATTGCGATGTAAAAACCGCGTTGTAAAGGCATGCGGGGTAAAAGCATGCGTTGTAACGTCATACATCCGAGTCAGGATGCTCCTCCCTTCCCTTAACAATGGTAGTTCATAGCAAATTATACTTTGTGCTTCTGCATATATGGTTTATGCCAGGGGATCTTTTCATGTGTACTCGTTCAATAACAAAACTTCATTAAGGGAGGGAGGAGCTTTGCGCGAGCCAAAGATGGCCGCCTGAGCTATGGGCTCCGTAGATCCCCGCCGCCCCTGGGGACATCCTGCCTAATATCCTGCTGCCTGATGGTAGAAATCCGTGGCGGACAGGGAGCGGAGCCGAGCGCTGTTCTCTGCATCCCGTTCCGCAACCGGGGGCCGGAGACACACCACCGGCGAAATCGCGGCCTACATACTTGGAAGCCGGGGTCTCGAGTAGCTCCCGACCCCGGCGCAAGTTCAATAACAGCGGGGCCCGCAACCGGAAGTCGCCGGTCCGGCCCCACATAGATTTTGGATTGCGTCTGTTTTAAGAGGGCCCCCCTCCCTACCTGTGCCAGCAACTGGATTGAATAGGGATTTGTGCCCACGCTGCCGCTGGGGGTCCCATGGGCTCCGGAAGAACTGGGTTGCAGATCATGGTGCGTGACCCTGGTGCTGGTGAGCGAAGTCGAGGCCCGGGTGTTCCCACCCTGCTGCGCGGCCGTCGGGGGCTGTGGAGAATGCCCCTAGGTGTTCTGCGCTGGCCGGAAGGCGCGTCGGTGGCGCAGTGACCGGATAACTGGAGCGGCTGGGGCCCAGGTGCGGCATCTTGGGAGCCCACACAGCGGAGCGTCACCGGTGACTAGCGGCGGGCTGAAGGAGTGTTGACCCATCCTGGGGGCTGGTCAGTAACGGTAATGGACGCTGATGAGTATGCTGTGCGTTGCCACGGATTTGGACGGCCTACTGATCCTGCAATGAGCAACACCGGCGGCAAAAGACACTGATAAGCCCTGAGTTGGGCCAAGAGCGCTCTACCAGCTACAATACTGTGTTTTTGTGTCACTGCGAGAAATTGAGGCACCGAGTGGCTTGTCCTGCACCAGCAAATGCAATGGCAACTATGTCTGACGCGGAGAAACTGCAATCCAAGACCACTATGGGGGTCCCGCTATATCCAAACCAACAAGTTGGATCGCTATACGCAACCCAGAGGCTCACCTACCGGGTCTGGCAAACCGCAGGATGGGAATGGAGAAGCCTCAGTCCCTGCACCAGAGCCTACGCTACAGGATGTGATGGCTGCCATACATGGGATAAAAACTTCCCTAGGACAAAAAATTGAGTCGCTAGACCAAAAGTTGGACGCAGAAACCATCGAAGTTAATTTGATACAGGCTGATTTCACCAAGACGAGCGAAAAGGTGAAGTCGTTGGATATCAAAACGGCGGGTTTGACAGAAGACGTGATGCAGCTGCAGCGAGAGGTCCGGGACCTCCAAGCCTCTAGCGCTTTGATGAGTCGTAAGCTGGACGAGTACGAAGGGAGGGCACAAAGAAACAACGGTCGCATTATTGGTGTTCCAGAGAAAGCAGAGGGTCGGCCCCCTGACCTTTTTGTGGAAGATATCATACTTAACGATTTGCAACCAAAAGAACTGGGTAACTCCTTCACTGTGGAGCGGGCACACAGAATTCGGGGGGGAGCACCACGATTGGGGGCCCGGCCGATGATCGCGAGTATTCTCAATTTAGAGACAGAGATGTAATCCTGCAGGCCTCCAGATTTGGGGGCCTTCTGAAGTACGAAAATTCCACCCTCAACCTTTTTCCTGACTTCACGCAGGTGGTCCAGAGACAGCGGCAAAGTTTCAATGGAGTCAAGAAGCGGCTTCGAGACAAAGGGCTCAAGTACGCCATGATGTACCCAGCTAAGCTGCGTGTTGAGGCTGATGGAAGGACCTGGTTCTTTGACAATCCGGAAATAGCCTCTGACAGGTTGGAGAGTCTCCCCTCTCGGGGGGAGCCTCGGGAACGGAGCGGCGATGGCGGAGCGGGCGCACAGGAGCAGGAGTGATTGTGGAACGAGACATTGCCGAGTGGGGGGTCAGGGGCGGGGTGTTTCCACGGGTATGCTTCTTTATATCATGAGTTAAAACAGGTGTGAAAATGTCCTGGGGGTGGTGCGGGAATGTGGAGATGTGGAGTACCGGACTCCTCCTCAGATCTACGTTTAGATAGTTAGTTAGTTAGTTAGTATATAGGGCAACAGGCACACTGCGAGTTGGGGGTTGGCAAGTGCAGTGAGCAGGGGTGCAGGGTGGGGGTGGGAAAGGGGAGTGTTATTGTGTTAGTTGTTGAGTTATGGTGATTTTGTTTCTATTTTTAGTCTTGGGTGATGAAAATGTAGCGATGTGCGTGTTGCATGGATACAGCGACGCGGAATAGCAGAGGGTCAGGGATGAAAGTGCTGAGTTGGAACGTAAATGGCCTGGGTGACAAGATCAAGAGAGGGAGGGTTAATCAGCTCATTAGGAGGCATTCCCAGAAGTGAATCTACTGCAGGAGACGCACTTAGTGGGCAACAGATGCTTAGCCCTCAATAAGGGAGGGTATAAATTGGTGGTACACACTGGATTTACAACCGGCTCCAAGGGAGTCGGGATCCTGGTCAAAAATTCCTTCCCTTTGTCTGTGCGGGCCACCTGGATTGATTAGAGGGGCAGATATGCAGGTGTCTCTAGGCAGGTTGGGGGCCGGACGGTCACTCTTTTGTCTATCTATGTCCCGCCCGGCCTCCAGATTGAGACCTATCAAGATTTGAGTACTGTCTTTCTCTCATTACCTCTTGGGGACCTAGTTTTGGGTGGTGATTTTAACTCTGTGTTGGATGGTGAGATGGATCGTAGCCCACCCCGTGCGCTTGGGCAGACGCAGAGATGGCTGTCTGATTTTCTGGACGCTTTGGGGTTGGTGGACAGTTGGCGAGTACGTAATCCAACATCTACACACTACACCCATGTCTAGGCGGCCCTCGGCAGTCTGTCTAGGCTGAATGATGTGCTGCTTCCGGCAGTGATGGCGCCCATGATCCATGAGGTACGCTATCTCGGAAGGGGCATTTCCGACCACTCCCCGCTGTGGCTAAACCTCACTCTAGAATTGCCAACAGTCGGCAGAGTGGCTCCCATTGGTGCCTGGCACTTAAAAGACCCTGCCATTGAGGGAGAAGTCCTCCGGATGTCAGACCGTTATTTCATGGAGAATAAGGGGTCGGTAGGCTCCGCCCGAACCCTATAGGAAGCGTGCAAGACTGTAGCAAGAGGTGAAGTGTTATCCTTAGTGTCAGGGAAGAAGAAGAGAGGCAAGGCGGAAGTAGCTAAGAAAGAGGCAGAAGTTATGCATATGGAAGAGAAGATAGCTAAGGCACATACGCCGGCAGACCTCCATCTGCTGCGTCTCCGAGAGGAGGAATATAGAGCATTAGTCAGGAATAGAGCAGTGACCCACCACAATCCTGTTCAGAGCCGCATATACGATCATGGCGATAAAGCCGGCAAATTGATTGCTTGGCTTGAGCATGGGGAGCGAGCGTCCAGGATGGTACCGGAATTGGAAGGGCCGGAGTTGCGCATGATCACGGCTCCGCAGGCTGTGGCAGATGAGTTCTCTGAATATTATCGGAAGGTCTATGCGGCCGGCAGTGACTTCACGGAAGTGGAGAATAGCGAGATGATTAGGGATATAGTTATGCCTCATCTGTCAGAGGACAAGAGCTATCTTGGATCGGACTTCCAGATTTGCGGAAGAACTATTGGGCCTCGCAATTGGCCGCAGTAAATCACATTGTCTATGGACTTCCAGGAGACCCGGGCTACGCCATGGCCCGGGGTCAAGCCCCCGGTGGGATGATTGATAGGGCTCTGTACTCTAGGCCTGGGAGATTTCCTTTGACTGGTCCGACTGCCCATGTGACACAGGTGTGGCACGCGGCAAATAAAAGTCTCAGGTGGTAGGGTAAGTTGACACTAGCCACCCCCTCATTGAATTCTGAGAGGTCGGGCAGTCTGTGGAAGACCAAGGGATTCGATAGATGGGACCTTATTGGAATTACCAGGATAAAGGATGTGTGGGGGAAAGACTCAGTGAATACGTTTGAGTCCCTTGTAAAGCAGTATAGTCTACATCATAATGAATACTTCCGATATCTGCAGGTGAGACATGCCCTCACCACTCATGTCCCCAAAGGCACGGAACTCCCGGAGGCATCTCCTCTCGAGGACCGTTTACTGGATGGGCATATCCCGGAGAAAAACATTTCATTGATATATCGGAAATTGGTCAACAACTCCGAGAACCCATTGGTGAGGATTAGAGCTCAGTGGAGTGCGGATGGGCTAGAACTTGATGACGAGGATTGGGCGGAGGCGGTGTCCTCCCCCAAGGTAGTTGCCAATCAGATGCGGCTCCGATTGGTGCAGCTAATGATATTGCATAGATCCTACATAATGGGCCCCCGTCTGGTACGAATGGGGCATGCTAAGAGTGGAGTTTGTAGGAGAGAGTACGGAGCAGTTGGCACTTGATGCATACCCTCTGGCACTGCGATGTGATACAGGCATATTGGGCAAAGATTCACAATGAGCTGAGGGAAGTGTTGGGGGTGGGGATGCGGCCAGAAGCCCGGAGATGTTTGTTGAAGTAGTGGGTCACGCTAACATATATGGTGGCCAAACGTAATATCGCTCAACTTTGGGTAGCCAGCCAGCAGCCCGAATCAATAAATGGGCAGAAGACCTTGATTGGTGCATTTTTAGAGCGAGGTCAGTATATTTGGCTAGGGGTTGCTCGCAGAAGTGGGGTAAGATTTGAGGGTCGTGGAACAGCCACCGTGGGGAAATTTGTGAGCCACCCACGTCAGGTTTAAATCAATCAATCAATCAATCAATCATATCATTTGTAAAGCGCACTACTCACCTGTGAGGGTCTCAAGGCGCTGGGGTGGGGAATGCTGCTACTGCTCGAAAAGCCAGGTCTTGAGGAGTTTTCTGAAGGTCAGCAGGTCTTGGGTCTGCCGTAGGTGGATGGGGAGGGTGTTCTAGGTCTTTGCGGCGAGGTGGGAGAACGATCTGCCGCCTGAGGTCGCTCTTCGGAAGTGGGGGACTGTAGCGAGGGCGAGGTCGGCGGAGCGGAGCTGGCGGGTAGGGGTGTAGAAGCCGTGTCTTCTGTTGAGGTACGTTGGTCCGGTGTTGTGGAGTGCCTTGTGTGTGCGTGGGTGAGGAGCTTGAAGGTTATCCTCTTGTTGACCGGGAGCCATTGCAGGTTTCTCAGGTGGGGTGTGATGTGGCTGCGGCAAGGGATGTCGAGGATCAGGCATGTAGAGGCGTTCTGGATGCGTTGAAGCCGTCTCATGAGTTTGGCCGAGGCTCCTGTGTAGAGGGCGTTTCCATAGTCCAAGCTACTGCTGACAAGGGCCTGGGTGACTGTTCTTCTCGTGTCAGTGGCGATCCACTTGTAGATCCTACGGAGCATGCGGAGGGTGTTGAAGCAGGAGGAGGAGACGGCGTTGACCTGTTTAGTCATGGAGAGGGTGGAGTAGAGGATGACCCCTAGGTTGCGTGAATGGTTGGTGGGTGTTGGAGCAGTTCCCAGTGCGGTCGGCCACCAGGAGTCATCCCAGGCCGAAGGGTTGGATCCGAGGATGAGGACCTCTGTCTTTTCCGATTTCAGCTTCAGTCGGCTGTTCCTAATCCATTCAGCAACGGCCTTCATTCCTTCGTGAAGGTTGGTTTTGGCGGTGTGGGGGGGTCCTTGGTGAGGGAGAGTATCAGCTGGGTGTCATCAGGGTAGGAGAGGATGTTAAGGTCGTGCCGAGGGGCGACGTGGGCGAGAGGTGCCATGTAGATGTTAAACAGAGTTGGGATGAGCCCTGGGGTACACCGCAGATGATCTCGTGGCTTCGGAGCGGAAGGGGGGAAGGCGGATGCTCTGTGTTCTGCCGGAGAGGAAGGAGGTGGTCCAGTCCAGGGCCTTCTCTTGGATTCCAGCGTTGTGGTGGCGTGTTCGTAGAGTGTGGTGACAGACGTGGAAGCACAGGAATCCACTAGACCCCACTATTGATTGTTGTGTATTTGATTATGTATTGTGCTGCATTGACCCATGTGTTGGAACCGAATGCATTCACCTGAGAATTAATTTTATGTATTTTATTTGTTTTTGTTTTAATAAAAAGAAATTAAAAAAAAAACTTAATTAAGGGAGCTTCTGGTTCCATATTTAATCCTTTGAAGCGTTGAGTTGAAAGGATATTACGGTTGTAAATGAGAAGCGTGGCGTTGCAAAGGTTTTTTTGCATTCTTATTCGAGGTCTATCGAAAACTGCACAGCTTCCCAAAGTTGTCTTTGTTTGTTGCTTCGCTGTGTCACATCCCTTTGAAATGTCTGACTTTTAACAGCCTGTATTGTATATATACCAGTATTTATTGCTGACAAAATGGCTGAGTAAGGAAAAGTTCTTCAAAAGATAACGCTGCAGAAAAAAATTCTGCATATATTCTTCAGCTTGCCTGGGTTCAATGAAAGTGAGCATAACCGTGTGAAGCGTAAAATGATCCTTCTACGCGGAGAAAAACATTGCAAAGCTGGAGAGAGACCGGCAAACTTTGCTAGGGGGGAAATTGGAATGTTGTGGAACTTAGCACGCAAAAGGAAAACTTTTCTTGATAGAAACCCACTGAAATTCACCAGTTGTGGTAAGCTTCAATCAGAGTGTCCCCATCAATCACTGATCGTGACTTCACACATAAAGTCAATAATAACATGATAAATGACAACACTGGTGACTTTAAATATCACGTCACGATTGGTATCACTGAAGCCGTCGCTACTTTAAAGGTAATTGCATGTGTGGATTGTCAGCAACTAGACATCCATGCATAGAACAGAAGGCGAAGAAAGGCCATGACTTATGTCAGGTCCCTCTGACCCCATCCTAGAGTAGCCTGTGAGGGCGCATATTGTGTGTCAACAAACAGATGTGGGAAACAACATTCGTTTGCACCTTCAACTACACCATAGAAGATGTCAAGGGTAATGTGATGCGTGATGCAGCCGCACACCTGTCATCACTGCATATAATAGCTGCAAAAACTGCAGTCACTCGCAGTACATATACTCTTTGTCCCTGCTTGTATATGGAGGCTGCAGTATTAATATTATCACCTTGATGTCTCTGTATTACAGATAGAGCACGGCTTGACTATCACTGTCAGCAAACAGCTAAAAAGGGACAATTGACTGTGGCTTTGGTGATGTCACTGGGTACGTGATGTGGAATATTAGAGGTGGGCGAGCCATTGAAAGCTCGAGCAAGGCTCGAACCTATAGCCTGCCTCTGGCTCAGCTCGAGGTCCTGTTGGAACTTCGAGCGCATAATGAGCCGACCTTTCATGTTGCTTCTGGCTACCATTTCCCCTCTACCCAGGATGTGGCCTTACGACCGAAGCTGCCGACTTTGCACCTGGGGAACCAGGTTCGAGTTCAACGTTCTGTGATCAGGGCAAAGTACTTAATCTCCCCATGCCTATAAAAATGAAGGTGCCCTTGTGTAATGTAACTGGTGCTTATGTAGAGCGCTCCAATACCTTTGGGTCGAGTTTGTGTTATATAAAAACTGCAAATAAAATGCACAAAGATGTACAAGTAAAACCATGCCATAAGGAAAGACAGATAGATACCCATTTAGTGGCTGAGTAGTACAAAAGGAAACCAGAAATCTTGGATAAATCTCAGCTTTCCCGTTTAAATTTTGTGATCTTAGGCAAATTGTTTATTTACTCCTTTTTCTTCATTATCGCGCATGAAAATACTTTCAAATATGTGAATGCAGAATACTAGTCGTACAAAAACCTATTGTATTTGAGTTAATAAATTACAATGTTGTACTATAACAATCTGGGCCATCAAAAGGGTTTACACGACAATTGTGTTGCCTCTTAATTCACTAATGATTCTTGTTTAAAAACCACCACTTTAATATGTACTTGTCAGTGCAGTGCTGTAATGTTACAGATTAATGTCAAAGCTTCCACATGTCAAAGAAATACATTTATTTTTAATTTTGAAGAGATTTTATCATATTTTACGTGACATTTGTTGTACATTTCCATATCAAACACTTTCAGGACTCAGCTAGTGCATGGCTGAGCTGAGCCAAACATTTGGCTTAGCTCTGGCTGGACTCTCACTGTTATTTTGTTGGCTCGCCAACCTCTTTTTTTTTAAGTTTAAGTTTATTGAAAACCAGAGGAAAAAGAAGAAATACAATATAATGGTAACATAATAAAAATCAATTGATATCAAAATGTGTAAAAAGGGTACAAAAGATATACTGGTGACAATAAACAAATTACGAGAAAAGGAAGGGTGTAGGGAGAGGTTGGTTCGCCAACTTCTATGTAATATCCCCAGTGATATCAGTCCTAATGATACTGTTTCTCCCCCAACGTGCCGTGATTGGTATTTGCAATGAAAGAATTCTCACCCTTCAATCAAATGGCTGCTATCCCCTTCAATCTCGATACTGTCAGTCATCTGGAGGCTCCTCCTGGAGGAGGCAGAGTCAGACCGAAAGGAGAAGGAAACTTCTGTGCTGTCCTCCTGAGAGTAACGAGATCTCCTTAAAATAAAACGAGAGAGTATTAAAGCACAGGTACACAGTCATCTCAGGTGCCTCTCATCACTCCCACCCGGGTGGAATCTCTATTGGTACATCCATTTATTTTATTTACTCTCCACTTTGTAGTCATTTATTTACACTACTTGCCCTTTCTCTCTAATTCCAACTATCTGACTACTGCAATTTCTAAAAGCTCATAAAATAAGATAAACACTACTAAACCGAACCAAAAGTGTCAAGAACTGGACAGTAATAAGCTTTAATACACATTATTTTCTTAAGTCTTTATTATCTGTTTCAATTCACAAAGGAATTTGCATAAGTAAACCTACCTAGGGTGCTCATATCACATAATTTACAAGTGCAACTATACACATTATATTACACCAGCAGAGTGTAAAATAATATTGGAATAATTCTGGGCCTGATTATGGTCTTGGTGGGATTACTGTCGTCCTGCCGAGGTGGTTCCAAGTAACCCATCAAGCGGACAGTGGCCTGGCCACCGTATTTAGATATGGCATCAACAGGCTGTCTTCTCAGCTGACTAGTAGTGTACTGTCGCCGCCAGCCAGACGGGTTTTCGCCGAGTCGATTCAGATGTTCCCGTTGTGCTAGCGGTTTCTTGGGGGCGAAGTACTGACTGAGTGAGGCCATGGCGGTGTCGAGAGAGGTAAGTACTATTATCTCAGTACACATATATGTTGTGAATCTGTCAATATATATATGTAGGTAATGTGTAATGCCATTCATTTTGCATATAGCATTGCACATCAACAACTTACACACACAATTGTATGTACACCCAAAGTCACCACAAGCACAACATCCACAACCACCTCCACCAAATAAATATTTTTTTATGTGTCACTACAGGTGTGTACATTTTACCATGATAAGTCATAAGATGAACACATATGCATGACACATCAAAAATTTGTATGTAAGAGCACTGTAAAAATACACAAGGTGAAAGCTATTGTTAACACACGATTCATAGTGAGACAAGTGACACAGAAGCCCACCTTAGATTCTGGCGACAACAGGGTTGCTAAACTTTGTGGTCAAGTAGCAGCAGGACAGGAAGGACCTAGACAATGGGGTTCAAGATGGAAATAGAAGTGGGAACCCGGAAAAAAGTACATGTTCACCTCTTTTTCCTCGTTTCCGCCAACTCGAGTTTGGAGGTTTCCCCGCCACAGTTTCTTCAACGGAAAGGCACATCGTAATCTGTTTGTTGGAACTCCCGTTGACATTCACTTCTGCTTATGACATTGTCGAAACAGGAGGAAGATTCTGGAAGAGATGGTGGGACTCCGACGGTCTTCTCTCCAAGGACCCGCTAACATCTAAATACAGCGGGGGACCGCCAAGCCGGCGGCCAGTAATACCTTCGGAAAAGCGATGGGTGGACCAGATCCACCAACATCTAAATTTAGACCCTATGTTTCCAGGGGCAGTCACAGGTCGTTCTAAGGCAGCAATGCCGGTTGAAGTAGGTGAACCATGACTATGTTTATCAGTAGGCACAGACATTTTTAAGATGCATTCTTAGCTTGGATCTGGTGGGGCAGTATGGGAAGAGGTTTTTTCACAGAAAAATATTTTCCTTGGGACTAAAATAAAACGTATGCAGGTCAGAATATGTCAAGAACTTACATATTCCTAATGATCTACTATGAATATTTATGAATGTGTAAAGGTTTTAATATATAAGTACTCCTTGAAAGCTGCAATTTTCTCAACGTCCCAGAAGAACTCCTAGGGCCAAATTCCAGATAGGGGGCACTGTTCCCTCTGCACTGTAGCACATCCTTTACTAGGAGGACCAGGCGCAGACTAGAACAGTGCACTCTAATGCCCTCATTGGCTGTCAGTACAAACTCACACATGCACAGTGAAGAGCACATTAGTGAAAGGTAGGATGGCTGTTTGACGTCATTGGCCTTTCACCGCAGGAAGAGGCCCAGTGTCAGAATGAAAAGGTGAAAGGGATCCCCACAGGCGGGGGCAGTGAGTAGCAACACCTGCCTGCAGATGGGTGTCATGGATGTCTCCGACGTCCTTCACTTCCTTCCGAGGGATGGGTTTGGGTAGCACACTATATGCTCAATCTATGTGGTCAACAGCTAGTGGAGAAACCACTAGTATACCAGACGCACTGCTACTATAAAGTATCTCACATTAACACCTAGTAATGAGTGAAAATACTAAACAATGTACACAACTGTTTTATCAGAGCAATATAATCACTGAACCAAAAGATTTACAAACATTTCATTGATGAAATTGAACCAAATTTTGGATAAGGCGGAACAGATGACTTGGATCAGTACTACTCTACGTAGCTTCCTTACAGTGCAGTACCCCAGGAGACCAAGATTGTATATGCTCCTCATGGTGCACAAAAGTCTAGTTGATCCTCCATTTCGCCCTATAGTCTCCGGTTGTGACTCCATCTTTGCACCTGCGGGAAAAATGATCGATCACTTTCTACTAAAATTTGTGCAATCTTGCGTAGCTACGTCAAAGACACTACACATTTCTTGAATCTTGTACAACAAATTCAAGATAATTTTCAGACCGCCTGGTTGCTTTGTACAATCGATGTTACATCATTGTACACTTCGATACCATTGAAAGAGGGAGTTGAGGCTTGCAAATGGGCACTGTTACAATTGCCAGAAACTAGTGTAAATAAAATCTTTTTACTGGAATTACTCACATTCTGCTTGCAACATAGTTATCCGAAATGGCAGGATGATTTCTATTTACAAGTGAGCGGAACCTCTATGGGTTTTTCGGGGGCTCCTGCGTATGCTAACACTTTGATGGCAAAATTTGAGAATGATTATATTTTAACGCAAGATGACTGGAAAATTAATCTGGCTTTTTATGTCAGATTTATCGATGACTTATTTCTAATTTGGAAAAGCTCACAGGAATCCTTGGAGCAGCAGATGACACTACTGAACACCAAGCATGAGAGAATCAAGTTCACCCATTCCATTAGTCAAGATAGCATTTCGTATTTGGATGTACTCATCAAGAAACAGGATGATTGTCTAGTGACATCAGTATACACAAAACCTACTGACAGAAATAATCTTTTCCTATAGTCTAGCTTTCATCCACCTTCGTTAATCAAGAATTTACCGTTTTCTCAAATGTTGAGAATGAAATGCATCACTTCAGATGCCAACACATTACAGGACAAACTTCAAAGACAAAAAGTCAAATTTCTCGATCGTGGTTACCCCAATGTCATCTTAAATGAAGCAGTCAACAAAACGCAACTCAAAGATCACGAAAGTTTGCTTAGTCCACAGGTTAAAAGTGCAACCAGTTGTTTCGTATTTGTCCAAGTTCTCAACACGATCACATTCAATAAAAAAAACATCAAATCAAGGTGGGATTTGCTCAAACAAGAACCTGATTTCAATGGTTTATTCAATGAGGAACCTCTCTTTGCTTATACTCGTAGCAAAAACATTAAGGATATTCTCTCAACAAAGATGGAAGTTACGCAACAATTTCATGGAATGCGTAAATGTCATAATTGCGTCCATTGTAATAACGTCATGATGGGCAACCTCATTCATCACCCACATTCTGGCAAACCCATTTCTCTTAAACATAATGGAGATTGCAATACATCTAATGTTATCTACACGATAAAATGTCCGTGTGGATTCTTATATGTGGGTAAAACTTCATGTAAAATAAAGATTAGGATTACCGAGCACAAAAGTCCACTAAGTCATACTTTGCTTCTCATTGGTTAGAACACCAGCACACTAACGCGTAATTACAGTTCACGATCTTAGAATCACTGACATTCAAACAGGGTCAGTATCCGCATAGATTATTATCGCAAAGGGAAGCATGGTGTATTAAATATTTGCAAACCCTCGCTCCAGGGGGTCTGAATGACAGAATTGAATTACAATGTTTTCTGTAGTGCTATGTTTATCTTCGCTCCGTGGCGGTTCTCTGTAGTTTTGTACATGTGCCTTTTTTTAGTACAAATTTTATAGCTCTTTCAGGATCACAAATGTTTTTCTTTTTTTCTTCTTTCTTCTTTTTCGTCTTTATTTTTTCTTTCACTATGCATGTTTGTCTTTTATTTTTACACGTTAGCCTCAGCTACTATTGTTTACTTATAGCACTTTTTCTTCACGGGTATTTCCCACCACATTTCAGGTATCACTATCAGCAGCTTGCTGTTCAGTTTTCTTCACATTGTTATCCTTTTTTTAGATCAGTTTCATGATATTCGTCATTATTATCCCTACCAGTCTGGCACTTAGGCCTTTGCCTTCGTGGACACTGTCTCTACATAGGCAATATTTTTATCCATACCCTTCTAATATGGCTACCACCGTTAGTTTCTCCTTTATTACTACAGTGGCACCCTGTTTATGGTGTTGACACAGCATTGTGTTATAGTATTGTCATCATTTACAGATTCACAAGTTTTTTGTACCTTATTCCTTTCCACTATGTCTGCCGAACGCAGTCCTTTCTTTATGATCTTAGCAATTCTTGCTTACATGATCCTAGACACATACCTTTCCAACATGTCTGCCGAAGTTAGTCCTTTCTTTCTGATCATAGCCACATTTGTTCACATGACCCCATACTTAAAGTTGCTGAGTGTGATGACAGATTCTATTACAGGACCGGAGGCTTCGTATTATGCTTCTCTTTCTTATATTTGCTACTCACAGCAGCCAATGAAAAACGTTTTGTATGCAAATAAAACTACATTTCCCATGATGCTTGTACATACATCACATCCTGTATAGCCCAATAAGAGCTGCTGTACTGTGTCTCCTCCTCTTTCTTTGCTGCTCACGCAGAAAGTTAAGTGCTCGACTATAATATGATTTTTGCCTTCTTTGATTGTTCATTGAGTTGTGATGATTATGTTGTATGCCTACGCTTACACGTAGATAGTGCTACTTTTAAAACTCTGCTGTTTTGTGTTTGTAAGCGCACTTTGCACTGTTTGCTAAGTAATTCTGGTTGAGCCGCGCGTGGTGCGCCACTGCTTCTAGCTTCATTGGCAATAATATCCACTAATACTGTTTTTTACGCTAGCGCAGCATGGCGCTGTATTTCAACATTCTGGTGTCGCGCGTGTATCGTGTGCATCACGCTGATTTCCCGCTGGCCTTCTACTATCTCCATGCATGCTGATGAACTCCCGCTGGGAGCGATAACTTCAGGAGGCTCTCGCTGAGAGCGGAGCTAAGTCGTCATACGGACGCCCCCTGCGCTCATAATAATTCCCCCGCTGAACTGGTATGCTTCCTGTCAGTTGCGCTAGCGCCCTTAATTGTTCCTCTTTAAAGCCTAACTATTCATTTTAATGCGGCTGTGCCGAATTGTTTTGGACGCTCAAGCGAGCGCGCGAAGGCCCTTCTACCGCCTCCGGCGGGCGCTATTCATGTTTTAGGATTTCCAGCCTCATAAAATATTGAAAAGCCTCCCGTGATCTTGTAATATTGCCCTGTCTATGGCGGCATGTTTTTTCGGTGTTCAGGTGTTCCTTGTCTGCGCCCCGCTAGGCGGGTAACGCATTCTCTCACTGCGGTCCACGCGGCCGTCTAGTCAGACTTCCTTTGGAAGCACGTGGAATGGAGGCTAGCTCTGCCTCGTTTAGAATTGGATGTACAGGGCTTCTGGTGTCGACTTCTCTGCTATTCATATTACGCTTGCGCTTGCTCAGCTCGAGATCCTCTCTTGAGGACTTATTCTATTATTCATATGTAACAAACCTTTTGCAATAAAGGCCTGACAGATCTGTTATATGTATTCATATGTACTTCCACCTGTTATAGTAAGGACCTTGCAGTTTTCTGTGGTATTTATTGTTCACTTAGTTTCTCACGCTTATTAAGCGTTCCTGCTAGGAATTGTTTTCACCCGCAGGCGAGATAATTGAAATGTTCCTTGACCGGTTGGGTTTTAGCAATGTGCACATCAAGATGCAATACCTGCGCAACTTACATTATACGCTTCATTTGGCAACTGTCTAGTAGATGATTATGTGTCATAACACGAAACGGTTGACCCTTCTTGTCACACAGCCTGTAGACGCTCCCGTGAGAGTGGAGATGGCGTGCTGTCATCGTAGATATTGACTCTACATATATTGGCCATCCAACGCAATCCAGGCGCGGCCAGGAAAGCAAGGCTCCGCGCTGGAGTTCCAGCGTTAATACTAAGCCACTGTCAGGTAGTGGTAGGTATCTCACTAATACCAAGGGTTACATGTTTAATGCAGGTATGTACTATATGTTGTTCCAAACTAGTAACTTCACAATATATGTCCATGTGTATCTCAGGGAATACTTCCTTTCATGGCACAGTTTCGCGCTTACCCGCCAAAAGCCTTCCCTAGTGGCTGAGTGCGGAATAGAGCCGATGACTCTCTGGGGGGCGTAACCCAATAAGGTTCACTTTATACCAGTTTGGATTACACCCTTCGCACGCGTTCCCAACTTGCTCCTAGGCTCCTAATGACTCATGTTCAGACGGAGCAATTTTGACTTACGCCTTCCAGGCTGTAACAACAGGAGGCCCCTCAGAGTGCGCACACGCTCCTTATAACTAGACATGGCTCTGACGCCCTTGTGGGCTGGAATACATTGGACTACAGCTTTGCTGAGGAGCCAGATATATTATTATTTCACTTATAGTGTGCAAAGGGTTGGCTCCCCCTCTTACTCCTCCGTGATTGGTGCCTTGCACTACAATATTACGTTCAGACGCCCTTACACAGGCAGGGTGAGATACAAGGAGGATGAAACGTACATTAAAGGAGCGTTCGCCCCAGAATGCACTCGGTGACAATCGGGATTTTCCGTCCCAGTGTCGGTCACCAGGGCCCCAGGTATTCAGTCCCCAGCACAAGGTAGTAAGCCCCATGACCGCCCATCATTATTATTTACGCATATTCTTTGGGCGTTGTTTTTTGTCTTGTTTTTTGTCTTGTTTCTTGTCTTGTTTTCGTTTTCTTTTGTTTTTTATCTTTTTCTTTTCTCTTAATGCCAAGGTTGGTCTTCCTACCATTGACATCCACTCCCTCCTGAGTCTAGATCTTTATAGGAAGGATTTTTCCAGAACATTCGCGCTAGCTGGTTTAGTCTCCCAGGTGGCTCCGCGGGTTACAGTGAACACAATACGTTTTTTTTGGGGGTTCTTTTTTCGTCCCATCTCCTCCAAGGGATGCAAATAATTTTTTCTGAAAATGGATAATGTAACCATGTCAAATGGGTGGCCGTTCACCATTAGCTTTGTTGCAAAGGGGTCTAGAGTATATGGGCACGTTTAGCATTCCCCTAGATTCCCAAGGATACGTCATAATAACAGTCCTTTACATTTGCACTTTCTTATGGCCATTTTCGACTATAATCCCTTATGCTTCAGGGTTTTCAGCTTTCTGTCCCTTTTCGGGAATACACAATATCATGGCCAGTTCCAGCTACACTTCAGTTCCCTGTTGCCTCAGGGGGTGCGTCCTCCAAACGGTACCTCGTTATCTGGCACTCTCTGATGGTGCAATCCTTCACATATTCCCCTTGAAACACTCTGCAGCTCTCCGTGCAAGAGCCCTTCGGAGATTTGTTGGTGTACTGGCATTATTAACTTCGTTCCCATTAGTTTTCTGACACTTTCGCAATATATTTGTAACCGGAGCTACCGCCAAATTAAAAGGTGCCTGAGCTTCCTACTAATTGAGGGGTCCACTCCTAATCCCTCATACACCCTTCCAATGCTTTACACTGGCAAGGGGTATGGCGCCAAGCCGACTGATGCTGGAATCTGGGGATCACGGTTCGGTCCTCGGTGCCGGATTATCCCAGCACCATGTGACTTGGGGCAATAGCTTGCTTAATCTTTCTGACGACCCCTACATCTCGTGACCCTTACGGGTGATCGTTCGCGTTTTTCAAATGCGAAATATTATTATTACACCTTCACTGTCAGCAGAAACGGATCCTAGCATTTCTGATGATGAAGACCTCCTTGCCGACTTCAACACCCATGGCAAAGGGTTGTGTCCTGCTCGGGTGCTTTGTATCCTTTCACGAGATTACTGAGGCTTCTTGCATGTCCGCCATCAAGTAACCAACCACCTTTTTGGCTTCAAGGTTCCCGATAATAACAGAAACTTGCCAGGCGCTTACCTGCGTTGCTGGCGCTCCCTTATAACTCCAGGTTCTTCAGTCCCTTGCGATTTTTTCAATGTGGAAAGGCCCTGTTAGCTGATAGATACATCACACATGACTCTACTGTGGGGTTAGTTTTCCCCACATGATGGACGCTCTTCTACCAAAAAATGTTGTACATATTGGTTTTCGCTCTGCCTTACAACAGCCGTTAGACCGTTTATTTTCGGCTAGTATTTTCCAATCTTTCTCGTCAGGTATTCCATTACCTCCCTCCCAGATAAGAATATTCCTCAAAAGGGATGGGTTTTTTCTCTAGCTTCCCTTATTTTTAATGGCCTATTCATACATACTCCCAGGTTTAGATTCCGGTTCATGCGGTGACGCTAGGCCTTTATACCTGTCGCAGTTCTTACAGCAGGTAACACCACACTGGATTTTTACAGGTACGGTAATCATTTCAAACAAGGTTTTTCATTTCACTTTATTCCAGGATCACAATTTATCAGGATCTACCACATAGCAAGCTTTCCAGCTACAAATTAGGGGTTTATTGTTTCTAAAATTTTTCAAGAGGTCCTAGTTATAACCTGTTACTGCGGTCTCGATAGCCACTGGCTGAAGTCTGATATAAAGGCAGCAGGGATTCCTACCCTAAATGTTTGGGGCACATTCTGTTCCAGTTGCTTCAGGATCCAAAATATAATTAATGGTTGGTTGTGTTACAAAAATCTTTTAAAATGTGCCAGCGACTATACTAACCACATGATTGAGGACGATTATGCCAGGGAATAATTTCATACCAAATGTCTAGTCACAGTCTGTCCATGATGCCATGGTTCGCAATGTTATATGATTATTTCTGATTGTTCAAACACCTAAAGGTCTCGATTTCTGAATTTCTGTTTCACCAATTATTACAAATCATTGGGTGATATAAATGTTGTTGTGTATTATAAGCGTTAAACTAGCATAATACGAAGCCTCCGGTCCTGTAATAGAATCAAAAATTAGCTAGCATTCGCGCCAAGAATTTTCAATTCTATTAAGGACACGGAGGAGAGGATTATCCCACCCGGTTTATTACAGTATTGGTAATAATTACCCACCCGCATGTACTTGATACTCTGTATCAGCAGAAGTTACGGGTTTTTCCTGTCTCATTTCTTTTCAGCTTTGAGTAAAGATGAAGGAGCAGGGTTCTTCTGGCTTAGAAGACGTAATCTTTCCAGTTTGAAGATGGTTCTTCCATGATGAAGGATGTTTATTGGGACTCATATTCCGTGGATAGGACTGGATTTATTAATGTGTGGACTATGTAAATTCGAGCAAAGAAATAGGAGGAGAGACAGGGTACAGCAGCTTTTATTGGGCTATACAGGATGTGATGTATGTACAAGCATCATGGGAAATGTAGTTTTATTTGCATACAAAACGTTTTTCATTGGTTGCTGTGAGTAGCAAATATAAGAAAGAGAAGCATAATCCTCGCCTCTGTGTCCTTAACAGAATTGAAAATTCTTGGTGCGAATGCTAGCTAAGTTTTGATTCACCTGACTGCTTGTTCCCGCGTCAGTGTTTGAACACTGTTGGCTCAGCCGGTAAGCAGTAACAATAGGCGATTTTGCTTTTAAGTTTTATTAGCGTTTTAGAAGGATTTGCGACAGCGTATTTCTCAGTATTCAGTGTGTTATACTGGGCTTGTGTTTTTCAGATTGCCTTGCTTATTTTTGTGAGGGTGCTTTTACTTTGGATCTCGCTGTTCTGAACTGCGGACTGCATAAAGAAGATCGTTTTTTGTCCATAACGTACGCAGTCTTCCTTTGGTGCTTTCACTTTTTATATCTTGGTAGCTTAACGCATGTAGTTTAGAACTGCTTTAGCCACTGGTCCTTTTTCTTTGCTTTTGTTGACAATCCAACACTTTGCATTAATCTTGTGGCATCACCGCTTGAGTGAGTATATTTGTTCACCTCTTAGCAACATGAAGTGAGATATTTCAGGACATGGTGATGACGTCTTTGTTTCTTTTTGCCCCAGTCTTGTGTAGATTTGACATTGTCATCAATAGGCAGTCTAGGAGCAAGGCTTGTTTTCGTTTTTGGTTACAGTAAGTAGCTTTGAGTCTGTGCATGCCTTGCACATAGTCAGTTTAGCACTCACGGTATCTAGTATCTGGCACATTATTTGTTCAATTGTTATTTCTGCACTTTTTTTTTAAATTTCATTTTACTAGCACATGGTGACTTTCTCTGTCTTCAGGCACTGTTTTGACTATTAGCTGGCACATTAGAACTCTGTTCTTTTCGATGTATACCGCTGGTCTTTTTCCTTGAACATTGTTATGTGCTGCATCAGCATGTTGTGAAATTTTTGAATAATGTTTACAATTGTCCTCAATTAAGTGACCTTTATAGTATGCTTTGTCTCTTTTTTCTTTTTCTCATCATTAGTGCCCCTGAAGAAGGGACAAGATCCCGAAATGCATTGGGCTTGACCAAGATGACTTATTTTGTATTCAGTTTACATTAAGCATTTTCTTTCAATTTGCTTGTTCATGAGATCAGTACACAATGTCTTTGTGTTTTCAATGTATTTTCATTATTGGGTAATATTCATGACTTTCAAACAATGAAATGTTTGTAAATCTTTTGGTTCAGATTTTATTGCTCTGATAAAACAGTTGTGTACATTGTTTAGTATTTTCACTCATTACTTGGTGTTAATGTGAGATACTTTATAGTAGCAGTGCGTCTGGTATACTAGTGGTTTCTTACTAGCTGTTGATCATTTTTGTCGGGCTGGCCGCCCATTCACCAGGCAGCACGCATCTTTTGTTTAAATTTGAAAAACCTTTACGGTTTATAGTGTATAAATAGGGAGTGCACAGACTATATCCTCTGTTCTCAATCTATATGGCACACAATCAGAGTGTCTCCTGAAAGTGGCTTTGCCATTGCACTGGCCTCTATAATATAGCAGATGTTTGTTACAGCCTCATGGCACTTTCTATAACAATATCACTGGAATTGTTTGAGAATGTTAAAAAAATTGATTTTTTTTTTAAAATGTGAATTGGATTCACAAAACTATGTCAGAAATTCCGTACTGTAGGTTTACTCCTACGTCTGAAGTAAATGTCTTACTTTCTCTGAATCCACAAAAGTAGGAAAATGTCTCAGACATAGCTTCATCATACGTAGCCAGGCTCCTTCACTTTCACATTTACCACCTCACACCATAACAACTCTCTCTTCCTACCATACACAATAAAATACACATACTAAGCTGATCGACACAAAGTACAGAGCTGCACAAAAAAGGCTTCCAGATGAAGAAACCACTTTAGTGCCACACCTATGGAAGTAGGTGCTACACAAATGTTCATAAGATAACTGCTGTCATGTGAACAAAGATGCATATGTATGTTTTCTAATGCGAAAATCCCCAATCAAGTGCACATGATTTAGTAACCATATTATTTCTCGCTGAAGAAACCTCTTTCCCCTGCACCCCAACCAATTTGGGGGGTGGGGGGGCATACCCAGCCCCACTGTGGAAACATATTTGCTTTTGCTACTGAAAGGAGTAAACCGCTGGTTGCCAAGAGGGTGGCTTTTCAACTATTTTCCAAGGTATTGCCATCTTGGAACACCCAACCCTTCCCCTGGAAGCACATTTACTCATGCATAATATTACACCATAGTGGTGTGCCAACACTATGGTGTAAACCGATTTATGCGTATAAATGCACATATTTTGAATTAGAAACTTATGTTTGCACTTGTAAATCATGTTACTTTCAGGCCTCAGTTGAATTTGAGTCGACAAATCTCGACCTACGAGTCTAGATTTTTAGGTCGAGGGACCGTTAAGCTGCGAAGCAGCTTCCGGTCCGGAGAATTAATGTCATCTAGTGGGGCTTCAGAACCCGCCTCCCTGCCCTGTCTCTCCACCATTGGCTGGCTTCCTAAATGAAGGCCAGCCATTGGAGGAGAGAGCCGTCCCTCCAAAGAAGCTCCGTCTTTTTCGGATTCGGGGGCGGGATTTTTTGCATTCTTTAGCCCTGAGACGTCGTCTGTCACTCAGGGCGCAAAAAACACGCCCCCGAATCTGAAAATGGCGGCGCTTTTCTTTAGGCCATTTGACAACAAGAGCCGCCCCAAGAAGTCGCAGCCTCCTCCACCTGACAGTCTCTGTGTGCCCAAGAGTACACATCGCGCCTCTCGTTTTCTGCTGCCCACCGCAAATCGAAGGGGACGTCCACCGCTGCCCATCTGCGCCCCACGCACCCAGGAGCAGTGAGAGTCAGGACGCAGACCTCACCAACGTTGTGCTTTGGTTTTCTGCTTCTTCCCGGCACACAGAGACTGCCCCCTGCGACGCGCCGAGACGCCCCCCCCCCCCCTCCCCCTGAGTGGAGGCAGAGACAGAGGCAACATCAGGGAGGAGCAGAATATCCGAAGGGAGAGAAATCCTTCGCATTCCAAAGCAAGACTTCACCCACAAGCCCCTGCTCAAAGCTCACACCTGAGACCATGGTGGGCTGAGCAGAGCAGAACAGCGCCGTGAGAAGAGCACACCGGCAGTTATGTCCAGGATGTTACTGTTTATGTGCCCGACGTTATTTTTCCACACGCTTAAAGGGATGTATATTTAGGGAGGGATGGAGGGCGCATGAGTATACGCTTGATTATTAGGTTGCATTTTTGTTCATCCGTGTTGTTTATCTTCCTATTGTTGTGGGGCAGTTTCTAACGTGCCATTAGTTTCGCAAAAATGGATTTCCCCAGTGTTAAGTTCTCGGAACTCCGCCACTGAATTAGCCGTGCAGGCGGGAACTTTACTATAGTGTTATAAAATTGAATTTGTTATCCGGCTGGTGTTTGTGTACGTCTCCATCTCAGAGGGTGTTTTTTCTTGACCCTATCCATGGCTTTATTGAAAATTGGGAGGGAGGGGGGAATAGACGCCGACATCATTTAGAGGGTTTTGAACGGCATCCAGTAAGTTCTTGCACCGATTCCTCTGAGATTATGTGGTACTTAACTCCTGTTTCTTGTGTGTATGAGCGAGCACTTTCAGACTTATTTAACATGTTTCACCCCGTGGAGTTCTGTATCTCTGCCTATTGAACGAGGAAACTCCATTTCCCAGGTGTTGAAGGGGGTAATGAGTGTGTTAGGTGTTGCGTCTTAATGTCCTTAGGCTCAATCCTTATTTGTATAAACAGAGTCAAGAAAGTCCTTATTTTGTAGGAAAGTTGCTCTTTATTTGTGTAAAATAAAAACGTGGACAGCCGACACGTGTTTCGCCCCTATGGCGATTTGCGCCAGGGCTTTTTCAAGGCTATTTACAATGTTTTTTGTTCTGTACAATTCCTCATCTTTTGCAAAATAATTTCCAACATCAAATCCGGTTTTTCAATTTTTTGGGGTAGAATCCCTGGAGTGCTCCCGAAAAGGTCTCACGTTTCTTCTTCCGCTGTGAGTGCAGTGTGCAGAGTAGTGAGTGCAGTGTGCAGAGTAGTGAGTGCAGAGTAGTGAGTGCAGAGTAGTGAGTGCAGTGCAGAGTAGTGAGTGCAGTGCAGAGTAGTGAGTGCAGTGCAGAGTGGTGAGTGCAGTGCAGAGTGGTGAGTGTAGTGCAGAGTAGTGAGTGCAGAGTAGTGAGTGCAGAGTAGTGAGTGCAGAGTAGTGAGTGCAGAGTAGTGAGTGCAGAGCAGAGTAGTGAGTGCAGTGCAGAGTAGTGAGTGCAGAGTGCAGAGTAGTGAATGCAGAGTAGTGAGTGCAGAGTAGTGAGTGCAGTGCAGAGTAGTGAGTGCAGTGCAGAGTAGTGAGTGCAGTGCAGAGTGGTGAGTGTAGTGCAGAGTAGTGAGTGCAGTGCAGAATAGTGAGTGCAGAGTAGTGAGTGCAGAGTAGTGAGTGCAGAGTAGTGAGTGCAGAGTAGAGTAGTGAGTGCAGAGCAGAGTAGTGAGTGCAGAGCAGAGTAGTGAGTGCAGAGTAGTGAGTGCAGTGCAGAGTAGTGAGTGCAGTGCAGAGTAGTTAGTGCAGTGTGCAGAGTAGTGAGTGCAGTGTGCAGAGTGGTGAGTGCAGTGTGCAGAGTAGTGAGTGCAGAGTGCAGAGTAGTGAGTGCAGTGCAGAGTAGTGAGTGCAGTGCAGAGTAGTGAGTGCAGAGTAGTGAGTGCAGAGTAGTGAGTGCAGAGTAGTGAGTGCAGAGTAGAGTAGTGAGTGCAGAGCAGAGTAGTGAGTGCAGAGCAGAGTAGTGAGTGCAGTGCAGAGTAGTGAGTGCAGTGCAGAGTAGTGAGTGCAGTGTGCAGTGTAGTGAGTGCAGTGTGCAGAGTAGTGAGTGCAGAGTAGTGAGTGCAGTGCAGAGTAGTGAGTGCAGTGCAGAGTAGTGAGTGCAGTGCAGAGTAGTGCGTGCAGAGTAGTGAGTGCAGAGTAGTGAGTGCAGACTAGTGAGTGCAGTGAGTGCAGTGCAGTGCAGAGGAGTGAGTGCAGTGCAGAGTAGTGAGTGCAGTGCAGAGTAGTGAGTGCAGTGCAGTGAGTGCAGTGTGCAGAGTAGTGAGTGCAGTGTGCAGAGTAGTGAGTGCAGTGTGCAGAGTAGTGAGTGCAGAGTAGTGAGTGCAGAGTGCAGAGTAGTGAGTGCAGAGTAGTGAGCGCAGAGTAGTGAGTGCAGAGTAGTGAGTGCAGTGCCGAGTAGTGAGTGCAGTGCCGAGTAGTGAGTGCAGAGTAGTGAGTGCAGAGTGCAGAGTAGTGAGTGCAGTGCAGAGTAGTGAGTGCAGTGCAGAGTAGTGAGTGCAGTGCAGAATAGTGAGTGCAGTGCAGTGTAGTGAGTGCAGAGTAGTGAGTGCAGAGTAGTGAGTGCAGAGTAGTGAGCGCAGAGTAGTGAGTGCAGTGCAGAGTAGTGAGTGCAGTGCAGAGTAGTGAGTGCCGTGTGCAGAGTAGTGAGTGCAGTGCAGTGAGTGCAGTGTGCAGAGCAGTGAGTGCAGTGTGCAGAGTAGTGAGTGCAGAGTGCAGAGTAGTGAGTGCAGAGTGCAGAGTAGTGAGTGCAGAGTGCAGAGTAGTGAGTGCAGTGCAGAGTAGTGAGTGCAGTGCAGAGTGCAGAGTAGTGAGTGCAGAGTAGTGAGTGCAGAGTAGTGAGTGCAGAGTAGTGAGTGCAGAGTAGTGAGCGCAGAGTAGTGAGTGCAGAGTAGTGAGTGCAGAGTAGAGTAGTGAGTGTAGTGCAGAGTAGTGAGTGCAGTGCAGAGTAGTGAGTGCAGTGTGCAGAGTAGTGAGTGCAGTGTGTAGAGTAGTGAGTGCAGAGTAGTGAGTGCAGTGCAGAGTAGTGAGTGCAGTGCAGAGCAGTGAGTGCAGTGCAGAGTAGTGAGTGCAGTGCAGAGTAGTGAGTGCAGAGTAGTGAGTGCAGAGTAGTGAGTGCAGAGTAGTGAGTGCAGTGAGTGCAGTGCAGTGAGTGCAGTGCAGAGTAGTGAGTGCAGTGCAGAGTAGTGAGTGCAGTGCAGTGAGTGCAGTGTGCAGAGTAGTGAGTGCAGTGTGCAGAGTAGTGAGTGCAGTGTGCAGAGTAGTGAGTGCAGAGTGCAGAGTAGTGAGTGCAGAGTAGTGAGTGCAGAGTAGTGAGTGCAGAGTAGTGAGTGCAGTGCAGAGTAGTGAGTGCAGTGCCGAGTAGTGAGTGCAGTGCAGAGTAGTGAGTGCAGAGTGCAGAGTAGTGAGTGCAGTGCAGAGTAGTGAGTGCAGTGCAGAGTAGTGAGTGCAGTGCAGAATAGTGAGTGCAGTGCAGTGTAGTGAGTGCAGAGTAGTGAGTGCAGAGTAGTGAGCGCAGAGTAGTGAGTGCAGTGCAGAGTAGTGAGTGCAGTGCAGAGTAGTGAGTGCAGTGCAGAGTAGTGAGTGCAGTGTGCAGAGTAGTGAGTGCAGTGCAGTGAGTGCAGTGTGCAGAGCAGTGAGTGCAGTGTGCAGAGTAGTAAGTGCAGTGTGCAGAGTAGTGAGTGCAGAGTGCAGAGTAGTGAGTGCAGAGTAGTGAGTGCAGAGTGCAGAGTAGTGAGTGCAGAGTGCAGAGTAGTGAGTGCAGTGCAGAGTAGTGAGTGCAGTGCAGTGTAGTGAGTGCCGAGTAGTGAGTGCCGAGTAGTGAGTGCCGAGTAGTGAGTGCCGAGTAGTGAGTGCAGTGCAGTGTAGTGAGTGCCGAGTAGTGAGTGCCGAGTAGTGAGTGCCGAGTAGTGAGTGCCGAGTAGTGAGTGCAGAGTAGTGAGTTCAGAGTAGTGAGTGCAGAGTGCAGAGTAGTGAGTGCAGAGTGCTGTGTGCTTTTGAGTGCAGAGTGCTGTGTGCTGTTGAGTGCAGAGGGCTGTGTGCTGTTGAGTGCAGAGTGCTGTGTGCTGTTGAGTGCAGAGTGCTGTGTATTGGCAATGTAAATGACAATGCCATTTATTTATGATTTAAAGAAAAAAAAAGAAATGTCATGAGCAATGCCAATAGCTCTACCTTTAATGATGCCGAGACCATTGCATTGTAAATGCTTGTTTTTATCAGTTACTCTGTTTTTTTGTTGCAAATTGGCCTCTCTGTCTTCATTTCCATGTATAAATCTATTATGGCTTTTCAGACACGAAAACCGACCCGACAGCAGTTCTTAGAGGCTAATTCAGTTTTTTTAATCATTAAGCTGGTTTGGGAAAACTGAAGATTTTGTTGTCTATGGACTGTTTTTTGTTGGTTTTAAAGAGCCAATTCTTTTTCACTGTAATCACTGCCTTTGGTGATCCCCCATAAAATGTTTCGAGACTGCCACTGCTTGGAAGTTTTCCAGCACGAAGATTGGTGTGTTTCCTGCTGATAGTGGCACCCGCTTATGAAGTGTGCTTATCCGAAAAGTATATAAGTGCAATCAATACTTATGAAACCAGACGGTCACACAAAGCCACAGCTTCTATGTCAGGCAGGAATGTACAATAAGCAGGTGTGACACCCTATTATTCAATCTGGAAACTCTCTCTAGAAAGGATTATAAATAAACCCTTTCTCCACATTTGTTCTTTATGTCATGGATTGGCCTAAGGTAATTTTAATTCCCATAAGGTAAGTGATGTAGAACTTCTCCTGGCGAGAGTTCTCCGCAGATATGGTCTTTGTGTCCATGGATAACAATGCCCTGGTTCACTGATAGCTTTCAACACACTGGTTATTTAAATTATATGCAAGGTAACAATTACCATCCTCAAAATATTCGGCTATGAAAGAGATCCTCAATAGCATACTTATAACATTCTGAGGATTAGGCAAGTCTACGGGAGAAAGTCTAACTTCACTAGCTGTGTGTGCAGGTAGAGGTGTCCGTGGGGGCCTGGGGTATATCAGGCACACTTCCAAATCTGTGCTGTGGAGCACCCTTAATTGGGTGTGCCCAGTGCAGAATAGAACCCGACTGCGAAAGATGCGCTATTTTATCGCAGATGCGAACTAGAGCTTACACTGGAAACCGTTCATTAGTAAAAAGCAAACAGTAGAGTGTTTGAAACCACCAGTCCACCTTTCACCGTATGCGGCAGACCTCTCCTCACTTTCAATAGGGAAAGTAATACCTTTTAGGCTTGTGCAGTTTGTGACTGAAGTGCAAAACTAGGATGTTTGTGACATTTGAATGGGGAGATGCCTCATTGAGAGGGTCTTCTTTCTGTATTATTTTCTGAGTAATAGATAAGAGGAGAACCCCTAGCTTGACTCCCGGTGGCAGTCTAACTTTAACAAAATGTATCTTGTAGAATGGATTTGGCTTCGACAATTACTCTGGGATCTTTCATCTCCAGCTAGTACATGATTATATCACACTTTTCGCTGAGTTTCTTCTTTGTTCAGTTTGAAAGAATTTGACTTCACATTCATGACTCAGTAATCTTGAAACCATTGGCTCTTTGGTGCAGCACACTCATCAATGCTGGAGCCTGGTTTCAGCAGAGCGTGGCTCCCAGAGAAATGTTGTTGTTATCGCAAGATACCGGTGAGATGCGCATTATAGAGCTGCAATGCATATAACAAAAGCCACATTGACGTAATAGGATTAAATTGCAAACACTGTATATTCTTGCTGGCCTCATGTACGATCGACTCTAATGATGCTGTCCAGCTGATGACTGTACTGGCCTACCTTTCCATGCTCGAACCATTTTCAGCTGTTTGCTTTGGCATGTCAGAGTCAGATGACCTCCCGCTCTCTGGGCTGCTGAAGGGCTATTAAAAAAACACATGAATAACAAATTAAATAATCTCAGAGGACAGAATGGCTACCTGTGCCAAGCCAGGTCTTCCCTGAACCAGAAACAAGCATCCTGGGACCTGTTTCTGGGTAACACCCTTCATCAGCCAGGCTAGTTTGAAACCAGTGGCAAAGTGAGCAAGGAGCCTACGTCTGAGTATACCCTGCCAACTTAGGGCAAACAAAGCAAACACAAGAAGAGGATGGACGGAGCGCTGAAACTTTTCAGACACTCACCTCCAGTCACAGATCTGGGTTGAATCCATCATCATTCTATGGTATATGGTTCCAAGTGCAATGCATCTTTCCTGCTTCCTTTCCCTTGCTGCTCAGCCAGTGAGGATGTGCTGTGGAATGTTGGTGTGCATGGTGAGGTAATGGAATGTTGGGATGCCTGGTTGTGGAGTGTCAGTTGAGAGTATGGGCTGAGCAGCAATGAAGCTGCTCATGGTGGGGCTCAATCCTTTATGGGATTAATGGCTTAATGTCTGTTAGCATCTACTACAGACCATCTAAGAACTGCATTAATAAACTGTCATCATTATTCTACATCTCGGCTACTGGACTAATTTTCTTTCATTACACATGCTTTAGCTCACTTCACCACCTCAGTTCAGACCCAGCTATATGCAAATCAGTCTTGACCCTGTGCCTCATGGGAACAGTCCAGCTAGCCTGGCTGATGAGGGTTGCTAGCCCGAAAGCGGTCCGAGGATGCTTGTTTCTGATCCAGGGAAAACATGGCTTGGCAGTTCGGGCTGGACTGTTCCCATGAGGCACAGGGTCAAGACTGATTTGCCTATAGCTGTGTCTGAACTGAGGGTGGCAAAGTGAGCTAAAGAACGATGATGGATTCAATCCAGATCTGTGACTGGGGGTGAGTGTTTGAAAAGTTTCAGTGCTCCGTCCATCATCTCCTTGTGTTTGCTTTGTTCGCCCTAAGTTGGCAGGGTATGCCCAGACGTGGGTCACTTGCTCACTTTAACTCTGGATTCATGCTTGCCCGGCTGATGAGGGCTGTTAGCCCAAAACCGGTCCCAGGATGCTTGTTTCTATTCCAGGGAAGACAAGGCTTGGCAGTTCGAGTTGGACTTTTCCCATGAGGCACAGGGTCAAGACTGATTTGCCTGTAGCTGTGTCTGAACTAGGGTGGCTAAGTGAGCTAAACAACGATGATGATTCCACCCAGATCTGTGACTGGGAGTGAGTGTCTGAAAAGTTTTAGAGCTCCGTCCATCATCTTCTTGTGTTGGCATGGTAAAGGCTGCTGAGGAGGTGAACATGTGTAAATGACTCCCAATTTCAAGCCATATCTCACTCTTAATAACTCTTGTCAGAGCTTTATATTAAAGCATTATTAACAGATAGCTCTGAGAATTTACTCATTGAAAAACAATTTTTTTTTAAAAGAACCTTAAAATGTCAAAACTATAATTGTGGAATTACAATAGGGAAAAAGCACTTTTGAAAGATCTTTTCACGTTTTTTCTTTGAGGGTTAGCTTTATTGCCGATGAAGTGACACCATTGTCTATGCTAACTAATCTCCCACCTATATTTTTGATCACTTTTTGAATTCATGTGAGAGCTGTTTGGCAGTCCAATGCTGGTTGGCTGGCACCATGCTAAATTATAAATTAATGGTTGATGGGACAGGATTGTCGTATGCATGGTAAATGATTGTGTACCCCTGCCCTGAGTGACCCAAATGCATGTGATATCAGGTATTCCTACTTTTTGTGGCACTGCTCCCATTCTAATTAAGGGTGCGTGCTGAAGGCTAAACCTGTCCTTTGCATCTAAGGTCAAGAGCATGGTTCAGAGACCTGGAGAGATGCACAAGTGTGCCCTCTAGCTGACATGGGACTACTGTCCATGTACTGTGTTTTCAACTTGAAACAGTAGTGGCAGTGCACTGTTTTTTTACTTTGAATACTGAACAGAGCTTTTTCTCTGATTTAGGAGTGTGGTGCCTATGGGCCCCACTCATGTAAATTCCACTTCTGTGAGACACCCAGAACCTTGCGCTGACATTCCATGTGCATGCTGACTGTGTACTGTAAAAAGTGTACATCTTAGCGTAATTGAGTGTGAGATTGCTAAGATTGGCTGAACCCATTTTGGCTTTACAAAGGAAGAGATGGAGATTGTGGTACAATCTCCCCAGATAGGGAAAATGTGTTTCCTTCATTCCTGTGTGAAGGGTGTAAGCCTAGACACTGGCGTGTGGTAGGATGGAGACAGAGCCATCTTTAGAATTCTGTGGTGACCTTTTTAGCAGAGGATTGCTGACTACTCCTTTTGGAGCATTGCAATTTGAGTTAAATGGGGCTTAATATGGAAGAGTAAGCAGATTCTGTTTTTAGAGGGAGGGAAGGTACTAGGCAGGGCCTACCCCTTTTGTCTCTCCCTGAGTGCTACTTCTATAAAGCTGATGATAGCCAGATGCAGAGGTTTCACACATCATTGTCCTCAAATATTGGATACTCCTGCCTGGAACCAATATTGTCATTCATTCTGTGACAGCTATCAACTTTTATTAACACTTTGTCTGTGCTGCAAACTACCCCACTTGGTTTCCGTTCTAAGTTCTTCAGGACAAAGATAGCAAGAACTCCTCACATTATTCAAAGAACTGTTGAGATCCAGGCCTGGCGTTCATAGGACAGCCAGCCTCCAGAGGTGAGGGGACAACACCTGGGGTCACTGCTACTTGCTGATAGAGCAGTGGGTCTGCCTGCAACCTGGGAGCCTTTCTGATCTTGTCAGAAGGGCAAGAAGTATGTCTGGTCCCGCACAAGCTGCCTGAGGAAGAGAATTCTAGGACCTTCTCAATCAGAGATGGCTTCCTCAGAGCTGCAGCCTCTGTAATGGACCCTTCATGAGTAACTGCACCTCAGAGCACATCTACTCATCTGTGTTGCTGTAATCTACATGCGTAAACTTGACAAACACACATCTCAGGTAAAACCATTGCTTGAACAGAACATGGATTTGTAAGTGTTTAGAATTGTTATTTTTAACACGTAGTTGTGTACAATACCAATGTTGTACTTCTTTCTAATGTTTTATAATTGTGTGTGTTTTAGGTTATTGAATATGTTAATTTTAATTGTTTGTCATTTTTAAGTAGATTATTGTTTTTGAAAAGTTTAAAAAGCTTTTGGGTTTATTTTCATTTTTTTAAAATTATCGGTGGATTATTGGGTCTGTAGGTGAGTAGGGTGAGAAGATATCTTAATAAATGTTTGTATTTTTATATTTTTTGTATAGTTTGCAAAACTTAATTGGCCATTTAAATTATGTAATTGTTTCATTATTCATTTTATATTATTAACAAGTTTTATTCATTTTTTTATTGGTTTTTTAGTTCTATTATTATTTAATGAATTATTTCATGCTTTAAAATTGCTCACTATGAAGATAGTAGCCTATAGTAATAGAGTTTTAGTGTACTGTTGTAAGGTACGAATTGGAGTGAGGCAGAAACTCAAGGCCTTTCCCCTTTTAGGAGAACCAATTTTAAAGTGTGGAGATTTTGCCTATTAAAGCAGATTGTGAAGTGTATTAAACCTGGTAATATATCAGGATGAAATTGATGATTTAAGATGGCTTACATTGTTTTCTGAACAGTAGTTATTAACATGCTTTGAAAAAGTGGATATTCCACGAAATACATATTGGCTGTGAAGACTGCGTATTTGGGGTTTTGGATGAAATATTGCAGAGGAATTGCATATTACATTTCTTTTATTTCTTCAGTGAAGTAATGGACTATCCTCTTCATAACATGGACTACTAAATGGACAATAAAATGTTGATGTTCAAAATATAATCAGTGTATATATTTAATCACCCTCACCCCTTACTGCCCTTTATAATGTATTGTATTGTAATGTAATTGCATTTATATAGCGCTTACTACCGCTGATGAGGCGTCGAAGCGCTTTTTCGGCAAATAGCACGCTACTCCGGGACCCATAGAGGATTAGTGTTGAATTAGTATAGTGAAACATGCAAGTACATTTTAAGTGGTGGATACGTTAGTCAGTTATTTGGATTTGGAATGATAGCAGAAGGATAGAGGAGGACAAAGGTTTGTATTTATTTAGCACTTGTTAACGCACGCTATTCAGGAAGCCTATAAAGGATTAGTGGTGAATTAATATGGTGAAATATGAAGTAATTTCAGTGGTGGATATTAGTCTGTTACCTGGAGTGAGAAGGGTAGCAGAGGGATAAAAGGGAAAGAAAGATTTGCATTCATATAGCACTTGTTACCCCTGATGGGTGTTGAAGTGCTTTTCTGGCGAGTAACACACCACTGCGGAAACCATAAAGTGTTGAAAATGAGTATAGTATAATTATGAAGTAATTTGAGTAGTAGATATGTTACTCAGTTATTTGGGTAGTATATTAGTATAGCTGAATATGGAATTTGAGAAGTGAACATGATAGTCTGTTAATTTTGATTGAAAAGGATAGTGGAGGGATAAACGAGTGAAGGATTTTTTTTGTTTTTAGGTCTTAGAAGTAGGAGGAGGCTTTTGGATGAGTAAAAAAGAGTTTTGGAGGAGAGCAGTCAGAGGGAAGAGTTTAGAAAGGTTTGTTTTAGGGGATCGGTATAGTAAAAAGAGGTGGCAGATGATGCAAGGAGGGGTAGAATGGGAGAGAGCCTAGAAAGGGGTATTTTGGCGATCATATTAGTGGTATGGGGTTTGGGGTAAATGAGAGTGGATGTAGAGGATATATTGATAGATGTATAGGATGAGAGAAAGGGTAGTGCATTGGAAAGAGTAGTAGAAAGAAGTTTGAGAAGAGTCAGAAGGTTGGGCTAGAAGATATATTCAGTGAAGTATAGGCTGAGAAATAGGGTAGTGCATTGGAAATGCTAAATTAGAAGAAAGTGATAAATATATAGATCCTACATTGAAAGTATATCGGTACATAAAGGAAGTAAGTATATGTAGATTACAAATATTGATAGAGGCACAGGATGAGAAATAGGGTAGTGCATTGGATATGCTTTTTCAGGATAAAAGTAACAGACACACAGATCCAAGTACATGGAAGGTACATAGATGCACAATGGAAGTATGTACATGTAGACCAAAGATGATTTTTATGTATTATTATTATTATTATTATTATTATTATTATTATTATTATTATTATTATTATTATTATTATTATTATTATTATTATTTTCTCCCTTAACACCTTAGCTGCGTGTAAACATTTCTCCCCAGTGCTGCGCTGTCCATTAGAACTAGTGCTGAATGGACGTTCAATGGTCGTGCGCAGCACTGGGGAGGTAGCGCTGCTGACGACCATTGGCCGTCAGCAGCACTTAAGGGGTTAACAACATGATTATTGTACATGTTTATACAAAGTAATACACAAAGATAGGTACATCTATAGTGAAAACAAATTCTTATATACATAGGGATATGCTGTAAATTTCTGTTTGCGTGTGGTGCTTATGTGGGGAAGAGCCAAATCTTGAGTAGTTTTCTGAAGATAAGGTGGTTGTCGGTGGATCTTATGTTGGGGGTAAAGAGTTCCATAGTTTGGCTGCTTGAACAGAGAAGGATGTGCCACCCATGGGGTTTTTCTTGTATGGTGGGATTTTGAGGCGAGATGCTCCTTTAGAGCGGAGGTTCCTTTGTTGAATGTGTTTGGTGATTTTATTCCTGATGAAGAGTGGTCCTATTCCATGTATTGCTTTGTGGGTGATGCAAAGCAGCTTGAATGTGGATCTTCGGGCAACCGGTAACCAATGCAGGGCTTTCAAGGCAGGGGAGATGTGGTCTCGCGGTTCGATATGCAAGAATAGTCTGGCATCCGAGTTCTGATTCCGTTGTAGTCTTTTTATGGTCGTTAAAGGTGATCCGTGGTAGAGGCTATTGGCGTAATCGAGTTTGGACAGTACAAGGGAGATGGTAGCTTGGACCTTGTGTGGAAATCCCAAATGAGGGAAAATTTGTTGCAGCGTTTTTATAGTAGCAAAGCTTGATCTTGCTAGTTTATCCACTTGGGCATTCATCGTCAGCTTGGAGTCCATGGTCATTCAGAGGTTTCTTACTTCCTTCGATACTTTAGGCAGTGATCCCAGTTCATCAGGCCATGCGGGAAGCGGGTTGTAATTTTCCAGTCACCACACGTGAGTATTTCAGTTTTTGAAGCATTTAATTTGAGATGGCTCCAAGTCATCCACTGATCCACGACTCTGAGATAGCTGAAAATTGGTGATTTTCCAATGTCTTTGGGACATTCCAGTTGAAGGAGTATTTGCGTGTCATCTACATAGTTGTAGCACGTGAGGTGAAATTTATTGATCAGTGCTGGTAATGACTTCATGTAGATGTTGAAAAGCATGGGCGAGATGATAGAACCTTGAGGGACCCCTGATTTTGTGGAGTACGGTTTGGACGAGAAAGGTGGGGTATGGGTGACATTAGCTCTGTTTCGAAGGTAGGATGCGATCCAGTCTAGAGCAGTTCCCTCTATGCCGGCTTCATAAAGTCTTTTGTTTCAGAGTGTCATGGTTAACCATGTCAAAGGCAGCTGAGAGGTCCAAGAGGAGTAGCGCAGCAACCCTGTTGCGGTCAACTGTATTCTTTAGGTCATGCCAGATGGCAAAGAGGGCAGATTCAGTGCCTCTTCACGGACGGAATCCTGTTTGGAAGTCTGAAAGTATGTCATCCTCTTCAATGAATTGTGATGTCTGGGCGAACGCTGCTCTTTCTATCAGTTTGCCTAGGAAAGATCCATTTGTAATGGGTCTGTAGTTGTCAGGGTTCAGCGGGTCCAAGTTTGTTTTCCTTAGTAAAGGGCGTATGTATGACTTTTTGAGTTCTTATGGAAATATTCCAGTGGTTAATGAATCGTTGATGACTCTTCTTACTGGAGTGGCAGCAGAGGTTGTTAAAAGAATTGTCTTGAAAGTGTGTGGTGCATAGGGGTCAGAAGGGCTGCTGGCAGGCCTGCTTGCTTTGACCAGGTCCATAAATTCATTGTGTGAGATGTGTTGGAAGGAACGGAGAGGCTTGATTAGAGCATTCTTGGATTGTTGTTTTGTACAAGAATTTTTGCTGGTGCTTTATTTCTGTTTTAAGTACGAGTCCAAAGTGTCTGCTTTGTTCGTGTAATGATTTGCCAGTTTGTCTGTGAAATCTTGAGTAACAGGATGAGTTCCTTCTAGGCAATTTGGTTTGCGGAATTCATTGAGTATTTTATAGAATTCTTTATTTGCACATTTAGCGTTTTGAATTCTGTCTGAATAGTAGCTTTTCTTAGCTTTTTTGATAGCCGACTTGTATAATCTGTTAATTTTCTGTAGGTGAAGTTTGTCTTGTTTGGCGTTTGTTTTGAGCCGGGTACGTTGCAGCTTTCTAATTTGTTGTTTTATGTCTTTTATTTCTATGTTTCTCCAAGGCGCTTTTTTTCTTTTGTTCTGTTGTGCGGTTTTGAGTGGTATCAGGATGTCAAAAGCTTCCTGTAGCCACTCATATAGATTTTGAACAGAATTTATGGTTTCCAGATTTGTACTGGATGTTAGTTGTGTTTCTAAGTGTTCCAAATTTAGTTTGTTCAACGGCCGATAGGTGGATGGATGCTAGGTAGTTTTAGGTGAGTCGCTTAACGTTGTTTTATGTTGGAAAGCAAGCAAGTGGTGGTCTGACCATGTGACTGGAGTTATAGTTTGAAAGGTAACTAGTTCAGTTTTAGCAAAAATGACATCTAGGATATGTCCAGCGGTGTGTGTCGGATTGTGGATAATCTGATGCAGGTTCAATGCGTCTAGGCCGGTGATTATTGTTTTTAGATGGGTCGTATTGGGTTCATCAAACCAAATGTTAAGGTCACCCAGAACACATAGGTTGGAGTGTATTGTTATCAGGTTTGAAACTGTGTCTAGAGGTCCGTCTGAGAATGTTGCCTTGCTAGGTGGAGCTCTGTAAACGAGCAGGAAGTTACAAGAGGAAGACGGTGTAGGATTGCATCTTGTTGGAAGAACCTCACAATTCTTTATGGAGATGTTGTCAATTTTAGTGATATGTATTGTTTGCCTGAATACAACAGCTAGACCACCTACTTTTTTACCTATACGATTTTCGGTGATTATTTGATAGCCTAGAGGAATAGCTTCATGCATGACTGGAGCCATATCCTCTGCCAACCATGATTCGGTTATGAATAGTATGTCTGGTTTTGCATCAGTGAGAAGGTCGTAGATGTGATGCTTGTTTTTAGAGAGGGAACGAGCATTTATTAGTAGACAGTATAGAGAGTGGCTTTTGGTGATAGTGGGACTTTGTTTTGTAGAAGAGTGATCAGTATTGTGGGGGTTTGTTTTTGTTGGATGAAAATGCAAATATATGTATTTTTTTTCTTCAAAAAAAGTATTGTGTGGATTTTTAGCAGGTGTGTTTTTAGTGCTGGTATTAGCTGTATTAGGATAGCAATCGTGTAGCTGTTCTGTATCGTGTTCCTCATCCAGCATGCTAAGAAGGCATTATGATGGGTCTGCGTGTGTATGTGTTGGAGATGGTGTTTGAGAGCGAGTTGGAGTGCTGTGTTGCTTTTGTGGTGTAACATTGTTGTGAAGTAGACATGGGGAAGCAAAAATGTGAGGTGTGGCAAGTTGCTTATATTTGTTGCGTGTGTTTAAGGCGGAAGGTGTAGAAGTCAAGGGAGGTGGTGCAGCATGTGGGTCATGTAGTAATGTTCTAAATTGTCCAATGGATAAGAGGCGGTTAGAAGAGAGGTGCTGTATTGCTGTATCTGTTTTTTGATGTGGTGGAAGAGTGAAAGCTTGGCATTGGAGTTTGTTCATTTGTGTGGTTTTAAAGGTAGGTATATGTATTTTGTGATGGTAAGTATTATGAGGTTTTGTGCTTTGAAGTTTTTGTTGTGCTGGTGTGTTTGATATGTTTTGCTTTAGAGGAGTAGTGAAAAGGGGTGCTGATGTATATTTTTCATGCACTGGATTTGGTTGTATAGTATTCACAGAAGGCATTTAGGAGTCCTAAAGTTAGAAGTTCTAACTTTATTACTCCTAAACTGAGAAAAATCCTAACTTTAAGACTTTCGGTATTCACAGAAGGCATTTAGGAGTCCAAAAGTTAGGACTCCTAACTTCTGTGAATACCGAAATGAGTAAGTGCCTTCTGTGAATACCAAAATGGTAGTACGTTTAGGATTTTGTCTTAAGTTAGTTTTGTGAATCGGGCCCTATGTTTGTAGTTTACATTATAAGTATGCAACCTTTATATTGGGTACCTCAATACTTGTGCCACACAATATTTCTTATGGCGATATTATGTCATAGAATCTGTACCAAGCTCAGCATCTGGCCTCAATGGAGATTCACATGTCCTTGAGCTTCACCAAATTAATAATTGGATGAGCCTGGCTCTGATGCCTCTGCTGTTGCCTTTGTTCCAATGTGTGTATATGGTGAGAGGCATTAAAAAAGGCTTTCCCCTCTTCAAGAATACCCATGCTGCAGGTGTGAACATGTGTTAGTCTCAGTGTGATGGCATGGCACAGAGTAAGCTTGACATCGCATGCCTGAGTGTCATATGGGCGTGGACATGGTCGTTCATTTATATTTCTTATGAGTAAGTTCTTACCTGGAATTGCTTTGGTATGACAGCGATGCTAACCCTCCTTCGAGCTGAGGCCTGTGGGACAAGAGGATAGATAATGTATTAGCAATACGTTGAGGAAGCCGGTGTCTGGTTAGGCACCCTCATTTGTCCTTAAAATAGAGAAATAATTGAGAAATACTGGGACTTGTAAAGTTCTGAACCGAAGACAAACCAGGGCAATTCTCTTTTTAAAAAAAAGAAATAAATTATTGAGCAGAACATAGTTAAGGTACAATTCATGAATGAACAAACAATTTGAGCAATGGAAATAGATACAAAATGTTAAAAGCTTCTTCTATTAGAATAAAACTGTATAAGAGTCCGAAATTAAAAAAGGGGAGATTTAAAATACTTAAAACTCAAAAGCAGTCATTGTTACAAAAAATATTAATTTTCAAGTGCAAACAATGTGCAACATCCGCAAACTTTGATCATAAAGTGCAAGTGCAATGCAGTGCAATCCAACCTGGAATAAAGTGCTAGTGCTGAGAAATTTACAAGAATGCAAATATTACAAAAAAACAAAGACTACTTGTGACTTGTTGATAGAATCTACCATCATTTCAAGACTGCTTTTAGAATCGTTTAGATTTAGTTTTAGTATTCTATCTAATTTCTAGCTTAACCCCCCCTTTATTTCCTCCAGATTCTCAAAATACTTCCAATTTCTCTCAAAACTCCTGCCTGCTCCCACTCTGCAAGCATAAGCTTTTTCAAAATTCCATGACCTCCTCATTTTGTTAAGCTATTTTAGATGGGAGGGAAGTTCCTTAGATTTCCAATTTTGGAGTATTAGGGAGCGAGCAACTGTACAAGAAATAAACAAAAATATTTCCTCATCATCTTTGAGAGTACCTCTATCTTTGGATATACCAAAGAGGGCCAATTCGGCTGAGGGTGTAAGTATTTTCCCTATAGCCGCCCCAATGTCTGTGAGAATGGTCTCCCAGAAAGATTTCAATTGGGGACAAGTAAAGAAAATATGAAGCCAACCCCCCTGGCCGGCGGCCTGGCATCTAAAGCACTTATTCTCGACCTCAGGAAACCTTTTCTCAAGTGCTTCCGGAGTCCAGTACGCTAGCCAATGGGACAAGAAGGCCATCCTCTTAAAATTAGCAGCACGTAATGATTTATAGCCTAGCAGACTTATGATTTCCCATTCCTTGTGTGTTAAGTTACATTGTGTTAGGCTGGTTATTTTATCAAGATGGCGGTCCACCATGTCTAATTGCCCGGCGCAATGGAGCCTCTTGTACCAATTTCCTATGCCGCCAATTTTGGCCTCATAAAGGAATGTTACCAGCTCACCCGTTGAGGGGAGAAGTCTGCCAATATTTCTTCTCAGGAAGTGGATAATATGTAGATATTCAAAAAGTGTTGGTCGCCCGGGAGTGATTACTCTAGCCAGCACTTCTTGCCAGGAGATAATTCTATTTAGAACAAAGAAGTGCCTTAACTCCCGGAATCCCAGATTTTCCCAATTCAATATTTGACTACTACTAATTTAGAGGCCCAGACAGAAACATTCTCGTAAGCTTAAAAACTGGGAAGCTGAAGAACTAAGATTTTTCTTAAAAAAGGACTGTAATCTAGATAAATATTCTTTTAGAGTCTTGTATCTCGTCTTTTTGGGGAGTTTTGCAATCTTTAAAAATACCTGTATTTGAGAATCGGACTCTTGTATCATTTTTACTAAGAAGAAGCTGTCTCGATTGTTTTTAGAACCTATCAGCCCTGCAACTAAATCAAGAAAGGCTGCCTCATAATATGTTTTTAAGTGTGGAAGAGCAAGTCCCCCCTGCTCAACTGAAAGTTGAATCACGGATAGCTTTACCCTTGGGGTTTTTCCCCGCCAAACAAAACTTCTGATCATAGACTCGATATCTTTAAAAAAAAATAGAATTCAATTTAATAGGAACATTACAAAACAAAAATATTAATAAAGGTAGAATCGACATCTTGATCAGAGATATCCTGCCAATCAAAGTGAGAGGGAGTAGAAGCCATTGGGAGAGAAGATTCTTGATTTTATTCTTCATTCTCACATAATTAAGGAGATAGAGCTGATGATGATCGCAGGTCACGTATATGCCTAGATATCTAATAGGTTCTCGGCTTGCAGCCTGTACACGCAAACACGATGGAAAATGGCTGAGACTGGTGTTTAAAGCGAGAACCTCAATTTTTTTAGCATTTATTTTGTAACCTCCTATTTGTTCATATGCTTTGAATTCTTTTAATATGATTTCTATATTATCCTTATTTGGCTTTAAGTAGAGGATAATATCGTCCGCGAAAAGCTTAAGCTTCGTCATCCCGGAGATAGGGGGAAGAATGTCGGAGTTGTTTCTAATTTTAATAACCCAGGGTTCAATAAAAAAAGTAAAAAGAAGGGGAGATAAAGGACAGCCCTGCCTGGTCCAGCGATTAACTTGGATTGAACCAGCCTTTTCCGAGTTTATTATAACATGTGCTGAAGCACCTTGATAGATGTTCTGCAACATCTTAATCACTTGTTCAGGAAACCCGAATTTAGTAAGAGAATAAAACAGGGTTGCCCAGTTAACTAGGTCGACCGCTTTTTCCGCGTCGACCATTAATATACAGGCAGGGGTTGAATTAACATTAAAATAGTCTAGTGCCTGAATTAAGAATTCGGTGTTGGAATCCATAACACGGCCTGCTATAAATCCTGACTGATCGTTATGTATGACTTCTTGCGCAGCATACATAAAACGATGGGCCCAGATTTTCATTAGGATTTTATAGTCAGAATTCAGAAGGCTAATCGGCCTATAGGAATTAATATCTTCTGGACTTTTGTCCTTTTTAACGAAAGATATTATTGTTGCTTCCTTAAAGGACGCGGGTACCACTCCTCCTAGCTTGATGTAGTTATATTGATTCATTAGGGGGGTTACTAGCTCTTTTAAAAAGATTTCCGATAAATGGCCAAGAGATAGTAGATAACAGTCTGATCCAAAGGGCTTTTCTGGAGCATTTTAGTCGTATTTACACCACTGAATATCAAGTAGGGGAAGGTCAGATACAGGACTATTTCATGAACATAGATATTCCAAAGATTACGCCCAATCAGGTTTTACAACTTGGGCTTGAAATTAATACAGGGGAAATAGCAGGTGCTATTAAGGCAACACCAGGGGCGAAAGCCTGTGGGCAAGACGGGTTCCCAATCGAATTTTATAAAAATCTTTTTAAAAGAGCTAGTAAACCAGGGCAATTCTCATTGCCTTTAAAGCGTACTGTGAGATGTTGTGGCCAAAGATTTCTTCTATCTATCTATTTCTGCCAGTAGACATTGGACTGCAAAATTCCTCATCCTCTTCATAGACTGGGTGTCCCAAATGTCAATGTAAAATAGGAAACATGGAATAGCCTCTGACAAAATGGATGCGGAGATAAATGCTAAACATTATTCACTGAAGGTCAGTAACAAATACAAACTTCATCTTAAAAAATGAGATACAAACATTGATATGATGAAATACAGGATGTTAATTTTAATTCTGGGAATGAACTTATATAGAGACATTTTGATTAATGTGTTTTCAACTTGCTTACTTTGGAAATGTTTCAGATAAAATAGTTTATAACACTATAAAGACATGAATGAGTACTGCATGTATTAATACGTGGATATATATTGGAAAAAGGACACACATATAGTCATTCACATCTATGAGTCATGCAACACTTCTAAGCAATGGAATTCACAGGCAAATTCAATATAATTCAAGGTGGCCTTCATTGTCTCAGAAGCAAAACAGCCAATCTCCTGTCGGGCAATAAACAAAGAAATCAGCCAAAAGGAGAATTTGAAAAAATTATGAGAGAGTGGACATCTGGATTGTAGGCAACATCTCTTACTGGGCAAAGCAACTCATCATTTTACAGCACCAGTTTCTAATGTGGTTGGCTATTAGTATACCTCTGGGAAGAAGGTAAGGCGTAGACAGTGCGAAGTGAGAAAGAGGAAAGGGTTGGACTAGAAGAGCTGCAATGACGCTCTACCAAAAGGTGAGGTAACCAGACTGAGGGTGATAGAATATTGGGAGTGTTAAATTGATAGAGCTCTTTTCAGGGAGCAGGAAATAAGAACAGGTAATGGAGCAAAAAACAATCTGTTTAGGAGGAGGATCATATTGGAACCAGGGCAGGAAGCAAAACCACGCTTTCCATCACATCGCCTTTGTTTCATACTCAGATTGCACCAGAAGAACCACACTGCGAGTGATGTCAATTGGGTGGGAAGTACCAGAGTTCCTTTGGGGATGCTTTGGCAGATTTGGGATGCAAAGGCTGGGCGGGAAGCAGCAATGCTTTATATAGAAAAGAGAGGTGGGAAACTATTGAGATGCAGAGGGAAGTGATGCAGGAACCAGAATGAGAAACAATATTGCACCAAATGATTCCTGCCTGATGCACATTGATGGATGTAGATTGGTAGGCTGGCGGATGATGGGACTGGAGCGGTGAGATTTGGAGTTAGTTGAACCGAGTACAAGAGGGACCAAAACAAGGGAGAAGAGTGATGAACTCAGGATACAGACAAATGGAGAGAAAGATGAAAGGTTTGAAGCAGTTTGGTTTGTGGAACATTATAGAGCCTCCTACGAAGCAATGAAGCTGGAGTGGGCAATGAAGGCAGGTGGAGAGGAATGATCCCTGACTGGTTGCTTTTGTCAGTTCTCAATCCAAAGGACTATATTCAGTTCAGTACAACCAATCCGTACAACTCCTTAAGCTAAAACATTTGCCCAGAACACGGTCCTCATGTAGCCCAATTTATGGAGTTATGTGGTTTTATCTCCTGCATGATTGTTTTCCGTAGACCATGAATATCATCAGTTAAGCAGTGTCAAATGGAAGAAGTCTGAAGAATGAGTCAAAAGGGAAAAGATCTATGTTGGAACAAGATGGACCCAGGAGAAGAGTGAACCAAGCTGAGAATTTTTAAAGTTGTGCAAGGAGATGTTAATGAGCAGGTGGGGGGTATTTCAGGTAGGCAATTAAGATGGGTTCTGTTTTAACGTTCTTAGATGCAAGCTTTGTCCAATTAAATGCATAAAACAGCACAGATAAAACAAATTCCTTATCCGTACACTGTGGTTCTCCAGTATTGAGATCTTTCACAGATTCACATGCTTTAATCTTCCCCGTCGTCATGGTGTGATTCCCACGGTACTTAGATAAGCAGTACTATAGAAGTACATAGGAAACAATTAAGATAGAAAGGAATTTTAAAACCAACCTACATCTTTATGTTAGGTCCAAACTTCGACCAATAAGAGATAAGCCCCAGACCCCATCTCCCCTGCAGAGCCACCATACCTCAGATTTCCTGCACAAGTGTGTCCAAGTGAATAGACATACGAGGAAAAACGAGGGCAAGTCTAAACGGGGAGGTGGGCGGGCCACATGTGAATCTATGAAAGATCTCAATACTGGAGAACCACAGTGTACAGGTAAGTAACTTGTTTCTTCTCCAGTATTGAATCTCCAGTATAGAATATATATATATATATAGTTGTGAGTTGGGAAATTTGAAATTCACAACCCGTCAATCTCACTGACTAAGCTATGCTTGTGGGGGACAGTCTTTACCTGTTGGAATGCTCTCATCAGGTGGGTTTTTGATTTCAGCTCTCCATCATCTAAAAAAGAATAGGATAGCGTGTATTGAAAACAAACACAAAATAACCACTTATGTATCAATAAACTTAGGCCCAAACAAAAACAATTCCAGCAAAGCTGACACAAAATTCTTCTCTGGTGATATTCCACCATCTTGAGCTCACTACCAGTTGATCTGTGATGCTCTGAACACCTCCTCCAATTTTGCAGAGTACTAAAAGCACACTTGTTGAAAATCTGTCTGGATAAATCTGCTTCTCAAACCCTCTGCTTACTCCATTCTCCTTTAAATGCCCTAGTAATTTCCTGACTATACAGCAAACCTAAACCCCCCAAACTTCGTCTTTGCCTGTCTTCCCGTCCTGGAGTGCTTCTGCCCTTTTTTATAATTTACCTTACAGTTTACCCTTAGCGCACTTCTACTCCAGGTCCATCACTCTAAGATTTTCCATTTACTGTCCTCCAGCTCATTATTCTATCTCGGTGTTTATCTAAACTCCTTCATATCCTTCCTGAATCCCTTTCCTCTCTCTATGTCCTTGTATCCTGCTTTACTCCTACCCACCTCTTCATATAACTCTTATCTTCTTTCTACTTGCGGTCCCCCAACCACACATTTTCCCCATATTGATTAGTCCTAAACAAGGTCCTTTATAGGATCACCTTTTTTCCTAATCTATTAAATCTCCTGCCTCCTTCCTTTTTCCTCCCCTCTCAATCCCCTACAACACTAGCCAGCTGTTTTCAATGTTCTCTTTCCCCTCAGCTCCATTTTGATACTGTTTTATTTGGTTGCCATCATCTTGTTTTACTTTATGCCTACATTGGTTACATGCCGATTATATGAAATGGAGAAATCAAACGCTGCCTGTTGTTCTACTGTACCATGTGCTGGCACCTATTCAGTTGAGTTGAACTAAATAAATTTTTTAAAATAAATAAAATTAACCCACATCGCTGACCTGCCCTATATGCTGCATATTCTAGTCATGCACAAAGTCCAGGTCATTCTGTGCTCTGATGTTCTGACCTTAATATACTTCGGAACTGTAATAGTAAGACTTGACTTTATTTTTATAGCTGAACTCCTGCTTGACCATTCCTCCCCATCTTTTTTTGATTGTTTTGACTTTGTGTTATAGAATTGTCTACCTACACTTTTTGCTCATTTATTCCCTACTTCTCCTTGCTTGTATCTTTGATTTTAGGAGTGTGCATTGCTTTTAAGCTCTGTTCTTCCGACCTATGCTGGTTTATTCCTAGATGGCATCACCCTACCTAGACTTCACTCCAACTGTTCTGAGGCCCACTAGATTTTCTCCCTGCTGATCTACCCTTAACCTGATTTGGTCATAGCTTTTTCCTTCTTTTCTGTGATTGAGACCCCAGCCGTTCACTTGTGAATACGTCTTGCCGGTTTCATTTAAGTTGCTTCTGGTTGTTCATTGATTTCCTGATCTTTTCTAACATGACCATAATCCCCCAACTGTCCTGACAAGACGATGATTTACTCCATCTATTAAGCATTTACAACAATTTATGCCCTGCTGGTCTGACTGTGTGTTGGTTTTGCACCCCGCAATTCTGACTTGACTTTAATTTCTCACAGTCATTTTACTTGCCCGTAATTAAATCCCTGCATTCCTTGGCTTGCTTCCTAAATTTCTGGCTGTGCCTTGAGTTACACTGTTAGGTTCTGACTCTATCATGATTTTTTCCTTATTGTTTTAATGTTATCCATAGCTACTCATTGCTGTTCTGAATTCTCTTTATTAATCTTCATGGCTGTCCTGAATTGATCAGTTTTACACAATGCTGTTCTGATTATTTTCTTGAAGTTTTCAGCTCTATTCTGAATTTATCTGGATTTACTCACTGCTACCCTGACTTTATGGTGATGTACTCAGTGCTGCTCTAAATATACTCAGAATTCCTCACTGCTATTGATATAGTGGGTGCTGTTCTGAATTGATCTATATTCTCTCACTCCTGTTCTGACATTATCTTGATGTATCCATGGCTATTCGGACTTTAAATACATTTTGTACTTGCTTATTGCTGTTCTGACTTGATCATGTTTTACACATTGCTTTTACAGCATTATCTTGATTTACTCATTGCTGATTGGATTTTTCATGATTTAATCACTGCTGCGCTGTATTTATCTAGATTTACCCACTGCTGTTCTGAATTTATCCAGATTTACCCACTGCTACGCAGACTCACGGATGTTCAGAATGTATATTAAATTTACTCATTGCGGTTGTGAATTTATCCGGATTTACTCATTTTTCTGCAGATCTTGGTTTACTCATTGCTGTTCTGAATATATTGGCATTTACTCACTGCTGTTATGAGTTCATCTGGATTTGTTTACTGCTCTTATCTGGATTTGTTCACTGCTCTTATGTAGTACCCTTAATGTGCTCCTTTCTGTTCTGATTTTTGTTTTTTACTTGGTCCCTGAAGCTCAAACCTTGTCTAGACTTTACCCCGTATTTCTGCTAGCTGGCGGTTGCGGGAGTTCTGCTGGATTAGCCTTTTCATATCTTCCAGCTCTGCATGTTCTCGCGAGTGAAGCCGCTTTAGGTTCTCGACGTGTTGAATCATCACCTCCGCTGCGCGGCTCATACGTGCCTCCTGAGTACAAGAGATACAGGTAGCCAATCAGAATGTTGAACTAGGGAGTATGCACTCAGGCATAAGCATTGGCAATGTACATTTTCAATGTGTCCCCAATTTGTGAAAAGAAAGCAGCTATTCTAATTTAACAGACTAATAAAATGCAAATTTGGCTTGAGAACTCATAGATGCATAGTTTCATATCTTTGTGCAAGTTTTCAATTGTCATAGATTTTCAGTGTATGAATGACAATTGAGAGACCTATTGCAAAAAGTGAACTTTGCTTTTGAGGAGCTGTGCATTTAGGCATGACAGGCCATGGTTGTTCAAATGGATGCAGCTCGGCAGGCTAAGCTAAGCAGAACAACTGGGGCTAGGCACAATAAGACTTGCTACAATTCTACCAGGGAGCGTTCTGAAGCCAGGCCTGAGTAAAAGGGCCAGGTCACAAGCCACTCACCAGGGCTGTATGTGTTGAGGTGAAATTAGTTATTCATATGAGGTGAATTAAGGCCTTTTACAATGCACTAATCCACCACGGTGTCTCAAAAAATTGAATGGTAGACATAAGTGGGGCAGAGTGGGTGTAGATTGAGGCTACATCTTGTGCAAGTGCTCTGTTGAAGAACCCTGTACATAATGTGTGACTCAACAAATGCAGATCCATGACATCGCTTGGACTTCACATGCCCTATCATGGAGGAAAGCTACTCCTATTGCAATGAATGTGCACATTGAAGACATATCAGTTCCCGCAAGAACACAATGGAGAGGGTTCCTTATTGATTCATACAGGATTGATTATTAATGCAGACCCTTTGTGTACAGCTATGTGTTCCCACACCAGGTCTTCCAATTGATAAAATCCTCAGAGGAAGCTATATCGGTTTCTTATACACCTATTTTATGTGATCATTTTATGTGAACAGCCAAGTTCTGCAAAACCTTCAATATCTTGCAAACGCTCTGAAACATATTTAAAATCCTAACCAGCAAGAGAAGATGGCACCATCTGTCAGAAGAAAGCGTTGTTCAATCAATGAGAGTATGGACTATATTCTTTAATTTCATTTGGTTATTCTAACCCTTGCCGCTGGGTTTACATACCTGACCCACTGGATGAATTGCGTACCCAAGCCGAATCTGCCCTCGACATAGAGCATGTAGTCTCAGTCAACTGTGTCAAATACCTGAGCATTATTTAAGGCAGGGCACGGAGAGTGCTTCCATAATTGATCTTCTACATCAATTAAATGTATAGCCTCCTACTGTTGAGGGAGGTGTTACACCTGGCGAGGAAATCTCACTGGTCCTCACAGACCAGGTATGGGCAGGTAAGGGCGGTAAGCATTAGGCAATAATTTTGCTTAGAATTTCATACTCAAATGGTGTCAAACAAACATTACGCCTGCACTGCATACTGTTGAAGTAAAGGCAGAGAGAGACCTGCCAGGCAGGAGGTGATCTTATAGCCTGACAGGATTCCTCTTCCAGGGCAGCAGAGGCCAGGACCTCTGCTGACCTTGCTGGCTTCTGGGACGCTTGACAGGGTCTAAATGATCCCATTAGTCTATGACTCATGCCTCTTGCAGTTTAAACTAGGTTAACCTAGCGACACCTAGGCATATTAGGCTAAATGTGAACTTCTGTGTTACATAATCTCAACTAAAAATGGTTTACCCAGCAACTCAAAGTATAGAAAACACTGCTGCATAAGTAGGAGATACATTGGGGGGAAATTGGAGGACACATTATATCCAACATGGCATAATCAGCTATACTTGACAGAAGAAGAAGGAATGTAATTATTGAATCAGAGATGTACAAATGTTCATTTTCTTGAGAAAAAAATGAATACATCAGAGTTTGCACAGACACAGAGGCCTATTCACAAACTGCATATTGGATACATTTTGTAATATTAGAAATCATACTACAAAGTTTATTCACAAACCTACATGTGGAGTTTCCACCTCCTTCTCTCCTTTCTTTTTGTGGAGACCTACTCCCTGAGTGCAGAGATCCGCCTTTCCTATCTTTGTCTGTGAAGAGATCTACGTTCATAGTGCAGTGTCTCCACAGGTATAAGTATACATTTTGGAATTAAATGTGGGAGGGACAGATGGGAGTGACTATAACGTGGAGAATACTTAATACTAAAAGGGGAGGGGAATAAGGAGCCAATTCCTATTCACAAATTGCACTTCTAAAGTAACTGCATCCAAAAAGGAACCCACCAATGTGGTAAAGTACTGCAGCTCAGAGTTTTGAGTAAGTCCAGCGCTAGACATGGCCAACCACTAGTACTCCAACAGTCTCCCGTAGAAATGAATGGAGTTTGGGACTTACAATAAAACACCATACAAAATAATGTTAAATAACATCAATAAAATAGTTACACAAATATAATAAAATATAATGTATTCCTAAAAAATATTGTAACAAACTTTTTATGAGTTGATTTTGTTTTACGACTTTTCCCTGTACTTTACCATAGGGAAACTCTGCAGGTGGGGCAGAGATGTCCATAAGGTAAAGTATAGGGAAACGTTGCCTATAGTTTACCATAGAGAGAGGTCCACCTGGAAAAGTAAAAAATATATATATATTTTTTACCTTGGAAAAGGTTTGATATTTTTTATAATAAATGTTAATATAAATTATGTTGATTGATGTATTTTAAATATAGAATCAAAGAAAACAATGGCGTTGCATACATTTTAAATATATTAAATTACATTACAATTCTTTTTCTCAAGGTTAAATTAAAAACTAAATTTCAATCAAAATTATTTTTATAATGCATTTATAATTCTTTAAAGTAATTTATAGAATTAATTCAAAGTAATTTACTTGTGTTTATATTTGTTTATTGTTGCATTACTTTTTAAATGCAAAACCATTCTTAAAATATTTTATAATTAAATTAAAAATATGTACTATTTTTGGATTTATTTTACATTTAAATATATTCACTTAAATTAAATTATTCGAAATAGTTAAAAGTTTAATAAAAATTATTTTCTGTGGGCTTTATTTTTAAGCCCCTGCCCCTATTATTTTCTATGGAAGGGAGTTGTAGTAGCAATGATTGGCCATGAGGGGTGCTAGACTTACTACTGTTTTTGGTAACTTACGTTTGTAAGACATCTAAGTCTACACTTTTGAGTAACTTTCACTCTGACTTTTTGTGAATAGTCAAAACCAGTAAAGTTTCTCAGAAGTGTAAGAGCAGTGATTAAATCTCTGGAAAGCTTTTCAACTGCAAGAGCATCTCAGACTTTGGTAGTTCCATCCATTGCTCTTGCTGAATCCCTTCTGTAATTCTTCTTCACAAATGTCAAGAAAATTCAAGAGGATATTGTCAATGAAATCACTGCTAATTTCTTTAGCTTTTGCCCGTCTTGTTTCCATCTGGTTAAGAGCCAGCCTTGAGCAAATATTCAAGCTTTGATAACCTGTTGACCTCTTGTAAACTGACTGGTTCACTTAATGACTCTTACCTTTGTAATTTTCTCCTAGCAGTTAAAGACTATGCAAATTCCCTTCTCCGCAAAGGAGTAAACACCTCTCTTGCTGCAGCTACCAGGTGACCCTATTGATTTTAGACCAATGTTGCATAATCCTTACACCATCAAATTGCTGGAGAGATGAGCCACATAAACATGTGTGCTTTTGCTGATATATATCAAGTTGGATTTTGATTTTACTAGATCTATCAACGGTGTTCAACATCAGTGGCCAACAGCTTTTAGTGTAACATCTTGCTAATGCTCAAATTAAGGGACAGGTGCTAAAATGGATACCATCTTTTTTCTGGTGGGAACAATACATTGTGTTGAGGATCCAATGCATTGATTCTCTGTGCCACCTTTGAGATATCTTGTAAACATTTGCACAATTCATGGATTAAACTTCATTTAGGATTTGTTATATTTGTAATGTATATCATTTCACATCTCTGCAGTCAAAGACATTATAGGACATGAACAATATTTGGCCTGACCCGGGCAATTTTCCAAATGTAATGGGATAGATTCAAGAGACCTGATACTACTGCAGAAAAGTGAACAATAGCCTCATGTAACACTTAATTGTGTATTTACGGCATTCCAGTCCCTAATCTCCTATGGAGGAGCTGCTTGCCATACCCCTTTCCTTCCTTTATCTGTGAACCCACCATTGGTGCCCCTTCTCTCACTGCTTTCCCAGTGTACAAGATACATGGCTCGGTTCCAACATAGACAGAAAATGGACTTTGGAGGAAATTGGTGGGTGAGAAGCAGCAGAATTGCATTTCCAACCTACTGCAGTCATAAGTGATTGATAAGAGGGAGAAGAATACTGGCCTGATGAACCGCCCCCAGGACTTCAGCTGCCTTGGTCACTCTCTCAATTGAACCGGTCAGCACTGTCAGACTCTCCTGCAGTTGACCAGCCATCTCCTTCCATCTCTCCTCCATACAGCTGTTTGTAAGTCTCTATAAAATGCAAGACAGGTCATCATTAGGCTTACGTCACAGCTTGGTCTCGGAACAAGTAAGTCAGCATTAAGCTACTTGTGAATAAGGCAAGGCACTACAACCTAAGACAAGCCACAATAGTGACACAGCTGAATAATGCAAGAACCCCTCCATGTAATACCAGTCACACAACGTTTGAGAAAAGCATGACAACCCATCGCTGAATAAAGCCACCACAGCAGAAATCAGTCACTGTGTCTCAACCAGCAAACAAAGCAATTTCATGTATTGTTATTAATTTTAGTTAGGGTTTCTATGGTGTGGACTTAGTTTCTTGGGACTGCTGAGTGTTGTGCCTAACAAGGCTCCAAGAAGAAGGACTGGATCTAGTTGGGCTATTGAGATGCATACAACAAGAAAAAGAGGAAGCATTGCTACATAGTACTAATAACAGATTATGCTGGGTGAATCAGCATGCAAAAAACAACAGGTGATGGACAGAATGCAGAACAATGTCATACATTCACCCCAGTACAGAGATCTGGGCTTAAATCCATCGTTTTTTTGCTCACCATGCCATTCCAGTTTGAACCCAGCCATATACAAATCAGTCTTGACCCTGTGCCCCATGGGAACAGTCCAGCCCGAACTGCCAAGCTAGGTCCTCCCTGGACTAGAAACAAGCATCCAAGGACCGGATTCGGGCTTTCAGCCCTCATCAGCCTGGATAGCTTGATTCCAGTGGCATGGAGAGCACGGGACTCACGTCTGAGCATACCCGTCCCACTCGGGGTGACAAAGCAAAAAACAACAGGTGATGGACAGAATGCAGAACAATGTCATACATTCACCCCAATACAGAGATCTGGGCCTAAATCCATCGTTTTTTTGCTCACCATGCCATTCCAGTTTGAACCCAGCCATATGCAAATCAGTCTTGACCCTGTGCCCCATGGGAACAGTCCAGCCCAAGCTAGGTCCTCCCTGGACTGGAAACAAGCATCCAAGGACTGGTTTCGGGCTTTCAGCCCTCATCAGCCTGGATAGCTTGATTCCAGTGGCATGGAGAGCACGGGACTCACGTCTGAGCATACCCGTCCCACTCGGGGTGACAAATGCAAAAAACAACAGGTGATGGACAGAATGCAGAACAATGTCATACATCCACCCCAGTACAGAGATCTGGGCCAGAATCCATCGTTTTTTTGCTCACCATGTCATTCCAGTTTGAACCCAGCCATATGCAAATCAGTTTTGACCCTGTGCCCCATGGGAACAGTCCAGCCCGAACTGCCAAGCTAGGTCCTCCCTGGACTGGAAACAAGCATCCAAGGACCGGTTTCGGGCTTTCAGCCTTCATCACCCTGGATAGCTTGATTCCAGTGGCATGGTGAATCAGCATGGCAGATAGGTAAAGTCATGCGGTTAAGTTCCAAAACTGTTGGCTGTTTTGTGGAAAATATCTGTGAATGAAGGATAGGAGATTTGAGACCCTACCTGAAAAATAGAGACCTAAGAAGAGTGTTTATGTCTTGTTTATGTCTGTTTTTGAGTTGGGTGGTAATGGAACATCCTCTGCTTTCTGGGCTGACCCTCTGTATTTTCTACATATGGATTACACATACCGTCTATTACGACTTTGGTATGTGCTTGATTTGCTACTTTTTTAATAAGATTTTTTTATCATCACTATGGGCTCCTTAATGCGTAGCATGTGTGTGATGGTGTGTGACTAAGTCTTATATCATCTTTTCTTAATAAAAACACACGGGGTGATGGAGATGGTTTCTGGCATTAGAAATACACCTGTTCATCCACTTTTGACTTTTGTGCATTAAACACAAAAATCTTTTTCACCCACTTGAATACTCAACTGGAATCATTCTACTGAGTGTGTACAGTAAAGAATAAGTAATGGCGCATCAAGTAACATTTGGTGTAGCCTTCTAAGTTGGTTTCCACATATGCCGGAATATTCACGGTGGCTTGTTGTTGTGTTATTTTGCGGCATTACCAAACTGTATATGTTTTGTACTGAGTGAGCTCCTTCTGTTCTAATTCCAGCCCTGAAGAGTCAGAGTTGCCTGTTCTCTGACAAAACACGTGTCGGCTGGCTGGTCTTTATGCCAACAAGCATTAAAAGAAACAAGAAAAGTCACGGCGACCATTGTCTTTTTGTGTATAATGTGAACATACTCTGTTTTTTACTTTATGTGTGCACAGGTCTGTTGTAAATGACCTTAGAGAAAAACTAAATGCAATAACATTAGACCAAAGCAAACTACACAAAATTCAACCAACATTTATTGACCAACCTCACAGCAAAGCAAAAGACTCCAGCATTAAACCAATGATGATCAATGTACCGCTGGCCAATTCTCTTGACAGATCCTTGAGCTAACCAACTCACCATCTTGACAAAGCTCCTATTAACCATCCACTGAACAAAATGAGACAGCGTATATTACACAACTTAATGAGCCTCTAATTAAGGTAAGGCGCCATACTATTACGTCTGTTACCACCAAGCAATTTCTTCAAACAGGCATGGCATGACATCCCATGGCAAGGCACCTCACATCCACACAAAAACACTATAACATGACAGAGTACCACAGTAAACGACCTTGAGATATTGAGGAGAAATCCCAACCGTGGCTGCCTTCAAAACGAAAACAGGCCTAGGACATACAAATTTCTCTAAAGAGTGAATGAGATGCCCGAGATCTAATTCATGGCGACGCTGCCATCTTTAAGCGGCACTCACCTGTAGAAGTGAGCGGCATTCCTCCAGCTCCTGCTGTATGTTTTCCTCTGCCACATCTCGAGCCCGTTCCTCCACCTGCACCCGTCGGCGAAGGGTGAAACTGTCACAGCGGAATGCCAGGGATAAATGTGCAAAGGCTGCCTGTAGGGAGAAGATGTAGGTTGGAGGTCAATACAACGTTGTTGCCTCATGAGCTGTGCCCTCTTCCAGGGATTTCTAGAATGACTCCTGTGGCTATGATGTCAACTGAATTACCCCTACAGCCCAGCTGGTCAGCTATTCAGGCATAGGGAAGAGCATCAAGGATGTTCTCTGACTGTGTGTGTGCACAGTGGTTGCCATTTACTGTTGCTGCGAAGTGAAAAAATGCAATCTTTTCCTTAATTTTTTCCTGCTTTAATAATTCGGGAAACAACAGTTCCTGGCTGTTCAAAGGGGACATCTTGTCTCAGAAAGTAAAAGACATTCACAAAATGGAGGAAAAACAAGGTAAGAATATCTCTGACAAAATGTTGGAAATAAGATAGAAATAGCTTTTATTGGAAAATCTTACAAAGTTAAAACACTATTCGCAAACAACAACCTAAGGTGTTCTTGACTAAAGTGTATAGATACCATATTGAAATGCATCAGCATTCAAGCTTTAAACATCATTACAGTCAATTTGAGTTTAATACACAGCAGACGTTAAAGATTGTGTTGGATCCAAGCTGTTTTCAGCGGCGTAACGAACAATAATGCAGCAGTAGCATTGCCACTGTTCGGGTCAACAGCTGTGAGGGGTCCAGTGGACCCCCAAATACCCTTGCTACACCACTGTGTGTTTTGCATTGTTTGGAAAGATGGTGTCAGTTTCCTGAGACGTCTTGGGTGTACCAAAGCACAGGCACATACAGACCAATGATTCTGCATCTGGTGCCAACTAGAGTGGGCACATACCTCACACTGTCCTCAGATAGAAATCAAGGTCTGGCCCACTGTGGTTAGTTTAGCACCCATGTGCGGGCTATGGTCAGAAAGGACACAGAGGTTGAGTCCCTGAGTCATGTGGGTGGACACACCATTAATGATCGCTTACGTTCTTCAATACACCAGCCTTTAATATACTGGGAACAAAGCTTTTGACGTGAATTTACAGCCATTTGCAAGTGATTATGAGATCAAAGATTGCATCAGGGTAGCCTTGGAAGTTAGACATAGATCTGAGTGTTAAGTAGCATAGTAATGACATTGCAGGTCATATCTTCATATAATCATAATAATTCCAAATTTGTAAAGTGCTAGTTTATCACCCCTAATTGAATACCCAGGTTTCAGCTAATTGCGGAATTCAGGAAGTGAGGAGGAGACCCTGATGTGTTGGGGGAGGTTCCCCCAGGATTTGGCAACTTGGTATGAGAAGGAGCAACCTGTGCGAGGTGTGTGCACGAGTGACAGTGATGCTGAGCGAAATTGTCTGGAGGGTTGGTGAAAGTGAAGCTGATGAGTGAGGTATATGGATTTTGTGTTGTATAGTGACTTAAACGTGTGTGTGAGAAGTATGAACTGGCAGCATTTCTGTATGTGGAGCCAGTGGAGCACTCTGAGGAGTAATGAGGTGTGAGTTTGGCGGAGTAGATCGAGAATGAGTCTTGCAGCAGTGTTTTGGATGGTTTGAAGTCTGTGAAGAAGATAGATTAGGATGCCGGTGTAGAGTGTGTTGCCATAGTCCAATTTGCTTGTGATTAGGGCCATTGTGATGGTACGCCTTGTGTCCAGTGGGAGCCACTTGAAGATTTTACATAGTTTGCTGAGGACGTGGAAACATGAGGAGGTCACAGCATTGACCTGGAACTTCATGGTAAGGTTGGTGTCCAGGATGAGTCCTAGGTTCCTAGTGTGGTCGGTTGGGGTGGAGGCTGGTCTAAGTTCTAACGTCCAGCAGGTGGTGTCCCTTTGTGAGCTCCTATACCCAAAGCTCAGCACTTCAGTTTTGTCAGTGTTGAGCTTGAAGCAGTTTGCTTTCATCCAACTGGCCACGTTGGTCATGCATCGTTTGAAGTTTGTCTCGGTGGTTATGGTGTTGTCTGAGAGGGAAAAAATTAGCTGGGCATTTTCGACACAGGAGATTATGTTGATTCTGTGAGATCTGATGTTTGCCAGAAGAGTCAGGCACATGTTGAAAAGTGTGGGGCTGAGTAATGATCCATATGGGACTCCGCAGATGAGGTCCTTGGGTTCTGGTGTGAACAATGAGAGTCTGGCTCGTAGTGTTGTTCCGTAGAGCAACTATGAGTGTTGGTCCTTCAATTTCTGCTGTGTGTAGTCTGTTGATTTGTGTGTGAGGTGCAGAGGTTGAGGAGGATGAAGACGGCTTCTATTCATGGCCGAGGATGGTGCTATGTCGCCTGTGGCAGTGATGAGGGGTGTTTGGGTGCTGTGGTTCTTTCGGAATCCTGATTATGAGTCATCCAGGAGCTTGTGGTGTTCTAGGTGTTCAGAAAGATGTCTGTTGATGGTCTTCTCAATGACTTTGGCTGGGAAGGGGAGCCACAAGTTGGTACGGAGTACTTCAGGAATCGGCTGAAGGTTTGTTGAGGAGGGTGGTGGTCTTTATTGATGACAACAGTGCGCATAGCGGGGGAGCATGTAACGTTAATCAGAAGCTTAGACTTACTTTCCCCCACCCCATGAACTTGGGGGTGGAGTCAGTAAAAACATCTAAGACCATAAAGTTACAACTTGTATTGACTTTACGACAGTATTTGACGTTCTGCACACTTGAAGAAAACTTCCGATATTGGGGCAGAGAGCTCTGTTTAGTAAAGTAAAGGGAAAAGTTTATTAAACTTTTAAAAAAATAGAAAAAATATTTTTAGCTTAATTTATGGTTAATTGATTTTATATATTTATATTAAATGTAGGCTAATACTTTACCATTCATACAACATTAATAACTACATTTAAAAATACAAATTTTATTTAGAAAATTGTTCCGTTAGGTACAACATTCGGATCGGGTGCATACGTGGAGACATGTGCAACTCAGACTTAGAGTCCTTCATACAGGCCATTCATACATCTGTTTTGACTGCTGGAGGAAAAATAAATTCAGCTAGATCAATCAATCAATCAATCACAAAATTTGTATAGCGCGCTACTCACCTGGAGGGTCTCAAGGCGCTGAGGGGGAGGGGAGGGGGGGGTCGATACTGCTCTAACAGCCAGGTCTTGAGTTGTTTCCTGAAGGAGAGGTGATCCTGGGTCAGCCGTAGATGGGTGGGGAGGGAGTTCCATGTTTTGGCTGCCAGGTAGGAGAAGGATCTTCCTCCGACTGTGGATTTACGAATTCTTGGGATGGAGGCAAGAGCGAGGCTGGCGGATCAGAGCTGGCGGTGGGTGTGTAGAAAGTGAGGCGGCTGTTGAGGTACTTCAGGCCCAAGTTGTGGAGAGCCTTGTGTGCGTGGGTGAGGAGTCTGAACGTGATCCTCTTGTTGATGGGGAGCCAGTGAAGGTCTTTCAGGTGGGCAGAGATGTGGCTGTGGTGCGGGATGTCCAGGATTAGTCGTGCTGAGGCGTTCTGGATGCGCTGGAGTCTTTTCTGGAGTTTGGCTGTGGTTCCAGCGTAGAAGGTGTTCCCGTAGCCCAGACGGCTGATGATGAGGGCCTGGGTGCCCGTCTTCCTGGTTTTGGTTGGGATCCATCGGAACATCTTTCGGAGCATGCACTTGGTGTTGAAGCAGGATGATGAGACTGCGTTCACTTGCTTGGTCATCGAGAGGGAGGAGTCCATGATGATGCCCAGGTTGCGTGCGTGGTCCATTGGTTTGGGTGCGCTACCCAGGAACCGTCCAAGGCGGACGGGGATGGTCCGAGGATGAGGACTTCCGTCTTGTCTGAGTTCAGTTTCAGACGGCTGATCTTCATCCATTCCGCGACGTCTTTCATTCCTTCCTGGAGGTTGGCTTTGGCGGTGGCGGGGTCATTGGTGAGGGAGAGGACAGCTGGGTGTCGTCGGCATAGGAGATGATGTTGAGGTTGTGTTGGCGGGCGATGGCTGCAAGGGGTCTCATGTAGATGTTGAAGAGGGTGGGGCTGAGTGAGGATCCTTGCGGGACGCCGCAGATGACTTCGGTGGCCGCGGATCGGAACGGGGGGAGGCGGACTCTCTGGGTTCTTCCGGCGAGGAATGAGATGATCCACTCCAGGGCCGCTCCTTGTATTCCAGTGTTGCTGAGGCGCTGTATCAGGGTGCGGTGGCAGACGGTGTCGAAGGCTGCTGAGAGGTCCAGGAGGATGAGGGCAGCCGTTTCCCTGTTGTCGAGCAGGGACCTGATGTCGTTGGTGGCTGCGATGAGGGCGTTCTCTGTGCTGTGGTTTGCTCGGAAGCCGGACTGTGAGGGGTCGGGGATCCATTGGTCTCGAGGAAGGCGGAGAGTTGTCTGTTGACGATCTTCTCGATGACTTTGGCTGGAAAGGGGAGGAGCGAGATGTGGTGGAAGTTCTTCAGGTTCGTGGGGTCCGCGGTGGGTTTCTTGAGGAGGGCGCTCAGCTCGGCATGTTTCCAGCTCTCCGGGAAGATGGCGGATGCAAAGGAGCTGTTGATGATGTTCCGGAGTTGAGGTGCGATGGTGGAGTCGGCTTTGTTGAAGATGTGGTGTGGGCAGGGGTTGGTGGGGGAGCCGGAGAGAATGGTGTTCATCATGCGGGTGGTGTCTTCGGTGCTGACAGGGGTCCAGGTGCAGAGGGTGGTGGTTGGGGGCGCTGGTTCGGCGGTTGGGTGCGTGGTTTGTGCGCCAAAGCTATTGTGAATGTCGGCGATCTTGCGGTGGAAGAACGAGGCGAGGGAGTCGCAGAGGTCTTGCGAGGGAGTGATGTCGGTGTTGCAGGCGCTGGGATTTGAGAGCTCTTTGACTATGCTGAAGAGCTCCTTGCTGTTGTGGGTGTTGTTGTCCAGTCTTTCTTTGAATGCTGTCTTCTTGGTGCTTCGGATCAGCTGGTGGTGTTTGCGGGTGGCGTTCTTGAGGGTGGTCATGTTCTCTTCTGTCTGGTCGTGGCACCAGGCTTTCTCGAGGGTGCGGCAGGTTTTCTTGGAGTTTTTTAGGTCGATGGTAAACCACGAGGCTTTCCTGCTGCTGGGTCTGCTGGGAGGATTCTTCAGTGGTGCGAGCCACTGTGTGAGGTTGCAGGCTGCTTCGTTGGGGTCCGTCGTGTTGGTGGGCGGGTTCTGGCTGAGGAGGTGGTGAGCTGGTCGGCTGTGATCTTACTCCAGCTTCTGCGGGGAACCTGTTGCGGGTGGTGGTGGGCCGTGGTTCTCCTGAAGTTGAAGTGGACGCAGCTGTGGTCTGTCCAGTGTAGTCCGGTGGAGTGGCTGAAGGAGATGTGCTTGCTGGAGGAGAAGACGGGGTCAAGCGTGTGTGCGGCGTAGTGGGTGGGGGTGTTCACCAGTTGCTTGAGTCCGAGGTTGGCGAGGTTGTCCAGCAGGGCGGTGGTGTTGCAGTCCTTCTTGTTCTCCAGGTGGAAGTTGAGGTCCCCTAAGAGGATGTAGTCTGTGGAGGTGAGGGTGTGTGGACTGACGAAGTCTGCGATGGCTTTGCTGAATTGTGTACGTGGTCCCGGAGGTCTGTAGATGAGGGTGCCTCTGTGGGTGGTCTTGGGGTCGGAGTGTATCTGGAAGTGAAGGTGCTCGGCGGCGGTGAGGGTGTCGTCGGAGTTGGTTGTGATGCGGATGGTGTTCCTGTGGACAATGGCGATGCCTCCTCCGGTTTGGTTGATGGGGTCCCTCCAGGTGATCTTGTAGCTGTCCGGGATGGCTATGGCGATGTCGGGGGCTGAGGAGGCATTCATCCAGGTTTCCGTGAGGTAGGCAACGTCTGGTGAGGTTGTGTCGAGGAGGTTCCAGAGTTCCACGGCGTGCCTGTGGATGGAGCGGGTGTTGAGCAGGATGCACTTGAGATGGTTGTTGCTGGTGCTAGGCTTGGTGGGTGCGGTGCAGGTCCGGAGGCAGGTGAATCGGCAGGCTTGGCAGGTGAAGGGTCCATGGGTGCGTTTCAGGGTGGCTCGGTAGCAGGCGGGGTTCCGGCTGGCGTTGAGTGCATGGAGGGTGGCGGCGTTGTAGGTCCGTCGGGTGCGCTGGCCTCATCGGGGATAGGGGTCCTGGCGCTGGGCGCGGACGGGCACAGACGGGCTTGCTTTTGGCGCACCTTCGGCGCACAATCTTCGCACCCGCTGCGCGTGACCGCTGCGCGTACGTGCAGTCTCCATATGAGGCAAAGTGGGAGGGAGGAGCAGCTGGGAGGTGGGAGCGGGGCGGCCAATGGGGTTTACAGAAAGGAAAGGGGGCGGGGCCGCGAGGGGGCAGCGGCGGGAAGCGGGGAGCGGGGGCACACAACAGAGGGTACAATCCAACAAAAGGCACAAAATTACATTAAACAGAAGAAAAAATACAGGTTAAGGCAGACTGGTGAAACAGAAGTACAATATGAGACAACTTGGCGAAAATGCAGAGAGCTACGAGGGAGGAAGAACGAGCGGCAGCGAGGGGCCACCAAGGTCAGGGAGGAGCCTGTGGCGCAGGGCAGGGGCGCGCCAACAGCTGGAGGGCCGTGCGGCGTGGGGTTGTCCTGGGGACAGGTCACACTCACTTATGCCGTGAGGTCTCCATAGTAGGCCAAGTGGGAGGAAGGAGCAGCTGGGAGGCGGGGCGGCCAATGGGGTTTACAGAAAAGAAAGGGGGCGGGCCGCGAGGGGGCAGCGGTGAGAAGCGGGGAGCGGGGGGGCACACAACAGAGGGTACAATCCAACAAAAGGCACAAAATTACATTAAACAGAAGAAATAATACAGGTCAAGGCAGACTGGCGAAACAGAAGTACAATATGAGACAAGCTGGCGAAAATGCGGAGAGCTACGAGGGAGGAAGAACGAGCGGCGGCGAGGGGGCACCAAGGTCAGGGACAAGCCTGTGGCACAGGGCAGGGGCGCGCCAACAGCTGGAGGGCCGTGTGGCGTGGGGGTGTCCTGAGGACAGGTCACCCCCCCATGTGGATAGAAACCACCAAATTTTTTCAACCTTTCAAAACAAGAAGACTTAGGGGCAGATTTACAAGCCACTTTTGCGACATTTTTAACATGGGAAAAGTCACGCTAAAGTGGCGCAAGGGTCTTGTAAATCTGCCCCTTAGTGCCTGATGTTCTGATGCAGGCAAATAACGTTGAAGAGAACGAAGAATTCCTCACAGCGGCCCCCAAAGCTGATTCCATCTTTTTCAGGGTGCCTCTCTAGTACTGTTCCAAGATATGTCGTCCTGCACCCTAGCGATTAGACAAGAAGTTAGAGAAGTCACCACTTTCTTAAGTCATGAAAATATTTCACAAAGACGGGGCTTCCCAGTCAAACTGATTTTCACTTTTCAGGGCAAACCCACTGTAGAATAGCCTGGAACCTTGGAAGACTCACTAACCAACATGGCATCAGAGAGCATTGGTACCGATAAAAGAGCGCCCAAACGAGCATGATGGCAAAAAGAAAGAGATGATATGCACAAAGCACTAAGGGCCGGATGTAGGACGCCAAATACCGGTCGGTAACGGCCGATTTCGGCCGTTACCGACCGGTGTTTGATGTCTGATATGTAGCGTGCCAATATTTACAGAATCGGTATATTTACCGATTCGGTAAATTGACCGATTCCGTAAAATACCGATTAGTTAAATTTACCGAATCGGTAAATCTACATGTAGGTGGCACTGTAAACAGTGCCACAGGCCCTTCAGAATTCGTTATTACCATGACATACTATGTCATGGTAAATAACGAATTCCTGTGTACATGCACATCTGTGCATGTACACCTGTGCCATGTGGCACACAGACATGCCCTAAGGGCATGTATGTGTGTCACATGGCACACAAGCCAGAATCAGGGGTGCAACAGGGTATCAACGTGACACCCTGTCCCCCTTGCAAAATCGGTAATTTTACCGAATCGGTATTTACCGATTCGGTAATTGCCATTGATTCCTATGGGCCTTGAGGCCCATAGGAATCAATGGCAATTACCGAATCGGTAAATACCGATTCGGTAATTGCCGAATCATATAGATGCGGTAAAAATTACCGATTTTTTACCTACATCTGATTTACCGAATCTATAATACCGAATCAGTAAAATTCGGTATTCTAGAGTCGGTAAATCAGATTTACCTACATCGGGCCCTTAGGGTTAGAGGTAATAAACAACTATGTACAATAACCAAAGCAGCCAAATGGGCAGGGTGGCTCCTGCAGGGGAGGTGAGAATCCCATCATGAATGAATTGATAGTTCGCATTTTGCCTGGTGCAAAAGGGGGTGAAGTAGATTTCCCCATAACAGAACACACAATTGCCCATCACCTCCATGCCTTCGGGTGAAACAGCGGAACCTAATGGTTTGGCGATCTATTGTTTAACAGTATTCCTCTCATCTTGTCTCTCGCATGAAAGCACTGAATGATAGTGTGTATGAGAATCATCACCATACGATCTGAGATGGGCAACATTAGTAGTCCTTCTCAAACCAGGCAAGCCCCTGGAAGACTGCACAATCTACAGACCTATTTTATCAAATATCATTGAATTAAAAATGCTCACCAAAGTAAAGGCTGTTAGATTGGCCAAGGTCATCCACCTCTTGGTGCACGATGAACACAATGGTTTCATGTCCAATATGGGCAATCTGCACTGTTTGAGACGCTGCTTATCGCATTGCCCCACAAGGATGAAGTATCAAACAATTGTGCTGTCCCACAAGGATGAATTAACAGACAATAGTGCCCTTCTGCTTCTCCATTTGGAGCGCGTCATAGACTCAGTCCATTGGCCATTCACGATGCATGTAATGTGCAGGTTGCAGTTTGTCCCGCGCTTCCTCCCACTCGATAAAATGACTGCTATATACACACACCCATGGGACCAAGTTAAGGTAGACAGAGTGTTATCCTCCATTCTAAATAGAACGGGGCATGCAACAGGGCTGTCCCATCTCACACCAGATGTTTGCCCTGGTGGTGGGGCCCCTTACATAACGAATTAGAGTGAATGGCCAAGTGCAGAGCTTTATGCTGTGGGGTGGCTGTGAGAATAGAATTTCATTATACTTGGATGGCCCGCTTTTCTATGTTCAACAACCTGATACCAAGGTACCCCGCCATATTGAAATCCCGCAAATCTATGGAGATGCCCGGGACTCAAAGTGATTAAGGGGAAATGCATCCCAGCACCAGTGAAATGGAATATACCCCCTGCCCCATGGATCTCAACCTCATGCCGCTTCTACCTAAAGGTAATAAAAAAGGCCTTAAATGAGGCAATGGTCATTACTCCCCCTCCCACCCCCATAATGGCTGGTAGTTGGGCTTCTTCAAAATGATTTATTTTCCTTGCTTTCCTTATATTTTGCGACACTAACCCTTTATACTACCACCTACATTTTTAGCAAGCTTACTGGCCATGACTAGCAATAATTTATGGGCTGGCAAACCCCACATATTTCATTTAAGAAATGTCACCAATCGCCATATGATACAGAGCTTGGTAGGCAGATGTGAAATATTACTACTGGGCCTCCCAAATGATACCAAGCTGCTCTCAATCACATTAAATGGTTCATGATGCTCGCAGAAATCCCCTCTCTGGCACAGTACTTGGCTTACACAGACAGTAAGGTTAGCTGGGTTCTTTTAATGGGACATGATAGACATTTCCACTCTTGCCTACGTTTCAAAGGGCAATCATATTTAGAACATTAAATACGTCAAACTTGTTGCGCTCCCAGAATATACTCCCTTGGAGGCCCAATTGATAATCAAGGGGTCATTTTGACACAATATAAACACTGTGGTGATGTACTCACTGACCCTATACAACAATTGAGTCTGACTTGAAAATCAAACGTAGAAAATCTCGAAGAGGACGATTGGACTGAAGCTAAAATGGCCCCTTGCCTATTAACTATTTCTTCCCCTTTTCACACTATCCAATTTAATTACATTCATAGATATTACTATTCCCCCTCACAACTCTGGTACATGGGAAGAGCACAAACTCCATCTTGTTTGAGGTGCCAAACACTACTGGGCACATTCTTCCATACAATTTGGGGCGATCCAGTTATTCAAACATGTTGGTGCACTATTTCTAGCCTTTTGGGATGAATGGTGGGGAGGATTTTAGATTTGAATTCCAAAGTGATACTCCTTGGGATAATGGGCACCCTGGGTGGATCCCAAAGCACCCTAATCCTGGTACCTAAACCAGGCTGCAAAGAGAGACTTGGCCGACATTGGCAGGATGAACACACCCCTACCATTACAGAGTGGATTTGGGGCATGAATTATTGAGTCAAATTAGAGGAACTTGTGTATAATTCCCGTGGGATGCATGCCAAGAAGCATGAGGAAGTTTGGGGTCCTTGTGTCAACTCCGCTATAATATAGTGACTTTAGGCAAATCTCACCAATATCACTATCACCAGTATACAGGTCTATAATCGTACAAAGTGTGGTCTTTACTGACTTAGCATTATGTAGGAATGTAAACTGTTGTGTACACGTCCCTGCAGTTTGTATAACAGCCTATTTATTGTTACTGATTTACTCTATAAGGTCAATAAAAAGAATGTTTTTTTTTTAAAAAGCACTGACATTCTACTGTTTGCCTTACGCACAAAATTATCTTCGTCCTCTAAAGGGACCTATGCGGGGCGTGGCCAAGATGGCGGGCTGAGCGGTCGAACTCGCTGTGAGCTCCGCCGGACCCGAGCCCTTAACCTACTACTTTAGCACTGGTCTTCCCCCCGGGACCCTGCATTTAACGAGATATAGACGCTGGAGGTTGGTGTGGAGGCTGTGAAGGCCGAAATTGCCGGAATTGGAGGTTGAACGGTCCCGGAATCCCTGCCGGGAACGGAGAGGGCCTTTGGCCCGGGGCGGAGGCGGAGCCGGGGCCTAGTTTTGGGAGACCGCCCGCCTTGGTGACTGCTGAGGTGCCGCCACTGCTTCTCGTCGGGCTTCGACTTTCAACACGGCGCCCTACCCTGAGGCGAGGAGCTGAGCGGCTTGGTGTCCGGAGGCGGGGCATCGACTGAAGGAGCCGCGGGGCTGGACATTGCATGAGGCCGTGGCTTTGGCCCATACCCCCGGACGGCGGCGGCGCCAGGAGGTGTGAGGCGCTGCGCTCGCCCGATAGCCCGTCGGAGGGACCCTATGGGTCCGGGACTGCGCTCTCGGATCTGAAAGTATCGAGAATTGGGTCGAGAGACTTTGTACTGCGGCCTAGGAGAAGCACGCACGTGGTGCCGAGACTGCGGCCTACCTCTCCGGAAGCCCCGGAGGCGCACTTGTGGAGGTATTCAGCGGATCGACGCCGATTTATCGCCTTCGAGAGGCTGGAGAGGAGGGCGTTTGGTGTGTGCGTTTGGTGTGTACTGCCCGGTACTGACTGGTAGCGAAGGGGTGGTACGTTGGAAATTAACGCGGCCCCCCGCGCTATGGCGCCTGAGAAGACTTTGCCAGACAGAATCGGAGGGGGCCATCTGAGGAGTGGTCGGGACTTTTGCCAGTGGTGTCGGCGGTGGTGGACGAGGGAACAGGGCCGAGCTGGTCGAGCCTGGAGACTCGGGTGGGACGCCGGTCCCCGAGTTGAACGCCCCATTGCTTGACGAACGAGACTAGCTGGCGGTGTGGACAGAGACCCCCGTGGCTCCTGGAAGTGGGGCACGCAGCGGTCGCGGCCTGGCCGGAGAATCGACTTGCAGCTTTGTCGAGGGCCCGCCGAACGTTCCGGAAGGCGCCCTAGTAGTCTCAATGGCTAACAACAAGGGGTCCAAGAAGGGAGATCGCACCCTGCCGGACATGTTGGGAAGGAATGCCGCGAGACAGGATAGGGGGCAGCCATCTCCGAGTCTTCCGGGTGGCTCCCAGGGAGCGACTGGAGGGGAGCCCCCGGTCACGAGATCTTTCCTTGAGTCCCTCTTCGGCACGTTGCGGGACGACTTCCAAACCCTCAAGCAGGAGGTGGCAAGTGAGGTCCGGCAGATACGACGAGAGGTGGATGGCCTGGGAGAGAGAGTGGCAACGGTGGAGGGCGCTGGCCATGCCCGGGACGAGGAGATTACGCAGTTGCAGCAAGAGGTTATAAGGCTCCGGGACCAGAACCTTGATCTTCAGTCACATACCGAGGACCTTGAAAACCGTTCCCGGAGGAACAACATCCGAGTCCGTGGAGTTCCGTCCCGAGAGGAGGGGGAGGATGTGGCTGCATACCTGCGGGACCTATTCAGAGAGGTGCTGGGGGAATCGGCTGATTTCCCTATTCGTATCGATAGGGCGCACAGAGTGGGCCTACAGCGTCGGGCCTCGGCGCCTCCTCCGGACATCTTGGCCTTCCTGCCGGACTATCCCCTGAAAGAGCGAATACTCCGCGAGGCTCGGAAAAGGTCGTCCTTGGTCTTTAGGGGTCACCGTGTGGCACTCTACCAGGATCTCGCAGCATCCACCCTGCAGAAACGCAAGGCCTTTAAAATTGCGACTGATTTTCTTCGGGAGCATGGCACTCAATACTCCTGGGGGCACCCTTTTCGCCTTATTTTCCGATGGAACGGGACTCTACACCAGCTGCATTCCCTTCAGGATACATGCGGGGTGCTGGGTATCACTGCTACGGACGACGGAACATTCACACCTAGCCAGCGCCGTATCACCAGGGATGGCTGGCAGACGATCCCTGGCTGGCGGTCCTCGGCCCCCTCAACGAGACCGAGCTCGCCTACTGCAGCTGCGGACCTGGATGATGCACCACGAGCTGAGGCCACTGATGCAGCGACAAATGAAGTTGCGCTGACTGCTTGAATGAACTCCGGGGGGAGATTGACATCGCCATGACTGTAACGCAGGTTTGGGGGTTCGGGGGGCGGGGGAAGGGGTAGTGCGTGGTGGCTGGACGTCCACTTTTTTGACTTTCCACAGGCTTGTGCGCTGAGGACCGGACTTGGACAATGGTTTCTGATGGGTTGTTGGGGGATCTGGAGGGTGGGGTCGGGGTTGTTGGGACAGTCCCAGTTGCGGGTGGGGACTGGGGTCAGTTTGGAAGTTGGGAGGGGGGGACACAGTTCTTGAGGGGACCGGAAGGGGGGGAGGCAGGCGAGGGGGAGGGATCCGGGTGTTGGCGGGGGTGGGGGAGGGTCGTCCAGTGCACAATGGGGTTCCTTGTTATTCAGACAATACACGTGCTTCTTGGTTTGCTTAGAATTGACTGCCGCAATCACAGTTTTGACTTTCTATTTGATTTGTTGGAGAGAAGGGGGGGGGGCGGGGTGGGTTGTCCAGTGCTTGTTGTGGCCTATGGCTATCCGGACATTGGTTGGGCCTCTGGTTTTGTTAGATCACTTCTGCTTCACACATGCTAGCGCTCTATTCCCTATTGTGTCACCTATGTCACTCGGCAACATACATGCCCTTGTTACCCTGGTAATGTGGGACTCCATTGCTTTCTACTACACCCCTTTGAATGCCTCCTGACACTTGCAAGGTAGTGACTCTGAATGTCCGGGGGCTGAATAATCCAGTCAAGAGACGGGCTGTGCTCTCACTTCTAGAGAATACCCAGGCAGACATTTGTCTTCTCCAGGAGACAAACCTACTACCGCAAGACACGCACAGACTCATAAGTTCCCCTCGCAGTTCTTCTCCTCTTGTACTACTAAAACGGCTGGGGTGGCGATACTAGTAGCCAGACACTTTAGGGGAGAGGTCCTCCACAAGTTCACTGAACAAAAGGGCAGGCTCCTAGCATATCGGTTCAAGATAGGGGGCCTCCTGTTTTCGATTGGATTCCTATATAGCCCAAATGAACGGCAAGACCGTTTCTTGCAGACCGCAATTGAGGATATCACTTCTTCCCAGGACTGTCATATTATACTCTGTGGCGATTTTAACATGGTCTTTAACTCTGCAATGGATAGATCGGCGCAACGCTCCCCGCAGGTAGGGGAATTCTCCGTGGACCGTAGGGCTCAGCTGGCGGAGGTTGACCTCCTTGATCTGTGGCGTCACATGCACCCCACAGACAGGGACTACTCGTATTATTCCCATGCACACAAGACGTACGCGAGATTGGACCATCTCTTGGTTACCTCCCCGGTACAGGCGCTGACCTCGGGGTCGGAGATGGGTGTGATCTCCCTCTTGGACCACGCCCCAGTTGAGGCTACGTTAGGTTTGCCACCGGCCGTTTCTCGGCCCAGAACATGGCGTCTACGTGACACGCTGTTACATAGGAAGGAAGTGGTAGCCCGTATTGAAGAGGCGATCCGGGACTATCAATCCCATAATGACAACGCCGACACTAGCCGAGCCACGCAATGGGCGGCGCTAAAGGTGGTGATTCGCGGGGAATTCTTGGCAATTTCCGCGGCTGACAACAAAGAACGGCAGGCCAAGAGAGATGAACTCACGGGTCGGGTTAAAGAACTTGAGCAGATTCATCGTAGGACTTGGGCTCCCCGGATTTGGAGGAAGCTTAAGGAAGCGAGGAAGCTTCTGGCAGCCTTAGATCTCGATCGGGCGGAGTATGCGGCACTCCGGCTGCATCACACCTTCTATACTGGAGGAGACCGCTGTGGTAAATTGCTGGCACACAAGCTCCGGGTGACACGTCAGAACCAATTAGTTAAGGAAATTTCTGATCAGGCTGGGAACGTGGAGACAGAGGAGGCTAGGATCGCGGCCGTTTTCCGAGATTTTTACAAGGGCCTCTACACTGGAGAACCCCCGGACGAGGTAGCTATGGCTGCCTATTTGGATTTGGTTACATTGCCGTCCCTGGATCCTTTGCAGGCGGAGTATTTGGATAGGGACATCCGGATAGAGGAGGTGATCTCTGCTAATGCCAGACTTAAACACGGCAAGGCGCCCGGCCCGGATGGCTTCACGGCCCTCTATTATAAGACATTCTGCACGTCTCTAGCCCCCATGCTCACGCATCTCTTTAATTCCTTTGCTGATTCCGGAGCTATAACACCTGATCTACTTCGGGCCTCTGTAACGGTTATCCCTAAGCCTGGGAAGGATCCGAAACACTGCGGATCCTACCGACCGATTTCTCTCTTAAATATTGACTTGAAGCTGTACACTGGGATTTTAGCCGCGCGCCTAGCTCTTCACTTACCCGGCCTCATCGACCCTGACCAGGCGGGTTTTGTCCCTGGGAGACAGACAGTGGACAATATGAAACAGATTGTCCACCTTTTAGAGAAGGCTTCCCGGATTCCGGGAGAACGAATGATGCTGGCGGTAGACGCCGAGAAGGCTTTTGACCGAGTCCACTGGCCCTTTCTAGAGCGTGTTTTAATGAAAGCGGGGATAGGGGATAAGTTCCGATCCATGATTCTTAACTGTTACAAGCAACCATCTGCTGTAGTCCGGGTTAACGGGTTTACGTCTGCAACCTTTGACATCGAACGCGGTACCCGGCAGGGCTGCCCGCTCTCGCCCTTACTCTTTGCTCTTTATATGGAGCCGTTCGCTCAACGGGTGCGCGATAACCCGGCGGTGACCGGAATCCGGATGGGGGGTTTCACGCACGCTATTAGCCTCTATGCAGATGATGTCATCCTGTCCATTGATGACCCCCGGACGGCCCTTCCGGCGTGCATAGATGAACTGGACTCCTTTGGCACGGTAGCGGGGTTTAAAATGAATATGGGAAAGTCGGTGGCTTTAGACATCTCCCTCACGCCGGCTACCAGGGCCTATCTGCAACACAGGTTTCCCATGCTTTGATCTTCAGGTGCGGTGCCTTACCTGGGAATTCAGATCGCTCCCACTTTGCCGGCCATGGTGTCGGCCAATTATCAAGCCCTGGGAGCGAAACTTAGGGAGGAACTGGGGCAATGGAATCGCGGGACACTCTCATGGTTGGGCAGGATAGCTGCTGTCAAAATGACGATTTTGCCACAAGTACTTTATCTTTTTCGGGCCTTGCCTCTCCAGCCACCGGTTGGGTGGATACCGCAACCACAAGCAGATGTTTCACGCTTTGTTTGGCAGGGTAAGAAGCCTAGAATGCGTAGAACCCTCTCGCTGCTGGCCCCCGAAGCGGGCGGCTTGGGGATACCTGATTTCCGCAAATACTTCCAGGCTGCGCAGCTCCGTTATTTAGTGGAATGGAGTAGATGGGAGTCCGATAAACATTGGCTCTTCCAAGACCAAGCGGTAGCGGGGAGACCTTTGCAGGAGATTCCTTTCCTGCATCGTCCCCATAGGCCCAAAAACCTCTACGCCTCCTTTATTACGAGGGTCCCCCTACGAGTATGGGACGCTACTAACCTTCCACACGGCCTCACCACGTTCCCGTCCCCGCTCACACGGCTAGTGGACAATCCAGATTTCCCACCAGGATTGGAGAAAGGGGCGTTCACGCATTAGAGGCTGGCGGGGTGCAGAGCCCTGTGCCATTTATATAGCCCTGAAGGGGTCAAGTCAAGTCAAGTCAGTAAATTTATATAGCGCGCTACATACCCAGAGGGTCTCAAGGCGCTTGAAGAAGGGTGGGGAATTACTTGTCAAATATCCACGTTTTAAGTTGCTTTCTGAATGCTAGGTGGTTCTGAGTAAGGCGAAGGTGGGTGGGAAGTGAGTTCCAGGTTTTAGCTGCCAGGTAGGAAAAGGATCTACCTCCCATGGTGGTTTTGTTGATGCGAGGTACAGTGGCAAGGGCTTGGTTGGAGGATTGTAGCTGGCGGGAGGGGGTGTAGAAGGACAGTCGTGTGTTGAGGCATTCGGGTCTGATTTCGTATAGTGCTTTGTGTGCGTGGGTTAGGAGCCGGAAAGTAATTCTCTTATTGACGGGGAGCCAGTGGAGGTTTTTCAGGTGACCAGAGATGTGTTCTTTACGCGGGATGTCTAATATGAGCCTGGCTGAAGCGTTCTGGATGCGTTGGAGTTTTTTCTGGAGTTTTGCGGTGGTACCGGCGTAGAGGGTGTTTCCGTAGTCCAGTCGGCTCGTGATCAGAGCGTGGGTGACCGTTTTTCTAGTTTCGGTGGGGATCCAATGGAATGTTTTTTTGAGCGTGCGAAGAATGTTGAAGCAAGATGAAGAAACGGCGTTGACTTGTCTGTTCATCGAGAGTGAGGAATCCAGGATGACGCCCAGGTTCCGTGCGTGGTCCGTCGGGATGGGTGCTTTTCCAAGGGCCTCTGGCCACCAAGAGTCATCCCAGGCGGAGGGGGAGGTGCCAAGGATGAGGACTTCTGTTTTGTCTGAGTTCAGTTTCAGACGGCTGTGCTTCATCCAGTCGGCTACTTCTTTCATTCCTTCATGCAGGTTGGTTTTGGCAGTGTTAGGGTCTCTGGTGAGAGATAGGATCAGTTGAGTGTCATCGGCGTAGGAGATGATGTTGAGGTTGTGTTGGCGTGCGATGACCGCGAGGGGGCTCATGTATACGTTGAAGAGGGTGGGACTGAGTGAAGATCCTTGTGGTACGCCGCAGATGACTTCAGTGGCCTCTGACTTGAATGGTGGAAGGCGGACTCTCTGGGTTCTTCCGGTGAGGAACGAGGTGATCCATTCCAGTGCTTTTCCTTGGATTCCGACGTTTCTGAGGCGTTGTAAAAGGGTGCTATGACAGACCGTGTCGAAGGCTGCGGAGAGGTCGAGGAGGATGAGGGCGACTGTGTCTCCATTGTCCAGTAGAGTTCGAATGTCGTCTGTTGCTGCAATGAGGGCGGTTTCAGTGCTGTGCTTGGTTCGGAAGCCGGATTGTGAGGAGTCGAGGGATTTGTTGGTTTCGAGGAATGCGGCGAGCTGGTTGTTGACCGCTTTCTCGATGACTTTGGCCGGGAATGGAAGGAGTGAGATAGGGCGGTCGTTTTTGAGTTCGGTGGGGTCAGCTGTGGGTTTCTTCAGGAGGGCGCTGAGTTCGGCATGTTTCCAGCTTTCCGGGAAGGTTGCGGAGTTGAGGGAGCAGTTGATGACGTCTCGGAGGTGCGGTGCAATAATGGAGTCTGCTTTGTTAAAGATGTGGTGAGGGCATGGGTCTGTGGGGGATCCTGAGTGGATAGAGTTCATCAGACGGATGGTGTCCTCAATGGAGATTGGCTTCCAGTCATTGAGGATGTTCAAGGGGGATGGGGGTCCTGCAGGGGGTTGGGTGGGTTGGTCTTCGGGTCGGTTGTCGAAGCTGTTGTGGATGTCTGCAATTTTGTTGTGGAAGAATGAGGCTAGGGAGTCGCAGAGGGCTTGAGAGGGGGTGATGTCGTTGGAGTTGGCTGAGGGGTTGGTAAATTCCTTGACGATGTTGAATAATTCCTTGCTGTTGTGGGCGTTGTTATCTAGTCGGTCCTTGAAAGCGGCTTTCTTGGCATTCCGGATCAGTTGGTGGTGTATGCGGGTGGCGTTTTTGAAGGCGTCCTTGGTGCTGGTGGTTGGGTCTTTTTTCCAGGCCTTCTCAAGGGAGCGACAGAGCTTCTTGGATTTCTTAAGATCATTGTTGAACCAGGAGGCCTTCTTGCTGCCTAGTTTGATTTGTCGTTTTTTCAGTGGTGCTAGGATGTCGGCGCTGATGGATAACCATTGGGTGAGGTTGGTGGCTGCTTGGTCGGGGTTTGAGGAGTGGGCTGGGGGGTTTAGAAGAAGCGATGAGGAGATCTGGTCGATGGTGATTTTGTTCCAGTTTCTTTGCAGAGTGGGTTGGGGGTGGTAGTTGGATGTGGGCTTGTTGTAGGTAAAGTGAACGCAGCTGTGGTCAGTCCAAAGGAGACTTGTGGTGTGGCTGAAGGAGACATGTTTGCTGGAGGTGAAGATAGGGTCGAGTGTGTGACCTGCGATGTGGGTGGGGGTAGTGACAAGTTGTTTAAGTCCGAGGTTGGCGAGGTTGTCCAAAAGGGTGGTGGTGTTGCGATCGTTGTTCTTTTCAAGGTGAAAGTTGAGGTCTCCCAGAAGGATGTAATCCTCGGAGGGGAGCGCGTGTGGAGTGATGAAGTCCATGATGTCTTCACTAAATTGTGCTTGGGGTCCTGGTGGCCTGTATAGGAGGGTGCCTCTGAGTGTGGTCTTGGGGTCGATGTGGATCTGGAAGTGAAGGTGTTCAGTGTTGGCGAGATTGATGTCTGAGCTGGTTGAGATGCGGATGGATTTCTTGTGGACGATAGCGATGCCTCCTCCTGTGTTGCCGATACGGTCCTTGCGAATGATCTTATAGCCTTCTGGGATGGCAATGGTGATGTCTGGGGCTGAGGAGGCGTTCATCCATGTTTCTGTTAGGAAGGCGACGTCCGGAGAGATGGTGTCTAGTAGATTCCAGAGGTCGATGGCGTGCCTGTGGACTGAGCGGGTGTTGAGCAGGATGCATTGTAGGTGGTTGGGGTCGGATATCTGTTGTGTGTTCGTCGATGAGGAGTTGTTCTTGGTGCCATCGAACTTGCAGGCGTTGCAGGAGAAGGGTCCATGGGTGTGTCCAGGAGCGGCTTGGGCGCAGTTGGGGGAACGGCCGGGGTTAAGGGCTAGGAGGGTGGAGGCAGCGTAAGTAATGCGGGAGGGGTGGGCATTATGAGGACCAGGGGGTCTGGCGCTGGGCGCGGTCCAGGCGCGGACGGGCGTAGACGGGCTTACCTTTGCCGCACCTTCGGCGCGGCCGTAGCGCGTGGACGCTGCGCGTTGGGGCATTTGCCTTAAATGGTGGATGGGGGCGGAGCGTGGGAGGGGCCGCTGGGAGGCGGTATCGGGGAGGGTAGGCGGGCCAGGAGACTGCACAACAAATGGAATGGGAGGGGAACGTGAGACGAGGCAGAGGGCACAGAAGTTCCAAAATGAATAAACAAATGGCGCAGAAGCTAGACAATGCAGCAGTATCAGGCAGCACCTTGAGTTCGGCGAAAAAATACCACGATAAATATTATTAAAGCACACAAATGCGCAAATCAGGGGGCGTGACTCAGCGCTAGTTAAGGTAGGGAGCGCCAGCAATTACAAGCATTACGATACCACAGAGCAGTTCCCAACAGCGCTGGGAGGAGGTTCACGCTCTGGGTCTGCAAGCAGGAAGCGTGAAGGAGCGTCCGCGATGGACAGGGTCCAGACGGTCACAGCGCTGGAAGGGGGGAGGTCAGCAAGGTATTCGTGGGTGGGAGGGGCCGCAGGGAGGCGGTATCGGGGAGGGTAGGCGGGCCAGGAGACTGCACAACAAATGGAATGGGAGGGGAACGTGAGACGAGGCAGAGGGCACAGAACTTCCAAAATGAATAAACAAATGGCGCAGAAGCTAGACAATGCAGCAGTATCAGGCAGCACCTTGAGTTCGGCGAAAAAATACCACGATAAATATTATTAAAGCACACAAATGCGCAAATCAGGGGGCGTGACTCAGCGCTAGTTAAGGTAGGGAGCGCCAGCAATTACAAGCGTTACGATACCACAGAGCAGTTCCCAACAGCGCTGGGAGGAGGTTCACGCTCGGGGTCTGCAAGCAGGAAGCGTGAAGGAGCGTCCGCGATGGACAGGGTCCAGACGGTCACAGCGCTGGAAGGGGGGAGGTCAGCAAGGTATTCGTGGGTGGGAGGGGCCGCTGGGAGGCGGTTTCGGGGAGGGTAGGCGGGCCAGGAGACTGCACAACAAATGGAATGGGAGGGGAACGTGAGACGAGGCAGAGGGCACAGAAGTTCCAAAATGAATAAACAAATGGCGCAGAAGCTAGACAATGCAGCAGTATCAGGCAGCACCTTGAGTTCGGCGAAAAAATACCACGATAAATATTATTAAAGCACACAAATGCGCAAATCAGGGGGCGTGACTCAGCGCTAGTTAAGGTAGGGAGCGCCAGCAATTACAAGCATTACGATACCACAGAGCAGTTCCCAACAGCGCTGGGAGGAGGTTCACGCTCGGGGTCTGCAAGCAGGAAGCGTGAAGGAGCGTCCGCGATGGACAGGGTCCAGACGGTCACAGCGCTGGAAGGGGGGAGGTCAGCAAGGTATTCGTGGGTGGGAGGGGCCGCTGGGAGGCGGTATCGGGGAGGGTAGGCGGGCCAGGAGACTGCACAACAAATGGAATGGGAGGGGAACGTGAGACGAGGCAGAGGGCACAGAAGTTCCAAAATGAATAAACAAATGGCGCAGAAGCTAGACAATGCAGCAGTATCAGGCAGCACCTTGAGTTCGGCGAAAAAATACCACGATAAATATTATTAAAGCACACAAATGCGCAAATCAGGGGGCGTGACTCAGCGCTAGTTAAGGTAGGGAGCGCCAGCAATTACAAGCGTTACGATACCACAGAGCAGTTCCCAACAGCGCTGGGAGGAGGTTTACGCTCGGGGTCTGCAAGCAGGAAGTGTGAAGGAGCATCCGCGATGGACAGGGTCCAGACGGTCACAGCGCTGGAAGGGGGGAGGTCAGCAAGGTATTCGTGGGTGGGAGGGGCCGCTGGGAGGCGGTATCGGGGAGGGTAGGCGGGCCAGGAGACTGCACAACAAATGGAATGGGAGGGGAACGTGAGACGAGGCAGAGGGCACAGAACTTCCAAAATGAATAAACAAATGGCGCAGAAGCTAGACAATGCAGCAGTATCAGGCAGCACCTTGAGTTCGGCGAAAAAATACCACGATAAATATTATTAAAGCACACAAATGCGCAAATCAGGGGGCGTGACTCAGCGCTAGTTAAGGTAGGGAGCGCCAGCAATTACAAGCGTTACGATACCACAGAGCAGTTCCCAACAGCGCTGGGAGGAGGTTCACGCTCGGGGTCTGCAAGCAGGAAGCGTGAAGGAGCGTCCGCGATGGACAGTCCCCTTCTCCCAGCTCCGTCAGGAATTTTCGCTACCAGAGAGCGACCGACACCGCTACATGCAGGCTCGCCACTGGGCCCTCCAGCCACAAGTGAGGGAGTCAGCCGATAGGCTTCTTCTTCCCTACGAAAAGTGGCTTTTGTCGCGCACCTCGGATGCCAAATTGATCACAGATCTCTACAAGCTTCTGCAACCCCCTGCAACACATAGTTATCACCCCGGGAGGGAGCGCTGGGAGAGGGAGTTGGGGAGGACACTGAGCCCTAAGGAATGGGAGCACATCTCTTATAGGGCAAGGCACTCGGCATACCACATGGGGCTCACTGATACTCTGACCAAGGTCTCCACCTACTGGTATTACACGCCTGAACGAGTCCACGAATTTGATCATAGCAAGGAGGACACATGTTGGCGGGGGTGCGGGCACCGGGGGACACTCACGCACATTCTGTGGGACTGCCAGTTGCTGGAGCCTTACTGGAAGGAAGTGTTGGACGCTATTGATACACACTTCAACATTGAATTACCACACTTTCCTGCTTACACCTTGCTAGGGCTGCCTAACGGATTGATGTACCCCCTTAGATCCCGTAGGGGCAGACAGATAGTGATAGCTCTGGGCTCTGCAGTCCAAAACATCCTAATACACTGGCACACTGCTACGATTCCCTCCACCACCGGTTGGCTCCATAGGCTGTGGCATGTGTTGGGGATGGAGAGAATGTCCCTCACGGTGGCAGGGGATGTGGAACAGTTCAGGGAGCTCTGGTAGCCGTTTCACTCCCTATTGCTTACGGAATTTAGAGAACTCACTTGCCCTAGGTACCTCCGCCTTCTGCAGCTTTCAGGCCCGGTGGAGCCTGCCCAGTGATTTGTTACTGATTTTTTCTCTCCAACTGAGGCATAGCTGCTGTTTTTTTCCTTCTGGTTAGGGACTGTGCACTGGACCGGGGGTGGGGATGAGGGGGAAGGGGGGTTGGGGGAAGGGAGTTTGGTAGTTGGGGTTCGGGGAGGGGTTGTGCAAGGAAAGTCATTTCATGCTGTGACGAAACATGATGTATAATTCTGTGGGGGCGTAACCCGTCAAGATACCTTGGCTGAGAGTGCACCTGAGCTTTGTGGGTTATCCCCGGCTTGTCGTATTGCTGCTTACTGATATGTCTTGTCCCAACATGTTATGTCGAATAAAATACTTTAAACCTAAAGGGACCTATGCCCTCGGATTTGCCAGCCCATCATACCTACCAAGCCGAAAGCAGTCCCAGGATGCTTGTTTCTAGTCCAGGGAGGACGAGGTCTGGCTGTTCGGGCTGGACTGTTCCCATGAGGAACAGGGCCAAGACTGATTTGCATATGGCTGGGTTCAAATTGGAATGGCATGGGGAGCAAAAAAACGATGGATTTAGGCCCAGATCTCTGTACTAGGAGTGAATGTTTGACATGATTCAGCATTCCGTCCATCAATGGTTCTGTTTTGCATCTGTCCCTCCGAGTTAGATGGGTATGCCCAGACGTGGATCCCGTGCTCACCACGTCATTGGAGTCAAGTTAGCCTGGCTGATGAAGGGTGATACCCGGAAACCCGGACCCAGGATGCTTGTTTCCAGTCTAAGGAGGAAGTGGCCTGGCAATTCTGGCTGGACTGTTCCCATCAGAAGCAGGGTCAAGACGGAATTGCATGTGGCTGGGTCCAAACTGGCATGGTGTGGTGAGCACAAAAAAACTATGGTTTAGGCCCAGATCTCTGTACCGGGGTGAATGTTTGACATTGTTCAGCATTCCGTCCATCATCTGTTCTTTTTTGTACCATACCTTTCATGCAGGGGGACATACAAGCTTAATAGATTATATGTTAATTATATAATAGAGCCACGATTTAAGAGTGATCACAACCCGCTGATAGCCTGCCTAAAAGTTGTGATGAGGAAAGAAAAACATTTGATCACTACTTGCATTACTGAGCTCAGGAAAAGTGCCCTACAATTAACAGCCAAGAGGATGACCATTGTGTGGCACACACAAAGTGGTACAGAATTGCATTCTAATAGAGCTCGGAAACTCCTTCAAAAAGCATTCAGGGATTGCAAGGCGTTTGGTCATTTAAATGACCCCAGGATTATTCTCAGATTCAAGACTTTAATCAATTTGCCTCAGGGGAAAAGTGGTCGACAAGTAGATATTGTAAACAGGTATGACAGTAGTTGTAACATCTTGCATATGGGGTGGTTTGACGAGAAGTGCAGCAAGCTAGAATCTGCATTTTCTCCCAATAGGGATAGTCAAGTAAGAACTAAGGCAAAAATATAAGCACCTTATTAGAATTAAAAAAAGCCAAATCTAAGTTAAGACCTGGTAGGAACGTATGGATGCCAGAGGAATTAAGAACACCAGTTGCTTCTGGGAGCTAGTGCAGTGGGGATCAGAGGGGACTCTAAAACTGCTGGAAAACATCATCATGCCTGTTAACTGGTTTAACCATTTTTCTACACCATACAGTCTCCCTAGCCGGAGTAACCCTAGTGTTGTGGGTCATGCACCGGGGAAGTAAGGACGCCAGAACAAAAATTGTTGGGTGGAGGAGACTCGAAGAATTCCAGTGTTAATGATGTCTGAAGTCAAAATAAGAAATTTTCCAAGAGTGAAGTACTATCAGCAGTCCTGAGCTAGTAACAAAACAAGGCCCCAGGGCCTGATCGGATTCCTGCAGATAGGTATAGATAGGAGATGATCTCCTGGGCACCTATCCTTACAGCAGTGTACAATGTGATTTGTCTCCAGAAAAAGGTCCCAGCATCTTGGAAATCTGCAATAATTGTTCTCCTACACAAAAACGATTCCTGAAATGACCCCTCTAATTTTCGGCCAATTTCACTGCTTGATGCGGCAGGGAAAATATACGCCGAGCTTTTGCATACCCGCCTGATGAGTGACTAAGCCAAAATGGGATTATTACTGCCACACAAGAAGGCATCCAGAGGGGGAAAGGAACAATCAACAAGGCAATGCTTATATTTAATATCTGCCTGAAATACACCAGCGTTAAAAAGTCACTGCAGCATCTGACTTTTATTGCCGTACAAAGGCCTTTGACACTGTAAACTGCAAGCTACTCCGGCAAACTTTATGAGCTCTGGGCTGTTCAACAAAACGAGTGTCAGCTATTAAGCAGGGAGACGAGTTGTCCTAACGGCTAGGGTGGTCGACCTCGAATCGGGGGAACTGGGTTCAAGTCTCAGGATTGACGCACAACATCCTGTGATTCAGGGTAAATCACTTAGGGCCATATGTAGGGGAGGCAATGGTGAAATTTGGTAAATTTCACCGTTACCGACCGGTATTTAGGGATGTAGGTGGCAGGTTTGAGGTAAAGGATTCGGTAATTTAAGGAATCGGTAAATTACCGAATTCATGAAATACCGATTCTGAAAATTACCGAATCCTGAAACCTATGTAGGAGGCACTCAAGTGAGTGCATTTTTGCATTTAGGATTTGTTATTTACCACCAACTATAAGTTGGTGGTAAATAACGAATACCTTTAAAAAAGCATTTTTTTGCTTTTTTGTCAGTGCCATGTGGCAGACTATGTGTGCCACATGTGCACACAAGCACGATTCAGGGGTGCAACAGGGTGTCAATGTGACACCCTTCCTCCCTTGGATATGTTCCCTGGATCTATGACAGAATTTCGACAGACAGAATTTCGACCTACACAAATATTGGCGTAATTATATCGATTGCAAGAATATCGACGCCCTATGTACAACATGGTAAGTACCAAAATATCGAAAAAATAATATCGATGTTAAAAATATCGTTGTCAAATATATCGGGGTTTTTTGGGTTTAAAATAACATGAAAAATACTGTAAATAATACTTATAAATTACTTAAACATATTTAAATATATTTAATAATGGTAAAAAAAATATAATAATACATATTTAATAAAAAAATATTAACAAATCATATATAATATATACTTACTTAACAATAATTACTATTCCCACTCCAGAGGGTGCAACAGTAGAGAAAGTGTTGGATAGCGTAGGGGTAAAAATTACTATTCCCACTCCAGAGGGTGCAACAGTAGGGAAAGTGTTGGATAGCGTAGGGGTAAAAATTACTATTCCCACTCCAGAGGGTGCAACAGTAGGGAAAGTGTTGGATAGCGTAGGGGTTAAAATTACTATTCCCACTCCAGTGGGTGCAACAGTAGGGAAAACTGACCCTGAACCCAAAAAATATCCCTTTACCCAAGAACTGAAAACTGACCCTGACCCTAAAAATACCCCTTTCCCCAAAAACCCAAAACTGACCCTGAACCCTAAAAATACCCCTTTACCCAAAAACTGAAAACTGACCCTGAACCCTAAAAATACCCCTTTACCCAAAAACTGAAAACTGACCCTGAACCCTAAAAATACCCCTTTTACCCAAAAACTGAAAACTGACCCTGAACCCTAAAAATACCCCTTTACCCAAAAACTGAAAACTGACCCTGAACCCAAAAAATACCCCTTTACCCAAGAACTGAAAACTGACCCTGAACCCTAAAAATACCCCTATACCCAAAAACTGAAAACTGACCCTGAACCCTAGAAATACCCCTTTACCCAAAAACTGAAAACTGACCCTGAACCCTAAAAATACCCCTTTACCCAAAAACTGAAAACTGACCCTGAACCCTAAAAATACCCCTTTACCCAAAAACCCAAAACTGACCCTGAACCCTAAAAATACTCCTTTACCCAAAATTAATTAATATTACAATTAAATTACTTCCCACCCTATTCCCCTATAAACCCACAACCCGCTCCAGTAGTAAAACATATAATTTAGTTAAAAATATACATACATTTTCAATTAATTATTCAATTATTCAATTAAAATAAATCATTGCCAATTAATATTTAATTGCAAAATAAATTAATCATTAAAAAATAATTATTTAATTACAAATAAATTACTTCCCACCCTATTCCCCTATAAACCCACAACCCGCTGCAGTAGTAAAACATATAATTTACTTAAAAATATACATAAATTATCAATTAATTAATCAATTAATCAATTAAAATAATTCATTGCCAATTAATATTTAATTGCAAAATAAATTAATCATTAGAAAATAATTATTTAATTACAAATAAATTACTTCCCACCCTATTCCCCTAAAAACCCACAACCCGCTCTGGTAGTAAAACATATAATTTACTTTTATATATTTTTTATTTATAAAAACATATTATACACATATTATAACAATTAATTTAAATACTTAACTAAAATTTCTAACACATATTAGTAAATCGAAATTACTTACATCGATATATATGCTATCGATATAAGTAATTTCGATATTACTTACCTTAGGGTCGATAATCTGGCCATCGATATTCTGGACATCGATATTCTGTCCCTTCGATATTAGCAACTCGATATAAGTGTAAGTCGAAATTAAAGATTCGATATTTTGACTGTGTACCATGTTCCCCCTACTACCGATTCGGTATTTACTGAATCAGTAATAGTTAATGGCTTCCCATGAATAATAATTACCGAATCGGTATTTACTGAATCGGTAATACCGAATATTACCGATTTGGTCAATTTTACCGAATTATTACCTACACACTATTTACCGATTTTCAAATACCAAATCGGCAAAATTCGGTATTTAAAAATCGGTAAATAGTAATTACCTACATATGGCCCACACTCTCTAAAAAAAACGCCTAAAAAAAGATATATATATGTATATGAATGTGTCCTCCTGTAATGCAACTGGTGCTATGTAAGCGCTCTGATACCCGATAGTAGATAAAACTCTGTTAAATGAAAAGTATTACAGAAGTGTGGCTCAATGGTTAGAGTGGCAGACCCTGATGCAGAGGTCTGGCCCGGGACCAGGGTTCAATTCCCGCCTCGGCATGTCTTGGGCTCAATTTCCTCGGACCTGATAATTCTCGCCTCAGTGCCTATTCTAATCATGGGTCCCACTCTGCAACTCTGGGCAATAGCTTGCTTAATCTCCACAATGGCGCCAACAGCACTGGAATGCCTGGCTTCACCTTGGGGGTGCCCAGGAGTGGGCATTTCACAGGGAAAAGCCAGGAAGGGTTCCACAGCGGCATGCGTACAGCGCCAGGACACCTTAGGGTATAAGTGCGCTATACAAGTACGAATTCATTTCATTTCAGAAACAACACATCGTTGATCAGGTATGAGCCAAACGGGGAAATCAGCGAAAGCTTAGACAAGGATGTGTAATGGCCCCAGCCTTGGTTAATATCTTTATCAATGATCTTGCAGACTACCTAGGGGGGAGTATTGGAAAACACTGCAGCTGCTTTTGGTACAGGGGGCGGATAGTGCAAAACCAGCCCCTTGTATCAAAAATGGCATGCACCAGTCATAAACCGGCTTCCATCCTTCCGGCCCACCTGGAAAATGCCCGGTACCCGATACGGACAGTCCGGCCCTGGATGCTGTTCTCCTGTCTCGCAAAGAACTAGCCATGCACAAGCTCTGGTCGCATTTGAAGACTATTGCAACAATAAGGACCAGCAGATCAATAATGCTAAAACAAAATAAATGATTGTTAAAGGAAGTACAAAACTGGGGAACTCCTTCAAAATCTATGGAACATCCATGAATCCTGTTGACAACTATGATTACCTAGGAGTGAGATTCAACTCCAAGTTGGCCATGCCCACTCAACAACTTAATGGGGGGGCATCACTGAGTTAATACGCTGGAGGGGTACTGGCTTTTGCCAGAAGTCAAGTGAGCACATTGATTATCCCGCTTATAGAGCACAATCTCTTGCTGCAGGCCTGTATGGGGCAGACCATCTGGGCTCTAAAAATGTGAAAGGGTTAACCAAGGTTCAGAACCACTTCCTACGTCTTCCTCTTTAGCGTGGTCCCGGGACTCCCATGGACGCACTAAGGCATGAGCTGGGTATTAAATCTATCCATCTGCAGGAAGCACTTCACCCAATCCTATATTGGGTGAGAATATGGACAAAACCTGAGCTGGAACCCCACCTGGATACTGTACGAGAGGTCTGGATCCAAGTCAAACAAGTCATAATACCCTGGTATAGTCATGTGGCATTATCCAGCAAACTATAGAATGTGCTGACTGCAGGTTTGAACAGGAAAGAATGACGAAATATTCTGGCAATATATGGCCCCTAAATTTGCTAGGATGGAAGTTAGAGCAGCTCCGAGCACTAACTCCCTTTTCAGCCGCCGTTAATTGTCTGCATCAATTAAGATGGGGACACTTGAGTGACTTGAATACATTCCAATCCGGCCACTGGTAGCAAACCTGAAGCGTTCGATTTACCTTGAAATTTTTTTCTGTCCAGTCCCGGCTGGTAAAGGAAATGTGGACCTGAAATAATGTACTTCCTGCCAGTCATAAAAATGTGTACTCATATCACTAAAGTGCTTAACATCAGCTCAAGGTCCAACCACTGGCACTTTCATATTGGGAAGTCGAGTACAATAATATGTTTTCATAAGAGTTACCAACCCAAGGATGTACTAGAATGTATGCACTAGCAATTTTGCTTTAGCGGTAGGGCCACTGTGCGAAGCACTTAAACGTTGCCTACATTTTTTTATATTAAATTTTGCAACGCCTTATTTAAACATTGTCTGGCCTACTTACAATAACGTTATACTATCAAGGCGTCAGTGAAACTCTCCCTACGTGGGAATTCTGGTAGGCGTAAAATCATTATTGCGACCAAATGACAGATGTATTTTGGACCGGGTGCAGTAATTTGGTTGTACAAGAGCTAATGCTGTAAGGACTGCTTAATTACCTATTAATTAGCACATTATCAATAGTAGGGCCATACGGTAAGCTTATTTTAACTTGCCGACCATTCAAGTATCAGGTATGGTGCCCTAATTTTATGTATTTGAATTCTGATGTTGTTCAGGGGTTGCACATCATTATGGCTCACTGTTATGGTATGTTTTGTAATACGGACGTAAGTATGTATATTGTATGGCCGGTCTATGTCAGGCTGACACAAATAAAGTTGAACAACTATTGGCCACTGAGTACACAAAGAATGGGGTTTTTGGTCCACTAAAGGAGGGGGACACCCTGTCCATTCTTGTTTATCCATATGTCTAACACAAGCCACAGGGACACAGTTCCTATTGGTTGGGAAGCTCCTAGAGGATGGTCCAGCATGGTCACAGAGGATATGCCCCTGACAGCAGAATCTGCCACACATGGAATGCAGCTGTTCAACAGAAATTCTACAGGCACTTGCAAGGGCCCTGCATTTTGGGCACAGAGGTGATTTGAACTCTCTTACTCATCACCAGTGAAGTGACCTAACAGAATTAGCCTATAAACTGGAGATTGTTTTTCTGTAATATCTCATTTTAACTACGTTCATCTACAAGCTGAGCCACTCCTGACTGCTCCAGCTAACACAAATTCAGAAGAACATGAGAACGTTTAATCCACAAACACCCTAACCACAATAGGCCTAGATTGTTATCCTGGGAAAAAAACGGCAAATGCCAGAATGCAGTAATTCTGGCTTTGACTGAAGAGTTATTTGCTTGGCCAATGCTTGTTTCCTATAGTTTAGTATTAGTTAACTCTTCCAATAAAGCAATATGGTAGGGCATCTTGGAAAGGTATACTAATTCTAAAGTATAACTAAAAGTAATTCTAAGGAGCCTCCCCCTACATGTGCACAAGCATGCGGTCGTATAGATGGCAATCTTGTAATCGTTTTAGTAATGGTTTGTCAACAATTATTCTGTTGTGTCTACTCAATCATGCACAGGCAGGTACATGCATGTGCTTCTATGGGTGGCCATCTTGGAATGATTTTGGGTAAAATATATAATTAAAAACCATTATAACAAGCATTTGCAATGCAATAGGTCTCGCATTTGAGAGATTTTGAGCGTTTGGCATTGTAAATGACAATGCCTTTTATTTATGTGTTTTGAAACCTGCAAGCAATGACTATAAGTACATTACATTGTGATGCGATCGTGGAGTTCGTAAGCAGCAGCGGGGAGCGAGCAAACTCACTATCGTTATTGGAATTGCCCGTGAAGGACATCACGCCACATTTAAGCCATAATTCCGCCGGAATGTAATACCCGGAAGTCCATTATTACGAAGTTTAAGAATTTCACCAGTAAAATCCTTCAATCAGTGATTCTCTTTTCTCAAAAAAAGAAGAAAAAAGAATGGCGTTCTCCATTTAAGACGGAGGCAATCATGAAATAGACAAGGAAGACTTAAAAGGTTGCACTTCCACGTGACAAAGCTTGTGGAAGCAATGGAATGAATCCCTCAGCTCCCATTCCTTCTGAAATGATCTGATACAATGACAACGCCCTGAAGAGATACCAGGAACTTTGTCCTGGAATCGAAACGCGTCAGCATTTAATAAGGAGGACTTTTGGTCATTCAAAGTATTAAACCAGCAAATGCTGGTCCAAATAGTCGTTATTTATTGACTTAACTCCTTTGATTTTTAATTGATTGACGTGTTATTTTTCAAGGCACATGATTACATGATGTATGGTCTTGTCTAATAGTCTTGTGTTTTATGTAGGATGTTGATACTCATTTGATTTAAAGTTTTTTTGTAATGTCAACATTTGTTTGTATATTCCATTGTATATTAGTGTAAATATGTGGATGTACAGGTGTCTTATTTGCTGATAAAATGTTTCCTTTAAAAATGTAAACACAGATATAAGCAAGTGGTATAAATAAAAATACTTGGTCAAATTAGACAAGCAGTGTTTTTGACCTTTTGAATTTTGTGTACAAATGATGGTGGTTAGGCATTTTTGTGTTTTTCTTATAAGTACAAAGTGCACATAAATAAAAGGAATTGTCATTTACAATGCCAATAGCTTAAAGTTTTGAAAATGCGAGAACTAGGGCATTACAAATGCTTGTTAGTCCCTAGTAAGTGGGGTTTTCTACAGCAATAGCACATCTGGGTAATATTTTTTCAGAGACTGTAATTCTGTCTTCTCTTAATCTTTATCAGACAAGCCATTCACTTTTCACTACAAAATATCTCACATCCCCACACATTTGTACACGCTCTTTCACACCAGCAGGCGTTATACATAAAGGACATGGCTGGGAAAGCCATGAGGTCTAACTAATTTCTCGTTAATGAACATCTAAACACCCCCTTTCAAATTCCACCCCATATCTTGCACAGTAAGAAAACAATTACCCCAACTTCTTAGTGTTAAATACTAAGTTTTGGTCCATCTACACCCAAAATTCACATCCTTCCAGTTCCAGAACATTATGTGGCTGTGAAATACCCATGAAACCCTGCAGGCTTTCCCATTTGATGTGGAAACAACTCAATAAGTACTTCTAATCTCTGTCCTTTAATTGTGTGGCCTTTGAAGTACTCCTCACTCAATGCAAGTTACAAACTCACAAATCCTCAGCATTCTTTATGTACCTTTTAAGTTGCAAAGATACTAGGGGAGCCTCATTGGTTACAGGGAGTTGTTTTAGGTTGTGCAAAAATGATGTTGACACCCTCAGCTTTTTGTTGCATTTGAGCCAACAGTAAGTGCATAGGCTATGCCACACTCATGGTTACCTAGGTGAACTGTAGAAGGCCTACAATAGTGGATCTACTCCGGTAGAGAACTATTACCTGGCTCTCCTGGGGGACATTTACAAAAGACAATGCTGCAGCAGCACAGATTGCAAGCATTCCATATGTGAAATATGCAAAGCAGCAACATGGATATATGGGCATACCTATGCATGCTTTCGCAAAGCTTTAAATGCTTAGATTTTATGCCCCCATTGTGCAAGTATGTGGGACAAGTCCATGTAGCTGTATTCGCCTCTCTGACCTCAGCTAAATGTTACGTCGTACCAGTATTCAGCTAAGTGACCCCCCCCCCCCGATAATCCATACTGTGAATAAGTTCCTGAGCTGGTGTACAGCTTGACCTGCAGCAATGCCAGAAGGAGTGGTGCTCTCAACTGTCACATGCAGGTATGTGCTTGTGAATCACCATCTTTCTTATAGGACTTCACTTTATTGCATGTTTACGCACCACCAACAATGTGCTGCAAAATGTTGGATCACTCCTCCTAACTTTGCTCCTGACAAAATCTTATCACATAGATTACAGTCTGTTACCCACACTGTACTATGTACAAAAAACGTACTGGTCGTGTCCGGACCACTGGATAGCGCTCAGACACCTGTCACGAGTATGAGGCGCAATACAATTTCTACAATACAGACAGAGTGAGAGATCTCCTGTTTGAAAAATGTTGCTCTAATCCTAGAGCTCAAGCCACCACCACAGGCCACGAACACTTTGATGCCAAGGGAAGTCATTCGAGCGACCATCAACATTTCTACATCTCTAAGTTCAACCATGAAGGCACAGTGTCCTGTTTGAAAGCCCGGATTATGCAGACAGAAAGCCAGATAGCCTCTCTGTGACCAGTCTTTGTTTCTAACACTCCCTGTGAGGCTAGTTGGCACTGTTAGTGTTTGGTTTTTTTTTTTGCAGAGTTGTATATAGCCCAAACTTGACCCAAACCGAATCGGGTATCAGAGCGCTTTACATAGCACCAGTTACATTACATGAGGCGACACATTCATTTTTGTTAGGCACGGGAGATTAAGAGATTTGCCCAGAATCACAGGATGTTTGGCGTCGTTACCGAGACTCGAACCCAGATCCCCAGGTCCCAGGGTCGAGTGCCTTAGCCGTTAGGCCAGCTCCTCTTGTTCATTAGCACATTCCTGGGTAATTATGCTAAGTGACTTGCGGCTATTATAAGACCATCTTCTGCAAGCAGAGGCTATAAAAAATGCGAGACATATGGCATTGGAAAGAAGTGGCTGCCATTATCCCGGCTGCTTGAAGAGAGAAAGCACGCATGGCGCGCTGAATGTAAGCAAAGCACGTTGTGCCTGCAGTAAGAGAAACTCAATAAAGAAAATAGTGCTCACAAAACTAAATAACACGTACCGTGTAACAACCGAAGTAAAAGGGCCAGTCGCCATGGGAGGTTACAAATGAAGTCAAGGCGGTACTAAGGAGGGACAAACAAGCCTATTTACGAATCAGAAGCCTGCATTTATGAAGGACAGTGACACAAGCCAATGACAAATATGGGTGGAGAGTGGGCAGGGCTTCTATTCCATACTCCAGTACAGCAAGTCTCTCAGAGCAGCGCATGTTCCCTGACTCTAGGCGCGACCTAAAAAATCTTCTTTTTTGTCATGTTACATGATGAACTATGTAATGCAGGACGCCAAACCTCAATTATTGCTACCCTGCCAGTTCTACACAAAAATAGCATATTTTCTTACTCAGATTTCTAGAGTTGATGAATTAGAGCTAGAAATGAAAAACGTCTCTACTGGTGGACGAGTAGCACACACTACACCAGCAATGGACACCTAGACGCTTACCATGTGCAGAGCTGAGCAAGTCCCTGTTGACTCTTGGCCTACCAACAAGACTGAACGGCAGTAAAGTGTGCCTCTGCCTTGAAAGGAGAAAAACATCAAATACACAAATAAGCCTAGGGTTCAGAAGCACAGTGGGAACGTGTGCAGGGTCTGATAAGAACATTTCAAGCAGGTGCACTTAGATTTCAGACTGAATAGTTTCTAGACATCCACAGACTTACCAGTTCCACCATCTCTTGGTAGATCTCAGGAAAGATTGCTCTGGTAGAGACCTTGTCTTGTGGTGGTATACATTAAGAGGGGTATTCTGTGAAATGTTTTGAGTAATATTCTGTGTACCTTTGATTGTGCTGCTACAACCCAGGTCTTTGGAGGTCCAGTTGCCTGCATTTCTCAAATACAGAATTTTTTTTTGCACAAGTATTCTCTCACCTGGGAATGCAACTTTCTAGAATCTAAATCTCTACCTTCACGGCAAATCAAGCGCCCATTGCTCCTGCTGTGTTTCTCTATTGATGTGAGAGACTGTCATCTATTTTGCACCCAGTGCTTAATTTGAGACAGTGGTTTCGGGTGCTCAGCACCGGTACTTAATCATCCACATAGGCACTTTTCTTGAGCACCAGCTAAGGAAATATTAATTTAAAGGTAGATGAAGTTATTTGCAGAGAATCACAGGATGTTGAGCAGATGCCGAGATTCTAACCTGGTCCGAAGTATGCAACTCTGGCCATTATGCCACAGCCTCGCTCCACTTTCATTGTTCGCAGTCGGTTCTGTTTTAGGCGGCGCTAGCAGGAGAAGTAGGCTGGTGCAAGCTGCCTCCTGACGAGAGCCTCGTCACTAAGGTTTTGTACAAATTAACCACTGAGGACATCACTTTCGAAGGTCGTCTTGACCACAGTAATGTTGTCCCAATGTTCCTTCTCACGTTCAGTAGAAAACAACATTGGCAGCAATGTTATCTTTAAAATTAAGGTCACTCCTGAAAACAAATCCGGAAATGGAGTTCAATATAAGCAAAGACTGTAAATGGTGATCAAGGTATTAACTCCAGTTAACGTTTAGCTCACCTGGAGCATCCAAAAATATGGAACATTGCAAATAACGAAAAATACACGACACAAGATGGTCAGCTGGTGGATAGGTAAAATTGAGAACAGACTCTCTGGCCCATATTCCTACCAACTCTCACTTTCTCTGGATAGACAAATTAAGTATTTTGTATACTTTCACATTAGTGACCAGACTTGTGGACGATGACATGCTGTAGAGCGGGTTACTGATTGAAAGCATATTTGTTCCATAAAGGGCTTCTCCTCTGGGACAGTTTTGTTGGCTTATAGCAAGGCCACAATTCTGTGAGCGAGGGCGTGAACATTGGGCTTTCAGGAGTATATATTGTATCAACAAAGGTGGATCAACATGAAAAGGGGAGCCTTTCAAATGGACTGGATTATGTAAGCTTTGGAAAGCAAGTCCTGTCTGAACCTTAGATATCCTTAGTTTTGCAAGTAAGCAACAACAGATTTTGCATTTGAAGTAGAGATGACCTAATTCTGGCAAACTAGCCCAGTGCTTGTCCTACTCTGCTTGTCCTTATGAGTTGTAGAAACGATCGGGAAAAGTGAAGGTCTACCAGCACTGGGGCTAGGTTCAAGTGTTCTCCTGGTTTAGCCTTTGACTGGTGCTGGCTTTTTCATACATTTTTGTCTCATCGGACACAATACATGGCTTTATCCCGGTTTAAGTTTTTCCCAAACCTGTAAAAGAAAGTGTGTCTTAGGAGTCAGCCATTTTGCTTCTTCATTTTTATTTGTGGTCAGTATCAAAGGTTCTCCATGCTTTTTGGGTGATATGTGTCATCTAGGGCGAAAAGCACAGCTCACTGCCATGACCTAGTGTGAACATGACACCATCCCTGTTCTTTGCTTCATGGGAATCTTCTCGATAATCCAAAAAGTCTGATGGGTACTTTGTCCTTTTTTGGACTACCAACCAAAGAACATTGGCAGTTCACATTTTCCATTAACCAGATGGACCCAGTCATCTGTTGTGTTCCAGAACATTCTGGGAATACAGTGGTATAGCCTGGAAAATTCACTCTGCACGCCTCGTTAGAGGAGCGTTTGATATTTTAAGTAAAACCTGTTCTGTAGTTTAACCCTGGCTTCCCACCTTTGCCCTCACAGAAGGAAATATCCTCCTTGAACTAGTAACATTTTCTCAGTCTCAACTTCAAGATGACTGTGTTCACCAGCCAAGAACGTGGATTACCAGGGACAGGCCCTACTGCTGGTATCCTCCTATAAAGGCTGGAAACTAGTCCATATATTCGGAAAGAGTCAAGCTGCTGTGGGCTGGAGGAGAGGAAGCCGTACTTCCCAGTGACAGGAGAGGAGCAGACCCCCTGCCCGAAAATATCAAAGCAATATCATGGGGAGAAGAGTTAGCCTAACGCAAGGATGGTAAACCTCGAACTTGGGGAACGGAGTTCGAGTCTCAGCTATGACGCTGAACATCCTGTAATTCTGGGCAAATCACTTAATCTCCCTGTGCCTAACAAAAATGAATGTGTCCTCATGTAACACAGCTGGTGCTATGTAAAGCGCTCTGATACCCGATACCGGGTCAAGTTTGCGCTATATAAAACTCCGTAAGAAAAAAAGTCACCCCAAATTTAATAAGATGGAAGCTGCAAAATGGCAGCAGGCTAAACGTGCCATCCACAATTCCCCACCCCCCAAGAACAATAAATGGCAAGATGAAAGTAGGGCAGGGAAAACTCAGAACCTAGAGGAAGGAGGGCTGTTCCTTCACACTACAGAGCTAGAGCAACGTTAATTTCCCCAACCACAGCTTAAATGAGTTTGCCGCTTCCTAAAGGCTTATTGAGATCACAAGTAGATTTATAGGATAGAAGGAAGAAGCGAAAGTCAGACCTTTGTGCAGGAATAAAGCACTCAAATGTACAGCCATGCCCAACTGTACCAGGAGAACCAGAATCACTAGCTTTCCATTTGTCCAGTGCAATGTAACGAGAATGAGCAGTGAGCGGTTCACCAATGACCCGCACCTCAGCAGCTGGTAAATGCAAGCAGATGAAACCGGAGCAGATACCTTCCGTAAGTGCGAGGCACCCACGCCCATCTCTGGTACCTTAGAGAATGAATGAGTCAATGCACCGTCCAGAACTTAGCCAGTGCCTCCTACATTCCTTTGATGAGAAACACGCTCCAAACAACCAAAACATATAGGGCAAGCGGAAAATAAAAATCAACAATTACTGCCAAGTACAGCACCAAACGATGCAACCGTTATCATACACACACTGAATCATCAATATACATTTCACTGACTGAACTCCCGAAATCAACCACCAGCAGAAACTGAGCTGGTACAATTATTATAAATCATTGGATGGCACAGAGAGGTGGGAATAAGCAGACTGATGTGGGTTCTCACTTTCAAGCAAGCAGCATTCGTTCGCTTGACCTCCCACAGTATTTTAAAACAGGAAGTTGTGTGAATATGATGCATGCCTGATATATCTACGTCTAGTCTTCATAACTAAACCATTTCTAAATGTATACATTTTCAAGAATAAACTCAGCAACTTAGTAACAAAAAAAACGTAATGAGCAGTCCGTTTTTGTCACCATAATCATACTGAGAGGAGTGCAGGCTTTCACGGATCGCAAATATGAATACACATTCCCAACAATATAATATGTATGTGAAAATATGCATTGCATACTCTCACAATGGAGCTACACTTTAGCTGGGATATCATTTCAGGGTCACATGCTTACACAGAAGGGAAAGCCCAGCTTAACAACCTGCAAATCGACACGCGTTGATGCCCTCTTTGAAATAACAAACGTCACAATATGTAAAAAGCACAGCACAGAATAAATGAAAACCTTCAACACTGCTACAACCGGTGCTGTTCCAACCAAGAGCAACAAAACCATTTATAGTTTATTCAGAAATATAAATAAATCGGTTACAACAATATCACTAATTATTTTGACTTCCAAAAGTAAAATCATTTCAGGCAGGGTATTTATTTGCATTTCCGTTGCCAGGTCACAGCCACCACATACATCTGCCACACAGACCGAGAATGCAGAGCATTCATCTTTCATGTGCAATGTGCTCTATATAGAAAGATGGAATGCCTGCCATGTCCCTCTTCCTCGTTAGATAGTATATTAGGAAACATGCGCTGACCTGTCACTCCGTTGTCTAACCGCTGCCACCAGTGTGCATTACTGCGTGGGCACACGGTGGGCGCACATTTGTGCTTAGAGTAGGATGAGACGTAGCGCCATTAGACTACATTTCCTGCGTGAGGAAAATCATAGAACAGCTCAATCTTCGTCGCCACTGTGATAATGCGAATACGTTCGAGTAAAGGGAGTTCTCACAATATTCTTAAGTCTAGTCTTCTCAACAAGTTGTGGGGTATGCGTCAGGTCAGACACCAAGCACCGAGGCTGCAGGGCGCAGGATGCTAATGTGTTTATGTTTATTTTGAACACTGCAGGCCGACGTCTGAGGAGGTTCCTAGTCCGCTTTACATGCCAGCTGTTGGCCGGCATCTGTCGTCCTTGGCTTCACAGGCTACTCGCCAACGAATGCGAGCAATCTGTTTTCTGCTTGGTTAAAAAGCGACGAGTATCCAACAACTGTACTCCGGATCTGCGGGAATGCCAGCCATGCGTAGGGAGAAATTCAATGCATCCCAGCCGCAAATAATCAAACAAGCATTGGCTGCGCAGCAGTAAAGCTGCACAGCCGTGACAAGATCATTTGCACATTAAAAAAAAGCCGCGAGCGTGCACTCTCCCGAACTTCCGGTCTCGGGATGTGCACGCTCACGGCAGTCGTGGGGCGGGACTTCCGACTTTGCGAGAAGCCCGCGCCCTCAGAGTGGATGGCAGCAGAAGTCAGGAGAGGCGGCTGAGGCGGTAAGTGGGGCTTGGCACCTGTGTGTGAGGTGTGTATGGTGTGTGCGTATGGTGTGTGGTGTGTGCGTGTGTGTGTGTGTGTGCGCGCGCTTCTGTGAGTGTGGCTGTGTGCGTGATTGTGAGAGGCTGCCGCTGTGAATGTGGAATGTGGAGCAAAAGATGTGCACGGCTGGGGGGGGCGGGGCATGATGCGCGTCCACGATGTGCAATCGGCGCTCGTGCACCAATCTACGTCCCTTGAGGAGCAACTTGGCCACAATAGGTCGAGAGCTCGACCTAAAAAGGTCACCAGGGTGGGAGCACTCATTCACATGCACAAGCATACAATCTTGCAACAGTTTTTAATTAAGTATGACAAAAACCTTTTCAAGATGGCCGCCACAGCCATCTTGAAATGATTTTAAAGGCCAAAGATATGTGCGCATCATGGACCTGGTAGCATGTCTGTCGAAGTACCAGGCCCTTGCAAAAGTAAAAAAAAATAATAATAATACATATATATATATATATATATACATATATGAAAGCTCCACACCCTGTCCCCTCGATTAAATCCAAAAGGACACGCAGCACTCACGGGATCAGTAGGGCTTAGAACGCCAAACTTTTTATTCAGACAAACGCGTTTCAGGAAAGACTCCCTTCGTCAGTGTCATGAACAATGCGTTTCGCGGCACCATTTTAAAAGCGCATGGGTATGTGGTATTGACATTGACACGGGATTAAACCTCGTATTTTCATACGGGCGCCATCTTGGAACATGTAATTTTCACATAGTAACAAGCTTTACAGTTATTGCAAAATACAAACATCATTGTTAAATACATGTCTTATGTATAGATCTTGCCGTGGATCGGCAATTGCAACATTATATTGTGTTGCACAGTACCCCACTCTGTCAATGTGTATTACAATCAATTTGTTGAGACGACCAAAAGTTCTTATAATGGTATGACTGAATATGCCTACATTTTTACATGTTTAAGCCGATTAATCCTAATGTATAATCATGGCCTAATTAATAATCTAGCCGTGGATCGGCTATTGCAACCTTAATGGTTGCCATTAAGACTGATCACTTCAAAATAAACAGTGTAATAATTTTACCAAACCAGTTCTTTCTGCTTTTAAGAAAAAAAGAATCCCATACATCACTCCATCCCCACCAATTCTGCATTCTTTCAATTACCATTGATTCTAGAAGCAGATACATGATTTCATGAAAACTCAATTCTACCGACAATAACACATAACAGATGTAACTTCACCTTCTTTCATAACATGAGCTAATGGATTTCTCTATAGACCCAAATGTGCAGACAATTCTTCTCCAATGTTAAAACCACTCAGGGCGAAAAACTTAGGAAGATGGCGGCTTGAGTGGACGGGTCTTTCGGAGGCTCCCCGTCCCGGACTCCCAAGCCCTACTTATCCCGCTAACCACCCTACAGCCGGACCCAGGGCTTCACCGCTGTGAGCAGGAGAAGGGGCTGGGGCGACACCTTGGCCACCGACGAGCGAAGTGAAGCACTCCTCGCTGCCGACGAGCGGAGGCGGCCAGTCCGAGGCTGAGAGCGACCCGACCCCCCGCACTACACACGAGGCTGGGGGGTCTACGGAGGAGTAACGCCGCCTGAGGGGGCCGTCGAGGCGGCCTTGGACACTTGTGGAGGCCCGCTGCCAGTTTGAACCCGCCTGGTGACCGGGGTCCGCAGGGACGACGCGGAGAAGAGGCCGCCGGGGCGCCCGGGCACGAGTAGCTACGCGGGGCCCCGGCTGCGGCCTAGTGGACGGGAGTGAAGATCCCGGCCCGCCGGCCTAGAGAGTCTGCGGCCCCAGAGAGTGCGCGACTGGATCGGGCTGGGACTGACTGGCCGACCCCCCACACAGATTCTGCTGGTGAGCGGGGGGCCGGGGGTCCAGTTGGGAGGCCTGGCAGGTGCGGCCTGGAGGCGGGAAGTGCACAGGCCTGGAGGCCGCAGTGTAGCAACGTGGAGCCTGAGGACTGATAGCGAGGCCACACCGGCCGGGAGTGAGAAGGGGCCGACACCTCCCGGGCTAAAATAAAGGCACAGACTGGGGAGCTGGTCAGGACAGCGCCACTGAAGGCGTGCGGTGAGCCACGAGGTGGCAGCCCAGCCAGGGGCTCTAGGCAGGAGCCCACTGTCGGCCACGTGGGGCCCCTCGCCCCAGAGAAGGAACGCAGGCCGTCCTGAAGGGGGCTCTGTCGGCGCCGAGCTCTGGTGGGGTCCATACCGGAGGCATTGATCGCCCTACACTGGGGGCACAGCACTTGGAACATTCTGTGGCCAGGAGGCTGAGGTGGGGGTGAGGGGGCCCCGCAGGGTAACGAGAGATCGAGGGGGCTAGGTCCGTCCCCCGATAAGCGAGCCTGCAGCCCAGGACAGGAGCGGAGGCCTATCGGTTGGGGAGTGGGGCCTGCGGTGGTCTCACGGCTCGAGGCTGCCAGCCCCTCTGCGGCGGACTGAGAGCGAGGAGCCCTCGACAGCGGGGGTAAGGTAGCGACCGAAGGGCGTGAAGGGCCTGGAGCAGCTGGAAGCCGCTGGGGAACAGTGAGAAGCCTGGTTGAGCTGGACTGCTGACGGGGCGCTGTGTTGTCTGACCACACTGGGCTCCTGGTGCGACCACCGGCCACGACGACCTGTTTGCTACCTTGACGTCCGGGCGCGAAGCTCAAGAGTGGTGGAGTAGCTGGAGAGAAGAGACATGGCGACCACCAATCGCAAGGAGAACCGCACCATCACTGACTTACTGGCGAAAGGGAACCCCAAGCCCGAAAAAAGCCCGGACAAGCAAACCCAGGGTGCCCCGGCTAAGGGGACTGACCGGGATCGGGGCGAGGGCCCGGCGACCAAAGCCTTCATGGAGTCACTCTTCAACTCTCTTAAGGAGGACATACAATCCCTTCGCCAGGACATGGCAGGGGAATACAAAGAACTCCGCCGCGATGTTGATGACCTAGGGGAGCGAGTGGCGGCCAGCGAGCTTTCCGGTCAAGCTAGGAGTGAAGAGGTGGAATTTCTCCGACAGGAAATTGTCCGCCTTAATGATCAACAGACTGACCTCCAATCCCACACGGAGGACCTAGAAAATCGTTCCAGACGGAACAACATCAGGGTCCGGAACGTGCCCTCCTCGGCTGAGGGGGGAGATGTTACTAGCTATTTACAAGGCCTGTTCCGGGCTGTCCTCGAGGTGGGAGATGACTTTGAGATCCGCATCGATCGAGCGCACCGAGTGGGCCCGGCGCGCAGGTCCAAAGGGCCTCCCCCAGACATCCTTGCCTTTCTGCCCGACTACACTTTAAAGGAACGCATCCTGAAGGCGGCGCGACCCAAACAGCCCATGCAATACCAAGGCCATGCTCAGGAACTCTTTCAGGACCTCTCAGTGATCACACTGCAGAAGAGGAGATCCTTCAAACCCGCAACTTCTTTCCTGCGCAATGAGGGGGTCCAATATTCCTGGGGTCACCCCTTTAGACTGATCTTCCGCTGGAATGGGACTCTTCACCAGCTGCACTCCCTGAGAGACACCTGTTCAGTGCTCATGATTCCATACGAGGAGCCCCAACCAAGCTTTGGAGGCGGTGGAGGCACGGGAGGTCTCCGCCTTCATCCTCTCAATCGACAAGTGACGGCTGGCAGAAAGTTCGGCGCGGCAGGTCATCGAGAAAGACGCTCAAACCTGACCTAAAGACAATGGAACAAGAAAAAGTGGCGGCGATCCAAGAAGTCTCCAAAGACACAGGTGTCGCTCCTTGAGGTCCGGTAAGGGTGTTCTCCACAGCGACCAGTAGAGCGAGGGGTGTGGAATGGGGCGGGGAGTCTCGAACCGTCGAGCCGCCACTGCCAATTACCCACTACAAGTACTCTTTGACTGCTGTTGTAGACTGACAGGAGGGGGACAGCAGTCATGGTCCGAACTTATGATCTCCAGTTGGGGAATGTTGTTCTGTTACTTTGTTGGGGGGGGGAGGGAATGGGTGGTGATGTGCTGTTGCAATGTGACTCTCGGGGCCTTCCACTGGGTGAGGATATGGGGCGGGAGGGAGGCCTCGTCGAGGCGGTGGAGACGGGTTGATCCGAGGGAACTTTCTTAGAGCCTTTGCCAGACCGGGTGGGGTGTGCAGGAAGGGCGGGAGAGGTACGGAGAGGCCCCGGCTTGGGAGGGTGGGACGGGGAATGGCATGCACGAAGCGGTGGCCCAATCCCGGTCCTAAATGCCTATAACTATCGGGACCTGGAACGTTAGGGGCCTAAACTCCCTGCAGAAGCGCCAGAAGGTGTGGAAGTATATACTAGATCGACGCTTGGATGTAGTCGCTTTGCAGGAAACACACCTCCTGAAGTCGGAAGATCACCGGCTCAAGCACAAGAAGTACCCCCTTATATATAAAGCCTCTGCGTCCACTAAACAAAAAGGGGTTGCGTTATTGTTCAGCCCGGCAGCGCAATTTGAACCGATGTGCACACAGAGTGACAAAGACGGGAGGTGGTTAATGGTCAAGGGCCGCTTAAAGGGTAAAGTGTGCACCCTGGTGTCCGTTTATGCCCCCAATGCGGGTCAAAAGAGTTTCCTCCTTACACTTCTGGGCAAGGTGACAGATTTTGCTGAGGGCCCTGTTTTCCTTTTGGGGGACTTTAACCTAGTTTGGCATCCAACACTAGACAGTACTCACACTAGAAGATCTGACATGGGCCTCTTCCCGGACTCTATCCAGACACAGATCGGGGACATGGGGTTTCTAGATAGCTGGCGAGTGGCACACCCGGACACTCGGGACTTCTCATTCTATTCCCATGTGCACCACACCTACTCCCACCTCGATTACATTTTTTTTAGTCAGTCCCTACAGGGCGCCCTACAAGACGCAAAGATCCTCCCCATTTCCGTATCTGACCATGGGATGTACACCATTTGTTTAACCTGGCTGGGGGGTGCCCCGACACCGGCGCGATGGTACTTCCCGGAAGCATTAATACGGGACAAGGAATCCTGCACACAGCTGAGGGAGGCGATTGGGGAGTTTTTCTCCCTCAATAACCCGGAGGAGACCTCCGAATATAACACCTGGGACTCGTTCAAGGCGGTTCTTAGGGGTAAATGCATAGCGCTTAACTCGGCCCTTAACAAACAGCACGCGGTAGAAAGGCAAGACCTAGAACAGGAGCTCTTGACGACTGAACAGGTCCACAAGCAGAAGCCCACCAGACAAACAATGCAAGCACTCACGGCCCTTCGAGGCAAATTGCGCGCCATCTACAACAATAGAGCAGAATTTACCCTTCTCACACTGCGCAGCCTAGCATACACGCAAGGGGACAAGGTGGGGAAGCACTTGGCCAGGCAGTTGAAGGACAAACGGGAGAGGGAATACACCGGGGGCATACGTGATGGGGTGGGGTCTCTTCAGCACAGGGACGAGGACAAAGCTGCCATCTTTGGGAGGTTCTATGCATCACTATATACAGCGGATTCTTATGACGCTGGACGCCAGGGCGCCTTTCTGCGGGACCTGCCCGTCCCACAGGTGCCCGCGGAGTGGAACGAAATTCTCGTGGCCCCGGTCACCATTGAAGAAGTCTTGGCGGCTATCTCGTCACTCAAGGCCCATAAGGCACCGGGGATGGACGGATACACCGCTGTCTTCTATAAGACCTTTGCCTCCGAGATTGCACCCCGCCTGGTCAGCCTCTTCAATCGTATGGCCACGGAGGGCGACGCAGCGGCCTCCATTACTGAGGGGGCGATCTCGGTAATCCCCAAACCGGGCAAGGATCCCTCCTTCTGCGCCTCATATAGACCCATTGCCCTCCTTAACATAGACGCCAAACTTTACTCCTCTATTCTGGCCAAGAGACTGGGCGACCTTATGCCGCTTCTCATACATCCTGACCAGTCGGGCTTTATCAAGGGGAGGCAAACTCACGACAACACCAGGCGCATCGTTCATTTAATAGAAAAGGCCAACAAATTTAAAATACCTGCAGTGCTAATCGGTCTTGACGCCGAAAAAGCGTTCGACTGGGTGGATTGGAGCTTCCTGTGGTCTAGCCTAGGGAGGTTTGGGTTCTCCACCCAGTTCATCACAATGCTCCAGGCCAACTATAGGCACCCGTGCTCTAGGGTCTCGGTCAATGGGGTACAATCGGCCCCCTTCGGACACACCAGGGGGACGAGACAGGGTTGTCCCCTATCCCCCTTACTCTTCGCCCTTAGCATAGAACCCCTAGCCATAGCGATCAGGGAACACCGAGGGATAGAGGGACTCCCCTTCACGGGTGAGTCCCACAAAATCTCGCTCTTTGCGGACGATGTCCTCCTCTCCTTGTCCAATCCGATAAGCTCCCTCCCACAGTTGCAAGAAGTGCTCGCCGCCTTCGAGGGTGTAGCGGGCTTCAAAGTTAACCTGACCAAATCCTCCATACTTAACCTAACTCTCTCCAGTGCTGAGGCCTCGCAGCTCCGGGCGCTCTCCCCGCTGGACTAGGCTCCCTCCTCCTTGCTGTATCTAGGGGTCCGCCTGACTCCCAAGATCGATCAGTTATATGCGGCTAATTTCCCCGATCTCCTCACCCGCCTCCAACGAGAACTTTCCCGCTGGAAGCCGCTTTTCCTCTCCTGGTTGGGACGCATACATGCCATCAAAATGACCCTCCTACCCAAACTCCTCTATCTATTTCAAGCGCTCCCTATCGAACTGGAGGAAGCCTTCTTTGTGCGTCTCAAGACCATGATCCTGAAGTTCGTGTGGCGGGGGAAGGGCTCGTTTCTCCTTCCACATGCTAAGGCGTCCACAGCGCGAGGGGGGGGGGGGCGGGACTCCCGGACCTTCGCCTCTATTATAAAGCGGCTCAATTGCGCATCCTAGTCGAGTGGGCACAGATGGAGTCGGAAAAGCACTGGCTCCACATGGACCGCAGCGTGGCAGGTAGAACTATTTGGGACCTAATATGGCGCGCTAAGACGGACAGGCCCCTCAATGCATACATCAGCACCCCGACACGCACCACCCTTAATGTGTGGGACACTGTGGCTGAGAGGGAGGGCTGGGCGTCTTTCCCGTCGCCTCTCACCCCAATCCACTTCACCTCTTCCTTCCCTCCAGCGCTCCGAGAGGGGCCGTTCGACGCCTGGAGGGCGGGCGGATGTCTCGCACTCACACACCTGTTCCACAATTACGATACACTTACTTTTGACAATTGCAAGAGGGAATATGGGGTGGGAGACCGGGAGCGCTACCATCACGCGCAACTCCTCCACTGGGCACTGAATCCACGGATCAGGGAGGGAGCCACTAGACCCCTTACCGCTTTTGAGTTGTTCCTGCTCAAGGCTAAATCCATGAAGGGGGCCATCTCGAGCAGAGACATCATCGCCGCCCAACCCCAGGGTTGTGGGCATGTAGGCTGTGTACAGATTGACGAAGCAAGTTGAAAGTCTGCTACATTTATGATGATACTTCTATGTGTAATGACCTGTACAGGTATGTCTACAATAAAAATTATTTCAAAAAAAAAAAAAAAAAATGAAGGGGGCCATCTCGACACTGTATAAGCTGCTGCTCTCCACAGACACTGCACCACGGCCACGCTTTATGTCTTGGTGGGAGGGGTTGGTCCAACGGGACATTGGGGAGGAGGAGTGGAAACACTTGTGGGCTGACATCTTTCGCTTCAACCGTTCCACGAAATAGAGGGAGGCACACATGAAGGTAATGGCAGACTGGTACCTGTACCCAGCTAGACTGGCTAAGATCTTCCCTGGGGCCTCGGATAGATGCTGGAGAGGGTGTGGTCTACTAGGTGAATTCCAACACATTTGGTGGGACTGCCCCTCCATTAGGCCTTTTTGGGAGGAGATCCTTGCTCAGATAAAATCCATCTTAGGATACCCAGTCCCGATTACGATGGCGGAAGCCCTTTTAGGCCTCCGGGACCCCCAGCTGGAGCACCAAACCAGAGCCGATAAAAGGATCATGTGGTTATGCTTGGGGGCTGCTAAACTGGCAATAGCTAACGCTTGGAAACAGAGGGCGGCACCGGCGATGTCACTGTGGCACGCCCGCTTGTGGCAGCTGCTCAGCCTAGAGCGCATGGCCGACATCTCCCGTGAAGACTTTAAGAACTTTGAGTTCCGCTGGGGACCGCTGGTCTCGTTCCTCTCTAGGGACCTGCCATCTGCGGTATGCCCCTCTACTGTCAGAGCCCTGCACTTATTCCAGTTCTAGGTAGGCCTCGAGGACTGCTATACTATTAATGGCACTTTCACCACTGGGGGGCGGGGACAGGGAGTTCGGGGGGCGTGGGGAGGGGGAGGGGGGGGTTGTTGGAGTTTCTTTGTTGCTGTTCATATATGTATAAAATTTTCACTATTAGCTGTCCTGGAACACTGGGGACTCGACCCTAGCGGTGACCCTCGCAGGGGGGGGGCGGGGGAGGGGGGGGGCTTGGTGGCCATGAATACCTGCCATGCACAGAGGTACGGTGCTGCACCTGGGCACCTGGACTTTCTTCCTTCTGGACTCTGCTGAGACTCGGCCCTGGCGGCTCACGCATGGGTTGTTATGGACTTGCAATGCATGGGCCAGAGGCGGCTAGCGTCGTGGGGACGTAACGACCCCTCCCCTTAGGTATGCTGGGAATAGGATGCTTCTTGACTTATGGGCCCCTGCGTGGGCATGGTGGCGGGCTGTGCCTGTGATTTCTTTTTTTACATGTGAACAACAATAAAATCTGTTTACAAAAAAACCACTCGGGCCTTAGTCTCCAGATCCACTATATAGCGGGACTCTAATCTCCTAAGCTTTAGTAGTCGGTTGCCACCCCCCTCATGTGTTCTGGGACGTGGTCTAGACAGAAATATTGTAGAAGGTCTCTGTTGCTCTGATGTTTTATGGCAAAATGGCGTGCAACAGGATATGAAAAATCCTTGTTCGCAATTGCCCTCATATGCTCCAAGATTCGTAGCTTTACTGGGTTAATTGTACTGCCCACATATCTCATTTTACATGGACAGCTCAGACAATATACAGCAAAACTAGTGTGGCAGGACATGAATTTGTTCAATTTCCTTCCCCCCTTGACTCCTCGAACATCATAGGTTAATACGCGTTTGCTGAAGGCACACGCCTTACAGCGCCCACAAAGAGACCTTCTACAATATTTCTGTCTAGACCACGTCCCAGAACACATGAGGGGGGGCAACCGACTACTAAAGCTTAGGAGATTGGAGTCCCGCTAAATAGTGGATCTGGAGACTAATGCCCCGAGTGGTTTTAACATTGGAGAAGAATTGTCTGCACATTTGGGTCTATAGAGAAATCCTTTAGCTCATGTTATGAAAGAAGGTGAAGTTACATCTGTTATGTGTTATTGTCGGTAGAATTGAGTTTTCATGAAATCATGTATCTGCTTCTAGATTCAATGGTAATTGAAAGAATGCAGAATTGGTGGGGATGGAGTGATGTATGGGATTCTTTTTTTCTTAAAAGCAGAAAGAACTGGGTTGGTAAAATTATTACACTGTTGATTTTGAAGCGATCAGTCTTAATGGCAACCATTAAGGTTGCAATAGCCGATCCACGGCTAGATTATTAATTAGGCCATGATTATACATTAGGATTAATCGGCTTAAACATGTAAAAATGTAGGCATATTCAGTCATACCATTGTAAGAACTTTTGGTCGTCTCAACAAATTGATTGTAATGCACATTGACAGAGTGGGGTACTGTGCAACACAATATAGTGTTGCAATTGCCGATCCACGGCAAGATCTATACATAAGACATGTATTTAACAATGATGTTTGTCTTTTGCAATAACTGTAAAGCTTGTTACTATGTGAAAATTGCATGTTCCAAGATGGCGCCCGTATGAAAATACGAGGTTTAGTCCCTTGTCAATGTCAATACCACATACCCATGCGCTTTTAAAATGGTGCCGCGAAATGCATTGTTTATGACACTGACGAAGGGAGTCTTTCCTGAAACGCGTTTGTCTGAATAAAAAGTTTGGCGTTCTAAGCCCTTCTGATCCCGTGAGTGCTGCGTGTCCTTTTGGATTTAATCGAGGGGACACGGCGTGGAGCTTTCATATTTGCGCGGAACACCGCCGCGCTGCAGCACCCGCCTCGCAGAGTGACTCGTTGGCGGTGGAACACTGGAGCGGAATATATACATATTGGCTACGGTTCAGCAGCGCTTTCATGTTTGTCACCTTACATGGATGAACATTTTTTAAGGAGACTGAGCAGGGGAATCCACTGGGTTAAAGAACATTTTCTGAGTCTGAGAGGGCAGTATTACGGACTACCAGGACCAGCATGCCCTCAGCAACACCCACAAGGGCGGGGCACTTCATGACCAATAAATAAGGTTGTTCTTATATCCCCTGCTTCCTGCCTCCATTCCTGCCAGTGATCAAGAGCTCAAGGGAGCTCGAAACGCATATGGCCTTTGACATGCCTGGAGCCTGTTGTCAGCGTGGCTGCCTGCCGTGATTTGTGCGAGTGCCCCGCTGCGTGTGGTGTCTTCAAACGGGGCAACCTTTGGGGAACAATTTAAAGCGGCCAGTCCTGGTCGCGAGGAGACCCCGGCGCTACTTTGGCGTTTCTGGAGCACTGAATGCCAGAGTGCTCTGAGAACAGAGGGGAGCCTCAGCCGCAGGGAGATATTGGCTACGGTTCAGCAGCGCTTTCATGTTTGTCACCTTACATGGATGAACATTTTTTAAGGAGACTGAGCAGGGGAATCCACTGGGTTAAAGAACATTTTCTGAGTCTGAGAGGGCAGTATTACGGACTACCAGGACCAGCATGCCCTCAGCAACACCCACAAGGGCGGAGCTCTTCATGACCAATAAATATGGTTGTTCTTATATCCCCTGCTTCCTGCCTCCATTCCTGCCAGTGATCAAGAGCTCAAGGGAGCTCGAAACGCGTATGGCCTTTGACATGCCTGGAGCCTGTTGTCAGCGTGGCTGCCTGCGGTGATTTGTGCGAGTGCCCCGCTGCGTGTGGTGTCTTCAAACGGGGCAACCTTTGTGGAACAATTTAAAGCAGCCAGTCCTGGTCACGAGGAGACCCCGGCGCTACTTTGGCGTTTCTGGAGCACTGAATGCCAGAGTGCTCTGAGAACAGCGGGGAGCCTCAGCCGCAGGGAGATATTGGCTATGGTTCAGCAGCGCTTTCATGTTTGTCACCTTACATGGATGAACATTTTTTAAGGAGACTGAGCAGGGGAATCCACTGGGTTAAAGAACATTTTCTGAGTCTGAGAGGGCAGTATTACGGACTACCAGGACCAGCATGCCCTCAGCAACACTCACAAGGGCGGGGCTCTTCATGACCAATAAATATGGTTGTTCTTATATCCCCTGCTTCCTGCCTCCATTCCTGCCAGTGATCAAGAGCTCAAGGGAGCTCGAAACGCGTATGGCCTTTGACATGCCTGGAGCCTGTTGTCAGCGTGGCTGCCTGCGGTGATTTGTGCGAGTGCCCCGCTGCGTGTGGTGTCTTCAAACGGGGCAACCTTTGTGGAACAATTTAAAGCGGCCAGTCCTGGTCGCGAGGAGACCCCGGCGCTACTTTGGCGTTTCTGGAGCACTGAATGCCAGAGTGCTCTGAGAACAGCGGGGAGCCTCAGCCGCAGGGAGATATTGGCTACGGTTCAGCAGCGCTTTCATGTTTGTCACCTTACATGGATGAACATTTTTTAAGGAGACTGAGCAGGGGAATCCACTGGGCTAAAGAACATTTTCTGAGTCTGAGAGGGCAGTATCACGGACTACCAGGACCAGCATGCCCTCAGCAACACCCACAAGGGCGGGGCTCTTCATGACCAATAAATATGGTTGTTCTTATATCCCCTGCTTCCTGCCTCCATTCCTGCCAGTGATCAAGAGCTCAAGGGAGCTCGAAACGCGTATGGCCTTTGACATGCCTGGAGCCTGTTGTCAGCGTGGCTGCCTGCGGTGATTTGTGCGAGTGCCCCGCTGCGTGTGGTGTCTTCAAACGGGGCAACCTTTGTGGAACAATTTAAAGCGGCCAGTCCTGGTCGCGAGGAGACCCCGGCGCTACTTTGGCGTTTCTGGAGCACTGAATGCCAGAGTGCTCTGAGAACAGCGGGGAGCCTCAGCCGCAGGGAGATATTGGCTACGGTTCAGCAGCGCTTTCATGTTTGTCACCTTACATGGATGAACATTTTTTAAGGAGACTGAGCAGGGGAATCCACTGGGTTAAAGAACATTTTCTGAGTCTGAGAGGGCAGTATTACGGACTACCAGGACCAGCATGCCCTCAGCAACACCCACAAGGGCGGGGCTCTTCATGACCAATAAATATGGTTGTTCTTATATCCCCTGCTTCCTGCCTCCATTCCTGCCAGTGATCAAGAGCTCAAGGGAGCTCGAAACGCGTATGGCCTTTGACATGCCTGGAGCCTGTTGTCAGCGTGGCTGCCTGCGGTGATTTGTGCGAGTGCCCCGCTGCGTGTGGTGTCTTCAAACGGGGCAACCTTTGTGGAACAATTTAAAGCAGCCAGTCCTGGTCACGAGGAGACCCCGGCGCTACTTTGGCGTTTCTGGAGCACTGAATGCCAGAGTGCTCTGAGAACAGCGGGGAGCCTCAGCCGCAGGGAGATATTGGCTATGGTTCAGCAGCGCTTTCATGTTTGTCACCTTACATGGATGAACATTTTTTAAGGAGACTGAGCAGGGGAATCCACTGGGTTAAATAACATTTTCTGAGTCTGAGAGGGCAGTATTACGGACTACCAGGACCAGCATGCCCTCAGCAACACCCACAAGGGCGGGGCTCTTCATGACCAATAAATATGGTTGTTCTTATATCCCCTGCTTCCTGCCTCCATTCCTGCCAGTGATCAAGAGCTCAAGGGAGCTCGAAACGCGTATGGCCTTTGACATGCCTGGAGCCTGTTGTCAGCGTGGCTGCCTGCGGTGATTTGTGCGAGTGCCCCGCTGCGTGTGGTGTCTTCAAACGGGGCAACCTTTGTGGAACAATTTAAAGCGGCCAGTCCTGGTCGCGAGGAGACCCCGGCGCTACTTTGGCGTTTCTGGAGCACTGAATGCCAGAGTGCTCTGAGAACAGCGGGGAGCCTCAGCCGCAGGGAGATATTGGCTACGGTTCAGCAGCGCTTTCATGTTTGTCACCTTACATGGATGAACATTTTTTAAGGAGACTGAGCAGGGGAATCCACTGGGTTAAAGAACATTTTCTGAGTCTGAGAGGGCAGTATCACGGACTACCAGGACCAGCATGCCCTCAGCAACACCCACAAGGGCGGGGCTCTTCATGACCAATAAATATGGTTGTTCTTATATCCCCTGCTTCCTGCCTCCATTCCTGCCAGTGATCAAGAGCTCAAGGGAGCTCGAAACGCGTATGGCCTTTGACATGCCTGGAGCCTGTTGTCAGCGTGGCTGCCTGCGGTGATTTGTGCGAGTGCCCCGCTGCGTGTGGTGTCTTCAAACGGGGCAACCTTTGTGGAACAATTTAAAGCGGCCAGTCCTGGTCGCGAGGAGACCCCGGCGCTACTTTGGCGTTTCTGGAGCACTGAATGCCAGAGTGCTCTGAGAACAGCGGGGACCCTCAGCCGCAGGGAGATATTGGCTACGGTTCAGCAGCGCTTTCATGTTTGTCACCTTACATGGATGAACAATTTTTTAAGGAGACTGAGCAGGGGAATCCACTGGGTTAAAGAACATTTTCTGAGTCTGAGAGGGCAGTATTACGGACTACCAGGACCAGCATGCCCTCAGCAACACCCACAAGGGCGGGGCTCTTCATGACCAATAAATATGGTTGTTCTTATATCCCCTGCTTCCTGCCTCCATTCCTGCCAGTGATCAAGAGCTCAAGGGAGCTCGAAACGCGTATGGCCTTTGACATGCCTGGAGCCTGTTGTCAGCGTGGCTGCCTGCGGTGATTTGTGCGAGTGCCCCGCTGCGTGTGGTGTCTTCAAACGGGGCAACCTTTGTGGAACAATTTAAAGCGGCCAGTCCTGGTTGCGAGGAGACCCCGGCGCTACTTTGGCGTTTCTGGAGCACTGAATGCCAGAGTGCTCTGAGAACAGCGGGGAGCCTCAGCCGCAGGGAGATATTGGCTACGGTTCAGCAGCGCTTTCATGTTTGTCACCTTACATGGATGAACATTTTTTAGGGAGACTGAGCAGGGGAATCCACTGGGTTAAAGAACATTTTCTGAGTCTGAGAGGGCAGTATTACGGACTACCAGGACCAGCATGCCCTCAGCAACACCCACAAGGGCGGGGCTCTTCATGACTAATAAATATGGTTGTTCTTATATCTCCTGCTTCCTGCCTCCATTCCTGCCAGTGATCAAGAGCTCAAGGGAACTCGAAACGCGTATGGCCTTTGACATGCCTGGAGCCTGTTGTCAGCGTGGATGCCTGTGGTGATTTGTGCGAGTGCCCCGCTGCGTGTGGTGTCTTCAAACGGGGCAACCTTTCTGGAACAATTTAAAGCGGCCAGTCCTGGTCGCAAGGAGACCCCGGCGCTACTTTGGCGTTTCTGGAGCACTGAATGCCAGAGTAGTCTGAGAACAGCGGGGAGCCTCAGCCGCAGGGAGATATTGGCTACGGTTCAGCAGCGCTTTCATGTTTGTCACCTTACATGGATGAACATTTTTTAAGGAGACTGAGCAGGGGAATCCACTGGGTTAAAGAACATTTTCTGAGTCTGAGAGGGCAGTATTACGGACTACCAGGACCAGCATGCCCTCAGCAACACCCACAAGGGCGGGGCTCTTCATGACCCATAAATATGGTTGTTCTTATATCCCCTGCTTCCTGCCTCCATTTCTGCCAGTGATCAAGAGCTCAAGGGAGCTCGAAACGCGTATGGCCTTTGACATGCCTGGAGCCTGTTGTCAGCGTGGCTGCCTGCGGTGATTTGTGCGAGTGCCCCGCTGCGTGTGGTGTCTTCAAACGGGGCAACCTTTGTGGAACAATTTAAAGCGGCCAGTCCTGGTCGCGAGGAGACCCCGGCGCTACTTTGGCATTTCTGGAGCACTGAATGCCAGAGTGCTCTGAGAACAGCGGGGAGCCTCAGCCGCAGGGAGATATTGGCTACGGTTCAGCAGCGCTTTCATGTTTGTCACCTTACATGGATGAACATTTTTTAAGGAGAGTGAGCAGGGGAATCCACTGGGTTAAAGAACATTTTCTGAGGAGTCTGAGAAGGCAGTATTACGGACTACCAGGACCCTCAGCAACACCCACAAGGGCGGGGCTCTTCATGACCAATAAATATGGTTGTTCTTATATCCCCTGCTTCCTGCCTCCATTCCTGTCAGTGATCAAGAGCTCAAGGGAGCTCGAAACGCCTATGGCCTTTGACATGCCTGGAGCCTGTTGTCAGCGTGGCTGCCTGCGGTGATTTGTGCGAGTGCCCCGCTGCGTGTGGTGTCTTCAAACGGGGCAACCTTTGTGGAACAATTTAAAGCGGCCAGTCCTGGTCGCGAGGAGACCCCGGCGCTACTTTGGCGTTTCTGGAGCACTGAATGCCAGAGTGCTCTGAGAACAGCGGGGAGCCTCAGCCGCAGGGAGATATTGGCTACGGTTCAGCAGTGCTTTCATGTTTGTCACCTTACATGGATGAACATTTTTTAAGGAGACTGAGCAGGGGAATCCACTGGGTTAAAGAACATTTTCTGAGTCTGAGAGGGCAGTATTACGGACTACCAGGACCAGCATGCCCTCAGCAACACCCACAAGGGCGGGGCTCTTCATGACCAATAAATATGGTTGTTCTTATATCCCCTGCTTCCTGCCTCCATTCCTGCCAGTGATCAAGAGCTCAAGGGAGCTCGAAACGCGTATGGCCTTTGGCATGCCTGGAGCCTGTTGTCAGCGTGGCTGCCTGCGGTGATTTGTGCGAGTGCCCCGTTGCCTGTGGTGTCTTCAAACGGGGCAACCTTTGTGGAACAATTTAAAGCGGCCAGTCCTGGTCGCGAGGAGACCCCGGCGCTACTTTGGCGTTTCTGGAGCACTGAATGCCAGAGTGCTCTGAGAACAGCGGGGAGCCTCAGCCGCAGGGAGATATTGGCTATGGTTCAGCAGCGCTTTCATGTTTGTCACCTTACATGGATGAACATTTTTTAAGGAGACTGAGCAGGGGAATACACTGGGTTAAAGAACATTTTCTGAGTCTGAGAGGGCAGTATTACGGACTACCAGGACCAGCATGCCCTCAGCAACACCCACAAGGGCGGGGCTCTTCATGACCAATAAATATGGTTGTTCTTATATCCCCTGCTTCCTGCCTCCATTCCTGCCAGTGATCAAGAGCTCAAGGGAGCTCGAAACGCGTATGGCCTTTGACATGCCTGGAGCCTGTTGTCAGCGTGGCTGCCTGCGGTGATTTGTGCGAGTGCCCCGCTGCGTGTGGTGTCTTCAAACGGGGCAACCTTTATGGAACAATTTAAAGCGGCCAGTCCTGGTTGCGAGGAGACCCCGGCGCTACTTTGGCGTTTCTGGAGCACTGAATGCCAGAGTGCTCTGAGAACAGCGGGGAGCCTCAGCCGCAGGGAGATATTGGCTACGGTTCAGCAGCGCTTTCATGTTTGTCACCTTACATGGATGAACATTTTTTAAGGAGACTGAGCAGGGGAATCCACTGGGTTAAAGAACATTTTCTGAGTCTGAGAGGGCAGTATTACGGACTACCAGGACCAGCATGCCCTCACCAACACCCACAAGGGCGGGGCTCTTCATGACCAATAAATATGGTTGTTCTTATATCCCCTGCTTCCTGCCTCCATTCCTGCCAGTGATCAAGAGCTCAAGGGAGCTCGAAACACGTATGGCCTTTGACATGCCTGGAGCCTGTTGTCAGCGTGGCTGCCTGCGGTGATTTGTGCGAGTGCCCCGCTGCGTGTGGTGTCTTCAAACGGGGCAACCTTTGTGGAACAATTTAAAGCGGCCAGTCCTGGTCGCGAGGAGACCCCGGCGCTACTTTGGCGTTTCTGGAGCACTGAATGCCAGAGTGCTCTGAGAACAGCGGGGAGCCTCAGCCGCAGGGAGATATTGGCTACGGTTCAGCAGCGCTTTCATGTTTGTCACCTTACATGGATGAACATTTTTTAAGGAGACTGAGCAGGGGAATCCACTGGGTTAAAGAACATTTTCTGAGTCTGAGAGGGCAGTATTACGGACTACCAGGACCAGCATGCCCTCAGCAACACCCACAAGGGCGGGGCTCTTCATGACCAATAAATATGGTTGTTCTTATATCCCCTGCTTCCTGCCTCCATTCCTGCCAGTGATCAAGAGCTCAAGGGAGCTCGAAACGCGTATGGCCTGGAGCCTGTTGTCAGCGTGGCTGCCTGTGGTGATTTGTGCGAGTGCCCCGCTGCGTGTGGTGTCTTCAAACGGGCAACCTTTGTGGAACAATATATATATATATGTGTGTTTTTAAAGGGCACATTGGCCTATCCGTCTCTTGCATTGAAGGCGACTACAGATGTGTACATCAGTAAAAATACCATCACTCATAGGGAGAGCCCCCAGTCTCTGCAGTGAACTGACCTCTTGTTCTATGCTATTGCTGTGATGGAAGGAAGCAGAACGTGAATGACAGATGAAGAGGGCTAACTGAAAGCCCCTTATGTATGCATGTACGTATACGTATTTTGTAAGAATTTGTGTGAAGAACAAAAGATCTTGGCTAAATCCAGACCTAAACAGGGCTTGATGAATTACTCCTAACATGTGGTAGCATTGTGACATGAGCATCAACTACAAACAGAATTTTCAATGTGAAAATACAGCGAGATGGAAAAAAAGTATTTATTCATTTTTTTAGTTTTTTATAGTGCAAACATTACCCCTGCGGGTATCAGAGCGCTGTATACAAATTTACAGAGAACAGAGTAATAATAAAAAAAAATAATAGTTGAGAAAAAAATATAGGATAGAGTAGTACCCAGAAAAGAGGGGTACGCTTTACAATGTTCAGTGAGCAGAGAAGCTATACCAATAACAGCAAAAATATCTTAGTCAAGAATACTGCAGGATCAAGCAGTGTTGAGAAAAGGGGGTTAATGTCTGGCCTGATTAATCAAAAACACTAAAGTAGCCGGTGAGAAGTAGTCATGAGTGTTATTGAAGAATCGGCATCTTGGGATCAAGGAAATAAATTTGTTCATAAGGAGTACTTTGACTTCTTTCTTGAAGGATACAGTTGAGATTTATTCTGACTTCAGGAGGAAAAATGTTCCAAATTCTCAGGGCAATCCCAGAGAAAGATCGGTTGTGAGTTTTATTGTGGAATATCTGTGGTTTCAGAAGTAAGGTGCTGGAGCTTCTGGATGATCTGCAGCCTCCAGAAAGTTTGAGCTTCTGAGCGAGATACCTATGGGTTTTGGAGTGGAGGGTTTTATGTGTTATGCAAGCTATTTTTAGCTGGATTCTTGCATTGTGAGAGAGCCAGTTGAGGGATTTCAGATTGGAGGTGATGTGGTTGCTTGTTTTTGAGCTGGTGATGAGCCTTGCAGCAGAGGTGAGGGAAGGAAGCACTTGGAGGAGCTAGTTTGGTCCTGGGCAGTCCAGAGAGGGCTGCCCAACCTGGGAATCACAAGGGCTTGTACTGCATTCTTGAAGTTGTTGAGGTGGGGGGGGGGAGGGTAAATGGGAAAGTAGAGGAAGGGTTTTAATGTTCTTAGAATGTTCATTTGGTGAGTCTCAAAACTTTCTTCCATGGAGCCCAATCAACTCCAAAATGACTGGACCAGAAAGTCATCTATCTGTAACAAATGTGATCTTTCTTCCTTCTCCTAATCTCAGATTTCTTTTCTTTTTCACCCACATAAAACAGAGGACTGCCACTACCTGCTATGCTTTGATTTTTACCTTGACTTGGGTTTAAAAAAAAGCACAGAAACATATCAATAAATGCAACAAGAGGGTCCCAAATTACTTGAGGTCATGAAAAGAAACATAACTAATGTTCACAACTGTTGTACACTCGTCCTTTTACCTCCACATCCTGCTCCGTCAGTGAGACCCTGAAAGAAAAAAGTAAGGCATTAGCGGTAGACAGGGGTGCTGGGTGTGGGGTGAAATCATGGGGCTGCAGCATTGATGATCTGAAATAAAATCCAGGCACAATGAAGCTGAAGCCCACCACACTCATTCTACACAGTGAAATTATATATATTCTTATGAAAATAAAAACAAATATTAACAATATTAGCGATAGACAAAATGGGGGATGGTGTCACTCATTATATTTGCAATAATATGAATGACTAAGCGCAGAGTGTTCTATTAAACATTAGAGCAGGGGTTGGCTTCTTCAACAGAAAGGGAAGGTTTAATTTAGATTAGAAAATGGAGGATGGGAGTTGTCTCTACTCACTGAAAGTACACTGAAACATGGAGCCTGCTGTTTCTACAGGCATTAACAGGACATATCTAAGGCATCTTTATTTAAGTATTGGAATTCCGGTTAAGAGAGCTGTACATGATATCTGTTTGAAATGATTTCTCTTTAATTGTGTATTGCCCGTAACAAGTACTTTGTATATTTTAATTGTTCATCGATGGAATGGTTCCCTTACAGGAAAGCTATGCTGTATGTTGCATTACGTTAATATATTGAAAGGTGGCGGGTTCACTCTTTTATGATTTTATGATCATGGAATTTAGTCTGAATAAACTTTTAATACGATATCAATGGACTCTGACAATCTTTTTGGCACTCTACCATGCTCTTACAAAAGAGGATTAGCTATGTAAAAGTTAGACAAATCTCAGTTCAAGAGCTTACTCCAACCTTTCCTTCTAAACAGTGTTCTCTCCCAGAGAAACAGCAAGCATATTTTTGGAAATTTGTCACTGAGATGCATCTTGGCCCTTGGCAAGTGGAAGAGTCCATTTCTTCAGACATCTCAGTGTTACAACAACATACCAAAACTGTGATCAGCATGCTTGCACCTTAGCATTGTAAGATAATGCAGACATACTCTGAACCCAGGACTCACAGAATAGACTCACGGTCATGGCAGGAAGAAGTAGATTTGAAATACCAGAGAACATGCGATGACACCTGGTTAACCCAGTACATCTCACAAAATGTTTTTTTAAACACGAAACAGAACAGAATCAAATTGTTCAGAAAGAGTAAAACTCTGAATGTCTATGGAAGATGGAACGGGCTTCAGTAGGCAGCAGTTTGATGACTAGAAATAATAAGCCACAGTAGCTCCAAAATATAATAACCAGTAAGGAATATGCTTACTAATACTGATGTCAAACAATGTTTTTTCTATTTGCCTGCTGATTCTTTTCACCACCTTAATTCTGTTAATTTAACTGAAACATTTTCAAATGGACTGAACAAATCAAAACTCAGTTACGCATAGTAGGAAAATGACTTCTAATACCTTAGAAGAAAATCCGAAGCATGATATTACGATGTGTTGCTAACATGAAGGTAGACTTTTATTTGTATCTCATATCATGTTTAATTGTTTATGACAACAAGTCTGGGCGTCTTTTGTCGATTTTCCATTGAAAAAACATATAATTGCTAATGTTTTTTCCATTGAACAAATATATCATTGCTATTGATTTCTTTATTTCATTATTTTTGTAATTATGATAATCAAGTGACGGTATGGATTCAGAGATATGAATAAGAAAGGAGATAATGTGTTTTACATGTTCATTATTCCCATGATCTTATCATCATATCTAGACAGCAAAAACATTGAAGCTATAATTTGTATTAGGTGATAAGTTTGGAATTTAAATTGATGATTTGTAGGATTTTGTCAGTGATGCTTTACTAACATATTTTTCAATGTACATAGTCTCAAACCACAGTTTTGTTTACTCAATTGAGTCATATATTTTTGGAGACAGTTTTTATTCCATATTTACTGAAGATTTCAAAGGATATACGGCATATCTGGCATGAAAATGCTTGCTTTGACAAATACCGCCTATGGGTTGAAATGTGTAAACCATTGCCCAGAATAATGAAAAAAAGTTTAATATTTTAAATATAAGTTTAGAATTTTAAAATCCTTCAAGAACTGTACTTCATCTGTCATCCTTCCAAGTGCTGATACTAATTATTATCAGGTCATGCTAACCTTATCTGCTACCACAAATATTCAAGGTCTTAAGATTTTCATTTAATAATAATCAAAATGTAATAAGGGATATCACGTAGGCCTGCTCCTATAAAGCTGGTAAATGATTCACGGCTCCTATCAATTCGCTTTCTAATCTCACAATGGCAGTGCAATTCCACATTCGAAGGTTACCTAAGGGTAGCAGAAGAACATTTACCAGTCATATTGGATGATGCCTATAAAATGGAGTTTACAATTTTTTTTAGAATAAGGAAATCGATTGAGATATTTATGTGGTCTTCTGTGGTGAGAGTTTGGAACTGAGACAATGTTGGGATGTTGCATGGAGGAATGAGCTTGCAGAGAACAGGTGTTGGTGTGCTTAATGTAGTCTGTCAAACCCTGTCTATCTTGTCCTTAAAGAAGTAGGTGATAGCTCATCACTTCTCATTGTTTTGGGGTTGCTGTAGTGTTTGAAGGCCTTGAAGAGTGCTCGGTTTTGATTGGAAAAACAACAAAGTGATGGAAGGAATGCTTGAATTGATCTCATCCACTGATGATCGCTTGAGCCGCATTCCAGAGGTTGAAATAAATTTAAGCATTACACCAATCACTTTTTTATGTACCTTAGTTCAATGCAGTATGTGCGATATCCAATTGTGGGTCCTGCAATCACTGTGGTATAGGACTCACGCTCCACCCAACTTAAAAGATCCAAAAAGGCTGAAACCACTCGGTTCTTTGTGTTGCCGTTCAGAAGGAGCCGGGTCTGACAGTTTGGGTTGGACTGTTACTACTGGATCATGACTGACCTGCACATGTCTGGTTCCTGTCTCAGGTGGCATGGTAGGCAAAAGAACGATGGTCTGGAATGTGGACCAGACTAATAACCAACAGCTGAGATTTATTCTAGCTTTCCACCCATCACTTTTTGTGTACCCAGTCCAACGTCTTACGCGTGACGGTTATGCCCAGATGTAGGTCCCTTGCTCACCGCCCCATAGGACTCAACCTACACAAGACTGTGCAGGCTGAAGGTGACCAAAACCAACCAGTCTTGGGTTGTTTGTGTTCTCATTCAGAGTTAGCCTAGCCTGTGCTGGATTGCACCTATTAGAACAAGGTATATACTGATTTGCATATAGCGGTTTCCTGTCTGATAAGGCATGGTGGGTAAAATAACAATGGGCTGACATGTGGCCAAGGGTACAAGTGGATGAGATTAATTCAAGCATTCTATCTATCACCTTTTTGTGTTCTTAATGCAACGGGTATGCCCAATCGTAGGTATCATGCTCACTGTGCCACAGGACTCAAACCACACCTGAATGAAATGGCCCAAATAGGCCATAACCTGTCTTGAGTTACTTGGGTTCCAATTTAGAGGAAGCCTGGCCTGGCAGTTCAAGCTGGACTATTTCTCTTGGAGCAGGAGCAAGACTGATTTACATGTGGCTGGTTATTGCCTGAAGTGGGACGGTGGGCACAAGAAAGATTGACTAGAATGAAGCCCAGAGAAATTACCAGCAGCTGAGAATATTTCAAGCATTTGACCCATCACTTTTTTGTGTATCTGTGTGTGACGCCCTATGTTTGATGGGTAAGCCCATGCGTCGGTCCCTTGTTCACTGTGCTAAAAGACTCCAGATACACCGACTAAAGAGGCCCACTGAGACCAAAACCAGTCTTGGGTTGCTTGTGTTCCCATTCAGAGTGAGCCTCTGCTAGATTGTTCCTATTAGAACATCAAGACTGATTTACAGACGGCTGGTTTCTGCCTGAGGTGGCATGGTGGGCAAAAGAGCAATGAATTGAAATGCTGCCCATAGTAATTACCAATAGCGGAGATTCATTTGAGCATTCCATCCATGGCCTTTTTGTGTACCTCAGCCCTAAGTAAGAAAGGGGTATATCCAGACATGGGCCAAGAGCTCACTATATTACAGGACTCAAGCCACACCGACTAAAGAGGCCCAAAGAGCTAAAACTGGTCTTGGGTTGTTTGCTTTACCTTCAGGGAGTGTCTGGCCTGGCAATTCAGGCTCGACTGTTCCTTTAAGAGCGGTATCAAGACATATTGGGTTATTGCCTCGTTCCTGGCTGAGGTGGTATGGTGAGTAAAAGAACAATGAAATGGAATGTGGCCCAGAGTAATTACTAGTGGCTGAAATTAATTCAAGAATCCCACCCATCGTTCAACGATTACAAATGAATAAAAGAAACAAATCTTTCAGGCAAAATCGACTTTCTTTTCAAATAAAACTTTTAATTCAGAAAACAAAACTAAGGTCATCTTTTAGACTGTAAGAGAACTTTCTAATCCAGATAGAGTAACTCTAGTGGCGGTTACCACTCAAGAGCTATGAAATGCCTTGAACTCATTTTTTGTTGATAAAATAAAGGTAATAGGAGACAGTATTTCCACCAGTTCATTAACTACTGCAGCTTCCATAGAAGACAGTAACCCCATGGTAATCTTGGCGTTCCCGGACATTAGCAAAAATCGTTTTATTGACTTGACGGCCAAAGTAAAAACAGGTTCTTCAAACAATAGCTGTACCCCTTGGATTTAAAAAACGATTTTTTCTTTCTTGCCCGATATAGCCATCTCCCTTCTTAAATCAATTCCTTAGTCGAGTAAGGTTCCACACTCCTTTAAGGAGACAGTGGTACTCCCCCTTCAAAAAAAAAACAGGTAAGACTCGTTATTTAAATAAATTATAGGCCAATCTCATTACTCCCTTATTCAGCAAAATTATTAGAGGTTCATGTTGCTCACTGTCTATGCTGCTTTTCGGAGGAGTCTAACTTCCTTGATCCCCATCAGACTGGTTTCCGCCCAGCTCATTCTACCGAGGCAGTCTTTCTTGTGGTTATGGGCGACATGAGGAGAGAAACCAATAGCGGCATCACTCAGGCACTGGTCCTACTAGATCTATCATCAGCCAGTGACAAGTTCCATCATACTACTCTGATTGACCATGTCAGGACCGCAGGCCTGCAAGGCACTGCCCTTGTCTAGATGGAATCCTTCCTTAAAGACCATTCACAATCGATCTGTCTTTTTTCCCTTTTATTCACCAAACATTCGATTACACTGTGGAGTGCAACAAGGGTTCCTCCCTTTCCCATCATCTGCCCACTGACACATTCTCTCCGGCAGCGAAAGGTGAAAATATACAGCTATGCTGATGATATGCAGCTGATTTGCACCATTGACAATACCATGGAATCCAATGTTTTTTTCCCAAGATAAACTGTTATATATTCAGGACTGGATGAACAGCCATTAGTTGAAGTTGAACTCCGATAAAACAGAGAACGTTTTTAGCAAGAATAAACTCCACCAATGGAATCCCTCCTTCTGGCCTTCTGAGATTGGGCCATTCCATATGCCCAAGAAAGTAGTGAAAAGTCTAGGGATCCTCATTGATTAGGATCTCTCTATGAAATCCCAGACAGGAGCTGTGAATCCCTCAAGCTAGCTCCAAATTTGGAGAAATAGTAAAGTAAGGAAATACTTCACCTTTGAAGTGGTCATCCAAATGATAATCTCCTTAGTAATGTCCTGAATAAACTATGCAAATGTTCTCTGTCTAGGACTCCCTACTGGCCTAAATCACAGACTGCAAATTGCACAAAACCAGGCTGCCTGGCTTGTATTTCACCAGCCTAGACATTGCCATACCAAGCCGTTGATGGAAAAGCTACATTGGCTCCTGGTAGCTCAGAGGACTATTTTTAAAACAGGATGTATTCATTTTACAACTCTCCATGGCAAAAGTCGAGCTTTTAAGTCCACCAGAATTCAGTGCGCCACCAGAATTCAGTGCGCCACCCCTAACCGTCATCTCAGATCAGCCTTCCTGGACCTATTAACTGTCAAAAGAAGCAAAAAGAAAAGACTTGCTGGGGCTAGGTTTTCAGTGATTACTCCGTACAGTTGGAACTCTCTCCCCCTTGATGTCAGATCTTCGGCCAACTAGGTGGAGTTTAGGAAACTCTCGAAAACCTGGCTGTTTAGACAAGCCTATGGCTATTCTTTTTTCCTGCTTGCAGTGGCCTTTCTTCTCTTAGCGAGGAGACCTTTTTGGTGTACATGCGCTCAATAAGTACTTTCTAACATAAATGTTTAGGTGCATCAGTGCAATGCCCTATGTACGACAGGTATGCCCAGACATGGGTCCCAGACCCACTGTGCCACAGGATTCAATCCACACCTGACTATCGAGGCCCAAATTGGCAAAACCGGTCTTGGTTTGTTTGTATTCCTTATTAGAGGGAGCCTTGCCTGACAGTTTTGCTGGAATATTCATACGAAAGTAGGATCAAGACTGATTTGTAATAAGCTGTTTACTATCTGAGAATTCATGGCGGGCAAAAGAAAGATGGACTGGAATGTCACCCAGAGTAATTGCCAGTGGCTAAAATTAATTCAAGCATCTGAACCATCACTTTAAAAAACATATATCTATGTTTTTATTGGCGGCCTCATTGACGGCTTTTCTCTCATCAGTAGCGTTGGCTTCTTAGAGGTGCTGTCTGTGAGTCATGCAAGACAGTTTTTTTCAAGTAGACAAGGTCTTTTGGCAACTATCTGCCTTCATTTCTTCTGGTGTCTGATGGTGTGTTTATGATTTCTACTGGTATTCAGTTGTGGATCCTCACTTTAAAGTAGCTGTGTTTTGGAGGGTGGTGATGAAGATGTAAGTAGGCTCACAACAACAATGGAAAGGATTGCCCCTACTACTAGTATTTCTGATGCTGCTACTATTACTGGTGATAATAATTCTAATGCTACTACTGCTGCAGCAACTACTTATGCATTTCACAATTATTCTATGAATGCACCTGCTGCTCTGGGAATTTAGGGATGTTTGATGCTTCCTTGGGATGGCTCCTGGGGGCGGGGTTGGGTTGTGGATCGAGATCTTAAGTTCCCAGAGTCCATGTGTGCGAGATTTGTGGCCTTTAAAATAAAAGGTAATGTCTTCACAATAAAACAAGTGTCAACACCAGAATGTAGAACTATTTACGCCAATGTGACCATTATTGAGCCTATAAGCCAACCTTTCGAGAGCTACGCCCAATATGTCAGTAAGAATTAAGAAGGCCATGTGTGGCAAGCAGTATGCAAAGAGTGAGTCTGTTACCTGGGGCACTTTAAACAAGGCTTTAAAAGCCAGTTACTCAGGTTGCAGGGCTCCAAAATCAATTCTTGTAAAAGTCTGACTAACAGACACAGATGGTCTAGCTATTCAAAGAGTCTTAGTAAGAGTCAATGGAACACCTTTCTGTACTTTCCAGAGCACCAGAATCCATGTGAGTGGTGTCCCTCCCTCACTATTCCCCTCCGCCAGCCAGATTATGTGCTATGAAGGCAATCCGTTGCAGGTGGGCTTGAAAGTGGGTGAGAGTAGGCTTGCCAGAAGATTCCAACACATTGAGACACATTGGGGTTCTTTATTAGTGGAGAAGTGTGGCTCACTGGTTAGAGGAGGCAGACCTGGAAGCAGAGGTCAGCCCGGGACCAGGGTTCAATTCCCGGCTCGGTCGGGTCTTGAATCCTAAAAAAATGTCCATGGACTCGACAATTCTCGTTCCGGTGCCTACTCGATTTATGGGTTCACACTCTGTGACTCTGGGCAATAGCTTGCTTAATCTCCACAACGGCCCCTCGCGGTGGGATGGCTGGCTTTCACCTTGCGGATACCCTGCCGGGGTTATCTCACAGGGGAATACCAGGACAGGTTCCCTAAGCAAGCGCTTAGAAACCAGTGGTGATTTGCGCTATATAAATTCCTGTACATTTACATTTACATTAAGGTTTTGGGCTGGTACTCACATGGCATAAAGTAGCATAAAGCATTGCACCAACCTCCCTCCTATTATAAACCCTGAACGTGCAGCGCTAATTTGTGCAACAAATTAAAAGCACCTGTGCAACCTTTAGTAAATCTAAACCATTATTCCTAATTATAGGCTGTTGTTTATAAAGCAATAATGCATTTTTCAGTACATAAAATAGTACTCCAGTTGTGCTATTTCATATCCTATGAAACACAGTTCACTAAGGTGAAGATACATTTTTGCATTCCTGTCCTATACCTTGGACCCACAAAGATAAACTTTTGAACTCCAGGATCAAAATGGTGTAAGCCAGGAGAACTACAAATGGGTAATTTATTTGCAATTCCTTAATGTTACATCCAAATCTACTCCACTGGTACTGCAGCCCAAACAGACTAAATTCTACTCCAAACCAAAACTGTGTTGGGTTGCTTGTGTTTCAATCAAGAGACGACCTGGTTTAGCAGTACAGACTGGACTGTTTCAACTGGAGCAGGGCCAACGCTGACTTGAATATGACCGGTTCTAATTGGAGTTTCCATAAAGGCAAAACACAATAGGTTTGAGTACAATCCTGAGCAAATGCCAGTGATCAGCATATTTGTGAGCATTTGTCTCCCCACTCACCTTTTGTGTGTTTGATGTAACGCCCTCAGTGGCCAACAGTATGCCCAGACAATGGCCCGCGGCTTACTGTGCTACTGGAACCAAGCTGCGCCCAAATAAAGTGACCCAAATAGGCTAAAACCAGTCTTTGGTTGCATGTGCTCTGGTTCAGAGAGGACCTGACATCGCAGTTCAGGATGAACTGCTTCTATTGGAGCAGGACAAAGGCATATTTTCATACGGCTTGATTTCATGATGGTCAAACAATGAGTTGGAATGCTACCCTAAGCAACTACAAGAGGTTAGACTAATAGGAAGCTTTTTGCTCATTTCCTTTTGAGTCTTTGGCCAAACCTACTCCAGTCAAGCCTTGCATTAAGTCACACACGGCCACTCACACATACAGCAAGGAAATCACATATAAATCAATGGAGACAGGAAATATTATTGCCAACACAAAGCACAGCAACTAAAAAATAAAAATTCTAAAAAGAAAAACATAATCACATAACTTTAGATATTACAGACATCCATATACACTATATTGCACAAATGTAAACAAATAAAAAATTAAGTCAGTTAAATAAAAATAACATTATTTAAATAAATAAACATTTTCAAACTATCGTACCCTTTACTGTGACACAACAATTACACTTCTTCGATGATTCATTCCTCAAAAGCTTGTCAGTTGTGTGGTTCACAGTTCAACTCTTTGGTTGATATTTGCAGGTCCAAATATACTCATCACCTTACAAGATTCTAAGTTAACTTTTATTTCATTATAAAAAACACAAAAGTCTACTCGAATAAAATCCTTCATGCCAACATGTGCTTCATTACAGAATGTGGGTTCCACAGAACTTAATCAGGGATGAATGTAATAAAAATATACATTATTAACTAATGTCACCACCTGCAAAATTCTACTAGACCTAGTGCTCCCTAAACTAAAATCACCAAACAGCTCCAATAATTAGCGCCAAACTTTAAAAACACTCTGCTATTACTACCAGTCCATGTAACGGGGCTTAGTTTTATATATGATATGGACTGGTGGTACAGTTTTTTAATTTGGGTAATTGAACAATGAGATGTTCATAATTATGAGCATAGTAACTCATATAAGAAGGTCTTCAATAGACATCAGGTGCTGACTTTTATCGAATTGGTTTTGACTAACTGCTCACATGATTTAGACCAATTTATGTTAAGAGCTGAACTGCAATTTGGAATGTTTAGGTGCCCAATCTGGGTGTCTCGTCTTACCAAAATCATATATTTAATGACTTACGTGGATTGGTAATGATTTCAGAGTGTTTTTTAAAGTTTGGTGCTAATAAGGGAGACATTTGGTGATTTTGGTTAAAGGATCTCTATTCTAGTTAAATTTTATGAGAATTAGTTAGTTAATGATGTAAATATTTATCACTTTCAGCCCTTATGGAGTTCTTGTTAACGGCATGTTCCTGAAAAAAACATTTGTTGGCAGTGAAGATTTTACTGATTTTTAAAAATGAAATACTGATTTTCAAAAATGAAATGAAATAAAAGTACGCTTGGAAACTTTTGTGTGGGAGACTTTATTTGAACCTCTAAATAGCAAACAAAGTATTGAACTGTAAACCATTATACAGCCAAGATTTTGAGGACTGAGTAAGGATTTTCCAAAGGCACTGGTTGAAAAGCTGATGTGAAAATTTACTTTTTTTTTAATGTATTTTATTTTATTACATTTACTTTTTTCTTCAAACTTCTTTTTAATAGGCACTTTACATTACACAGAGTGGTTGTACATCACAGAAAAGAACATGTTGCGGTAATCACGTCCTCTAACACAACATCTAATGAGGTCACAGTTTCACTAGGAAGCGGGGAGTACACTTCAACTTTTCACTCTCGACAACACATTCTGTCAGACTCAGATAGTATATCATAAGAGGCCTAAAAAAATGTAAACACCCCCGGCTCACCCTACCACCCAACGCACCCCCTACAATATAACTTAACTACCAGAAGATGGTCCTGAAACAAGGCTATTACTGGACTCAAGGTCCAGCTCAGGTTGACTGATAACATTATGTGGACTTCTCCTGTCTGGCTGGTTTTCCGTGGTGACCAAATGTTCTCCAACTAAAACTGAAATAGGTGTATAGCGTGCAATGATGGCGGGCATACTGCCAAGGGGAACCCCCTTGTTAGGTAGGCAATAAGGTACCCTATTTGTATTTTAAAAAATGTATAGTCGTCTCCAAAAATATCTGCCATCCTTTCCATGGACAATACTTTCCAGAGATGAGCCTGCCACTGAAAGAACACTGGTGCTGTCTTTTTCTTCCACGCTGCAACAATTGCTGCTTTGACAGCCTCAAAGCAAGCCCACATTATGGCCCTGTCTGCCTTAGTTCGGTGCTCTAGTTCCGGATCTCTTAATCCTAGAAGTACTCCTTCCTTGGTGGTAGGGATAGGGTATCCCAGGTTGTCTTTCATATGAGACAAAATCTGAAAGTGCTCACTGGGCGTCACCTTGAAATCCCTTTGTCAGCTAGCAAGGATGAGAATGTCATAATTGTGAAACAGATCAGAAAGCATCAGACACCCCCCTCCCTCCATGAGTCAAAGGGACCCTCTCGTAGCACCGGAGGAAATTCCGGATTGAAATGAATAGATGTATAGGGTGAAGGGAAGGTAGACTACTCTAGTCCCCTAGACACCTCGTCTCAGACTTTAAGCGTGGTGCGTGCTAATGTACGCGTTTAGAGGTCTATCTTTTTTAGGTTTCCATATCAAATCCCAAACTGTTCTTGCCACCACCACCCTGTCCATATGCAGCCAATGTTTATCTGATTCTCTCTTTGACCACTCAGCCAATGTACGGAGCGGGGCTGCTTTATAATATAAGTGGAGGGACGGTAGTGCTACCCCTCCGTCACCTCAAGCCCAATGGAAAGAGGTCTGAGCCCGGGGTGTGGGCTTCATTTATGGCCATTCAGCATTAATGTTTTTCAGGTGCCTTTTATTTTCTTCAGGTGGTGGCTGTTTACTTGCTCTTTTCAATTCATATTTATATAAAGCATAGAACCAACTCTATTAAGAGCAGCATTTGTATAACTTTATGATCACATTTTGACGTGTATGTCTTGTAAACTTCTAGATGTAAATCTCGGGGTAAAGCTCCACCCAAAGTTAATGAAATTGCATCTGGAGAGATTTACACACAGGTTTAGCTATAAATCTAAAAGGTCATATATCTGCTCATTTAATTTTCCTTTGGAGAATTTGGCCTAGAATTAAGCCAGGAGTCGTAAGAAAATTCAGACGTAAATCAAGGTAACTACATGAGTAAGTCACTCCCACTCATAGAAAGAAAGATCTTTGTGAAATGTGCCCTAATTGTGAAACCTAGGACTGGATACTGGTGTCTGGATGACATGGATCTGAGCAATACTAGATGTCTGATTTAAAACACAACACACACTCCTCCTTTGCCTCCACAAGATTTCATAACATAAGGGAGAGTGCCTCGCACTCAAAATATTGCTCAAATGTATTGATTATGTTTCTTGAGGCAGAACCACCTCACCTACATACCTTTCATTGAGGTAATGGCGCATGATCATGGTTCCCATACACCTGGGCGTGTAGGTACCTTTCCTAATCTTGGGAGCAGTGCAACCTCAGAGTCTCCCGGTGGAGGCTTTGTCACCCAGGCCTCTGGCGCAGACAAAATAACACAGGAGCCACATTGGTCACCAGATAACTCCCTTTGCAGTCCACACCTCCGCTTTTATTTTGAGGCCCACGTCACCGGTGGGCTAAACCAAAATATCCCTAGGGGCTAGAGTACGTCATGCGGACCACCTGCCCACATGGTGCCGTACCCTCGGTGTGTTACCCGATCGCCCTTCTCAACCATAAAAAAACTAACAAATCAAAAAGTGGGGTTCAGGATACGAGCATGAGTCACAGTTTCAAAGGGGATACTGGATACTTCAGGAGGACCTGGATCAGGTTCGCTCTCTGACAGTGTGCCAGGTGTGCCTTCTCTGTGGCACTTTCATCGGTCCCCAGGTCATTCCTTGACCTCCTATAGCGACGTAGATAGCTGTATCAACTTGCGATTCCCCATGCGAGATCTGGGTCACCAAGTTCCCTGGCATGGGTAGGGGATTAATCTGTCCATAAGCGAATACTCTGCCTTTGGTTAGTGGGGGTGGCATTGACATGGTTTAATACAGGTCGGCTGTCAATGGAAGCTCCGGTTTCAATGTTGTCGGTGACTGGGTTGGAGCCATCTTGAAGGTGACATTGGAGCATAGGTTGTCAGGCATGCGGTGCTGCTGCTAATGGTGAACACTGAGTGTATGGTGTATTCTGTGATGTCATCATTCATATCCTCTTCCTTATTTCCTCTTTACGGGATGGCATTGATGGTTGGTCTCTTTTGTCTTTCTCTGTTTCAATGACAAGAACACTTTGGCAAAGTGATTGTGCTTTCCACACGCGGTGCACTTCTTTCCTCTACCTGGGTTGTCTGTCAGCCTGTAGGTGTGCCCTTCACAGTATCAACAAAGTCCCACTGTTTCCAATGCTCTCTTAGGTTTTTGGGGTTTTTTCCTCAGTTAACAGGTTCTGTTTTGACTGTTTGGTGTAGTGCTGTCTCCATATTCGATGCTCTCACTTTTGAAAGCTTCTTCGAACTTCCCATTATAGGGAGGTCCTATAGGCACTTTCCTGACTCTTGTAAAATATTTTCTCTTAGCTTGGTAGATGCACACCCTTAGATAATCTGCCCTTGTATTTCTTCCTGTTCGTTGGAGAACCCACAGGTGCTGGTTAGTTCTCTAAGCCTGCCATAGAAACTGTCTAGTGATTCTTCTTCTTAGCTGGCCTGTCAGAATATAAATTGCTCATGGTCTTGGTTGGCCATGGGCTCAAAATAGGTATTATGGTCTTTGACGAGGTTGCTGCATTTTCTGGGGAATCGCCTCATTAAGTGTTGTGTATATCATGTGTATTTATTTCCCCACTAGATGATACAGAGGGCCCTCCCCCCCACCCGCCTACCCCTCAAAATACAGTTCTAGACATTTCACCTAGTGTCTCAACTTGGGCGCCCGCATGGATGGCACTCCTTCAATTGTGAATGGTTCAATTGCTGGTACACTTGCCATGCCGGCGGTACAGAAGTAAATGTGTACTGTTCCCCTTCCCCGGGGTAGTTATAGTTGCTCTGCCATGATCAGGCTGTCCCTCTGACTGACCGGTGTCGATTACCCTTCATGATGCAACATCTTTTTACCCCTAGTCAGTGTCTGGGACTTGGTGCACTGTAGCTCAACTCGTCCATCTGCCTTTATGTGGAGTCGGAAGTCAGGCGAGCTTTCAGTGTATTTAGGCCTAAGTAGCAGCACGAGCACCACTGACAGTGCGTCTATGCCAGGCGCCACCATGCATGTGGCTGGAAGGGACCAAAACTGTCTTTCTCATGTCGGGAATACCACTGGCAGTGTGCTGATGTCAGGCAGCCGCCACACTTGTGTCAGGTTTGGGCACTGGGCTGATGTCGGTCAGTCTGGTGGATTCCGCCCACCATCGCTATTGACCTGGCCTAATCCTGGTAGTAGTGCGGCCCTTGACTCTCCAGCTGGGATTTGTATGCACAGTCCGCTGGCGCAGACAAACTAACACAGGAACCACATTGGTTACCTGTTATGGGTTACATGTACCTCACTTCGCAGTCCACATTTCCTGCTTTTATTTAGAGGCTCACGTCATCGGTAAGCTACACCAAAATATTAGTTGGGCAGGGTACGTCTTGCGGACCTTCTGACTGGCAGTAGCGGCCACTGGGCGTTTTCCCGGTGGGCCGGAAGGGGGAGGGAGAGCGGTTTTGGACCAGTGGGGCCCTGTAACAAAAGCTCAGCAGCAGTGTTTCCCACCAGCACCCTGCTGCCCATGGGCCGTTACGACATAATTGCCAGGGCTGGTTTGCTTCCCAGTCCGGCCCTACATCAAGTCCGCATGGTGCTGCCCCCTTGGTGTGTTACCAGATTGGGAAACACTACAGGGCTCAGGTGGCATTATAACCTTATGAGCAAGAGAGATGCTAAGAGGGATGCTTTACACTGTGGCCTCATGGAAGGCGAAAATTAAAGAGAATGTGGAGCTTTCTTCAAATGTTTGTTTCAATACAACAGTTTGAAGGATGTCACTGCTCCCTCTTTACCCAGGTGAAACAAACACTCTTTTATTTTTTCGCTTTAAAACAATGTCGAAAAGCTGAAACAGGTTTCTCAGCTGCTCTTGTTGACGGTGTGAAGATGTCACCTCAATGTAAAAAAGACATGTCCCTTTATGCATGATTAGTTAGCGCTGTGTACACGCACTGAGGTCATGAAACAGAGGTGGGGCTCATTGATCAATAACGCCACAGCAAACCCATCCTTAAACTCTGGAACGTTTACAAGATGGTGTTGGTTCCAAAGTCACGCTAAAAGGTAGAATACTGTCCTCTTGTGGCTCACAGTTAAGCCGCATTCCTATGCTTGCATGAGTACGGACTACTACAGAAATCTCATTTTTAGGTCGAGCCTGGACAACGCATGCCCTGCTCTGCAAGGCATGCTGGAATCAAGTATGGACTTGAAGCACCGCCCACTATCCGCCCATATTTGTACTTGGCTTGTGTCATTGTCCTTCATAGATGCTGGATTCTGATTCATTATTAGGCTTGTTAGTCCTGCCTTAGTACCCCCTTGTTTTCATTTGCAACCTCCCATGAAGACTGGCCCTTTTACTGCTGGCACGGCATGCTTTCCTGCTACATTCAGCGCGCCATGTATGCTTTCCCTTTCCAAGCAGCCCAGGAAAATGGCGGTTACTTTTTTGAAATGCAATAGGTCTCACATTTACGAGAGTTTAAGCTATTGGCATTGTAAATGACAATGACTTTTATTTATCTGTTTTGATAATTAACACATAAACATAGTGCAAATGTGTGTTTTCTTTATTTTATACACCTCTGCCTGAGTTGTGCTGATCTTCCCTCTGCCCTTATGTCATGCACAGCTGGCAATTAGGGTCTTGCATGGCTCTCAACCTATAGCAGAATCTTGGAGATTGAGAGCCAGGGTCCTTGCTTTTTGCCACTAATAGGAAGTGATTCCAATGGTATGACGGGTAGTGACATTTAAACAGGGCACCTGGAATTATGTGGCAAAGGAGTGGAAATTATGTGGCAGGGTTGGCTAAATTATGCGGCAAGAAATGGCAAGGTATGCAGTACACTTTACTACTGGTAATAGTATCTGGAAATAGAAATCACCTCATTAGTGACAATGTAACTCTCAAATACAGCAAGAAGCAACTTAAAGCTGAACAGTCAGACTTTGCAAAAAGAGTCCTGGTGCACAGGAACCCAAAATCGCTGTATCTTTTGTAACTTTTGATCCATAAGAGCTAGAAAAATGTTTTTTTTGTTAAAATCTGGAGATTATGCAGCAGATAATAGATTATGTAGCGAATGAGGCAAAATCCTCAGATTTGCATACTTTCAGTGGCCCTGCATTTAATCCTCTGGCATCACAGAAAAAAGTTATAAAAGAACAATAGGGTACACCCATATTCCTACAGCTGAACCTAAAATACCAATAGCAACAACACAATCCAAAGCCTCCAACATCAACTAAAAAGTTTCCCAATGGACATTATGGTTGAATCAACTTAACCACTACAAAGCATTTCATTTTCAGGTTACATTTATTGACACAACAGGAATTACGAAATACCCACGGCCACACTCCAGCAAGAACATTAGATATGAGCTGCAGTAAGGTGCAGTGGGGTGCCTTAAGGTGGAGGAGGCCCTGATAAATAACTGTCCTATTCAGTGTCTTTTTGTGTATAGGTTCATCTTAACGACAACGCCCTGAAACATTAATTTGCGCAGACGTATATACACATAAAATATGCATGAATAATACAATCATCTACCATTCAAAATCACATTTGAAAATAAATGCAAACATGTTGACACACACACACACAAATATGTGAGTATTTATGTACATGCATCTGTGTGTACTTATGTATATATATATTTGTATGTACTTATGTGCATTTGTGTAAGCATATGTGAATATATGGCCATATTTGTATTCCATACATGTGTTTGTATTGGTAGATGAATATATAGATGCATGCATATTTTATGTCTCTAGGCGCTTTTCACAATGAGGTCAATGATGTACACCCTCACCAGAGAAGAGGTTAGGACATACCATACCTGTTGAGGCCCAGCCTCTCTAAGATGGACAGTTCGGTGGAGGAGTTTACAAGCTGGTCTTCAAAGCTGTCATCTATGGGAAAAATCACATTCCAGAAATTATTCATGGGGCAAAGTCATGGCGAGACGTGAGGGCTTGTGTCTATGCAGTACTAGAATGAGACACTACAACGCTGAGAAGCTTGAAGATATTCAGTAAGAAACTGTCAACATGGGAAGTGCCGATGAATTCAATTGGACAAGTGAGAGAATAAAAACTGCCTCAGTGTATAGGACGAGCTCTTAAGGAGCATTGATAAACATGTGTTGCATTATTTCGCCATTTATTAGTTTAATAAGAAGACTATTGAAATGTTCCGAAAAAGTAATCCGCAAATACCTTGGGGTCTGATTCATAAAGCACGTTAATTACCCAATCCATTCCAAAATTACAGACTCAGGAAGAAGGTGATTACACTCCAGTCAATCTCTGCCCAAATGAAGGAGAGGATCGAGGATGTGGAGGTGTGCTCCCAAAGGAATAACCTAAGATTTATTGGCTTCCCAAAGCGTGCAGAAGGACAATCTTTTGAAGTGTTCTTGGAAGACTGGATCATGAACGTCTTGAAACCAGTGGGGAAAGGGGAGTGGCAGGCAGAGTGGGTGGGAACGACGACGGGGAGGCGGGAGGAGGGGGCGGAAACAGACAATACACATTTTTTAAGAATACAAAGAACTTACCTGCTGCCCGATGCTCATTTCCGTTTCCTCACTGCCCCAGGATCTGGTTGCATTCTCCTTCCTCCCGGCGCTCTCCTCTGTGACTCAGGTGGAAAGAGAAGGACTTCTGCCCTAGTACAACGCAAAACCAGATTGGCTAGAGCAGGCTAACGAAGCGCTCATTTTGAGGCTGGGGGCCTCCAGCTGCAATCCATCAGCTGTTTCTCAGCCGTGGAATTGCAGGCTCTGAAGTGCGTAGGTCAGATTGGTCTGCTTTAGGCAGCCAAACAGTCTGATCTGCACATTGCAGGGGGCTGCATTACTAGTGCAATCACACTGATCAACCTCACCCCCTACCATTGCGCTGTAACAGCGCAAGCCTTGGTCACATTAATAAAATGGCATATATTCCCCTTATATTAATGTGTGTGCCTGCTGCACTCATGGTAGGTGGGGCGACACTCCTCTGCCATAATGGAGGAGTTGCTGCTGCTTGAAACCAAGGAAGCTCTCTAAGTTCTTCACAATAGAGCTGGCCCACCGAGGGACCATGACGCACTCTTGCACCATGTCCGGGTCAATGCAGCACCACTGTACAAGGGGAGAAATATCATGGTCTTCCCGGATTACGTGTAAGTTACAGGAACTATGCAGGGACTTTCTGCCGACTAAAAAGAGAATGCAAAATTTGGACCTCTGGTACAGCCTAATATTCTCTGTGAAACTTAGGATACACAAAGTCTTCTTTTTTTTCCCCCCCAGGTGAGACTGGTTACTGGCTGGATACACTTGGAGGAGTGAAAGAGAAGCGACCTTCAATCAGTAGAACCGATGGTAGTGGTGTTGGCTGCTGGTTAACACACTCATGCAGCCATTCTGCAGGCTCTGAGGCCTGGGACCAGGCAAATGGGGATGAGCTTAGTCTGCTCAGACGGAACACTAGATTCGAACTTTGTCCTTGAAACTTGTGAATCGTTCATGACCCACAGAGGGGATCGTGACTCCCTGAGCGATAGCACATACATGGGCTAGCCACAACAGTGGAGGAGACAGAGACACTGGTGCAGTGTGTGTCTCCCTGGAATTTGGGGCCCGTCCCTGCACTGAGGACGAACTTAATTTATTATTAAGACTTTAGAATCAGAACACATTGGAGCTTTGGTGGTAAGAGTTGTTGATTATGTGTTAATGTTAGAGGGTGGGTCTCTTCCTGTCTGGTATTCCCTTGTTACATATGATTGCAAGCCTTTTAATACATTTGACGGTGAGCTATGGAAGGCTGCAGTCCCATAGGCATGATTTGAGTGCTGTTGGCCCTGCTGTCCCCGTGGGATGCTGGGCCCTCAACGTGATGCAATTAGGGAGGTTAAGGCTATAGCTTCCAAGGGGTGGCCGAGACGGTGGTTGCTTAGTGTTGACCCGGATGTTATGGGCTGGAGTTGTTCAGGCTCACTGTCTGTGGGTGGGGGGTATGTAAGGAGTTCATGTTGACGTTTGTGCTGGGGTTTAGTGTTGTAGGGTTGCTTTACAGTGTGCAGAAAAGTAATCTGAAACTAGGACTGGAGTGGATAAGGGTAGAGAAGGAGCAAATGGGGGGAAGGGAACACGCCATAGGGGACATGGCACTTAGAGTGGACAAGATGTGGAAGTTCCTAACATGGAAAGTGCATGGATGGGAGCAGAGCACTAAGAGACTGAGGGTGCATTTGTAACTGAAGCGATATGGGATCTCATTGGCCTACCTACAAGAGACACACACACCTGAGGGGCCTGCATTAGCCAGTTGCAAAGAAGATGGAGAGGACAGGTATTCGTGAACTTCTACTGCAGTTATGCAAGGAGCACTGATCTGGGTGGCACTGTGGATCCCATATTTGGCTAAACAGGGGATTTTTAACAAGGAAGAAAAGTTATGTCATTGTGTCAGGAATGCTTGACACCAGGGCTATTTGTATGGTAAATGTCTATGCCCCTGATGTGGACGATGCCAACTTGCATGGCAGTGTATTGAGGGTGGTAGTCCCTGGGGATTAAATTGTGTGCTTGATGGCACGTTGGACCATGTCCTCCCTAGGGCAGATACAAAGCCAGCTATGACAGTGGCACTACAGGAAGTCATAGAGAGACTAGCGGATGCATGGAGAATGCACCACCCACAGAGCTGTACCTATTCCTGTTTTACACCAGAAACACACAGAGTCACCTAGATAATTCCATGATGTCTGGTGGCTTAGTTCAGCATGTAGACAATATTTCATATCTAGCACACTACCTGTCAGCTCATTCCCCCATGTTGTTCTCATACAAAATGGGTAGGAGGGCCCCTGGGGTGCCGCTCTGGTGGCTGAGGGTGGAGGCCTTAACAGACCCAGTTTTTGCACACACTGTATCTGAGGTACTGGACCACTATGTAGCGGAAAACTAGGAAAGCACAAATGCAGGGGCCTCAGAATGGATTGCTATGAAGGTGTGCCAATGTGGGGTGTGCATGAAGGCGATGTGTAAAAATACAGCTAACGCAAATGCTGAATGTGCAGGAGAAGAGGAGTATTAGGCTGTGGAGCCAAAGTGGTTGGTGGAATGGAAGGAGTCCAAAAGGGAAATACTGGAGACATGGAACAGGTTGGACAAGTTGGCGTGCACCAACTATAGGCAGTGACTGTATGCAGAAGGGTGCAGAGGGGTAGGATGCTGGCTATGCTTCTCTGTAGTGAGACCCAGAGGACACCCGTGGTTGGGTGTGGGATATGCGGGGAAGGGAGGTGCAGTCACAGCATGACAGCACTGAGGTCTTTGCCGCAAATCTTCAAAGAGTGTTTGCAGCATTGGGCGGAAAAACATGAGCGACTGGGTAAAACTATCTGACAGGCCTGCAGATGGCCAGTCTGCAGGAAAGAGTAGGGAATGATGGATGCGCATATCACTAAGGAGGAAATCGTAGTGGCAATTTGGACTTTAGGGTATGAATTTGTAGGAAAATGTTGCACCGCTTCTCCCTATATCGGGGGACTAGGTAATGCTGCTCAACGTCACCACTGTTTTCACATTTTTATAGAGTCCCTAGCATGAAGATAGCGCTCAATATTGCAAGGTTGGGGGCTAACGGTTGGGGAGATCACATATGTGGTCTCTCTGTAGGCTGATTATGCATTAGTATATTTGTGGCGGACAAAGTACTTGCTTCTCATAATAATGGCGGCCATAGCAGAATTTGGGGAAGTCTTGGGTCATGTCTAAATTGCTTCCGCTACGTGCACTAGGAATGATGCCACTGCAGGATCGTCCAGCACTGAGGCTCGCCTGGGAGACGACTAGCATGAGGTATCTCGGGATAAGGATAGAGAGAGAGGCAGGGACGTTCAAATCCCTGAATACTAGGAGAGTGCTGGAGGGCTTCAAGTCTACAGTGAGTTTCCGGAAAACCCTCCGGCTGTCTTTAATGGGTAAAGTGGTGTTAGTATAGATGATTGTCTTGCCACGCTGTCTCTACATCTTTCAGGTTCCCATGTTTAAAATCCATAGAAAATACTTTGTTGAACTAGACAAATAATAGTCAAACTGCTCTGTCTTCGGGTCGGAGGAAAGTAATCTAGCCTGACCTCAAACGTACCTGGACGCATGGTGGGCTGGAACATCGCAGCTTGGAACTGTACTATCTTGCTGCACAGCTATAGCAAGCTGTGCACTGGATCGATGAAGGGGAGAATAGGGAGAAAAGGTTACTGCACGGCATGTGTGGAGGGATATCTCTACGTAGGCTCCCGATGTTGGGGGTTGGGGCACTAGGCTCAATCCTGTACGTGGCTGGGCAGGTGTGTCATGCCCGGGAAGGGGCGGTCCAGTGGGTGTAAAAGCAAGATCCATATGCACCGGATATATCTATCTGGACTCTGCGCCCATTCACACAGATAGCAAAAACGTCAGTAGATCGGGGAGCTGTGACACGTTGCCGGATCTCTATCCCAGTGATAGATTTGTTACTCTGACAGATGTGGTAGAAACGTTTAATTTGGGACAAAGACTATTCTTGCAATTTGCCAAAATAGCAACCATGGCTCATGGTACTTGGCCGTCTTTCCCAGATGCCACTGAAGAGTCAGACTTCAGTGACTCTGCTTAACATGGCGGGGGCGTCATAAGTTGGCAAAATATCCCACTTACCGCCCTACCGGTCCGGGCAGATGGCAGGAAATACTAGGTGAACCGTTCATGGACAAGGAGTGGGAGGGCATCCATAAGGAGTGGAAGAATACCTTGGCTAGAATGAGTTTTAAATTAATACAATACAGCATTGTACACCAGATGTATGTGAGATACTACATGCTATTTACACATGGTGCCCCCAAATTCCCTCGCCTTTCGGCTGGTGGAGCAGATTTAGCACATATGATGTGGCGGTCCCCAAACTGGACATGTACTGATATGCTGCAGTTGATAATCAAAATACGGCCACCGGGTGAGGAGTCCCAAGGGATATTAAGCACTACCTGTTGGGATTGATACCAATGTGCAAGAAGAAAGTCCTCAGTAGGAAAGGTTCTTGGTGCTGGGTTTGGTGCTTGCTAAGGATAGTGTGGCTATCTGTTGGATGTACACTAGCCCTCCAGAACTGAATGAATCGATGAGGTATATGACTGAATGGGCGGAGACTGAAGAAAGTCGCATGCGGAAGTGCTGATGAGACAATAAGCTGACAGATGACTTGAAGACCCGGGTGTTGATCCTCGCTGAGTTGTTGGAGTCACCAGAAGTTAGGCCCCCATGAGGGACGAAATAGACAAAACTGGAATTCTGCGAGTGTGACATATGGTCGGTCAGGGCCCCAGGTTGGTAAGGGGCGAGGGAGCAAGGCATTGCCAACAGGCTGGGTGACAAAACACACATTTAAACTGCTGGCACCAGCTACGCCTGCACCCACATCCCATCATCCCTCTATGTTGACCACAGAGAAAGTCCAGTGATCAGTCCTAAGCAGAACTTGTGGTATAGAAGGGTGGGAGGAGGGTGGGGTCGTTGGGGTGCAGTATCAATTACTATATTGTGGAATGTGTTGTTTTAATTTAAATGGCAATAAAACATTATTTTAAAAAAGTGTGCACACATGTGTGTCACCACGGATGTGCGTGCACACACAATGACACAGGTGCCATGTTATTTCTTTTATTTACTCATTTAAGATGTCATGAAATTATGTTTACACAAAGCACTCTTTGAACAGCTGAGGGTCCTATCAGCAAATGTCAGTTACGAAGGGAACGGAAGGGTTGGACTAACTAAGACATGCCCAAGCACTGGACTGTAGAGCAACCTGACAGCAAATTGCAACAAGCATTGGCATTGCCAATAGGTCTCGCTTTGAGACACAGTTAATGTTGTTGCAGTAAGGATAATGTGCTGCATAACTAAATACTTAAAAGGTCCCAAAGGTGAGACCTATTGGCTATGCCAACTTAAGCTGGCACTGATTAAGATCCTCTACCATGTCATATAGCCGTAACACAAAATGCTCTCTATCCAAACATGTCCAGGAATCTAGTAATTATTTTGAATAGTGGACTAATGCTTGAAGTCCAGGGGCCTCATTTATGAAAAGTGACGCATCGCTGCCTGAAAACAGCGATGCGTCACTTTTCACTGCGCCCTCCTTGCGACGCCAATGATGCGTCATATTTACAGTATGACGCATCATGGTGAAAGGAGTTACAGATACGTCAGTATTTCGGACGTATCTGTAAGCGCAAAAGTGACGCATTGCTGGAGTGTGTCACAAAAGTGGCGCAACTCCAGCAATGCGTCCTTTCACATGGGGCAAGCCCCATGTGAAAGGGCCTGCGTCAGTCTTACGCCTGCTGTGAAGCAGGTGTAAGATTTTGACGCAACAGCGTCCTAAAATTGATGCAGTGAAATTTCATAGATTTCACTACGTCACTTCTACGACCCTTCCTTGCGTCAATACGCCCCCCTTGCATACATTATACCTGGGGCAGGTATAATGTGGCGCAGGGGTTTACAAAGTGACGCATCTACCTATATGCGTCACTTTGTAAATATGGCGCAACAAGGCACATTTTTTACGCCACTGGTGCGTCACAAAAAGTGACGCACCGGCGGCGTAAAAGTGACGCACAGCCTCATAAATGAGGTCCCAGGTTTCTACTGTTACAAAAACTGTACCCTACTGTTTGTACTTATTATCCAAGTATATATATATATCCCACACACATAGCGTTCTTGTTGTAGCTGGGTGCCAACTGAAACATTTATTATAAAAAAAACACACATGAACGAATATACTAGCAAAAGGTTGTTAAATTTTGCCCAACATTCTATTTTTTAACTGAAGCCTAACCAAAGGCAAGGAATGCAAATGGCAGATATGAAATACCAGGGAGTTCCATACTTCAAGTCCAAGGACAGCAGTCTGATATCCCTGCAACAGGAACAAATAGCAAGAGAGAGCACCAAAAGCAGATCTTCAGCTGACTCACTTATCCACTCTGCCTCAGCTTTGACATCTGAGCATTTTCTAACAAACCTTGGTCTAAGAATGCATGAATAAATGAACACCGATCTGGCTTTAGGTAGAATATCAGCACGAGTGATAATTTAACAGTCAAAGCTAAAAAAAAAGTACTATTAAATAAAATATTTACAATTTAAAATGTAGTTGAAATGGCTGTGCTTTAAAATGATGAAACAATTGATTTGACATAACTATTTAGTATGTCAAGAGCGGAGCAAAACAGTAGAGCGGTGTAGATCTATGCTGTACGTAAGATTAGATCCTTAAACATTCGGTGGGATTCCCACGGGAACCCTGTGGAGGGGAGGCACCCCACCCGCAAGAGAGACATGACCCAAACAACCCTACAGCGGACAGCACAGCACTAGGACGATTACTACCAGTAACAAACAAATTGAACACGTGTCCGCTACTTACACGGGCCATCCATGAATTTAGCATCTGTCGTCCGAATCCATGTTGATCTTTTAACGGATATCATATGCTCGTAATTTGGGCACTTCCGGGTTGCATAATAACCAATCATACAGTCAAGCATATTCCGAGAGCCGACTGGGAGGTACTGGTATGAAACTTGACTAATGATTGGAGCGTTCAGAACACCTCAGCCAATCCTAAGTGCGACACACAAATCTGGTAGTGACAGCCAGGTTTTACCAGGCGGAACTGGTTGGGTTAATGTGCTGTCTCAATGTTTGTGAACATCAGCCGCCGATTTGAATGGTTGGGACAGGCACAGTAGCGCTGCTGTCTCCATTTGAAAAGCACGCCCGAGACGCACTCTGTGGGGGGGGGAGGGGGAGGGGCATGCGTTGCGGCATTGGAGAGTGACAGGAATGCCAGATGGTGGGTGCGCGCGTGAGAGTGAAGGGGGTAAAAGCGCACGGCAGATGCTCTCTGTGGTGGGGGAGGGGCGTGCGTTGAGGCATGGGAGAGCGAGAGGAATGCCAGATGGCTGTTGCGCGTGTGCACGCGAGTGTAACCGCACACTGGTGGCCACCAAAAGCCTTTAGTAGCACTTTAAAAACCCGCTACTAAATGTCTCGCAGACAGCGAATGCGCTGGCTCAGGCAAGACCTAAAAATGGATACATGTTTAAAGGACCACCAATGGTAGGGGGGGATAAAGTGAAGGGGGAAGGGGGAGGAGAGAGAGAGAGAGATACAGAGGGAGAGAGAGAGAGAGATTGCATTCTCGTGGAATGAATAATGAAAAACAAAAAGAGTAGTTCACTAAATGTGAGCAGTGGAAGGATACAAATCAGCCAATCAAAAAGATAGTAAAGAGGTTGTTCTCCAGGAGAGGGACTAGCACAAGAAAAGGAAGGTAATCCATTGATTAAGAAACAAGCAAATGATAGTGACAAACAATAAAGATAACCAACGGTAGGTAATGCAGTTTTATCAGCGGATAAGTATTGCTTAAGGATTTACCGGTCTGTAAAATCACTCATGCACAAAATGCTGTGTGAGAGCATAAATTGTGTTCGACAGAAAGGAAATACATAATTTCCTTGACCCTTTTGCCAAGGAAGTGCTTGTTGGAGCTTTGCATGGTAATAGAAATACATACACAATATATTTCAGCAGAAAAGGTTTTTCTGAGAAGAATCCAACTCCTGCAAAAGAACCAGCAGCAAATGTGGATTGTTCAGTCCTTCTCAATCCTCCATCTTTGTGTCCCATTTGAAATTAAATTCAATGTGCCGCAATCTTGGTACATCTTCCCATAGGGAAGCGGGCAGAATCCTAACTATGGACACCAGCCAAGTAATCGTGTTCGGTATTAGTAAATTCCTATTGTCCACCTACTTTGTTAGAAGGAAACTATCTCTTCCATTTTAAACTAGACTCCCCGGAATCATGAATAAAGCCAATGTATAGCATTTTTAATTTTGGTGTAAACTCAATTTAATGTTTTTTTAACTTTTCTACTCTTTTTAAACTATTTTAATATTTATTGATACTGTGCCAAGCTGAGTTATATATTATGTGCTCTATTGATGAAATATTTGCCAATGTGTTAAATTGTTGAATTGTAGAAGTAATGTAACACTAGGGTGCCCTTATGATGAAGATTTTACAGTTGTATGTCTTATAATGTATTGTATATTTTATTGTATCTTTTATGTTGCAATGCAACGAAATAAAGATTGAATTGATTGATTGATTGATAAATTAAATTCATACAAATCAACAACATGGCCTGCAGCGAATAAGAAAGACCCAATGTAATGAAAGAGAACTCATGGTACTTGCTGCGCAGGTGGTGGAGTAGGAGCCAAGAATTTTGGGCATACTTCTACGTAAAACAAGTGCTGAAGTAAGGTCAAAATTATGGCAGGGCATTGCTAATACGGTCAGTATGGTACAGTTGTGGAATGTAAAAAACAGATTAGGCTTCGTATTAGGGACCTAATATGTAAGCATATGCAAGAATCATAGGCTACTGGTTGTGGAACAGCTCCAGAGTTGCAGCCACAACCCGAGGGAGGATATATTACAACCAGCACTCCAAACAGCACATATTGAGGCCACTGAAGTTGGCCCTGAGGTAGAAGAAATTAAACTACAAGGTGAGCAATATTTTCCAAATTGTTTTATCAAATAATGAAATATACTATTTTTTCAACAGAGAAACTAAATCTATATGTTTGTATTTGCCACATGTACATATTATTGGGAAAGCAGACAGTAAGTTTGTTTATTAGAATAGTCTATAAAACAATATATATATATTTTTTTTAAATTGTATTGTGCAAGACAACATCATTACAAATATGGGCCTACAACCACAGGGGCCGGCGGCTAGTGCATGCAAATCAATAACTTGACGTCACGAAGCAGCGACTGATCCCCAGAGGTCCAGCAGAATTACGAGATACATTTTCGGCAACTCAGGAGATAGGCAGGATATAAATATTTTAAATTTTTTAGAAAAGGAGCAAAGAGAAAAACAAGGAAACAAAACTCAAGGCGAGAAATGTTCTAGACGATGTCGAGCTCCGATGGGGGGGGACCTGCCGTACCGGATAGAGAATCAGTAGGACAATAGAGATGACCAGTGGGGGGAGGCAGTGGGGAAGTCAGAACAATCAGCAAAAGGAGTAAAGTGTTCCAGGAACCTCAGGGTCAGGGGGACAGAGAAATGTCCGGAGTGTCTTCAAAGGGGGGCGTACAGATGTTCCCTTGGTAAGTGTTCCACTGGCCCCAAATTTTACTCCACGCCCTAGGCTTGCCCCTAGCCAAATATACTGTCTTCTCTCTGAACATGCACCAGTCCATATTCTCCTTCCATACTGACACGGTAGGAGACCGTTGGGAACCCCAAAGCTGTGCAATTTCCCTCTTTGCAATCATGTTCCCAAGTGCCGCCCACCGGGCCTGGGCAACGTTGTAATCATTCGGCTCCCACACATTCAACAAACATCTACGAGCCTCAGGCAGCAGAGCGACCCCAGTGACACACTCCATTACCGCATGCACACGGTGCCAATACGCCGCGACCGCACGACACTCCCAAAGGATATGAAGGAAGGTGGCACTCATTCCACATCTGCGCTTACACAACCCATCCGAGGAAAAACCCATAGCAGCCAAACGAGGACCCGTTCCATACACACGGTGAAGAATTTTGAGTTGGACAAGACGGAGACGGGCAGGAATGGCGACCTCTTTCGGGGAGGACAGTGCGGACTGCCAGTCCTCGTCATCCAACTCCAACCCATCTCGGGGTCCAGGCCTCCCTGAGATGCACAAGGAGATCCGCCCGATTGTTGGTTAATTTCTTATAAATCAAGGAAATCGTACTGTCGGGCAGATGACCATCAAGTATACGGTCCTCGAGTGGGGAAGATTCAGGGACAGTGGTACCGGCCGTGAAGACCGACAGCAAAGCGTGGCGAACCTGTGCATATCTGAAGAACTCCCTCTCACTCAACTCATACTCACTCTGAAGCACCGCAAAGGATTTGACCGCACCTTTCACCCAGAGATCACCCACTCTGCTAATGCCAATCGTATCCCAGTTCTCAAAACCTTTCGTTGTCCAGAGGCATCCCAATCTTTCCGAAGCAAACAAAGGGGTCGCTCGTGTCAATCGATCATTCCATCCCATGGCCGCATTGGCATCTTTCCACACACGCACTGCAATCTTAGTGGATCCCGTTAGAATCCTCCCCGCCGTCCGAGAGTGGAGCGCTCTGTTGAAGTTGCCACCAGGCAACTGATATTTATCCATCTCGAAAGCCGGATTGGGACCGGGTGCATACGTAGCATGATTGATGGCGGACAACTGGGAGGCCCAATAATACCTCCTGATGTCCGGGAGCGCAATACCCCCGTCATACCAGGGGAGAGTTAGTTTTGCGAGAGCGATGCATGCGCTACCGTCCCAAACAAGCCTCCTCTGTAAACCTTCCACCTCCCGAAAGTAGGCTGCCGGAATAATATCAAAAGAGTTCTGAAGTGCGGGGCAGGGACATCATTTTAAAGAGTGCCGCTCGACCAAGTGGCGACAACGGCAATCTACACCACCGAGCCACGTCCAACTTCAATCGTCGGAGAGGAGGAAGGAGATTATGCTCGTAGCGAACAGTCGGGTCCAACGATACGTAGACCCCCAAGTACTTGAAACCGGATTGTGAAATTTGAATGGGAAACCTACTCGGCAAGGGGGCAAGGCCGCCTGAGATGACATACACACACGATTTAGATCAATTAATGATCAAACCGGAGTTTTTACCGAAAGAAGTGAGGACGTCAAATAGGACGTTAAGGGATTTACGAGGGGAGGTGAGGTACAAGAGAATATCGTCGGCGTACAACGAAACCCGGTCTTCAAAATCGGGGGCCCACTTAATGCCCTTTATCGACGGATCCCATCGGAGCCAGACTGCAAGCGGTTCTAGAGCAAGAGCAAAGAGCAGGGGGGACAGCGGGCACCCCTGCCTAGTACCCCTCCCAAGAGTAAAGGACTGGGACACCCTACCATTGACAACAACCTGAGCCAGCGGATCCGTATATAAAAGTCTCACCCAACTGATAAATCCTGCACCGAAACCGAACTTTGCCAGAGTGGCCCAAAGATATGGCCATTCTATTGTATCAAAGGCCATCGTGGCGTCCAAGGAAGCCAAGATGGCCGGCTCCGACAGAAACTCCGCCCTAGCGAGAACGCCATGTAAGCGCCTCAAATTGAGAGCAGTGTTCCGGTGCGGAATGAAACCGGATTGATCCGGATGGATCAGGTCACAAATGACAGTGAGTAGACGATTAGCAAGGACCTTGGCGAGAATCTTCGGCTCGGCATTCAGTAGGGAAATAGGCCTGTATGAGGCACAACGATCACGAGGCTTGCCCTCCTTTGGAATTACAACTATAGTAGCCAGACGCTGGTCACAAGGGAGGGAGCCAAGATCACGCGACTCCATAAACATATCACGAAGATATGGTGCGGCTTTATCCGGGCGCAATATGTACAATTCAATAGGCAAGCCATTTGGGCCCATAGCTTTGCCAGAACGGAGGGAACGGATCGCGGTCGCAATCACGTTGACCGACAACGAGGCCTCCATGCACTCTCGATCCTCTTCAGACAGGCAGGGCAGCGCGATGTCCCTCAGCAATAAACGAGAGTCGTCCTCATCTCTATCGGACACCGGGGAGTAGACCACACAAAAATAGTCAGCAAAACACTCCACAATCTCGCCAGGGTCAGTCACATTCACACCGTCAGAATTCTGAATCACAGGGACCACACGATTCGCTCTCTCCTTCTTATCAAGCCAGGCAATCAATTTACCCGCCTTATCCCCAACATCATACAGTCTACCTTGCTGTTCCCTATACATTGTCTTGGCAGCATCCGTAACAAGGGATTTATAGTCAAACTGTTTCAAGCTAAGGGCGTGGAGTCTATCCTGGGTGACACCTAAGTCTAGATCAGCCTCCAACTCCAGTATTTTGGCCTCCAGACTCACGACCTCCCCATTCCTAGCTTTCTTGGTCTCAGCTATTAAAGATAGGGCCTGTCCACGAATAACAGTTTTGAAGGCTTCCCACAGGGACACTGAGGACAAAACAGACCCCTCGTTCTCCAGGAAGTAGTGGTCGAGCGACTTTATGAGGCTATTACGGGTCTTGGGGTTGCGCAGATGCCAAGGATTGATAGGGGCGATCCGCCCGCGGCGTGTATCGCCGTATCGAAAATAAGCCACACAGGAGAGTGATCTGAAATGCCCTGGGCCAAGTGTCTAACCTCCCCAATGTAGGAGGACTGGACAGCGGGCATGAGGAAGTAATCAAGCCTGGAGAGACTCCCATGAGCCCCGGAGTGAAAGGTGTATTGACATTGCGTTGGATGCATTAACCTTCAGCAATCCACCAGACCAAAGGTGTCCAAGAACCCACATAGCCATAATTGGGAAGCAGGAAGGTCCCTGGGGGGGTGGCGGTCCAAATCGCCGGATAGCACAGAATTAAAGTCCCCACCCATAAGGAGTCAAGTCAAGTCAAGTCAGAGAATTTATATAGCGCACTACATACCCAGAGGGTTTCAAGGTGCTTAGAAAGGGGAGGAGGATTACTTGTCAAATATCCACGTTTTAAGTTGCTTTCTGAATGCTAGGTGGTTCTGGGTAAGGCGAAGGTAAGCGGGGAGCGAGTTCCATGTCTTAGCAGCCAGGTATGAGAAGGATCTGCCTCCCATGGTGGTCTTGTTGATGCGAGGTACAGTGGCGAGGGCTTGGTTGGAAGAACGTAGTTGGCGGGAGGGGGTGTAGAAGGACAGTCGTGAGTTGAGGCATTCTGGTCCGATGTCGTAGAGTGATTTGTGTGTGTGGGTTAGCAGTCGGAAAGTGATCCTCTTATTGACGGGTAGCCAGTGGAGGTCTTTAAGATGACCAGAGATGTTTTCCTTGCGTGGGATGTCTAATATGATCCTGGCTGAGGCGTTTTGGATTCGTTGGAGTTTCTTCTGGAGTTTAGCGGTAGTGCCCGCGTAGAGGGTGTTTCCGTAGTCCAGTCGGCTCGTGACCAGAGCGTGGGTGACTGTTTTCCTTGTTTCGGTGGGGATCCAGCGAAATGTTTTTCTGAGCATGCGGAGAATGTTGAAGCAGGATGAAGAGATGGCGTTGACCTGTCTGTTCATTGAAAGTGAGGAATCCAGGATGACGCCTAGGTTCCGTGCGTGGTCTGTCGGGATGGGTGCATTTCCGAGGGCTTCCGGCCACCAGGAGTCGTCCCATGCAGAGGGGGAAGTACCTAAGATGAGGACTTCTGTTTTGTCTGAGTTCAGTTTCAGACGGCTTTGTTTCATCCATTCGGCAACTTCTTTCATTCCTTCGTGTAGGTTAGTTTTGGCGGTGCTGGGGTCATTGGTGAGAGAAAGGATTAGTTGAGTGTCATCCGCGTAAGAGATGATGTTGAGGTTGTGTTGGCGTGCGATGGTCGCGAGGGGGCTCATGTATACGTTGAAGAGGGTGGGGCTGAGTGAGGATCCTAGTGGTACGCCACAGATGACTTCGGTGGCCTCGGACTTGAATGGTGGGAGGCGGACTCTCTGGGTTCTTCCGGTGAGGAACGAGGTGATCCATTCAAGTGCTTTTCCTTGGATTCCGATGTTATTGAGGCGTTGTAAAAGGGTGCTGTGGCAAACTGTGTCGAATGCTGCAGAGAGGTCGAGGAGGATGAGGGCGACTGTGTCTCCATTGTCCAGTAGAGTTCGAATGTCGTCTGTTGCTGCGATGAGGGCGGTCTCAGTGCTGTGTTTTGCTCGGAAGCCAGATTGTGAGGAGTCGAGGGATTTGTTGGTTTCGAGGAAGGCGGCGAGCTGGTTGTTGACAGCTTTCTCGATGACTTTGGCCGGGAATGGAAGGAGCGAGATGGGGCGGTAATTTTTGAGTTCGGTGGGGTCCGCTGTGGGTTTTTTCAGAAGGGCAGTGAGTTCAGCGTGTTTCCAGTCTTCCGGGAAGGTGGCGGAGTTGAAGGAGCAGTTCATGACGTCTCGGAGGTGCGGTGCTATGACGGAGTCTGCTTTGTTGAAGATGTGGTGAGGACATGGGTCTGTGGGGGATCCTGAGTGGATGGAATTCATCAGGCGGATTGTGTCCTCAGTGGAGATTGGGTTCCAGTCGTTAAGGGTGTTCACGGGGGGAGAATGTTCAGCAAATGGTGGGGTGGGTTGGTTTCCGGGTTGGTTGTCAAAGCTGTTGTGGATGTCTGCAATCTTGTTGTGGAAGAATGAGGCTAGGGAGTCGCAGAGGGCTTGAGAGGGGGTGATGTCGTTGGAGTTGGCCGAGGGATTGGAAAATCCTCAAAAACTACTTTAACCACTACAGTTACTATCAGCACACCCGCTCCACTGTAGCAGAAATAAGAACATCAAGTAACTTGACAACAAACACCGCACTAAACCCTGATGCACGTGACAATGATGCCTCAAGTGCACAGCCCTCAGTATCTATCCCATGGAGGTTTCTACGCTGCCACGGAGCTCAGCTGATTGAGGGGACACAGACACATCTGTTCCAACTCCAGCATAGGCCCAAGTCCAATTCGGACTCTATGGTTGAAATCGGTAGAAGAGTATAAGTAGACGAGACGGTACTTTTAAAAAAATACAGGCACAGTCAGCCCTACCGACAACTGCAATCCCAGAAATGAACCATAACTTTGCTGAACTTGTGAACATTCATCTGACCGAGGCTTGTTCTGCACTTCAGACACCAAAGACTGGTGTGCTACGACTTACGCTCACTACAGAAGCATTGTGGAAGATAGGGCCGCAGAAGAGCTACTAGACACATGACCCTGAAATAAAGGAATTCACAATGATAAAGACTCACAGTCATGGGGCAATGTCGGCTGTAACTGAGTCAGACGCCTCTGCCTGACATTAATGTAGGATGACATCCATGAAGATGCCTTTGGTAGAAAAACATGCAGCACAACCAGTCATTCACCTCCCCCTTCCACCTCATCACCCTCACACTCGTCACCATAGGTTTCTCTCCTCAGGCCGTGCAGGAAACGTGAACGGAGTGCATAAATGCAAGAGTAAGTTAACACCCTGACGAATAAAATTGGTATAAACATTTAGGAAATATTTTTTTTATCATTATATTATAATTATTTTAGATGTACTTCCTTTAGAGTTATTTATGTAGAGAGTGTTTATTAATAAAGGGCAACTAGATTTTAGTTTTCTTTGCAGTATTAGATACATGGTAGACCTAACTGTTAAATGGTTGTAATTTCCTTTGTAGTTACTTACTAATTATATTTACATATTTTTGTGAATCTCCTTTTTATTGCCTGTCATAAGCATTTTTTCATTGTTGATGATGTGCACTGTATGTCTCCTGTGCAATAAATGTAATTATTTATCTTATTATAATTATGTTTGAATAAATATTAATGTAAAACCGTCCTGATATTGATGTTATATTAATATCTATATATTTAAACATTTCATAACTACCGTGTGTTATTTATTTTTAATAGAGAAGGAACCTGTGATTGAGGGGTAAGAGTTGATGTGGTGTTACTCTTGTATGGATGCTTATCTGATACATTGGTAAACATTTGTTTTCTCGGGCACAGATAAGATTACATGGCATTTTAAAATAAATAGTTATGTTTTAATAGACGTATTATACTTGTTTTACATTGATACTGCTATGTCGTAGTGAAGTTCTTTTAAATTGCCACCTCCTCCGAGCAGGTGGTATTTCCTCTCGCCTTGAGCACTTCTAACTACTTGTAACTGTGGAAAGCGGAGGTCCCGCATGCAGAATGAATGAAGACTAAATCAGTTTGCTTTTCGGCTCTCGATTTCTCCTCGCGTTGTTTATCGATCGGTATTTCTGCTTCAGAAAAAGTTGCCTGCGGGAACTCTTGTACTCGTAGGGAAGGACATTAACACATATATAACCATCAGCTAAGTTTGCTCCGCACGATTCGTAATAATGAGGGCCTTAAGAAGCTTTTGAGATGGTCCTGTGAGGCTTTGACCTGTAGCTAGCTAAAAGCGGTCAGGTAGGTGTCACCTAAAAACAATGGGAGAGAGTCAGGCTGTCCGCAATGACCACCATTGTATTATGAAACAAAGAGGGCTCTGACTTCTGGCAGAATCTGCTCCCAGGTTACAGGTCTTCAATGAGGCACACGGTGCAGTAGTATTTTGGACTTCTGTGACCTATAGGGAGTATAAGAACGGATGCATGAATGTAAATGTCTTGCCAGGCGATTTATCAGTATGGCCCTCGTTTATCATGGGGACAACAAAACTTTTGAAAGAGTATGGAAAATGTTGTTACATAAAATAGTTGTTTATTTTTATTGTGATCTTGCACTAGGTGTTCCTTCTCCTACATCTCTGCCAAAACCCGGAATGAGCTCCCTCAGCACATCAGGGCTACCCCTTTGCTACTCAACTTCTGCAAGAAACTGAAGACTTGGCTATTCAGCTAGGAGCTCCGCTGACCATCGCAACTTTTGTGTTAGCGAGTTGTGTTTCAGAGGTTATGCGATGGTATTAATCTCCGACTCCTTCCTTTATGATTCAGTTGCATAACACTGATATGTACCATAATGAATCTCTATTTAGAAGGGAAGCATTTCCATATAGTGATTTGTTATACCTTTCTGAACCAGGCCCGGCTCCAGGAATATTTATTTGGGTGGGCCAAGAGCGCATTTGGGTGGGCCACGGCGGGCCCAATTTGTCGCTTCTGGAGGTAGCCTACAAGTCCTAGATTACATCATATCTACTTGAAACAGTCAGCACGATACAACGGATTGCTTCTGTGTGTACACAGAGCATGTGGAGAGTTATTTCAAAGTAAGACCAATGTCTAGACCTAACTGCAAACCCTCGAATTCCAGCTGGCCAGGCAGTAAGAGCAAAGTATGGACCTAACTGTAAACCCTCGAATTCCAGCAGGCCTGGTTTCAACAAAGTACTTGAAAGCTAAGCATATTATAATAGTTCAAGATTAAGGAAATCCCTATTACCACACGAAAGCCTTGACACTGTTGCACTAGAAAGACTGGTTATTTACTCGTTGCAATTTGTCCAACACTTATTTCTCTGTACAAATATAACTTTATACATTTTATTTTCTTGTCACTTTTTTTGCAACGTACTTTCATAGATACAAATTCTTGAAAAATAGTAACACATTTGAAAAAAACTGCCTGCTGTTTTCACACTGACCATTCCAAAACTAGCAGTTCCAGTCATAGAGGTAACCTTCTATTGTTCTTTGAAAACTCATCCATACATAGGTTTGCTGTGAGCTCTTTCTCATATGCTAAAATAGTAAAATTCTGTTTCCGATCATAATTCATTGTGCGTTGGAAAGGTGTGAGAACGAGAGATAGGGTTGAAAAGGAGCTCTCACAGGCTGCGGTTGAATCCCTATAACCAGTGCAGATACATACATTTCATGAAGTGATGGGAAAGCTTCAGCATAATCACGTACTAGTTCATAAATGGTGGCAACATCTGCACCATCAGGACTTTTTTTTGTAACAACGGTTTTGCAACAGTTAGTTCTACTGCAAGAGTAGCTTTGATTACATTATTTAGGTCAAGGAGGGGTGAACACTTGTTCACATCAAGAATATGAGGTGATGAGGGAACCAAGATAGAAATGGCTTCAATAAGTTCAAGGTTCTTCTGGGAGATTCTGGTCTCCATTTCAGCTATTGCTCTGTCCAGAATGTTCAAGATGGGCTGCCGGAGCACTTGCTGCTGAGAAAAGGAAGAGTCTCTGCAGATTGTCCAACTGTTGAAAGTACCAACGAATCTGCAAATTGGCAGTTGAGAGTCCTCCTCCTTTTTGGTCCACGATTAACACGTGTGGTTTCGTCTAACACATTATCAGAAGAGCAGTACTTGGTAGAAAACATGGCATCTGCACGCATTGCTTTCAGGGCACTAAGTGTGGACTGTACTACATCCACTGCAAAACACAAATTTGTTTGCTGTGTCTGAAACCCAGCATTAACTGGTTTTAAAGTTAAAAGTAGATGTTGTAAAACTTTCCCGATAACATAAATGTATTCCCTGTGAATATGAGATAGTAAACCACAAGTTTCTGCCTTCAACTCAGATGCAGCATTGTCATCATGATATATGTCTGATATAAGATCAAAAATGGTGTCAATGTTTTCAACCACACATTTTGTAACCTCATAATGGCTGGTCCATCGAATCTCAAGAAAACGTTTGAGAGTTGGTCCATTATATCGTTGACTCACATAAGGACTACGAAAGAAATTGTACAACATATTACAAAGATCAAAGAATCTCTTTGCCCTTGGTTCACTTTGGATGGCATTTATGACAACAAGATGAAGCTGATGTTTGTAACAGAGTATGTAAGGAATATATGTATCTAATCTTCTCTGTATAAAAGCCTGAACACCCCCACTGCATCCACTCATCACTGATGCTCCATCATAGCACTGACTTAAAATGTCTTCTGGCTTGAAATCGCTGGCAACCAAGTGGCTTAATATGCGATCAGCATCTATTACTTCGTGTTGGATACATTTAGATGTATATTTTGCCTTTAGGGGAATAGAGTGTATAATTCTGGCTAGCTTTTTATCTTTTTTCAGAGTGTATTGGAAAAGCTTTAAAAATAAACCACTTGTTGAATCAAAAACATCTTCATTATAGACACTCAGGGGGAGGTCATTCACAACAAGAAATTGAATGACTTGTCCAATGCTTTTTAAATACTATCGATTATTTTCTATTACTTTCATATCTAATAAAAAGGTAATTGTATCTCCTCTTTCCCCTTTCTTAGATGCCTCTGCTAGAGCTAGTACAGCATATGTGTGAGTTTGACTGGCCCCATGTTTAGCAAAACCTGTGCCAGATGTTAGCACACTTTTCCAGTCACGGAAACCAGTTACAGTAATGACTGTATCCCTATCATTTTTTCCATTAATAATCATATGACATGGGAATCAAAAGCAAGCATCTAGACTAGCAGAGTACTCCAGCCATGGTCGAGTTTTGTACCAGTCCGAGCTGAATGCCCTCTCACGGTCGCCAAATCTACTTCGTGGATAAGATTTTAGAAATTTGTTGGGATCGTTTATCCCTATGCAGATCAGTAGCATTGCTGCTGAGATGACCTTGATGCTTTTCAAGGTCAACTTAGTATTTATTCACTGCAGTACCATGATTTTGGTGAGCATGCATTTTTCTTTCTTTTGCAACTTCCATGGGGAGTGCTGGTACAGGACTTGGTTTACGAAACAAGGGATTACGGCTGGCATCTAAAGTACCTCTCCAAATGAGGAATCTGTCCATGATGCCCAAGCTAGGCTTAGAAGCAACTGAAAAAAATATTTAAAAATCAAAATAAATTTTTGGTTAATTAAAAATGTTCCTCCAATATTAGATCAAAATACCACAGGTCAAGCACCTTAAAAAGAAAAGTTACTGAAAATTAATAATAGTGTCCCAACGATGATTAAACATTTGTTTAAAACAATACCAGAGGTGTGATTAAAAACTAGAAAATTCCTCAATAAGCAGTATACAATTGCAGCCATGGTTAGCTTTGGTTTAATTAAATTATCTGGACATACAGAACGGACCCTGGTCATTTATGGCAAATCTGCCATGAGTTGCATGTTGCATTTAAAATAAGAATCTTGAATTATAAATCCACGAATGAGGGTGCAGTGCTGCACAGGCAATGAATTGAATTTGTGTTATATGGGAACTATTTCAGCTCTCTCCCTCAATCCAAGGCATTCCACAGTTGCATTCTGTAGGGTTGTTGTGCTGCGTACAGCTCTCTATGATTCATGGGGACTAAAACTGTCTAACGTGTGGATGCTCATTAACGTCCTGGTGGATTTGTTTTCTTCCAACAAAGAATCCATTCGTTTTGAGTCTTTTCCAGCCACAATACAATATCCTGCATTTTATTTGCCCACGGTTTCCAAAATTAGTCTGTTTGAGGATTAGTTATAAGAGTGATGCATCGCAGTGTGGCCTACTTGGAGAGTGTTTCAGTATTGTGCATGAGTGATCCGAGTGATGCTGTTATCTTTTATTAGGTCATTGCAAGTAGATGTTTACTAACAAGGAGAGGAGAATGACATGGAATACGTGAAAATTACAAACATTTTTGTTGT